>NC_051862.1:92569623-93169623 GCF_015732765.1 Culex quinquefasciatus | reverse complement strand
CTCTTCCCTTTCCCCTTTTCAAGAGGGTCTCCAACAATTTGAGTGAAATGTTTAAATTTGACGTTTTGACCATTCGACCATTTGTCCATTCGACCTTTTGTCATTCGACCTTTAACCATACATTCAATCTCACTAGATTTTCTCGGAAATACTTAGATGGATTTAAAAGAATCAAGTCGATGTGGACTATTGTCCCATAAACTTTCTAACAATTAATTGAGACGAAGTATAATCCAATCGTCACTGCATATGGATTACCAACTTTCTTCCAGAAAGATTTGCCAACTCAGCACACACTTTGTTGCTCATCGTTATCAAACTCCACCGTACAACTCAGTTCGACCTGAAAATCGATGCAAACGAAAAGAGTTTTTTTTTTTCATTTTACCAAACGAGTTGCTCCCACAAAGTTAGCTAATTCTCCCTTCCGCCAAAACATGGTGTTCAACACTTCAAAACTACCGTCTTACCTGCCGGGTGCTGGCTGCGTCCAAGTCTCGTTTACATGGGAAAACTTGCAAGCTGTGCTGAGACGAAATTCTAGCTCTCGAATAACAAGTTTATGGAGATGTGCTGAGAAAACATAACATATGTTGTTGTGCAAGTTGGGGTTGGGTTCGGGGATGAAAGTGTGAAGCTTGACGAGCATTTACTGACTGGGGCAAAACTTGAAAAGTGCGAATGAGAAAGTTTTCCCTTCCGGAATCTATTTAAATGTGTTTAGTTTCTTTTTTGCTTGCCCGTTTAGAAGTGTTTTGTATGTGCTGATAATACGTTCGATAGAAGGAAAATTGATTCGTCTACAATCAGGATGTTGTGGAAACACCCAACTTACATGCACAGCATCCCCCTCAGCCCCACAACACAAAGTATCATCGTTCACAAAACAGCTGGATACAGCTCGCAGTCAGAGTGGTTGGGTCCCGGGCAAATACTGCAAATACTGCGGCTAAAGCAATGATTGCTTGCGGAGATTAAGAATAACACATTCTGGCTACCATCCGCAAGTACACAAATGTACAGACACGGTCGTACTAGAGAGAGACCCTCGCATGTGTGGTGCAGCCCAGCTGGATACCGGTGTAATCCGGAAAATTGAATTCCGTGGCGGGGTGGCAAGAGGTGTGATGTAGGCACTTTATTTTGGGCTACACGGCGGTGTGTTACACAGTCGTGGAGGTGGTGTTGTTTTTTCTCGTAATTAAAGCGAGGCTCTCAAGTAGAGCGACTACATTTGAGTGGGGAGGGAGGAAGGGGATAGAAAAGGTAGCAGCATACTGTCCCGACATGGGTTTAGAACAGCTTCGCGTACACCGGTGTAGCAGAACTGCAACTGCGGAGATAACGAACATGGTCCTTTTTCGCTCATGTTCAACAGCGAATACTACAGAAAAAGGTGCACGAAATGCTTGTTCTGCTTGGGTGAATTGTACATAAGGTTGAATTAACGTGTTTTAGAAGTAATCAGTTGAGAAGAATATTGTTTTCAGAGCAAACAGATTGTGGAGAAAATTTTGTTTGGATACTTTAAACAAAGTTCATATACGGAACAAAGCTCTACCGTAAATTGAACAATCAAATTCGGTGAATGACATTTTCGAGTGTAATATTTACAATAATCTCAACACTGTTTAAAGGTTTTTAAAAATAGGGGAGCTGGGGGTAAGACGGCCACCCCACTGTTTTAATCAGTATACTAATGAATATTACTAAAACGTTTAGCAATACTGTTCCTCATGCTAAATAATGCATATGTAGTCACCTTTGCCAAACATATTGTTTGAAATAGTATAAAAATAGCTCAAAATAAACAAATAATTTTTGAACTTGAAACTGGATGTAATTTTCATTAATTACAACTTAGGCATTTTTGTTAGAAAACAATATGTTTTCCTGTCTTCAATTTTTTTTTTCATGTTAAATGGAAGTATTCCCTAGATTATGTCCATCGGAAAAGTTTAAAAAATGCGATGAGCTATTTGCAAAAAAAAATTTGAAAAATAATTAATTTGGGGGCAAGACGACCACCCGTAATTTGTAAATTTTATTTGATGTAGGTTATATTTTCTGCGTTTTTTTTACTATTAAGACATATTTGTAGATAAGGAAAAGCATTTTCAATAAAACTATCCATTTTCAATCAAAATGCTGTTAACTACTGTTTCGACAACATTCTTTACTGTGATATAGCAAAACTCATTGAATAGTATGAAATCTTATCAAACTTTTCATAAAATCGTCAATTCAATATTGTTTACATAATTTTGATTTACTTATTCTAATCAAAATACACAAACTAATTTTTTGCATCATGTTTGTTTTGTAGTAAAAATTCACATTTTTTCATAAAATGTGGTCGCAATAATATGAAAAACAAAAACAAAAACAAAAACAAAAACAAAAACAAAAACAAAAACAAAAACAAAAACAAAAACAATATTTTTGTATTTTTGTATTTTTGTATTTTTGTATTTTTGTATTTTTGTATTTTTGTATTTTTGTATTTTTGTATTTTTGTATTTTTGTATTTTTGTATTTTTGTATTTTTGTATTTTTGTATTTTTGTATTTTTGTATTTTTGTATTTTTGTATTTTTGTATTTTTGTATTTTTGTATTTTTGTATTTTGTATTTTGTATTTTTGTATTTTGTATTTTTGTATGTATTTTGTATTTTGTATTTTTGTATTTTTGTATTTTGTATTTTGTATTTTGTATTTTTGTATTTTGTATTTTGTATTTTTGTATTTTGTATTTTTGTATTTTTGTATTTTTGTATTTTTGTATTTTGTATTTTGTATTTTTGTATTTTTGTATTTTGTATTTTGTATTTTTGTATTTTTGTATTTGTATTTTGTATTTTTGTATTTTGTATTTTTGTATTTTGTATTTTGTATTTTGTATTTTTGTATTTTTGTATTTTTGTATTTTGTATTTTGTATTTTTGTATTTTGTATTTTTGTATTTTGTATTTTGTATTTTTGTATTTTGTATTTTTGTATTTGTACATTTTTGTATTTTTGTATTTTGTATTTTTGTATTTTTGTATTTTGTATTTTTGTATTTTTGTATTTTTGTATTTTTGTATTTTTGTTTGTATTTTTGTATTTTTGTATTTTTGTATTTTTGTATTTTTGTATTTTTGTATTTTTGTATTTTTGTATTTTTGTATTTTTGCATTTTGTATTTTTGTATTTTTGTATTTTGTATTTTTTTTGTATTTTGTATTTTGTATTTTGTATTTTGTATTTTGTATTTTGTATTTTTGTATTTTGTATTTTTGTATTTTGTATTTTGTATTTTTGTATTTTGTATTTTTGCATTTTTGTATTTTGTACTTTGTATTTTGTATTTTTGTATTTTTGTATTTTGTATTTTGTATTTTTTGTATTTTGTATTTTTGCATTTTTGTATTTTGTATTTTTGTATTTTGTATTTTTGTATTTTTGTATTTTGTATTTTTGTATTTTGTATTTTTGTATTTTGTACTTTTGTATTTTTGTATTTTTGTATTTTTGTATTTTTGTATTTTTTGTATTTTTGTATTTTGTATTTTGTATTTTGTATTTTTGTATTTTGTATTTTTGTATTTTGTATTTTGTATTTTTGCATTTTGTATTTTTGTATTTTGTATTTTTGTATTTTGTATTTTTGTATTTTGTATTTTATTTTGTATTTTTGTATTTTTGTTTTTGTATTTTTGTATTTTGTATTTTTGTATTTTTGTATTTTTGTATTTTGTATTTTTGTATTTTGTATTTTGTATTTTGTATTTTTGTATTTTTGTACTTTGTACTTGTATTTTTGTATTTTGTATTTTTATTTTTGTATTTTGTATTTTTGTATTATTTGTATTTTGTATTTTTGTATTTTTGTATTTTGTATTTTGTATTTTTGTATTTTGTATTTTTGTATTTTTGTATTTTTGTATTTTTGTATTTTTGTATTTTTGTATTTTGTACTTTGTATTTTTGTATTTTTGTATTTTGTACTTTTGTATTATTTTGTATTTTTGTATTTTTGTATTTTTGTATTTTTGTATTTTTGTATTTTTGTATTTTTGTATTTTTGTATTTTTGTATTTTTGTATTTTTGTATTTTTGTATTTTTGTATTTTTGTATTTTTGTATTTTTGTATTTTTGTATTTTTGTATTTCTGAATTTTTGTATTCCTGGACTGGATTTATCTGCAAGGTATCCTAATTGTCTCTTTTAATTAGCTCTTTAAATTTTTTAGTAAACCCGGGTCCTCTCAAATAGCATAATTACATCCGAGGCAGTAAATGTGCAAATTGGAACTATCTCTCTTTTCACGCTAATGTGATCATCGTAAATAATTGTTCAATGATTTGTTAATTGAATAATGTAGTGGCATCGCATAACAACTGGTACAAATTTGTGCGGTATCAGATAAAGGCCCGATATAATTAGTTAAAGCTCAGTGGTTTGCAGTATGTATATCGAACATTTTAATAGCAAGCTTTCATATTATTATTACGATAGGGTTTCACAGCCACAATATCCCGGGCACATCATCGCAGATATTTCATTAGTTTATGGTTTTGCATGTGTGTTTGCAGCCGCTATAGTATCTACCCAGTACCGCATAGCAGAGCAGGGCAGAGCGTGTCTGGCATGCGAGTTTTGCACCACGGAAGCTCATTATGATGGCTGCATAATTATCACCGGGGCAAATTTTAATTACATGCACTGGCGAACGAACGACCACTCCCCTCTTCCCAAAATGTTATTAGGTGAGTGCTGGACGAACGCTCGCACCAGAGTAATAGATAAAAATAATTGCCGACAATCGCAATAATAGAATACAGTGAATGAATTGCAAATTAATTATTTGCTCATACAGGCTGACCTGTGTTGAAGTGTGATCAATGGTGGTGGGCAAGAAATTGAGAGTTCAGTTGTAATATCACTTTAATATGAGATGCAATCAGAACTGGAGCATTTTTTATTTATCTTTCAACGAAAAATACGAACTAACTTTGAAAGACCAAATTACAGTCAACTGTGACAATTTTCAGAATCTCCAACATTTTTGACAGAAACTTGTGGAATTAAGCATATTCAAAGGATTTATGAGAACTGCAATTCAACTCACATAAAATTCCTGACCAGACAATGTCAAAATTCTATCGAAATCCTTACTGTACTCTCCCAAGAACACCAGAAATTGCGACATCGCAACCCAAAACCTTTCTGAGGTCCCACGTTTTCCAGCTCACGTACCGCATCTCTTTATAGCATCTCACACCGAAAATCCTTCGCCTGTAAATTCACCGTCCGTGAGCTTAGAAGAACCGGAAAACTGGGCTAAGAAGAGCTTTGTGCGATTTATGAGAAATTCCTTCGGAATACCGACTGCAGCAGTGCTGGGGTGGTGCTGATGTTGTCTTTCGGGAGAAGCTTTTTCACGTGTCATTTTGAAAGTGGATAAAGTTTACTTTTCCTCGCGATTTACTTCGGGTAAAATTTAGGACTGAGCTGAGGATCAAAACAAAGCCTGTCGGCGGGGTTGCTAATCTGCTTTGGTACACTTTGGCTTCCATAAAGTTGGAGTATTTTGACGGGGGGGAGTTCCTTCACAGAGGAAGTGCTTTACAAACAAAGGCCTTGAAGGATTTTCCCCTCTGCAAAGACAAACTCTGTGGCATTTCTGAGGGTGGAAAACCACCCAACCTCTCAAGTCGTGGTTCAATCAGTTTTGCGAGAAGTCAAATTCTCTGCGGGGTTTCCAGCATCAGCAAACAGCCGATGGACAAGTTTAAATCCTTAGCAAGCGTCAAGTTATTCCACCACATCACTTGGGAAATGAGCCAAGGTTCTTGGACGGAAACCACACAGCAATGCAGCAGCAGCATCAAAAGTCCCAGTTGAGATTGGAACGATAAACCGATGCTAATCTAGCACTCTAAACTGATTCCTCACATTGACAAATGCAATTGTGCAAACATCGAGAAGCCGAGTCATCCCGGCTCCAACCGAGGGATATCAGTTCCAGAGCAGGGCAGGGTGGCGACTGAGTTCGAGTATTCACAAAGTAGGGAATGCAGTTGGATCTTCTAGAAAGCTGATAACGGAATCAAAAAATCTTGAAAAGAAGAAATTGAGCGCAGTCAGGCTCAGTGATATCTCAAAGCATAGCATTTTTAAATGTTGGTTCGTCACCCTGGATCGATGCCATCGTCTGACTGTAGGTCTGTCTCTGGATCCGTCTGGTGTCGGGTTTTATGTGGGTTCACACCATCCTGGGATCATTGCTGTCGGCGCTGCTGCTGCTGCTACTATTAGAGTACCATCATCCAAGGAGTGAAGAAGTTGTACAAAAGTGATTCCGAACCAGAAACCAGAGTTGACTAAATGCCTTGCCGGTCGGTGGTGTGTCTATCTTTTGCCATCAGTCCCGCAACAGTCAGAACAGAGAACTGGAGCCCAAGTGGTCGGAAATCATCTGCCCCCCTTCTTCAGTTGGGTTAGGTTAGGTTTGGTTCAACTTCTTCCAGACTCTGGCAACATTTTGAGGTGTCACATTTATCTTGTGTGAGTGTGGTTTTGCGTACCAAAAGTGGGGAGGGGTGGAATGTTTGTAAGATGATCCTGATAAATGATTTGGACGTTTGGCAAACGATGCCGATGAACCTGTCCTGACTGCGTTTGGATCAATTACCACGTGTCTGGCAAAAAGAGGTTAACGATTGACAAAACCACCTTCAACACAATTCTCGAATGGGAAATTTATGGAACTCGGTAACGTCTGGTGATTTCTGAAACGAGAGAGAGAGACAAACTAAAGCTTTTTCCGTCCACATTTATCATGATTTATGAACGAGGCTCCGTGTGTGACAGAATGTTGCCTCGGAGAGCATGGAAATCCAATCGTATTTATATCTTCTTACAAAGAGACACATTTCATTCCAGGCAGAGCGTAGAGCGGTGGGTGTAGAAAAGAGTTGAAAAGCTCCCACCTCGCACATGAGCCTGTTTCGGTCATAAATCTTGTTTGCAATTGTTGTTGAGGCTGGAATGTTTGTTGCCGGCTTTTGCAGCATGCTGAACGATGAAATTACACGTGGCAAGTGGCACTTTTGCAGGGCAGAAAACATATGAACTTGAGAAATTTAACCTACTTTTTACTTAATGAACTTTAAAATGAAGACCTGCATTTCGGACAAAGTAATGTGGTCCGGAGTTGGGCAAGGTGATCTTGTTCAATAATGTATGCTGAAAAAAGTTAAATATAAACAGTTCATTTATTCGTTCAGATTACGATACGCAGTCAAACTTCAAATAACATTCTCGATTTTTTCCAAAATTCACTATTTTTGATTACCTTGGTGGCCGCATTTTTGTCCATACTTCTCTATAGCTCAAAAATATCGAAAATCAAAAAATACCTTTTTTGGGAAATTGAATCTTTGTGAAAAAAAAAGTTAATTAAATAATCAGCAGACTTTTTTTCCGTGTGCCTATTTTTTCTGAATATTCCTCAACAATACCTACAACTTTGCCGAAGACACCAAATTGTTTAGAAAATTCATTCAAGAGTTCCAAATTTTCGAATATTTACGTACCATCGTTTTTGTATGGACAGTAGGGTGCCCAGCAGGGGCGCCGACTAGTCCAAAATGTTGGGGGGCACGGTTGTTTTCCGAAATCGATAAGTAAGAGTGGCGATTAGATGTTAATGTTTCTTGTATATCACGAATTTTGATAATTTTATTACGATGTGATACGATTTTTTTCATACGGAATTATTGTTTTTTTTTAAATAATAATTTATTAAAACGTGATTGAGAATATTAATTAGGGGGATTTTTTTATATGTTTGAAAGGCGAATTCCTTCTCGTAGGCATATTGTCACTTATTTTCTAGAAGTAACAGTCAATAATAAAAATAATCAGATATTTAGAAATTCAACAATACAAATACTCTAAAAATAAAAATAAAAGTAAAAAGCCAAAATTTAGATCTTCAGAAAAAAAAAATACACATTTTAAAAAACATACATTTTTCAAATCTGCAATTTAGAAAAAAACACAAAATTCAATATTCAAACATAAAAAAATAATAGTATAAAAATTCTAGGGTTAAATAAACTCATGGCTTGAAAATGTTAAGAAATCAAAAGCAGGAAATCAGAAATTTAAACAATCAGTAATTTAGAAATAACAATAAAATTCAATGTTTAAATAAATCGAAAATTTATTTAAGTATTTAAGAATTTAAGAATTTAAGAATTTAAGAATTTAAGAATTTAAGAATTTAAGAATTTAAGAATTTAAGAATTTAAGAATTTAAGAATTTAAGAATTTAAGAATTTAAGAATTTAAGAATTTAAGAATTTAAGAATTTAAGAATTTAAGAATTTAAGAATTTAAGAATTTAAGAATTTAAGAATTTAAGAATTAAGAATTTAAGAATTAAGAATTTAAGAATTTAAGAATTTAAGAATTTAAGAATTTAAGAATTTAAGAATTTAAGAATTTAAGAATTAAGAATTTAAGAATTTAAGAATTTAAGAATTTAAGAATTTAAGAATTTAAGAATTTAAGAATTAAGAATTTAAGAATTTAAGAATTAAGAATTTAAGAATTTAAGAATTTAAGAATAAGAATTTAAGAATTTAAGAATTTAAGAATTTAAGAATTTAAGAATTTAAGAATTTAAGAATTAAGAATTTAAGAATTTAAGAATTTAAGAATTTAAGAATTTAAGAATTTAAGAATTTAAGAATTTAAGAATTTAAGAATTTAAGAATTTAAGAATTTAAGAATTTAAGAATTTAGAATTTAAGAATTTAAGAATTTAAGAATTTAAGAATTAAGAATTAAGAATTTAAGAATTTAAGAATTTAAGAATTTAAGAATTTAAGAATTTAAGAATTTAAGAATTTAAGAATTTAAGAATTTAAGAATTTAAGAATTTAAGAATTAAGAATTTAAGAATTTAAATTTAAGAATTTAAGAATTTAAGAATTTAAGAATTTAAGAATTAAGAATTTAAGAATTTAAGAATTTAAGAATTTAAGAATTTAAGAATTTAAGAATTTAAGAATTTAAGAATTTAGAATTTAAGAATTTAAGAATTTAAGAATTTAAGAATTTAAGAATTTAAGAATTTAAGAATTTAAGAATTTAAGAATTTAAGAATTTAAGAATTTAAGAATTTAAGAATTTAAGAATTTAAGAATTTAAGAATTTAAGAATTTAAGAATTTAAGAATTTAAGAATTTAAGAATTTAAGAATTATAGAACCTTAGAATTTTAGAATGTTGCGTTTGAAAACTTGATGATTGTTTTCGCAAGAGTTTGCGTAAGTTTGATTGTAGATGAAGAGCTATGTGAAAAGTACCTTGGTCTTGTTTTTGGAACAACATGCACAGATAGAAATCTTATGAGCAAATCCGTAAAATCTATGTTGACGACATCTCTCAAATCATTCACCGATGCCTCTGTGCTCTTGTTCTAAGCTTACTGATTTTCCTAGAGAGCACATTGGTATAGATAAAACGTTGTCGATTTAGAAAAAAGCATCTAAATCCAGAAAATTGTAAACGATTTCTTTCAAAACTTACAAGAATTCTATCCGTCTGTACACACAATGTTCCATTTAAGTTTTAGTTATTATTTTCAATTATTTCCTTTTTTATATATTTGATATAAGAATATTTTTCTTCCAAAATGTCTGGAGGGGCACAATGTATGGGCTGCCCCCCCAGCCAAATTTTAGGGGGGGCAAAAAGTACCGTGCCCCCCCAGAGTCGGCGCCCCTGGTGCCCAGAAAAAATTACACTTTGCTCCAAAAGCGGAAAACGGTTTATTGGGTTATTTTAAGCATCTGTGCCAATTTTGAGCAAAATTGGTTGCGATTAACCTTTTGATACCCGAGCCTAAAGCTGGCGTAAAAAATATTTTTCATACAAAAATTACTTTTTTAAATCGCTAATAACTTTTCAGGGTCGATTTTTACAGCTTTGGTATTTTGTACAAAGTTGTAGAGCATTAAATTTCCAATGAGAATCTCACTTTTGGGAATATTTGGATGAATGTAGCGCACTCTGCAGACGAAACCGTAAGAAATTTGGGTCTTCCATACATTTTTTTCGATTTTTCCCATACAAACTTCACCTTCGAGTATCAATGGGTAAATGATGACCGATTTTGCTCATATTTGGCCCAGAGTCCTAAAATAGCTCAAGGAACAATATTCAGTTTGTGGAGCGAAGTTTTGAGACTTTACCTAGTCCGTATTTTTTAAAATACTCAAATTTTCATAATTTTCATACGAACAAAACGAAATTTTGTAACATTTCCACTTTATAAGAGTTTTTTTTCCTAAAATAGGGACCATCCATAAACCACGTGGACACTTTAGGGGGTATGGCGATTGTCCACGCTCCATACAAAAGATTTTTTTTTGTATGGACAATTGTCCACGAGGGGGGGGGGGGTGGGTGAGATTACCAAAAAAGTGTCCACGTGGTTTGTGGATGGTCCCATAGTGAAATTTTAACAGAATAACATTATTATATTTTTAAAAGAACTTTAAGGGACCCGATGAGAAATTTTGTATGATTTTTTTTCACCTTATTATTGTTTTGTTTGAAAAATACTTAAATTTTCACAAAATACTGTATTTTTTTCAAAAATACTCAAAGTTATAATTACAAATGTTTACGGTAGTCTAACTTGTACGTGCCAATTGTCGCACTAACATCAATTTTCAGGCTGTGTCAAGATAGCCCGACAACATTGAAACTTCTTTCATATAAAAGTGACATCAATGCATGATTTTTTTCGGTTTTTTATTGAATATCTCAGAATTGAAATCGAATTACGAGGATCTGTGGAGGTCAACAGGTGAGGCATTGTTAGCTGCACAAAATTGCGTTCTTAACTCAATTTGGCCCAAAATGCACGTGCGACAAGTTAGCACGACAGCGAGGAACTGTAAACGTTTTGCGAAAAATCAAAAACTTTTGTTTAAGTATGCTTTAAACAAATTCAATAAAAATCATACCACTGTAGTGAGCAGAGCAAAAATATAATCCCCTAATCAGGCTCAACAAGTTTGGGCAGTTTGCGTAACGATTTTTTTTTTTTTGCAAATTCCAGCTCACGCTGTTGGCCTACGCCAGGTCGAATCCTATTCATTAAGCGCTAAAAGTCATTAACAACTTTTGGTTCGTTAGTGCTTCCTCCGCGCAGCAGCCAGCCAGAGAAACCAAACGGAGATTGTCTCTTCGTATTTAAATTTCCTGTTATCCACGTTGTCGTCGTCGTCGTCGTTGGCGTTTGGCCCCGGTGGTGGCGTGCTGTCCAACTTTTGCAACTGCGATAGGCAAAGTTCCTGATGCCATTCGAGCAGCGACGGAACCAGCGGAGATGGCCAGCTTCTGGATCACAAATCAGCACGTCGACACAGGAAGGAAGGAAGTTTCCAAATTTTATCAAATTAGCATTAAATTTAAATTTTCCTCTCCGGGTTCTTAAACGGTTCGTGGATGGCGACGGCTCACACCGGCTATTATTGCATAGTTTAGAGCGTTTCTGTGCTGCAGTGGTGAACAAAAAAGATAGCATAACGAGGAGAATATTTAAATGTGACAGAATAAAAATGTTCGATTTGAACCAATCTTGTCAGTGACTATTCTTAACAAAAATAATGTAATCTTTTATTGAAAACGAACATTTTTTTCTGAAAACTAGATATGAGTTTTATTTGTGGCTTATCCTCGACTTAATAAAAAGTTGATTTTCGAGATTTTTTTTATATGTTTTAGGGGACAAATCCCGCAACTTCTGAGCCAGAAGTATGGTGATTTTTTGAAAAATAGTGATTTTTGGAAAAAATCGAAACTTTAAACTTAATTTTTTTTTACCTCATTTTTTATATAAAATTGAATTTTCAATCGAAAAGTAATTTACAGTTTTTTTTTGATAAATTGCCCCGTTTTCAAGATATAGCCGCCGAAAGTTTGATCTCAGCGAAATATTTGCAGTTTTTAGATTTTTGAAAATAGTCTAATGACATGGAAGATTGGATCTCTGGTTGCTGAGATACAGCATCATATTTCTCTATGGCGCAAAAGTTGGTTTTTCCCCCTAAAATATATCAAAAAATCTCGAAAATAACAAAAATACGGATTTTGAAAAACATGAGTTTTTGTAAAAAAATAAAAAAAAAATTGGCAAACAAAAATTTCTGTATACTTTTTTTTAATAGTTCTCAAAAATACCTACAACTTTGCCGAAGACACCAAATTGATCAGAAAATTCATTAAAAAGCTACAGATTTTCGAATATTTACGTACCATTTTTGTATGGACATCTGTCAAAATTGTATGGAGATTTGTATTGGTAAACCAATGACACAAAATGGCTACTTTGGTGATAGGGAAGGACCCCACAAATTTTGAGCCAAATAAAAAAATACAAATAAAATCCATTTCCGGTTTTGGTAGAGAATTGCTCTTTCTAATTTTATTAATTTAAATCAGATAAAAAACTAACTTAATCCACCTATGTGGTTGATGCCTTCCTCACTTTTTACCAACAATGGGTAATATGAGTGGTTTGGATACATACCTCAGCATTTTTTTTAGATCCAGAAAAATAATTACACAGATATAACTTAAGTGGTAATAACTAGATACAGGATTGTCAGTTCTGCAATGTTTTGGACTCATTGGAAAGTTCTTTTGATTACCTAACCAACGATGAGTCAGATGATGGATCCGGACATCGTTTACATACATTTAAGTGAGATCCGGCTTCAAAAAAGTACATAAATATCACTTAAGTGGTCATAACTCAAGACAGGGATGCCAGATCTTTAATGTTGTGGACTTTTTGGAAAGGTCTCTCAATTATCTAACCAACGATGTGTCGAATGATGGATCCGGACATCGTTTACATGCATATAAATGAGATCCGGATTTATGTGAAAACACATTTTTATACAGTGGACTCTCTCGTTGTCAATATTGAAGGTACCGTCGAGAGCGGGAGTTATCAAATTATAGAACGGAAAATCAAAGCAATCTATTTGAAGGGACTGAAAAATTTATTTACAGCTGGAGCAATATTGATATCGAGAAGATCGACAGCCAGAGAGTCCACTGTACATAACTTTTGAACTATAGTTATCGAAACTTCAAACAATTCAATACCGATGTATGGGAGGAAAAGGGCACGGCGTCCAAGGACTGGTTTAGTGGGTCGGGAAATTCATTGTTTCCCAACCCCACAATACCTGAGAAATTAATTCTCAGGTGTCTGGTAGCAGATTCCGACCTTGTAAAAAAAAACACACACACACACATACACACACACAGACATTTATTCAGTTTTCGATTCTGAGTCGGTATGTATACATGAAGGTGGGTCTTTGAGCTTTTAATAAAAAGTTCATTTTTAGAGCAGCATTATAGCCTTGCCTCAGTGAGGAAGGCAAAAATACAGAAAATTTTATGCTTCAAACGAAACCAACTTTCGTTGCTAAATTCTGAAACAATTTATTTTTTCAACATTTGTCATGTTTTTGGGGTTATTCTCTACCAACTCTACGAAATCGGAAAAGTTTGCCCCGACAACTCTTCGATTTTATTGAAACTTAGCTCTTTGGACGCATAGCTCCCTAATCACGATTTTGATAACATTTTTTCGATACTGTTAACAAGGGTGGCATTGATAGCCACGATGATTTTGATAGGTTTGAGATTTTTCCGTAAATGAAGAGTATACATTAAATGCGTACGAAATAGTATGGAATCATACTGATCTTGATAGAGTAGTATACAAAGTACTTCATGAGGAAGTTTTCATAAAATTTTGAAAAGTTTAATAAGTAAGTTATATTTAATCGATATTTTTGCCTTCCTCACCTTACTGAGGAAAGGCTATAAAATCACTCGAAAAATGAACTTCTTAATTCGACCTCGTAGACCCACCTTCACGTATACATATCGACTCAGAATCAAATTCTGAGCAAATGTCTGTGTGTGTGTGTGTGTGTGTGTGTGTAGGGATGTGGGTATGTGCACCAAAAAGTATGCACTCGATTATCTCAGCATTGGCTTAACCAATTTGGACCGTTTTGGTCTCATTCGATTCGTCTTGGGGTTCCATAAGTCCCTATTGAAAATTATGAAGTTTAGTAAAGTACTTCAAAAGTTATGCTAAAAAAACGATTTTGGCGTATGTCCGGAAGATTGTAAAAAGGGTGGTTTTTGCAAGAAACTCTATCATGTTATACATTTTTAGAAAGGTATTAAAAAGACCTTTACAATGAGCCCAAAACATTGAAGATCTGACAACCCTATCAAAAGTTAGCACTTAAGTGTTATTTATACACTTTTTGGAGGCCGGATCTCAGATATTTCAATGAAAATGATATCCGGGTCCATCATGCGACTAATCGTTAGTTAGAGAATCGAAAGACCTTTCATATGAGCCTAAAACATCAAGGATTTGACAACTCTATCAAAAGTTATTGGCACTTAAGTGTTATTTATACCCTTTTTGGAGGCCGGATCTCAGATATTTCAGTTAAAATGATGTTAAACATGTTAAGGGAATGTTGCTATTTTTATTGAATGTATTGACTTTATGAATGTGAGGAAGGCACCAACCACCGAAGGGTGGATTAAGTAACGTTTTTATTTAAAACTGCACTCCCGCCAATTAGTATTATATTTGTTACAAAGTAAAAAAGTACACTCAACTTCGGTAGATGGTCACTTTTTCATTTGACACTCTTGTATTTTGGGCCAAATTGAGTTAAGAATACAAAGCCTCACCATTTGACCGTCACAGATCCCCAAAATTCAATTTAAATCCTGAG
This sequence comes from Culex quinquefasciatus, assembly GCF_015732765.1. Taxonomy (NCBI): domain Eukaryota; kingdom Metazoa; phylum Arthropoda; class Insecta; order Diptera; family Culicidae; genus Culex; species Culex quinquefasciatus. The sequence goes on along the minus strand of NC_051862.1, from coordinate 93,154,765 downwards.
ATATTCAAAAAAAACTGTAAAAACATCGTTCATTATTGTTGCTCTTCATACACACCCTGAAAATTGATGTTAGTGCGACAACTGGCCAAAGGGATTTCGGGTCAGAACACGTTTGACACATTTGTAATTATAACTCCTGCAACTGAATTCAATCAAACTTCGGGAATATGCTGTTATCCAGTTTTCACATCAATTCGTGATCAGAAAAATAGGGCTAACCTGCTAACACGTTTTAATTAATGCAAAAAACCAAGTTATGCTTGAAGGCTTTGTAGACATTCTGAACCTCGCTCTAAGGTTCAGCCAGAGAAATTGAAATGAATGAATCTTCTTCATCCCCAAAACGGGTCGGAATTCTAGGAACAACACCCCAAAAACATGATAAAGCCCCACCATTATCATTCTCATCCTTCTTAACCTCGATAGCCTTTTTGCACTCACTCTCTCTGCTCGCTCTCTCATGTTCCCCGTTGGAAATTGGGTGGATGCCATAAAGGCGGCATTATGGTCACATTTATTAATATTAAATTCAATAAAATAACAAATAGTGCAATAAATAGGCGTCCCATCACACTCGCGCTCACTGCGGTAACTCTGTCCGTGGCCATTATAGCTGATGATGCCGAGCCGAACCAAGCCGCCGAAGGGCATATTCAATAATGATAATAAATTTTTATTATTTTCTGGCGTCACTGGCCGGGGGCTGGCAGCACTGCTGTTGCTGCTGCTGTTTTAAACAATATTTGTCACGCTGCCGCGCCACGGTTGGTGGCTCCTTTATTTTTTCTCCTTGTGTTCTTTGAAGCAAAAATGCCCTCGGGGAGGATTTTCCGGGAAATTGGAACGAATGTTTATGGTGCCCGATTTTGGCTCCGGTGGTTTTCGGGCTGCTTGGCGATCTTCCGTATTTACTCTTTTTGGGTGTTTTTTTTTTGTTTTTGCTTCTTATTCCTCAGGTCCTTGTTTCCCAAGGAAGACACTTTTTGTGAAAATGAGGCTTATTATTCGTTATGGTGTATGATTTAGGATGAGCGGGGCGAAAAAAAAGTACAAGCGATTTAGAGAAGATTTATTTAAAAGGGAAGGACTCAGGAAACTTACCACACCATTATATTTTCATGAAAACCCAAATTGTTTTGTTCGTATTTTGCTCTATAGAGCAATTCTCTACGAAATCGGTCTTTTTTCTTCAATTTTAATTTTTGTAGTTTTTAATCCGACTGAAACTTTTTTGATGCCTTCGGTATACCCAAAGAAGCCATTTTGCATCATTAGTTTGTCCATATAATTTTCCATACAAATTTGGCAGCTGTCCATACAAAAATGATGTATGAAAATTCAAAAATCTGTATCTTTTGAAGGAATTTTTTGATCGATTTGGTGTCTTCGGCAAAGTTGTAGGTATAGATAAGGACTACACTGGAAAAAAATGATACACGGTAAAACAAAATTGGTGATTTTTTATTTAACTTTTTATCACTAAAACTTGATTTGCAAAAAAAACAATATCTTTATTTTTTTTATATATGTCTTAGAGGACATAAAATGCGAGTATCGTGCAAGCAGTGGTGATGGGAAGGTGGATTTTTGTGGTGTTCACTTTGTGCTATGTTCGTATTCATGTTCGAGTCATGCATGCAGTGGGGGGTCATTGTGGTAATTGATATTTATTGCGCGTCAGTATCGTGCAAGCAGTGGTGATGGGAAGGTGGATTTTTGTGGTGTTCACTTTGTGCTATGTTCGTATTCATGTTCGAGTCATGCATGCAGTGGGGGGTCATTGTGGTAATTGATATTTATTGCGCGTCAGTATCGTGCAAGCAGTGGTGATGGGAAGGTGGATTTTTGTGGTGTTCTCTTTGTGTTATGTTCGTGTTCATGTTCGAGTCATGCATGCAGTGGGGGGTCATTGTGGTAATTGATATTTATTGCGCGTCAGTATCGTGCAAGCAGTGGTGATGGGAAGGTGGATTTTGTGGTGTTCTCTTTGTGTTATGTTCGTGTTCATGTTCGAGTCATGCATGCAGTGGGGGTCATTGTGGTAATTGATATTTATTGCGCGTCAGTATCGTGCAAGCAGTGGTGATGGGAAGGTGGATTTTGTGGTGTTCTCTTTGTGTTATGTTCGTGTTCATGTTCGAGTCATGCATGCAGTGGGGGTCATTGTGGTAATTGATATTTATTGCGCGTCAGTATCGTGCAAGCAGTGGTGATGGGAAGGTGGATTTTGTGGTGTTCTCTTTGTGTTATGTTCGTGTTCATGTTCGAGTCATGCATGCAGGGGTCATTGTGGTAATTGATATTTATTGCGCGTCAGTATCGTGCAAGCAGTGGTGATGGGAAGGTGGATTTTGTGGTGTTCTCTTTGTGTTATGTTCGTGTTCATGTTCGAGTCATGCATGCAGTGGGGGTCATTGTGGTAATTGATATTTATTGCGCGTCAGTATCGTGCAAGCAGTGGTGATGGGAAGGTGGATTTTGTGGTGTTCTCTTTGTGTTATGTTCGTGTTCATGTTCGAGTCATGCATGCAGTGGGGTCATTGTGGTAATTGATATTTATTGCGCGTCAGTATCGTGCAAGCAGTGGTGATGGGAAGGTGGATTTTGTGGTGTTCTCTTTGTGTTATGTTCGTGTTCATGTTCGAGTCATGCATGCAGTGGGGGGTCATTGTGGTAATTGATATTTATTGCGCGTCAGTATCGTGCAAGCAGTGGTGATGGGAAGGTGGATTTTTGTGGTGTTCTCTTTGTGTTATGTTCGTGTTCATGTTCGAGTCATGCATGCAGTGGGGGGTCATTGTGGTAATTGATATTTATTGCGCGTCAGTATCGTGCAAGCAGTGGTGATGGGAAGGTGGATTTTTGTGGTGTTCTCTTTGTGTTATGTTCGTGTTCATGTTCGAGTCATGCATGCAGTGGGGGGTCATTGTGGTAATTGATATTTATTGCGCGTCAGTATCGTGCAAGCAGTGGTGATGGGAAGGTGGATTTTTGTGGTGTTCTCTTTGTGTTATGTTCGTGTTCATGTTCGAGTCATGCATGCAGTGGGGGGTCATTGTGGTAATTGATATTTATTGCGCGTCAGTATCGTGCAAGCAGTGGTGATGGGAAGGTGGATTTTTGTGGTGTTCTCTTTGTGTTATGTTCGTGTTCATGTTCGAGTCATGCATGCAGTGGGGGGTCATTGTGGTAATTGATATTTATTGCGCGTCAGTATCGTGCAAGCAGTGGTGATGGGAAGGTGGATTTTTGTGGTGTTCTCTTTGTGTTATGTTCGTGTTCATGTTCGAGTCATGCATGCAGTGGGGGTCATTGTGGTAATTGATATTTATTGCGCGTCAGTATCGTGCAAGCAGTGGTGATGGGAAGGTGGATTTTTGTGGTGTTCTCTTTGTGTTATGTTCGTGTTCATGTTCGAGTCATGCATGCAGTGGGGGGTCATTGTGGTAATTGATATTTATTGCGCGTCAGTATCGTGCAAGCAGTGGTGATGGGAAGGTGGATTTTTGTGGTGTTCACTTTGTGTTATGTTCGTGTTCGAGTCATGCATGCAGTGGGGGTTCATTGTGGTAATTGATATTTATTGCGCGTCAGTATCGTGCAAGCAGTGGTGATGGGAAGGTGGATTTTTGTGGTGTTCTCTTTGTGTTATGTTCGTGTTCATGTTCGAGTCATGCATGCAGTGGGGGGTCATTGTGGTAATTGATATTTATTGCGCGTCAGTATCGTGCAAGCAGTGGTGATGGGAAGGTGGATTTTTGTGGTGTTCTCTTTGTGTTATGTTCGTATTCATGTTCGAGTCATGCATGCAGTGGGGGGTCATTGTGGTAATTGATATTTATTGCGCGTCAGTATCGTGCAAGCAGTGGTGATGGGAAGGTGGATTTTTGTGGTGTTCACTTTGTGCTATGTTCGTATTCATGTTCGAGTCATGCATGCAGTGGGGGGTTTATGTGGTAATTGATATTTATTGCGCGTCAGTATCGTTCAAGCAGTGGTGATGGGAAGGTGGATTTTTGTGGTGTTCACTTTGTGTTATGTTCGTGTTCATGTTCGAGTCATGTATGCAGTGGGGGGTCATTGTGGTAATTAATATTATTGCGCGTCAGTATCGGGTGGACAGCAGGGTCAGGAAGATGGTTTTATTGTTGTGTTCGTTTTGTAATGTTTTTTTATTCAAATCTAGCATGGCTTTTTGTGGTGATGGTATGGTTTTGGTGGTGGTGGTGATGGTGTTAAAAAACAAACATTCAATTTACTAACATTGAGTCCAAAACCTCCCTACAAACATCTATACCACTAGGTGACGTAGAGATCTCTGCGCATTCTAGATAGATGTTTACTAACATACCTTCCAATCCCCGAGGTTAGCAAGGTACCGGCCAGGAGCCCCTTATCTTACTGGATAGTATTACACGCTCATCTAAAGAGGAAAACATGGTATCTCCCGTGTTGGAATATTGTAACCGGATGAGAGTCTAGTGCTATCATACGTTTAATTACAGTTAAACAGCAAGATAAGCGTTGTGCAGCCATCCGGAATTGTGCGACCTTTATTGCTAATGCTAATGCTAATGCTAATGTCTTAGAGGACATAAAATGCCAACTTTTCAGAAATTTCCAGGTTGTGCAAAAAATCATTGAGCGAGTTATGAATTTTTTAATCAATACTGAATTATATGGACAAACTGATGATGCAAAATGGCTTCTTTGGGCATACCGAAGGCACCAAAAAAGTTTCAGTCGGATTAAAAAATACCAAAAAAAATCGAATGACTGAAATCCTAGAGAACTGCTCTATAATAAACTTCTTTATATTTCAAGTTTTATGTTTTTTTATCTAATCATACATCGGCAGAAAAAAATATTTGTTGATAAGTTATCAATCAAATTCCACTAGGGAAAATAAACTCATTTTCGTCACAATAAACTTTTAGACCTATTCTCGTCACTTTTGCAGTCTGCCACTATTTAAACAACTTATCCAGAGTTGCTTGCTAGCTTTTTATTGCTTCAAAATAGTCAAAAACACTTTATGAAAGAGTAATTCATGTTCAAAGTTCTGATATGCCGATAATAGAAATGGCCCAAGAAAGGATTTCCTCTAATTTAATCTATTCTTATTATAAACAATTGTTTAATATATTTAACCATGATTAAAATTAAAAATACACAAAAAAATAAACAATTGATGGTTTTGAGTTTCAAATAATTTCAAAATTAGGCTTTGCCTTCAGCCTTCAAAAAAAGAAAAACAGTAATGCAAAAAAAATCATACCCTTTCCCAACATAGCAAAGCGACTTAAACGTTCAATCAGTTAAACCGATTACAAAACATATCGTTTTTCTCGTGTGCCGCGCAACCGAACCAAAAAAAATCTAATATACTTGTTTGTTCCGTCCCAAGTGCAGTTCCTTACAACAACTCGTTTTCTTAACGATTGTACAGCATCCATCCTCAGTATCAGTGGCAGCAAATAAGGAATGGGGGGGGGGAAGAACGCTCAAGAGAACGAGCTTAATATTTCGCCCCGTTTGTCTTTCGACGGGAAAATATGTAAGGATGCAAAAAAAAACAACCCGGAACGGGACTCTGGCCCGGGCGCGGGAAAAGCGGAAAAGACGTTATGCAAATGAAGGCAATAATTTGTGTTGAAACAGAAAGGACCTTGGTTCGTGCAATCCCTCCCACCCCATTCCTGACATGAGGAAGGCAGATCATCGAGGTAAGAAAAAACATGTTTCGTTTGTTTCCTGCCAAGCGTCTCATTTCGACTTTTCGACTTGAACAGCTGAGTGTTTTTTTGGAAGCGATGTAAGCGAGAAAAGACACATTTTTTGTTTAGATAGTTTAAATCTCATTGAAAATCAAAACCAGTTGTACTCGTGATAAATACAGCTTTACAAAAACGCTTAGCTAAAATATAAGACCTGAAGACTAAAATATAAGAAACGGTTCAGCATGTACCCATATAATTAAGTGCAAAGTTTCAGATTAACATTCATACTAGCGTGGTTCACGGATATATGAAAAAGACAAAAGTGTTCAATTTCGTTTGCATCAACCGGAAATGTAAAGTACTGTGACCCCAGAAGCAAGTCTGGAAATTTGGGCTCATTTGGTAAAGGTTTAGTTGCTCCAGTTTTGATCTGGTGTCTTGGGCAAAGTTGAAGGTATGGTTAAGAGCGAGTTTTTCACCGATGTGAAACAGGTCGTATCGAGGTGCTCCGATTTGGATGAAACTTTCAAGGTTTGTTTGTCTATACATGAGATGAACTCATGCCAAATATGAGCACTCTACGACAAAGGAAAGTGGGGTAAAATGGGCATGAATGTTTGAGGTCCAAAAAACATGAAAAATCTTAAAATTGTTCGCATTTCCGTAAAACTTCATCAATTCCAACTCTCTTAGATGCATTCGAATGGTCTTTTGAAGCACTTTAAAATGTGCCATAGACATCCAGGATTGGTTTAACTTTTTCTCATAGCTTTTGCAAATTACTGTTAAAAATGGATTTTTTTAAAACCTCAATATCTTTTTGCAACAGCCTCCAACACCCATACTCCTACAGGTCAAAAGTTAGGTAATTACATGGACTATAAGCCTACGGTATTAACTTTTTGGCCAATCACAGTTTTTCTCATAGTTTTTCGATTTTTCTATAACAAACATTTTACAACGTTGGTTTTTGCCCTGTAGGCTTCCATAGCGGCACTTTTTGGTCTCGATTTTGACATATTCGGAATCCTCAGAAAATTTTACATTAGATTGAGGTGTTGGAATTTTGAATTTGATTGGAAAAAAATGCCTTTTAGAATTAATTTAAATATTATTTAGCATTTTGTAGGATTATGGGTAAAACACGTATTCGCCTACTTGATACAGATGCCAGAAAATCCAGCTATGAGCTAAATCCACAATAATTTAAGCCGTTGGAACAGTAGCTTATGCAACAAGTTGCAAAAAGAAGATTTTTTCAGCACGAGTCGTACATTTATCCAACGAGGTTTACCGCGATGTATAAATACGACGAGTGCTGAAAAAAACAAGTTTTGCAACAAGTAGGTTACAACTTTTTTTTTTTGCAATTCCGAAAAACGCTTTTTGAATGGAATTCTTGTCAAACATTCATGTGTAACATAAATTCACCGTTCAAATGAAAATAATATTGAAACATGTTACTTATCGATACTAGGTATTGAAAGGTATTAATTATCCATTCTGTTATTTTTGGTAGGGAAAAGTAGGCCGTTTCGTCGTTCGAGAATGACAAGAAAAGTTATTATTATAACGACGGAATTGCAAAAATATTTTTTCGCAATTCCGTCGTGAAACTACTTACTTTTCCTGTCATTCTCGAACGACGAAACAGCCTACTTTTCGCTGCCAAAAATAACAGAATCGAATAGTAACCCTTTTCAAAACAATGCTGAAAAGTAGAAATGGATGCTGAAAAGTTGAACTTTTCAGCACTTGTTTGGAAAAGTAATACTTTTCAACATTTTTTTGATTTAAACGATTCATTGACTGAATGCATTGACATTTGACCTTTAATTCTGTTTAAAGGGAGTTTTGCGAAATTGCAAAAAATGTTGTATGAAACTCGTTGCAAAACTTGATTTTTTCATCACTCGTCGTATTTATCCAACTCGGTGAACCTCGTCTGATAAATGTACGACTCGTGCTGAAAAAATCCTATTTTGGCAACTTGTTGCATAAACTACTAGTTTAAGATTATGTACATCGACTCTGAGCTAACTTGATAGGAGGGGAGTGGTGCAAACCAAATGAAATTACTAGTCATGGATTCAACATGTGATGACAAATGTGTTTAAAAATATATATCAGTTGATCTGTTGATTAGACTTTTACCGTAACGAAAATTTTGATTTTTTGTGCCTCCTGATTTTTTTGGACTTATCTTTGAAATCAAGAGCCTAATAAAATGGGTAAATTATCAGAGTGTATTTTTTCCTAAATAATCCGAATCATAACCTACAACTTTGCTAAATAAACCAAATCGATCGGAAAATTCATCCCGGAGATACAGATAAAAGTCGATGAGCGAATTTTTAGAGAATTGCATAAATTTCTTATATTTGCTTACCATTTGAATTTCTTTTAATTTTTCCTAATGGATCACTGTGTCATTTAATATCCACACCATTTCACATCGATTGTATATCATTAAGGACTTTGTTACGAAACTGGATGACTCTTTAGCAATATAATAAAATACCAAAGGTTTAAGCAAGGATGATATTTAATAACACAGAAAATTAAACACATAACTAACATTTGTTCAAACAAAGACCAAAGAAAGCCCAGTCAAAACCTACTTTCCAAATTCAAAGAAAGGATCCTAAAAGATATCAAATTATACAAAGAACTCCCACCCTGTAAACTTTTCATGGCAAAAGTATCATTAACGTCGCCTAAAACAAGGTTCATCATATTCTAAGATGTAAACTTTCCCGGAGAAAAAAAAAACCTCGCAAAAATGCTGCCAAAGTTTTGGGCCACAAAGTACATTTTTATGCGACCATACATGGAGCGGCAACATCCCGAAGGGCGCCAAAGTTTAGCCAAAAAACCCAAACACACACACACACACACATTTGCCAGGTTGTTCCATACTTTGGCTGATTGCTGGTTTATGTCAAGTTTCAGTTTCCCTCCCAGGACATCTCTCACCCCTCGACCCCTGTCCCAGAAATGAAAGGCACTTTTAGCACTCACTTTTTTCCGAAGGGATTTCCATATCTCGCAAAAGAGACGAGAAACGAAAAAGAAGACGACGGAAAAATCACAAAGTTTTCTTCTCCACTCTCCATTACGCGCGTCAGCCAGCGCTCGACAGTCAAGTTGGCATCTTTTTACTACTTTTTTGTTCGCTATATGACAGTCAGTAGTAGCTGGTAGCAGCGCTCATTTTCGTCTCATTCGCACCATGCCCAAAAATGTGAAAGCTTTTTTTTGTGTCTCGCGAGCTCGCGCACTTTGATGTTTTCGCAAGTTCATTTGCAAGTGTGTTGGAGCAACAAACATCAGCAGGTTGATTGTTGAGCGCAGATGGGGTAACTTTTGTTGTGTGGTAAAATTCTGTGCTCTGTGTGCTTTGCAGTGTATTTGCTTTAATAAGTAGATGTTTTTATCTTAAACGATATTTAAAGGTTTATAAATGCTTTGTTTACTTTTCATTTTATTAGGCTGTTGCCAATAATTTCTAATGATCTAGTCTCACCCCTTAAAAAACAACCTAAAAAATCAGGGGCAAAAACATATTTTCGAAATTTCAATGAATATTCTAATTTTTGATGTTCATGTCCGTCAAATGTCTTTTTCGCTAAAAATAATATATTCGATAAAACTGAGATTTTTCATACAAATGATTACAAACGACTGTACTGCTGTATAATGCATTGACAATACCATTTTTTACCAACATGTTAAAATTCTGGCTTAAATTGATTTTCTCACCAATTTAATACTGAACAACTGAAACATACATAAAAATTAAAATAAAGCAGGATCAACAATGCAGAACAATGGATCAACAATGTACACAGTAAAAAAATGTGTAAATTTCGAAGTTTTAATTTCGGAAGGATGAAAATTAACTCTTTTATAATGTAATTTTACCTCAATTTAGACTGAAATGTGATATTACAGCAGAAAAGTAGTAAAAGTGTAACTTCTTTGAGAAATGGAATTTTTACAATATTTCCCGTATCCCGTATATAAGCTCGATTCGTTGGAATCTCGAGCAGTCCAAGCCTACACAGTAAAAAAAAATCATGGTAGTATTACATCTGGGAAGGGGTGCATCTATTATGTCAGAAAAATGAACTATTTTACCTCTGGAAATGTGTAAATTTACCACTTTTCTAGTGTAATGTCACTTGTTCAGTCTAAATTGAGGTTAAACAAGCCATTATCTCAACATTAGAATGAAAAAAAGTGTTTTAAAATGCATTTTACACTAGTTCAGTTGTTTTGCAATCATTAGTTTTGAAAAAATGTAAGATTGGCCGAAAAATAAAATTATAACGAAAAAAAAACTTTTTGCGGTACTGTACATCGAATATTTTCAAAAATTCTAAAGATTTTTGAATAAACCAAAACATGTTGAAAATGATTTTTAACGCAGGGGAAAGCATTTTAAATTGATTTCAGCTAATTGAACATGAATTTTCATTGAAATTTTAAAGTATTGAAATAATTTTTTTTTTCACATCTCGAAAGATACCAAAAGATTGCAAACACATTAAAACAAAGCTCCTTATATTTGAATATTTTCACACAAAAAAATATTATAAATCACAACTAAGCTTGAGTTTCATTAGTTTCAGTGCGAGAAATATTTTTTTTTGTAAAAAAAATGTATTCCTGAAAATAACCAAAGTTTATTTACATCCGTAAGAAAGAACGGTTCCGAATTTATGGATTTCAAGGGTCAATGTTTTTTCTTTAAAAACATGATACAAAATGTCGAAAAAAATAGTCGGTCGATACATCAATCGCAAAGTCACTAGAAAAGCTTTGACTTGACGGTAAAAGAAATGGTAACTCATAACCATTAAAATTTCATCTCATTTGGTTGATCCAATTACGAGTAATTTAGAGAAACGTAAAAAATCTCGATGTTGCTCTGGACGGGAAGGGGTTGAGCACTGTCCAAAAACTTTGATTTGAAATTATACTCCTCATCAATAATACCTATGATCATTTTTTGATTTATTGTAACATTCGAAAGACAGCTAATGAAATTAGAAAATTCTAGAGTTTTTTTTTTTCTAAAAGGTCCTATAAACATTGAAACACAATAGCTTATAGGACATTTAAAAAAAACTCTACAATTGCATATTTCCTTGAAGTTGTTTGATTTTTTTCCAAGCAGCCAAGCCATTAATTGACCCTCAAACATATTTTAACAATGCAATTTGCTGTCCTATACAATTTTGTTGCAAAATATATATCAAAACCAAATTAAGAATAATTCTCAATAAGTTTCAAATTTCCCGAGAATTACCTGGAAATTAGATGAAAATTTCCCATTTCCCAGGATTTTTATAAAGTCGGGAAATTGGACGCTCTAGTAGAGGAAACTTTGCTGAAAAAATCACGTTCTAAAACAAATCTGCTCATTATGGTAGCAGGGTAAAGGTTGGAAATGTTTCAATGTCACTCCCTCTAAGGGGTAAGATTGGGTTAGTTTTAAAATGATTGGCATTAATAATAGAATTCATCGAATTCCGCCATATTTTGGGAAAATGTAGATAAAATATCTAAGCACTATCTAACGTTAAAAGTTTTTCAATATCATTTTAATTGTTTTTGTTATTTAGAAATTGCGATAGGTGTATAGGGAGCGGCCGTGGCTGACTGGTTACGGTGTTCGCTTTGTAAGCGACTGGTTCTGGGTTCGATTCCCATCTGCTCCCAACGAGAAAGTTAAGAACACATAAATTTGAAATGATGAATATGAACGAAAAATCAAAGTCGCTTGAGGTGGGGTTCGATCCCCCGTCCTTTGGATTGGTAAGCAAAAATGCTAACCACTAGGCCATGACGACTTGGTGAGCTTGGACTGGAATTAGGAATACTATTACAGAGAGCGGGTTGTGGCGCTATAACCACGGCAAATAGTGTCCAGGGCATTCGGGGAAATACAATGTCCCATCCCAGAGGGTCCCGGAGTACCAAACCTTCTTAGCATGGTGCTCCCAACGAATACAACCAAATCTCGGAGCGTATGGTGGTGTGTCCCCACGCTTCTTCCTCCCCTGTCGATTCAGAACTGTGTTGTTGTTCGAACACTCTGTGCTCAAACTCAACCCAATTACGAGTCATCTCTGCGATACGGCTTTACGCAGTAGGCCTGGCCGCTTTAACGCTTGTGATATTTCAATGCATTCTAATGCAATGGCGCACTACAAATGTTAATAAATGACAAGAAGAGTGCTAGGCGTTATCTATCCTAAGGCACTCTCCAGGATCCCTTCGAAAGATTGGCTGCGCTAGGGTCTGATTAGATTAGATTAGATTAGATTTAGAAATTGCGATAGGTGTATCGTTTTTGACCCAAAGTCACCCCCACTGATGGTAAAAGCCGGCTCCGTGGCTTAATGGTTACGGCTTCTGCCTCACAAGCAGAAGGTTCAGGGATAAAATCCCGGTTGGTACCTTTGAAATTTGGATTCAGTAATTTGAACTTTGAATATGAACAAAAACGAAAATGAATCAGGTGTAATTCGAACTCACACCTTTGGATTGGTGGTCAGGGACGCTAAGCAGTCAGCCATCAGAAGGTTTACACTCTAGCAGTGAAATGATCCGTAGTGGTGAAGCATGTTATCTTCTCATATTAAATACGCGCTGATCCCTGATTTGCCTGACGGGATTGGAAGTCTAAATATAGATCGAGTTTCCTTCAGATGCTTGCTTCTATGTTTAGGCGGGGCCGAACAATGCCCAGCGACCTCGGAATTGGACCGCAAGGAGCTCTGTCATTCTGAAACGGGTCGTTGGAAGCAGCGCGAGGGCTATCACCACCTAATACCCGGGACTGAAATAAGTTGTATCAGCATTCGGCATGTACAATGTCTGATACAAATTATACTTTCCCATAATTTCGCTACCGGTTAGCGGGTATTGGATTGGACCACACACACACACACAAAGTCACCCCCACTGATGGTACGAATAAGTATGTAAAGTTTTACTACACTCAGTGAGGAAAGGCAAAAAACAGACATCACAGATCATTCAATTTGAATTAGTATAGCATTTCCATACACATTTTTGTTTTCTAGTTTTTATTTCATACTATTAAACCTTATCTACAACCTCCAAGCATATTTCCTATTTTATATTTCTCATATTTTGCATGCATGCGCTTGTTTTTGCTTTATTACTTATACTTATATCATTCTGATAATTTACTTTTATGTTGCAACAAATAACGAAAACATGGTCTATTGCAGTGGTTTTCAGCTTTTTTTGTTCCATGTTGTTGTTCTTCCTAATCACACTACATACAATTGCTACGAACCCCCAAGCTATTCCCCTAACAAAGGCTAAAGTGTTCCCATTACAGTTAGGATCTCCATCACAAAAATCTGTCAGTCTGACCCCGTTATCGCCTTCAATACCCACATTACACTAAAACATTGACTCCATTATCCGTGTTCCTGAAAACGCATTTCGAGTCCTCAAAACCACCGCGCTCAACACAAAGTGTTTCAGGGTGAAAGGACGACCCATTTTCGGAGGAAGGAAAATGGTAACGATAATGTCCATCGTTTAGGTTTTTCCTTCGAAAGTTAGTCGAGCGAAAAATGTCCTGCGTTTCACACTTATCACACTTTCCCCCGGTGCGCTCCACCGAAGACAGCTTCCATTTTTCGGTGATCATTTTTTGCCCACCCTCCTAGGGCTGTCATTTTGTCTTCCGACCTTGGTGTGAGAAAGAAGCATCGATATTTTTCATATTTTGCGATAAGCATTATCAGTGGAAAAGGTCGGCGAGAAATAATGGTTCACCCGCTTTGCTAATGAAGGTTGTTTCTGCTTTTTGGTTCGTTTTTGAGGGGAAATTTTTCTTTCAACTTTTGACAGATTTTATTTTTGTTTTAGCAGATGCTGATTTTTTTTAACTTACTGTTCCAGATTATTTGTTTAGTTAGTATCAAATTCAAATCTAAATTAGATTTTTTTCATTTAAAAAATATTATCGTACATTTCTAACCAATATAAAAAAACTTAAAATGAAAATATTTATCCAGCACAAGTCAAAAAGTATTTTCCAGATCTCGTTTTGATTTCGCTCCGTTGAAACACGGGAAAACAAAATTACCTCGAACGGGGTTTGTAATGAACCCGAGTTGGAGTGATTTTAATCCGACCTCTATTTTCCCCTTTCCTTCAAGTGCCAGGTCAAACACCGACATGAAAAAGAGAGCTTTTTCTCCCACGAAAACATCGCCACCGGATGGGACACAAACAGCTGGGATGAAATTGAATCCCTTTGGTCCTGCTTCTACTTTCAGAATAAATTTGGGGACAGCTTGAAACACTTATTTTCCGTCTACTGGGTAATGAGAAGAAGAAAAAAAACTCTTTGATGTGTAAATTTACATTTTCTTGATATTTGATTCTGCCAGAAAAGTTTGATACTTATGCAAGCGAAATTGATCAAGATTTTCATCTGGTACTTTTTATGCGATTGATTAAAGTTTCTTTGGTTATTTAAACACAAGGCATCGGGGCCGTGGTGTAGGGGTAAGCGTGGTTGCCTCTCACCCAGTCGGCCTGGGTTCGATCCCAGACGGTCCCGGTGGCATTTTTCGAGACGAGATTTGTCTGATCACGCCTTCCGTCGGAAGGGAAGTGAATGTTGGTCCCGGACTAACCTAAAAAAGGTTAGGTCGTTAGCTCAGTCCAGGTGTATGAGTCGTCTCCCTGGGTCCTGCCTCGGTGGAGTCGCTGGTAGGCAGTTGGACTAACAATCCAAAGGTCGTCAGTTCGAATCCCGGGGTGGATGGAAGCTAAGGTGTAAAAAGAGGTTTGCAATTGCCTCAACAATCAAGCCTTCGAACACCTAGTTTCGAGTAGGAATCTCGTAATCGAGAACGCCAAGGCAATGCTGTAGAGCGAATAATTTGATTTGATTTTTGCATCATTAACCTTTTCACTTCTTCACTTCTTCACTTCTTCACTTCTTCACTTCTTCACTTCTTCACTTCTTCACTTCTTCACTTCTTCACTTCTTCACTTCTTCACTTCTTCACTTCTTCACTTCTTCACTTCTTCACTTCTTCACTTCTTCACTTCTTCACTTCTTCACTTCTTCACTTCTTCACTTCTTCACTTCTTCACTTCTTCACTTCTTCACTTCTTCACTTCTTCACTTCTTCACTTCTTCACTTCTTCACTTCTTCACTTCTTCACTTCTTCACTTCTTCACTTCTTCACTTCTTCACTTCTTCACTTCTTCACTTCTTCACTTCTTCACTTCTTCACTTCTTCACTTCTTCACTTCTTCACTTCTTCACTTCTTCACTTCTTCACTTCTTCACTTCTTCACTTCTTCCCTTCACTTCTTCACTTCTTCACTTCTTCACTTCTTCACTTCTTCACTTCTTCACTTCTTCACTTCTTCACTTCTTCACTTCTTCACTTCTTCACTTCTTCACTTCTTCACTTCTTCACTTCTTCACTTCTTCACTTCTTCACTTCTTCACTTCTTCACTTCTTCACTTCTTCACTTCCTCACTTCTTCACTTCTTCACTTCTTCACTTCTTCACTTCTTCACTTCTTCACTTCTTCTCTTCTTCTTCACTTCTTCACTTCTTCACTTCTTCACTTCTTCACTTCTTCACTTCTTCACTTCTTCACTTCTTCACTTCTTCACTTCTTCACTTCTTCTCTTCTTCTCTTCTTCACTTCTTCACTTCTTCACTTCTTCACTTCTTCACAACTTCACCTAAACCTTCTAAACCTCATTTTCTCCAAGCTAATCTATCGTTTGGTGTCAAGTAAAGCTTTGTTAGCACACAAATAAATGTTTCATCACTTCAGCACCCCCCTGAAGATTTATTGCCCAACCAACCAACTCTAGGGAAATTTATCATCTTCATCATCGTGTGCAACCTCAGACTCTTCGCTCCCCCGTGGATTTCATAAGGAAAAACCGCCCAGCCGTGGTTTGCGGACTAATTGTAATTAAAGTCACGCTGTCGTCGCACCGACATGGTTTACATGACGAAAAGCGAGGCCATTTCTCTTTCATTTTAATTTACGTTTCTCCATTTTAAGCTAATTGCATGCGGTGTAGAACATTTCGTCATCCGGTGAATTTCACAGTACTGTAGATACACTGACTACTGGCTTCTTAGCGGATCAAACTCCAGATTACAGGAGGGGAAACTGGTCGAATCTATCTTCTAAGCTGATTAGTATTCCGAGCATGTCAGTATTTCATCAAAAAGGCAAGGTTACACTCACAAACAGGTCCCGCAAAAAAAAAAGTTCAATTTTCCCAGGTTATGGCAGGGAAGGAGAGAAAATCAATCACATCGTAATGTGTTGAACGTAGCACCAATTCTGGGATCGTACCTTTTCAATGTTTTTGTAGTTGCTTTTCTCACTAAGAAGAGGCTTAAATCATTATAAATTGTGAATTCCATCAGGTTACATGAAATAATTATATGAATTCAAGCAACTGCTTCGCTATAAGATTGTGATTTTAGCGGATTGCAGACTGGATTTCACCATGTAATGTGACTAAGCCCAAGTTGCCTAGGAAATGATGATTGGGAATAGACCAATTCGACCCGAACCAGATTCTCAGCACCATAACAGCCATTGCTGGCCGCTCCCAGGGACAAGGAATGGGATTTAGAAAACGGGAAGTGGCGATGCTCCACTTTTTTAAGGGGATAAGGGAAATTCTCCACGGTATCCCCATGTAAGTTTCGCTTGAATTTGGGCAGTTTTAGGAAGGTATAAGGTCTAGGTAACTGTATTTCCATTTGTTCAACAAAACTGTAGAACTGGCAACACTGTCAAACTATTAAGCACTTATGAGAAAAAGTGAACAAAACAAGGCGTTTGTATGCTGTAAATATACCATAAAAAATAATTAAGAAGTTTCGTTTTTCAATCTTTGATAAGTATCTTTTATCGAGATTGATGTTTGGCAACATCTTCTAATTTCAAGAAGGTTTATCGCTTTAAAAATGGCAGAGGCCATTTTAATATTCATTCCATATTTTTTTTCGGATTTATTACTCACAGAAACTTGATATTAAATTGAATTTTCAACAAAAGTATCAATTAATTTTTTCTCTAGGTGGACAAAAACTCAAGAAAATTTCAACAAAAAAAGTATATAATTCAAATTCAATATCCCAAGAAAGGCCTCAAGCCTCACAGGAAACAGAAACAGACCCTGACGCATTCGCCGGTCGGGATAAAACGATGAGTGAAATATGGGCCCGGTCCGAGGCTCATAAATAAAAATTTCATATCGAAATGATACATGGCGATGTTAGCACGCATTTTCCGTGCCACCTTCTGGAAAAGGAGAAAGGGACACATTGAAAAAAATCAACATAATGATTCGTAGGTGATTTCGACAAATGTTAGATTTGGAAATTACATTACATCGATTTCACGATATTCAGAAAAATAATTTCCAAAATTGAGTAACGTAATTTCCGAATGCTAACTACTTATTTCACAAATCGAAATTTCACACGCAAATCGCCAAATCTCCATATGACCATTTCGGGCAATTTATTGCGTGCGTTTTGTTTGATTGGAACAAATTTATTCCAGACCGACGTGCTTCTATTTGAGATTCCAGGATTTCGCGTACACAACTGAGAAATCTTCAGGTCCTGTTTATCGGAAGGACAACCAAAAGAAAGGGGGGGGGGGGGGCGGTGAAAATTTTCATTTTCTTCGCCTTTACTCGCTCTAGATTAATGCCCTCCGATCGTCGTAATTTGCTCGCCGAGAATCACGAAGCGGCAATAACCCTAAATTTGGCAAAAGTAATGATATCGGAGCGTGGGTTTATCTCCAAGAAAGCGTAAGAAAAAAGGGTTTTTTACGCACGGGAAGGAATTTTTGCTGAACCATAGCGGATTGAATGCTTTGTGACGATACTCAAAGTGAAAATAATCATGATTGAGAGCTTCTGAAGCATTCAAGTTTCAAATATGCTGTTTTTTAGATTCTTTAGATAAAAACAGATTCTTTTGAGAAAAATAATAATTTTAAATATAGTTTCGAAATTGTAAAAACTATATTCTCAATCCTATTTCCCTTCATTATTCTTCATACACACAACCAAATTTGTCACCTTGGGACACGACAAGTTCCACGTTGTTTCTCCATACCAAACGCACACCTTTCCTCCAGGATGACAACTTCAGGTCAGGGCCATTTTTTCCGACTGATGTCGGCCTGTCCAATGTAACCAACAAGCCTAGAGAAAAAGTGAGACCAAAAAAAAAAGTACCGTCAGTGGGGGTGACATTGGGTCTGGGGGGTGAGATTGGGTCAAAGTGATTTTTTACGGATTTTACTATTTCTCAGGTTCTTCTCATTGAAACTGAATTCTGTTAAAAGGGTTGTGTAGGGGACATCTTAAGATGACTTCGCTGAAAAAATCTCGTTCCTAGAAAAATCCTGTTATTTTGGCAGCTGTCTAAAGTTGAGGTACGTTTTTGGCCAAAAATGACCTCTCGAAAAATCATTTTTCTAATACTTTTGTTAGAATTGCTCAAAAACTACCCAAATGTTTGAAAATCTCCACTTCAAACATTGTAGCATGTCAATACGATTCCCTCGAACAAGAAACACTGTTGGATGACTTGTTTTTACCATATCGTTTTATTTGAGCACCGTAATCTGGGGTGAATCGGGACTACAGTCTGAATAGGGACAGCAGTTTTTAGACCACTTAAAGCTTTTAAATTTGGAAATGGATGTACACATTTTGTTGGTCTGAGTCTGTTCTATTCGAAACCAACCAGAAAAATCAAAATATTGTGCTCCAACATGGTTAAAACTGCTGTCCCAATTCGCCCCATCTGTCCCGATTGACCCCAGTTTACGGCATCATTTTAGTTTCATTTGACCTAATGTCACCCCCTCTAAGGGGTGAGATTGGGTCAATTTTCAAACGATTGCCATTTAAGGTAGAGTCCATCAAAATCCACCATATTTTGGGAAAATGTCAGTAAACTATCTAAGAACAAATCTACGTTGAAAGATTTTCGATGTTGTTTAAATTGTTTTTGTTATTAAAAAATTACGAGAGGTGTATCGTTTTTTGACCCATAGTCACCCCCACTGACGGTATGACAAATGCTGCTAGCCAGAATGCCACACTTTTGCCCACATGTCAGCGCACAAACACACACACACACACTAGCAGCAGTCTTGAACGTTTCAGGGACCGGGTGTTGGTGGCTTTTCGGGAGGGTGGTTCTGCCTGGTGGGCAATAGGGTGACACAATAAACATAGAATAATTTTCTAATGTGACCCCTAACCAGAAATATTTGTTCAAGGTCCCCTTAGACCGAGCTGTCAAAATAATACTTTGTTTGAAGAAAAGCCGCGATGAAAGTTTTTCAAAACTGATTAAAAACTTCATTTTAAACGCTTTGCAGTCGTACAAAGATTCATTAGGCTAACACAAATAAACTTTATCGTTGTGAACAATAATTTCAGCAATTTAAACTTGATTTCAGAACACAATTAGCAAACTAAAATATTAGGCCGATGCAAATATTTTTCAAAGTTTTTGTCCCTCGGCTTTGGCCGGGGTCGAGGGGAGGGGGGCAAACAATAATAAAAATATTGAAATAACAAGGCATAGTTTAAACATTTGCAAGGAAAAAGTGGTTTAAAATGTATTTTACACTAGTTCAGTTGTTTTGCAATCATTAGTTTTCAAACAATCTAAATTTTAACGAAAACAAAAATTCTAGCGAAAAAAAAACACATTGCGATAATAAACATCGACAATTTTCAAAAATTCAAAAGATGTTTAAATCAACCCAAACATGCTGAAAATGATTCTAAACGTAGGGGAATTAAAATTGATTTCAGCTGATTGCACTTCAACTTCGACTGAAATTTAAAAAAAAATTGAAAAAAAAAATTGTCCCCTGATTTTTCGGGCCTACTTTGAAGGGGGGGGGGAGAAGAGACAAAAACTATAAATAAAATTTGTACCAGCCTTTTGGGCGACTTTTTGAAGTGTGTTGCATTCTTTGATCACATTAAATATTAACGAAGTCTGCATCAATTTTCGAGCTTTAAAAACATAGGAAGACTTGCTTGTAAAATTCCAATGATGCAAAATTGCGTCTTTTGGCATAGGGAATGCATGGACAAAGTGTCATCCAAATCAAAACAGAAAATTGAAAAATCACGAAAAAAAAATGCGAAATCGTAGAGAATTACTCTTACGCTTTAAATTTTCAATGTATTTGAATTGTTAGTGAAAAATATTATTTTTGTATAAGTTTTAAGTTTTAATACTTTAGGTCATTGGGTCATACAAAAATGCGAAAATTTTTATGAGCCAATATCACCCCTATGACGGTACTTAATTATGTAAATTATGCAAAAAGTACGACGTTTTGTGAAAATTTGTGTATTTTATAGCAAAAGCGCTAATCTTTTTGCGTGTTTCACAAAAAAAAAATGTTTTTTCATGCTAACGCTTGGTCCTAAATAAAAATTTAAAAAACTGATTAAAAAATACTTTTTTCTAAACTTAATGCTAATCATTTGTAAAAGAAATGTAAAACATTTTGAAACACGATGTATAATTAAGGCTTATTAACAAATTATTAGAATTTACGTGATCCACCATGCGCCTCCTCCTATGGGAAACATTTTTTTCTGAAATCGCAATTTTCACCGATAGAACATTTTGAATAGAACATATTGCATTATGACCTTTTTCAAATCAGTTACAACGCTATTGTAATGAGATTGAGAATAGATAGTGAACTCTCTCAAACGAGTAGTAGAAGAGGAAGATTTGGTCCATAAAATACCTCAAACAAGAAGAAAGCTTACATCTTTAAAACATAAAAAAAATTGATGAAGGAGCAAACTATCCTTTGATAAATAAATCCAAGAAATGAACTAAAAACATGAGTAAGTCCTATTTTGTGTTCATAATAAGAACAAATATGTCACCCTAACATCATTGTACCAGAAATCAACAACATCGAGCGGTCTGGAGGGTGTTCCGGTACGAGGAGCAAAAAGAGACTTGCTCTGAGGCATGTCGAAAATGTTGGGACCGATTTGTTTTATGTTGTACCATGTCGTCGTCGTCCTCGTGTACTGCCAGAACGGGTTCCATAGGTTCATGCATGAGACCCGAAAAAAAAAACCCGACCTAGGTGCGATGAGTGTAACAAGTGAGTTCCACATGCTTTGTCCTCGCGTCGTTCGTTTTCGACGGTAAACTGACTGAAACAGTTTATGACTCGTTTCTTGCTCTTTTTTTTTTTCTTCTTCGAAGACCACACTCCCTAATAGCTTTATCATCATGCTCTGATATGCTTGGGTAAATGTCAAAATTGTAGCAGGATCAGCCAAAATAAACTTTTATCCTTTTTCCTCTCGTTTTTTGGCTAGCCCACATTTGGGCTGGCATGGAGAGCGAATTTAATTTAGTAATTTATTCAACTCAAATTTCACAAGCGTAATAATGTTTGTGCTGCAAGTATAAATACCCAGCGCCATGGACGTCAATCATCCCGACGGTTGAATGTCATCTGCATACACTCTCTGGCAGACGTTTAGCATTACATGTGCGCTTCATTTGTCACTCCTCATGTGATGTGAGTAGGACGAGTGCGGCTGCCAGGATGAGTGACATCGGATGACTTTTTGTCAGTTTGTGTATTTATTGTTTCAAGGAATGTTGAATTGGAAGTCTGGGTAACGATATCTATGACACAAGTGAATTTAAAAAATAATTGGATTGGATTTGACTGATTTCATCAAAGAATTATGATTTTGAAACTCAGAACATAGTACATCACCTTCAACTATAATGAAAAACTTTCCCGATTTGATTCATGTTAATTTCCAAAACTTGTTACAACAGTTGAAACGAAAGGTACACATGGTATTCCATCAATCAAATATGTAAATTCATATCGTTCCAGATTCTTGCTTGCTGTTGGAGGTGCCGTGCCCTCATTCGACAATCATACACCGTGACGAGCACCGAGAGTTGGAGGGAAAACTCGCAACGAAATTTACAGACAAAGTTGGTAATTTAGGCAAATATGAACGTTTTGGTAAATCGGAAAATTTATGCACAACTTTTATCGTTCACCCTCTGCGTAGGGCCGAAAACCACGCAGCGATAGTCCAAATTCCATGAAACATGGCTCAAGTTTGCTGTTCTCGTGTTTGTTTAAATTAGAGCCCAACTTTATATCAAACAGTAAAATAAGCTGACGGTTTGTGGAAATTTCCCGTGCCCCAGTTCCTCCGGAACTGCTTGCCAATTAAACGCTGCAAAGGTGACAAATAAAACGGATCGGATGATGGGTGGAATTACGTTTCAACTCATTACTTCTGGACGGGATGGTTCTGCTGCTGATGATGATCATCGCCGTCGCCGGAAGAGCGCGTAATAAACCATGGCGTGAGCTCGTGAATTTTTCATGATGCAATCAAGCAACAGCTGAAGCTCCTTCTTTGCCACTCACTCATCATTTAAATACCAACCAGCACTGGAAAATACGGTTATTTTATTCGAAAACATTCAGCATAATCACAGCAATTTAACGTTACGTACTCGTTTGACCTTCTTGAGTTTTTACTGTTTTTTACTGCGTTTCAAGTGCTCGAGTAATAAATGCTTACACTGTCTTAACACAGCACTGAGAAGGTGTTTGAAAAGTTACTTTTGAGACGAATAAAACTGTTCTTTTTTGTTCTGTTGCTCTGTTGTTCTGTTGTTCTGTTGTTCTGTTGTTCTGTTGTTCTGTTGTTCTGTTGTTCTGTTGTTCTGTTGTTCTGTTGTTCTGTTGTTCTGTTGTTCTGTTGTTCTGTTGTTCTGTTGTTCTGTTGTTCTGTTGTTCTGTTGTTCTGTTGTTCTGTTGTTCTGTTGTTCTGTTGGGATCTGTTTTAACATATTGTTATGTTTTTTTTTTCATTTTGAAAATAATCATCTGATGATACTGAGTATATTCACACAGAAAACCATCTCCAATTGCGACAGCTTTATCGCGCCGAAACCAGTGCCAAGTCAAGTGATGCGCCAAACCCCACAAGAAAAAGCACTTCGATGTGCACCAGTGCCAAACCCGGGGCGACAGAACATTTGTGCAGCACTTTAGCTAATTAATTCGTTCAACATTTTTTAATTACTTGATTCGTTTTTCTTTGCGACGCGGACACACACACACCGAGAGTGGGGGAAATTCGTTTATTCTTTTCCACTCAGGATGAAATATGTCGGCGACACGCAGTCTCAAGTCTTCCGGATCCGGCGGACAGAGCCCGGGGACAGATGTCAGCGTTAATTAATGACTTTTGCTCGGTCGGAGGGCTCTGGCGTCGATGGCGACGCAGTGATATCGGATGATTGTCGTGGAAACACTATAATTTGCCAAGAGGACCGGGAAATAATGTTGTCGAGAAAATGATTGGAGTTTTTTTTTAAATCATGACACTTTTAAACTGCCAAACTGTGGCAAATTTCAACATCCCAAAACTTAAGCCATCGTCCAACAGGTTACAGCCATATGCAAATTAACGAGCTGTTAAGGGTCTACTTAAAACGAAAATCATGAACTCTTGAACTGTCCTATGCATAAAAGATGCTTGCACCACTTTCCTTTACTATATTTATGTATGTACACATAACCGAACCAAGACAGTCTTATGCTAGTCATTCGCCAAGGGTTCATTATTATCAGAGCGACCCCCGGTGGAGGCCACCAGAGAGAGAGAAAAGAATACCAGGAGGTTGAACAGGAAGCAGGATGGTATCAGTATCACGTTGAAAGCATAGTTCCGTCCCAGGGCCTGCATATTAAAGAAGTTGTGCTGCCCATAATGTGAGCAACAGTTTTGAGATGCGAGAGAAAAAGTTGGTTAGTCCTGATATTACAAGATAATCAGCAGACCTTCACCCAGCGCGAAACTTTTTCGTTTGAACTAGTTGGCTACAATAACGGGAGAAAAGTGAGAGATAATGGGAAAACCTAAACAAAAAGATATATTTTTGAAAATATAGAAAACAAGCAAACCATAAAAAAGTATGATCAGTTCAATAAAACAACAAAACAATAGGACAACTACAAAATAATAGAACAAGGGAACAACAAAGTACCTACCGGCCAAGAGAACAGAATATCTGATAACAAAAACAATCGAGAACTAGAACAACAGAACAATGGAATAAAAAAGTCACAGAACAACAGAACAATAGAAAACCTGAACAATAGAACAACAGAACAATAAAAAAACAGGTAAACAGACCAAAAGGTAAACAGAACAACAAGATAACAGAATATCAGGGAAACAACGAAACAAAACAACAGAATCAAGGTTGTTAATTGTTAAAATGGTCTTAAAAAGTGTTAGCGTCTAAAGATAACGACAATGCTTATCGTTATCGTCGAGAAAATACCGTTTTTTTCGAAAATGCTCAAATTTTCATAATTTTCAATACGGATATCAAACGAAAGGAAATATCGTATGCACTTTCTCGTTATTAAATATTTTGTTGTAAAATACTAAAATTTCCAATAAATACCATTTCTTTTTTATTTTTTGAAATTGGATTTCAGGATTGAACTTTACAGCTTTGGTATGTTCTACAAAGCTTTAGAGCGTTACATTTCCAATGAGAATCTCACTTTTAGGAATATTTGGAAGGAAGTAGCGCACGCTGCAGACAAAACCATACGAAAATTGAGGTTTTCAAACATTTTATCGATTTTTCCCATGCAAACCTCAAATTCAAGTAAAAATTAACCGATTTTGCTCATATTTGGCCCAGAGTCTTAAAATTGCTCAAGAAATAATAATAAGCTTGTGAGGCGAAGTTTTGAAAAAAAAAAGTCCCATGTTCTGAGCACACTAGTATCAAAGAATGTGAAATTTTGAATGAATTTTCACTTTATTCTATTTTTTTATTTTTGTAAAAAAACCATAAAAACATAAGATTTTTTGTTTGTTTCGAAAATACAAACAAAAATAATTCGGGATCATTTATAAACCGGAAATTTCAGAAACCACCCACCCCTAATTGAGCATGAGCATGGTTGACTGCCAATGAGCTGCTACTCCGTTATTGACGGATCAGCTGAAGTTACACAATGAACCAACAGATGAGTAGTGGGAGCTAACCATCCTCACTGTATAACCCCTGAAGATCTCTGCTTTAAGTCAATACCGGCGCCCCCCCAAGGAGATGCAGTTCAACAAAGGTAGGAATGTTAGTCCGATAGTTGAAGTTGCAGACTCATCAGACACAGAGTTTGTCGCTCTATACCTGTTGACACCGCATGAGACCGTTGAATCCACAGCATATCCTTCAAGCATCACGGAAGTGGGGAATTGTGTTAGTAGGGAAGGAAAGGAAGGTCAGGATTCATCTTGGTAGATGATATGACCAGAAAGTGAAACAATCGTTGCCTTCCGAGCTACGACGCTATGAGAAGGACTTATCAATCGCGTATTTTTTACTTCTTACCGCCGGCGTGCCATCTGAGCATCGATGCTATGGGATGGGCTTTCAGAATGAAATGTAAATATAATACGCGGCGACTCAAATCTCTTTTTCAATGATTTCCCGAAGCTTCCACTACTTCTCGCGGGTTCTCGCGCGCCGATTCACACTCCGCTCGATCCAACGAACACCACACGACTCTCAGAAACCACCCACCCCTAATTTCACAAAAGAACATATTTTTGAAATTACGTATTATTCAGTAAACATTAAGTATTTTTTGTAAAATTAAGGTATTTTGTGAAAATTTTAGTATTTTACAAACAAAACTCTGATTAAGTGAAAATTCATACCGTAACATTTCGCTACTTTGATACCGGGGTGACTTTGATAAGTTTGAGATATTTCCGCAAAATGAAGAATGCAAATAAAAAACGTATAGAATGTTATGGAAGCACACTGATCCGCAGATAACTGTTCAAAGTTTCACAAGAAGATGTTTTCAACATATTTTGAAAAGTTTAAAAAGTGAGTTGACTATAATTATGGAAACATTGATAAATAGCATTATTTTAATACTCTCAAAGTATCATGTTTCTCTCTATGAAAATTAGTTCAAATAGAAAAACGCACTGCATCAACGGGTTCTATGGACAATTTTACACTAAGAACAGTTGAAATAAGTTCTTAAGTTACAAGTTTAACTGTTATTGAAACAGAATTCAAAATGGTTCAAAATTGGGTCTTGTGGTAACAAATTTTTATATTTTTATAAAAAAATCAATTTCTTATTAATTTTGATCCAATTTCAAAGTTTTTATTACCTTAACCTAAAATTTATATATTTTTTATAAAAAGTTACTGAGCTTAGCTCAACATACATTTTATTGTGAATTTTTTAAATTAAACATTAGATATAACCTTACCAATGGCTAAATTGACGTAATGATTTGAATTTTAAAGTCGCACCGGTATTCAAAATAACAGCCCGTGGGAGTCGCTCAACCTGCATTCCTGTCACACATGAGGTCTGCACAGCTGATTCCACGTAGATTTTTCCCGCCAGTAATGACAGGAAACGTTGACAAACGGAATATGTGCCAAAATCATAAGTGGTTTTTAACATATGAAGGGAAATCATCGTGAACTGGAACTGCCGGTCGTTAGCCCGGGTAAAGTGAAACGTTGAATCATCTCGCAAAAATCCATACAGAGAACCACGTCTCAGAACCGGCTCCGTGGCTTAATGGTTACGGCTTCTGTCTCCCAAGCAGAAGGTTCAGGGATCAAATCCCGGTCGGTACCATTGAAATTTGTAAACAGGAATTTGAATATGAATAAAAACTAAAATGAATCAGGTGGGATTCGAACTCACACCTTTGGTGGTGGTGGTGGTCTGGGACGCTAAGCAGTCGGCCATCAGAAGGTTTACACTCTAGCAGTGAGTCTTCTTCTCATATTATTAAATACGCGCTGATCCCTGATTTGCCTGAGGGGATTAGAGGTCTAAATATAGATCGAGTTTCCTTCAGATGCTTGCTTCTATGTTTAGGCGGGGCCAAACAATGCCCAGCGACCTCGGAATTGGACCGCAAGGAGCTCTGTCATTCTGAAATGGGTCGTTGGAAGCAGCGCGAGGGCTATCACCACCTAATACCCGGGACTGAGATAAGTTGTATCAGCATTCGGCATGTACACAGTCTGATACAAATTATACTTTCCCATAATTTCGCTACCAGTTAGCGGGTATTGGATTGGACACACACACACACACACACACACACACACACACACACACACACACACACACGCACCGGTATTCAAAATAACAATTTTCAATAAAAATATGTTTTAAAGTACCTTTGAAATAAAGATTTCTGTAATAAGTACCGTAAACTGGGGTGACTTTGATAGCCCGGGGTGACATTGATAGAAATTTGATTTGGCCACTAATTTTGATACATCCAATGTAACAGTCACATTTTTGCAAATATGTTCGATAATAAGCTATCCCTTAATGCTTACATACTCAAAATTCTCAAAAATGTTTAGATATTAATTTGACGGGCATTTGAAAAACCTATCAAAGTTACCCCGGGCTATCAAAGTCACCCCAGTTTACGGTACATGGACATTGTGAGGCCTACCCCAGTACAGGTTTTCAAATATAAATCTTGAGACATGTTAGGAAATAAGGAAATCGATGTATTTACTAATTTTGTTTATCTGTATCTGTTCTAACAGAAATCAATTAAAAATATAAAGATGTTGTGCAAGAACCTGGTTTAAACAGATGTCCCGATTCGCCCCAAGTGACGGTACTCAAATATTCACAATTTGCAATACGGGTATCAAACGAAGTAAAATTTTGTATGAATTTTTAGTATATTAGAGTCTTGTTTGTAAAATACTACAATTTTCTTAAAATACAGTGATTTTTTACCGATAGAACTATTGTTGTCAATATTCGATAATTGTATCGAGCTGTTGAGCAGAATACTAAAACATCCGAAAAATAAAACAAAAGTACAATGGAAGAACAACTTCACAAAACTATAGAAACCCTGAACAATAGAAGAATAGAAAACGAGAACACAGAAAAAACAGCACAATTACATTATTCAGAAGGTTCACTTTATATTTGATGTAATCTGAATCCACCATGATCACGCAATCACGAAGTTTATCGACGAAGCATAAATGCAAAAGTCATCATTTTCAATAAAAAAAAGAAAACTTTTCCCGCATATAATTGCTCGAAATTACATTCCCCCATTCGTCAATTCCAACCATTTACGAATGATGAATGATGTTCGGGCAAAGCTATGAAAAAAAAGTAGCCAGGAGACGCAACTTTGATTGAATTTCATTTGTATTCCATCGGTTTTTCTCTGCAGCGAGAAATCGAAAGACACCCTGTCACGTTCAGCGATTGTACCCGTGATAGAAGTTCAGCACAATCGGATTTTTCCCCTGGATTTTTTTTTTGTAAAAAGAAGAAAAAAAACTGCCCTGGCACATTGTACTGGAATAAGTGAAATTACCAAGCACGAGAAAACTGATTATAACTGGAAATGACAGCTGGAGAGATTGGAGCAGGGACGTGTCGAGATTTCTTTTAGCGTGTGGAATTTGTGATTGGAACAAGATATATGGAACTGTCGTTCAAAAAATGATTCATAAAACCTAAACACTGTAAATAGAGAAGACAAAGGAGGTTACAAAATACTTGGCGTCCTCACAAATGTTAAAAAGGACGCATGATCACCAGCTTTTGAAATTCAATTTACGAGTACGACTGAAAAACCCAAGCTTTACTTAGTTTTTATTACATCCAACCCACCACACGTGGCAAACCATGCCACACCAAACGCGTTGATAAACTATGCCCTGCTGTGTGAATTCCAGAACAATTCACTTCCTCCAACTGCACTGCACTGTGTTCCGGTATTTTTTGCTGACTCTGCACACCCAGAATGCACAAAAAAAGCAGAATTTTCATTCAAATTCAATTTGCCGGAGCGCACACAGGAAATTATTACCGGGTTTCCCAACGTGCGCGCTGGAAAATTCGACTTTTACCGCACTCGAGATATTAACATATCAAAAGCCGTTTTACCACCACCCCCACTTTGGAGGTCGTTTGCTGATGCATGCAGAAAAAAAATGCATAGAGAGAGGTGCACTTTGAACGGCTATAAAACGGCGGAAGTTGAAAGGTAGCATGGTAAAGTTTAAAAAATGGCGGAATCAATTTTGTGGTACAGCGCAGTTTCCTGCTTCGCAGTAGTGCTGGTTTGAAGAGTCTCCTCTGGAAAGAAGTTAAATGTTTTAACCATGTTCGGCGGTTTTGCGAAGTTTGAAGAATGGGAAAAGGACTAGTTTTACTTGTTCGGTTTGGCTTCAATAGAACGTACAGTGTCCCAATTGTAAATGTAAATAACTCCACGCCCATGTGAAGCAAGGAACTTGTGTGATGGAAGCGAACTCTTTTTATGATTAAGCAAATTAATAAAAAAAATGTGAATAAGATGAATAAGTTAATAATAATAAGTGAAAAAGTTTAAAATAATCGGACATGTAAAAATAAGGGTAATATCCTTATCAACCCATTTTTCGATTTTATGTTTTTCACGTGTTCAGAAGGTTAATTCGAGCAGCTTTTGCCAAACTGAACTTTCATTAGTTCATTTTAAATATATTAATGTAATAGTTTAGATAGAGCTGGAAAGACTTATATTTATGTTTACATGCAAAGTAGATAATATTAGTTTAGAACACCAAAATTGACCTGAAATTTATCCAAGAATCTACTAATACTAATACTTATAGTATAGCAATATACAGTAATCCTACATATTCGGAACACCCAAACTTTGGTTGGTGTCAGCGTTTGTAGGCTTCATTTCGATGAAAATATGCACATCTGGAGAAAAACCAAGTTTGTTAACATCTCTAAGAAAAAAAACACGCCAAAACGCCAACATTACTTCTATTGTACAAACTTATATAAAACAAAGTTTCAGAGTAGTTCTCCACGATTTCGAATTTTTTTTTGCGATTTTTAAATGATTAGTTTTTGATTGGGATGAAACTTTGTCTATGCATTTCCAATGCACAAAAAAGTCATTTTGCATTATTCGTTTTTCCATACAAGTCTCCATTAGGGGCTGGTCATACAAAATGGAGTAAATTTTTCTTGAGAAGAGATTTTCAGATCGATTTGTGGACGGAAAAGTTTTAGGTTATGATTAGGACGTCTCAGAAAAAAGCATCCGAAGAAAAAGTCCGATTTTTCAACATAACATTTTACCATTAAAAGTTGAATTTCGAAAAAACGGTTTTCTTATTTTAGATTTTTTTTAAACGTTTTAGGGGACTAAAATAGTTGTTTATGCAACAAGTTGCAAAAAGAGGATTTTTTCAGCACGAGTCGTACATTTATCCAACGAGGTTCACCGAGTTGGATAAATACGACGAGTGCTGAAAAAATCAAGTTTTGCAACGAGTTCCATACAACATTTTTTGCAATTCCGAAAAACACCCATTGAGTGAAATTTTAAGTCAAATTTTCATGTATTTTGTCAATAAATCGTTCAAATCAAAAAAATGTTGAAAAGGATACTTTTCGAAACAAGTGATGAAAAGTTCAACTTTTCAGCACCCATTTCAGTGCTGAAAAGTAGAACTTTTCAGCATTTATTTTGAAAAGTGTTACTATTCGATTCTATTATTTTTGGTACAGAAAAGTAGGCTGTTTCGTCGTTCAAGAATGACAGGAAAAGGAAGTATTTTCACGACGGAATTGCAAAAATACATTGTTGGAGCTATAGTGCGTAACAAATGACAAATCTGGTTGAGGAGTTATGAATTTTAGAATCGTGTTTTTTAGAAAATATCTTTTAGAAAGACTTCTTGAAAGGAAAGCGCCTTCTATTTTTGTAAAGCTGAAAAATTTACTATAATTCTCTACTGGAACTTTGAAAATCCGGCAATTAGTTTCTTCAATACAGCCTCACAAAGAATTCGTACCGATGAAAATAAATTTCTCTAAGTGTCATCTAATTAGCCAGAAATTTCCAATGTTCAAAAATTTAAACTTTTGTGATATTTTCTGATTTTTACAAAAACAAAAATTCAAAATTTTAAAACAAAATTAACTTTTGAAAAGATCTAAAATAGATAATATCCCTTATTTCATATTTAAAACCAAAATTATAAAATATTTGAAATATTTTTATTGAAAAGATCAGAAACTCAGTTTTTATTTTTAAAAACGTATCTCGGAATCCTGTTGAAACAAATGCACAATTTTTTTATATGTCACTTTACTACAATCTAAAATCTAAAAAAACTTAAGCAATTTGAAAACCCCTACACACCAATACTTATCGCAAATTAATTGGCATCGATAATAAATTTTATTTTTAAACTATATTTAAAACATAAAATTCCAACAATAAATTTCGTTTCCTGCCATTCGCCTCCCTAATCAGAAAGCCCAACCGAGTGAACAATACTAAATTGAATTATACAAAACAGCTTCCATCTGGTTTTCCGGTTCCAGCAATTAGACACAGATCTCCGAGCGTTTCGGTTTGATATAATGTTGTTGTAGTGCTCAGCAGCTCGTTGTAGCTCTAACTAAGCTACAAAACCGCACCAGAGCGCTGGAGAAAACGCACACGACTTAGGGGTGAGGTGACGTTCCTCCGGGTTTTCTGGGGCGTAGGTGGTTCCGAACATTGGACCAGGACCAGCATATAGTATCACAGGCATGAATATTCCAATTCAGTGATACGAGCAGCAGTCACACCAGGCCGGGCAAAAGGATGCAAATAAATTCATTCAAACAGCTCGGAATCCAACCTGGAGATTGCTAATGGAACCACGTGAAGGAATGATTCCGGAGGCTGTGTGTGTGTGCCAAGTCAAGGATGGTCGTTTCTCGTCCTCACTCGGAAGCAATATCCATTGCGGCCTGTGGGCCAAACGATGAAGACATCCTGCCGGGGCTCTTATATGTAGCTCTTCCACCATCGGAGCTTCTTGTATTCGTGACTTGGGGTGATTGAATTTAATGGAGTAAGGAAATAATAAATTGAATATTGTTGGTTCGTACCGGAGGCGAATGTATGCGTCCAAGGTTGTGGACGCTGTGAGGCTGGTGAGAGTGGTGTGGTGTCGTAAGATATTCAACTCACAGCTGGGCGATGTTTCAATTTACAGAAGAAATTAGTTGTCACAAAGATACTGGTAGAAAAGACGCTGTTACGTATTGGGTTACCATCCAAATATTATTTAAATTATATATGATGTATTTTATCATTTTTACTGGTTTGGGTTCATAGGAAATCCTGACTTTTTTTTACATATAAAAAATCTAGCTTTCTCACTGAAAAAAGGCAGATATCCAGCTAAAACAATTCACTTTAAATTTAACAAAAAACTCGTAGACCCACCTTCACCTATACCTATCGACTCAGACTCTTAAACTGAATGAAGATGTCAGGATGTCTTTTTCATTACAAAGAAACAAACGAAAGTTCTAGGCCTTGAATTAAACTCTTAAAAAAAAGAGCCAAGAAAAAATACTTCCCGTTTTTCTATATTTAATTTTTAATCACTGATAGTTTGATTTCAAAAGCATAAAAAAAGTATTCAGTGGTTTCTATTAGAATTTCCAGAAGGATATTTTTAATAGACCTCCTCTGCCATGGGGTAAAAGTATGCGAATCTATGCTCGCTGGCTGGCTGTTAACATAACCATCATAACCAACCATAAGCAACTTAACGGAGGAGGACCGCAAATGTGATTCCATTTTGGAGGTTGGTACGGTTTGGTTGGTAATTTCCAAGCAAAACATGTGTAAGTCTAAACGTGGCATCTGCTGCTGCCACGCCGGGGGTAGGGTGCGAGGACGTTTCGCCTAGTCACGGAAGCTCGTGTAGTTCCAGTACCAAAAGCACGTTATTAGGGAAGACGATAATGAGCGAATGCTTTTGGGGTGGCAAAATGTGCAACTACCTAATGGAACGTTGAATATGAATTTCAAGGAAGTTATTAGCGCTTTTAGGAATTTGGCACAGATGGTGTTCTAAGGTGTAACCTCAAATTTGGAAATAGTTTTCAACAACTAAGTCACACATTTTTGACTGACTTGTTTCGTATAACTAAATCCAACAAATGGCATCCGTAACTGAAATGTTTCCACACGATTGATTCCAACACAAATACACACCCCAGCCAGTGCCACTCTGCCAACGAAACGAAATTATCCAGCCTGAAAGTCCAGCTTATGTGCATTCAATTTACCCCTTTCGTGTTCACCAACTTTTACAATACCCAACCAAAGTGTGAGTTGTTCAACTTGGAACCACTTCCTTCCTACAATTACCTCCTGCCCCGACACAAAAGGACCGAGCGAAAACCACATGAAACGATACCCTGAAGCTTTCGAGTAAAGTCCGAGTATCCTCCAAGCTCGGCTGCGCTGGCTAATGCATCTCCTGACATGCTGACTGACTGTGGACCAGACAAAGCCATTTAGTAGTCAACTTTCCGAACCCCCCCTGTCCCACAGTCACTCTCTTGGCCACTCTTACCAATGCTATAGGTGGCATTTAGTTTTATTTTAAGACTACAAGAGAAAAGCTTCGCTTGCGATGGTTCGGAACAGTAGATTTCTGTTGTTAGGATGGCACCTAATTTTATCATATGTTAAGTTCGAAGGAAGGTTTTTTTTAATATAACCTAAATTAGTTAAAAATAAGTATCTTTTGCTGTCACTCAGGTGATTTACTTTAAAAAACCTGTTGGCTGTTGCCGAAGTGATTTGTTTACCTTTTTTCGTCAACCTCAGTCACCCTCGCAAACGTCAAACCATACAAAATTGCTGCCAGATCTTTTGCGGGAGAGATCCGGAAAAGATGCGGCAGCAATTTGTACTGATTTTAGGTTTGCTGAGGGTGCCGAAAAGTTTGGTTATGTTACTTCTTGCGAAAGACAATTAGGTTTTAAGCCGTGACGTCATTTGACAGCTCGTGTGCACTGTTTACATGGTCCATGTAAACAGTGCACTCCTTTCTAACCTCCAAATCGAGTCGGCGTAACGAATAATTAATTAGTTTAACCCTTTCGAGCCTGATGGGTCATATATGACCCAAATATCAAAATTTCCATTACTAGCCTATAATTTTCGTATGGTCATAAGAATCATTTTCCCATCATTGACTAAAAAAATATTTTTTTGAAAATTCAGGCCTTAAAGCAAGGGTGCTCAAAGTTTTTGGAGGCCGGGCCAAATTTGAAGCTCAAATGAGCTTGCGGGCCAAATTTACTAAACAAGGTTATAACAAAAAATAAATTACTTTATTTTAATTTAAAAGATTCAATTTCTGTTATCAAAAAAAAGTCAATTCAAAATAATAGAAACCGCAAAATAATGGTTTTCTATCGGTATTGTTGATTTTATTGTTTCAAGAATTTGAAAAAAAAGTTTATAGCTGAATGTCTTGCTGAATGTAATGAATGGGTTTTCAAAAAAAAATAGTTTAGTTTTTTTTATTTCGAAAATGGTGACATTACATAATGAACAATTCTCCTAAAGGCTTAATTTTATCTATTTTATGTGTGGCTAATGAAAAATCGATGAGAACCGTAATTTTAACATTTCAATGAACACATTTTTTTAGAAATTTTTTTAAACTTCCGTATAGTGAAACTGCAATCATTATTTAAATAAAATAAGATTCGACAAAAAAAAAACATTTATTTATTTCATCGAAAATTCACTAAAGTCAAATTATTTTTAATAAACACAAACATGCTCAAATGATTCTAAATGCAAAGGAATGCATTTAAATTTCATTTTTTGAAGTTTTTTGAAAAGGCTTGTACAATATTTGCAACTAACTAGATCCTCCGATTTCCACATTTTGTCTCCTGAATCAGTTGGTAGTCAATCAGATTCTCTAACTGTAATGGGTTCGAATCCCGAAGGAAGTGCAATATAAGTTTGAGGTTCAGTTTATAAAAGGGTCCTTATGACTTGCAATTAATAAAGAAAACTTATATTGTTGCAACTATTACAGAATTCTACCTAAGTCAAACTTAAACTTGTAAACATTTCCAAAAATGTTTGTTTAAAGTTTTGACGATATTTACTAGTTTCACTCACATTGAAACATGTGAAATTGTTTCAATTATAAATTTTTTCAACAAATTATTTGTATCCTAAAGTAGGATAAATAAATAATAATATTATATTGATAAATCATAATTTTTTTATTAACAAAAAATGAAAAAAATTAGCCTATTAAAGTTTAAAATAAACCTTAATTTTGAAAAAGTATAAAATCACTTTACAAGTGGTCAACGGGCCATTTTACATGATCATTCAAAATGGGTCCGCGGGCTGCAAAATACCACCTCGCGGGCCACGTTTGGCCCGCGGGCCATACTTTGGTCACCCCTGCCTTAAAGGGTTAAGAGAACCTATCACTGTGTTAAATAGTTTTATTGAATCACGCAAGCACACAAATTGTCACCATTAAAAAGATTTTATCTTACGTTACATGAATAAATAAATAAATAAAATAGATTAGATAAGGTAACACGTGAACATTTTCAGAAAAGTGAAAATGTTATGCTTTTTCTGGCAAATTTCACCGGATTTTTTTTGTGTAGAGATGTTTAGCATGCCAAACTAAACCAAAAAACAGTTTTAGTGGAATTTGTTTTTAATATTTGTAGTTTAAAAGCGTTTTTTGGTTAAGTTTGGCATGACAACCCTGCAAAGAATCCGGTAAAATTTGACCGAAAAATAGTCATTTTTTTCTAAAAACCTCCTTATAAAATCTGGGTTTCTTGCTAACTATTTTTTCACAGCTAGAAAACTCACCTTACCTTATCTAATGTAGATGCCTGGGTTCCAATCGAGTGACAAAACCTTGCAAAAATAAGGTTGGAATCATTTTCAATTATTTTTGATCAATAAATATAATTTTGATCGTCATGAATTTTGTGAAACATTTGTGAAACAAAATATTACCAAAAAGAAAATTCATGGACACTTTTCCTAATTGCAAACTAGATTTTTTTTCGATTGCAAACTAGATTTTAGCAGGGGAGTGAAAAGAGAGAATTCGTAACGTGGTTTTCGAATGATCCCACTTTGTTTACATGAAAAACGTTACTTAATCCACCTTTAGGTGGTTGGTGCCTTCCTCACATTCATAAAGTGATCTAAAGAGTCTAAAATAACACTTAAGTGCTTAGAACTTTTGATAGGGTGGTCAGATCTTCAATAATTTGGGTTCGTTAGAAAGGTCTCTTTATTACCCATCCAACGATGGGTCTCATGATGGATTCGGACATCATTTTTATAAAAAATATCTAAGATCCGGCCTCTAAAAAGTGTACAAAATACACTTAAGTGCTTATAACTTTTGATAGGGTTGTCAGATTTTCAATCTTTTTGACTCTTTGAAAAGGTTTTTTTTATTACACATCAAACGATGGGTCGCATGGTTGATCCGGACAACGTTTTTATCATAATATCTGAGATCCGGCCTCAAAAAAGTGCATAAATGACTCTTAAGTGCTTATTACTTTTGATAGGGTTGTCAGACTTTCAATGTTTTGAGCTCGTTGGAAAGGTCTTTCAAATACCTTTCTAAAAATGTATATGAGGAAGGCAAAAAGTAAGAGGAGGTTCAAGCACAAGCGTGACTTTTTCTCTTGCACTTGAATAATTTGTCAACTGTTGTGCGTATTTTTTTCAAGTTTTCGGTTCAGTATGAAAGTATCTAAAAAAAAAATACAGAAAATTCCCAGAAGTCAACTTCAACTCCAGCTATCTAAAATTTATCGTTTCCAACGTCTAGTCTCGATAAATATTCTGTACACCAACTTCACATCCCTTACAAAAAATCAACACACCACAATTGGGTCCTTAAATGAAGCTTAGATTGCTGATATTATTATTTACGGCGATAAAGCTTATTTTTCTGAGTACAATGGCCCTTTGTACGACCACAAAGAGTTTAGAATGGATTTTTAAATCAATTTTGAAAAATTAACCTCGCGGTCCTTCTTGACAGAAATGCTCCTACTTGACAGCTCGTTCCAAGGAGACCATAGTTGCTCCATCAAAAAAAATGTTTTCTTGTCAATTTTTTTTTTTTTTTTGCATGAAAATGAAAAAAAAGTGATCAGAAATGGTTTTTAATCGTGTAAATAAAAATTTACATAGGGCTTTATTACCCAATTGCTTTTCAATTTCCCTAATGATCGATTACAATACTTGCTGGCAAACAGTAAAATGGTTCCGCTTTGAAAGCTCAAAAACGGTTCCGCTTTTGGACCCCTCTACTTATGAGAGGGTCTCTACTTATGAAAATATTTTTTTTATTTGTTTGGGTAAATTTTCAATATTAATTTGAATCATGTTTTTTTTTAATCATACCTTTGTGAAACAAATGTGTTAGAAAATCGGCCAAGCTGTTGTTTTTATGTTATTAAACTTAAAAACACAATAAAAAAATATATTCAAAAAAATACTGACGGATAATAGTTCACTTTGTGAAAAAAATCAATTGAATAAAAAGAAAATTGCTAAGATCGCAAATAAAGTTGTATGAATTATTCTCATCATAACCTACAACTGTGTACAGTACACCAAACAGATCAGAAAATCGCTCCCTGATATACAGATTCTCGAACATTTTCATACAATTGTTGTAAAGACAGCTGTCAAAATTGTATAGAGACTTGTAATGACGAACCAATTATGCACAACGTCTTCTTTGATCATAGGGAAACTCAACACAGCAAATTAAATTCATGTTTCGCATTTGAGACGTTGATTTAAGCGGGTTGCAAACTGGCTTTCGTCATGTATGTGTTGACTATCCAGCCCCGGATTTGCGTAAGAATTGACTAGAGAGAATTGAAACCAACTCTACCAGGACAGAACAGACATCACCATGACAGCCATCCATTGCTGGCCGCTCCCATCACCACCGCAAACCAGGGCAAGGAAAGAGATTTGAATCCACTTTTTTAAGGGAATAAGCGAAATTCTCCACGGTATCCCCAAATAAGTTTCTCTTGAAAATTGACTGTTTGGAGAGGTAGAGTTAGGTCACCATCGACCACCCTATTGGAGACGTCCTTCAATGCACAACGGACACGGATATGGGGCAGATCCAACTAAATGGCAGATCCAACTAAATGACAATCCCAGCTTATTGTTCCTGCGGAGTCCGCAAACCGATGTCTAATCTCCGTTTTCCCCAAGTAGGTGGCATTCTCACGGCGGTAAATGCAATTGTGCAAAACTTTGAGCGAGCTCCTTTTGAGTCCAACCACCTACGAGAGACAGGCGAGAGACACATATACAGTATGTAAAAGTATTTACACTTGGGCACTATGCACATTTGTGATGAAACATGTAAACAATTTAATGTTGACATAAACCTAGTACTACGTTTTGTTCAGAAACTCATGCCGAACATTTGCCGCAAAGCTCATGAAAAGATGTTTTCTATAAAAGTTATATAACAAATACTATTACAAAAATAAAAGGTGCAAAAAGTTTGTACACCTTTCGAAAATTAACATAAATAAAGTTATGTGTTGACAAATCACCATGCATCAGTCTCCCAACTGCAAATAGGCATCCTTGACTGATTAAAAGAATTTGGATTGAATATAAAGTTTACTAATTACTTAGTATAAAAGTTTATATAACTCTGGAAATTCTATATAAAACTTATCTAAACTTAATTTTGCATACTTTCAATTTAACTAAATGTTAATATATTACCATAGAATTGCTCAATAAACATTCTGGAGTGGGTATAACACCGTTTTGGGGGTCTTTGTATCGCTAGAATAGATTTTTCGTTGGAATTTCGTACCAACCCGGAATTACGTCGTCGGAAAATCCGCCGCCATCCAAACCGGTCCACAATTAACAAGTCAACCTATGTGGCATGGAAAGGGCATAAAATTTCCGATTTGATACCATACATCTAGGTTTTCTATAAAACCCACGTTTTTAAATACCTGGGCAAAAAGTAAGTTTGATCCACGAGAACAAAAATTACGAAATTCCATACATTTTTGGGAGGTTGCTCAAACGAAACCATAACAACGTTTTTGCCTAGGTATTTAAATACGTGGGTTTTATAGAAAACCTAGATGTCTGGGTATCAAAAGATCGGAAATTGTATGCCCTTTCCGATGCCATATAGGTTAACTTGTGAATTGTGGACCGGTTCGGATGCCGACGGATTTTCCGACGACGTAATTCCGGGTTGGTACGAAATTCCAACGAAAAATCTATTCTAGCGATACAAAGACCCCCAAAACGGTGTTATACCCACTCCAGAATGTTTATTTAGCAATTCTATGGTAATATATTAACATTTAGTTAAATTGAAAGTATGCAAAATTAAGTTTAGATAAGTTTTATATAGAATTTCCAGAGTTATATAAACTTTTATACTTAGTAATTAGTAAACTTTATATTCAATCCAAATTATTTTTTTAATCAGTCAAGGATGCCTATTTGGAGTTGGGAGACTGGATTCATGGTGATTTGTCAACTAATAACTTTATTTATGTTAATTTTTCGAAAGGTGTACAAACTTTTTTTGCACCTTTTTTATTTTTGTAATAGTATTTGTTATATAACTTTTTATAGAAATCATCTTTTCATGAGCTTTTTGCAGCAAAATGTTCGGCATGAGTTTCTGAACAAAACGTAGTACTAGGTTTATGTCAACATTAAATTGTTTACATGTTTCATCACAAAATGTGCATAGTGCCCAAGGGGTGTAAATACTTTTTTTACATACTGTATATGTGTCTCTCGCCTGTCTCTCGTAGGTGGTTGGACTCAAAAGGAGCTCGCTCAAAGTTTTGCACAATTGCATTTACCGCCGTGAGAATGCCACCTACTTGGGGAAAACGGAGATTAGACATCGGTTTGCGGACTCCGCAGGAACAATAAGCTGGGATTGTTGAATGACAAGCTGTTTGCAACGGTTGTGCATCTTAATCCGACAACGGCATCGATCAGTGATTTCCACTGTGGACTAATCTATCGTCGTTATGTTTGCTAATTTGCGAGGGATTAAGAGTTGCAACATACCAGAAATAATGTCTCGTATAACAATTCAAAGCTTAATGGTTTTTGCATCACTGACCGAGGACAGTAACCTGTAACACTTCCAGACACCTTTCAGCCAAATGAAGACGAAGAAGCAGAACAAGTTTCAAGGGAAGAAACCACACACCAAAAAGTTCAACCCCGACGAGGAAGGACTCTGGCTCAGACGGCGTTGGTGATAAAGTTTTTGGCAAAGTTCGAGCAAATAAAGAGGTATTTATTTGAATAATGGCCCGGATGTGTCGTACAGGTAAAATATGAACACGATGGAGTTGAAGGTGTGGTCTATTAGAGCTGCTGCAGTGTGCCTGGACGACACTACCGGCGAGTGCACTCAAGTGAATGTACTTGGTTCTTGCCTGGATTCGGCTGCAAATTTGAGTTATGTTCGGAGAAATTTATGGTCCAAGAATTAATGATTCTATCACATAAATTTGAAGAAAATGCACAATTCCTTTCACTTCACTTCACCCAACTAACCTCTGTACTGAAAATTAAATTGAATTCTGAATATCGTAATGACATTTATTGTAATTCCGTTAGAGCAAATCTTGAAATTTGGAAAACGAAACACTATTTTTGTTGTTCTGTGTCTGTTTTGATACTGTTTTGGGGTTTGAACCTTCTGACGACAAATAACATTCAAGCGAGGTAACGAACGTAAAAAAATATTAACTTGTAGCAAAACTTGATTTTTTCAACACTCTTCGTATTTATCCAACTCGGTAAACCGACTGTACCGACTGTATTGTCTTCTTTTTGTATCTTGTTGCATAACTTACTATTATTTGTAA
This sequence comes from Culex quinquefasciatus, assembly GCF_015732765.1. Classification (NCBI taxonomy): domain Eukaryota; kingdom Metazoa; phylum Arthropoda; class Insecta; order Diptera; family Culicidae; genus Culex; species Culex quinquefasciatus. Next base: position 93,114,043 of record NC_051862.1, on the reverse strand, counting down.
AACATATCATCGCAAACTATGAATTTAAACAAAACAAAAAATAGCATAAGCACATTTTTAAATCTATTCAACAGCAGTTTGACGGATAATTAGAAAAAAAATCAATTAATTTAGATTTCCAGCCGTTTGTCTGTGGTAGAGGGTTTATGCCAGTAAATCTCGATAATAACTATGAGCATTTAGTCGCCTTTATGCACCGAGTTTACTCGACTACCGTAGAATTATTGCGCCCTTTGCCTCATTTTTCCCTCAACGATACTTTTCCAACTTCTAACGAGTTTTTCACCTCCACCAAAAGCTACCAACCCCCCACGCCGTTTTGCATCTAGAGAGCAAAAATATATCGAGTGTCTCTCAAATCTGGGTGAAACTTTTTCAAAAATAAATAATACGAAAGCTGGTCGTTCGTTTTCCCGGATTTGCCTGTTCCAGATGGTTGAGTTTTTTCGGTTAACATTTCTGCTGCAGCATCACCTTCCCCCGAGTTCCAAAAACCCGATTTTGTCCCTCTGTTAAACTCAAATTGACAGAATTATCCACCGATTGTGTGTGCGGCAGATAAATTGGAACAATTTTCCGTGCTCTAACCTAATCACGTAATGCCAAAACTTTTCCTTTCGGCGGGAAATCGTGACTTGGGTGAAGAGTTCCTGCTTTTTTTATTGTTGGAGGGGGAGGAGCTTCGTCAAAAGTCGTCCCCCTGTGATGGTGACGATGGTGTTGTTGTGCTGGTCGAGAATTATGTTGATTGCAGGGGCATATATTTTTTTGGCGTTTTCACGTGCCGTTCAGCTTGCACGTTTATGGAAAATAAAATTTGAGAAATAAGGAATGAAAAATTACGTGGTATTACAGATAATTGCAAAAAAAGATTCACAACTCGCAAATAAAAAATCGAATAAAACTTTATCAATTTGCGTGAAATTAAATTGCTTAATGAGAACTTATTTCCAAAAACTTTCAAGCAAATTGAATTCCATAACATTCCATTTAAACCCAGTTTGGGGTAGATTCCAACAAGGGGAACAAGCATTCGTAATTAAAAACAACCCCAAAACATTCACTCATAAATTCTAGGAACTTTTAACCTAGAGGCAAACTAGTCCTGAGTGGACCGACAATTCCAAATGGAGAACACATGTCGTGTGGTTTTTGTACTCTGAGGGGTTTACTACCAGAAGCTTCGTTAGAAATTCAGCAACCACAATTTTAACTTTAAAGTTGCTCTAAATGTTTTAACTAAAGCAGCTTTTTCAATTAAAAATCATACATCAGAATTCAAACAAACACCTCATTGGAATATATTTTTAATAACCATAATGAACAATGCAACGCGGAATCAATACCAACCATTCACTCATTCAACTGCATCGATGTAATTATATTGAGCATAAATTGAGCACTCACACAATTACCACTCAACACAAAGCCCCTTGAACCACACTTTGTCAGTGGCGAGAGCCACAAAAATGCGCATTGTAATGAACAGTTCGTGGTTTGCCGTGCCCTCCTTACACGCCCCATTAATGATTATTTGTGGTCGAGCTTAATAGTAATGAGGTCCCTTTGCTCTGCCATTAATGAAAACATGCTGTTTGAAAAAAGGTTCTAGTCGTACTTTTAAATGATACACATTATATTTGCTGTAACATTTCTAATGAATGATTATTGATTGCAGAAATGAATTATTAAATTTTGTATTATTCGGAATTGAATCAACACATTTTTTTATTATTATTTTACATATTAATAACTATTATTTTCATTGACACATCACAATTCCCCGCCAACTCATACATCAGTTGCCTCGACCCCTCTTCGATTTGCGTGAAACTTTGTCTTAAGGGGTAACTTTTGTCCCTGATACGAATCCGAACTCAATTTTTCGATATCTTGTACGGAGGGACGGGATCTTCCATTCTGAACAAAAATTTTTATGAATAATTTGCAGCATGAAATGTTGATGGTTTGGAAATTTGGTGTCAAAGGGACTTTTATGTAAAATTGGACGCCCGATTTGATGGTGTTTTGAGAATTCCGGAAAAAAAGTTCATCAAAAAATTCTAAAATTGTTTCTAAAATTCTGCCATTTTTCGTAACTTCGTTGTAAAAATTATTGAGACATGTTATTTTATGGGAAATTTTATTATTTTTTTTGAATCTGCAATAACCTAGAAGGGTAGTTTTTTACATATTGAACAAAAAATTTCCTTTTTTTTAATTTCGTGTTTTTTGTAACTTTGCAGGATTAATTTTTAGTGGGTAACAATGTTCTACAAAGTTGTAAATTATTTTTTCCAACAACTCTTTTTTTCGTTACGTAATAAAAGAACGCTCCCTATGTAGCTCGGAAACCATTCGAATTTTAATTATTTTATTTCGACATTGACCATTCGACTTTTGCTTTGGTTGCAAATATATGGCTTTTCAAAGAATGAAAAAAAGGAATGATGTACATTTCTAAGCGCTATATCCAACTAGGGGTAATTTACCCATTTTCATCGAACAAAGCTTTTTGACCCATTTTCATAGCTTTTGCAGTTAACCTCTGTTCAAACGACATTTTCTGATAAATCAACAACAGAAAGTTGCTTGCTCACTTTTTTTTAGCTATTTATGGAAGCATGTAGTTTGGGGTCCCCAGAAACACATGTACTTTGAATTTTTCACAAATATTTAGACAGGGCCGAATGGTTTTTCTCCAAAGTTTGTATGGAGAATTATGGCGGTTCTTCGCTGTTTCATACAAGCAAAAATTGCATGCAATATATGGGAGTAATGAACATCACTAATTCCTCATACAAACTTTGGAGGAAAATCATTCGGCCCTGTCTAAATCTTTTTGCAAAATTCAACGTGCACGTGTTTCTGGGGACTCCAAACTTCATGCTTCATGACTCGAGTTTAATCTGCGCAGTAGGGTGTCCAGAAAAAAATGACCCCCTGCTCCACAAGCTGAAAACGCTATTTTAGGTTATTTTAAACAACTGGGTAAATTTTGAGCGAAATTGGTCAAGATTAACCCATTGATACTCGAGCCTAAAGTTGGTGGAAAAAATGTTTTCCCACAAAAATTACTTTAAAAAAATCACTGATAACTTTTCAGGATTAAGTTTAACAGCTTTGGTATGTTCTACAAAGGTGTAGAACATTAAATTTTCAATAAGAATCTCACTTTGAGGAATATTTGGCTAAAAGTAGCACACCGTGCAGACCAAACCGTAAGAAAATTGGGTTTATCAGATAATGGATGATGAAAATGGCTGAGAATGGGTATATTTCCCCTAGCCCTGAAAACAACAAGTTCATTAGCAAAAAGGTCGCCCTCCTTAAACAGTTTGGCGCCCTTAGCAGGGCCCAAGAGAAACTTCGCATTTTGCAAATTTTCCAAGTTGCCGATTTGTGCTGCGCCTTCTTGAAAAAGATAGAGCGCCCTCTCAGGTAGCCCCAGGGCGCCCAAAATGTCATTTTTGCAAATAAAAAAAAAGAGCTTAAGGGAGAGAAAATATCTTTCCAACAAAATTTTCTATTTTTGCTATTTGGGTGTTTTTAGAACCACCTTGAGTCAGGGGTTTTCAAAAACACTTAAAAGACAAAAAATCCCCTCCTCCTAAAATACGTTACGTTATCGAAGAACGCTCCCATACTCGGAATCCCATCGCCAAAACGCGATAATGTTTGCTAAAACTGTAGAAAAACGTTATTTTCTCAGCCTCCAGAAAAATTACCTAGAATTGCTATTTTTTCGCTGGTTTGGCAACTCGACTGATCCAGAAATCAAGGAAAAGTTATTGGTTAGGGTACCAGTTTTGTTAGGGCAGCTGCAAAAATTGCCCCCACAAAAAATGAGCCAAATTTGAAAAAAAAAAATGAAATCCATTTCTAGAATTCGGGGAGATGTGCTCACATGTTTTTATTTTTTACATTCAACCTTTTGACCTTTCAAACTTTTCTCTCTGATTCATGACGTTGTAGTTTTCCTCTCGTATCTAAATCTATGATATTAATAAATTCCTACAGATAAATATCTTTAGATCCATTCCATAATTAAAAATATCACTCATCCATACGAATGGTGTTTCGCAATCACTCTCATTTCAACCATGGAGCTGCCAACAAAAATATCCCTGCTTGTACTAGGATCTTCACTGGCTGTTTCAGCCTACAACCCAAAGGCTCTGGAATATGCCACGTGGGCCATCGACTACCTAGCCGGCAACAAAGCTGGAACGTGCTTGTTCTACGATCTGTCCGGAATGCATCCTTACGACGACATTATGGGTGACATTATGACCTCCCCACAGTTGGAAAGTTTTGTTAAGGTGGTGGTCAATGTGTCCTACCATTGTGGACGGGATGAATTACCGAGTGAACCTTCGCTAATTGTGATCAATCCTGGAAATAGCTATGCCCATCTTGAACGAAAAGTGCTACAAACGGCGATTGGTAGAGTTTTGATGCTGCTGGATCCAACAACGAAAATTTTGGTTTTGGTGGAATCTTCAAATCCTGCGATTGAGAGATCGATTCAAGTAAAGCTCATGATGTGCATTTTCAGTCACATTGTGTTCTTTGACACAACTTCGCTGCGGCTTCGACTTATGAATTTGGTTTCGTACACAGATTTGCGTAATTTACCTCATCCGATGTATATTTTCAACTGGGTTCAGCGAAATCTGAAAGGGCAAATCATCACTTACGTGTCAACCATAGAGATGGATGAGGATAACTACGTGGTACAATGGTTCTCGGAAACGGCCAAGTATCTGGGCACCGAAGCTCAACAATATCTGCACAATTGTAGCACTGATAGGGGAAGAGAGTACGAAAGATGCATCATGAAACAGGCCAAAGCTTACCAGAGGGTCGATATTTTCTGTTATCCCCAGTTTATATATGAAATTGATAGACACTTCTCGACTTTATTCACGGAAATTCCTGTTGCACAGGTGATAGGAGTTCCCAGAGAGAGAGAGACGCCTGAACGCTGCAGAGTTGATCATGACACCCTTTAGTTGGCCTGTTTGGTGTTTGCTGGGTCTGACCATCGGACTAGCTGAATTGCTCAAACAGTTGATGCCGGCAACATTCAAGAACGATCCAGCGTTGCTCGTAGTTTGTGGCTTCGAGCGACACAGTCTTCATCATGCCGGACGATGGGAGAAAACCATCTTCCTTTCTTTGATCGTGATTATGTTCTTCATGTCCAGTGCGTTCGAAACCAAAATTATCTCACTTATGGTCAGCAAACCATCCAAGCAAAACATAAAAAACGTTTGAGGATTTGGATAAAAGTGGAATAAAATTTAACGTGGACCAAAAAAGTTTGCCTAGGCTTGCAAATCACTCGGTTATTGGAAAGTACGTGGTCAACGGATATCAATTTCCCACGGATACCATCCCTGGCTTTGGTATTTTGAAGTCCAAATTCATGGTCCCCGTACTGTCGAAGATCATCTTTATTATGAACAACAGCAACCGTGGTACGTTTTTCTCAAGGACGAAATCATCGATAGTTACGCGACCTTCAAGACAACATACCGAAGCCCATTCCGGGAAGCGTTAACATACATTCACTCTCTTCTAAACGAAAACGGTATAATGCAAAAACGGGAAACGGAAAGCTTAAATTCCATTTACAGAACTTACTCTGGAAAGCGTCCCCGAGGTGATATAAAGAATCAAATCTATCTCAAGTTTCACGATCTACTGCCGACGTGGATGGCACTGTTGGTTGGATTGAGCTGCAGTGGAATTGTGTTTTCCGTTGAACTGGCTGCAAAATGGATTGGACTCATCAAACAACAGATATCGCGTAACCAGAACCACGTAGCCGAAGTAAAATATCAAAAGTTAAGAAGATTACATATTTTAGGCAGGTTTCGAGCAGGGCATAACATACAACGCATTTATAGGTCTTGTTTCAAATAAAGTAAGTCGATTTTTTTTGTATTACCGTCATCAGTGGAGACATTGGGAGTAAGATTGTGTCATACAAAAATGAAAATGAAATTTGTATGACCCAATCTAACCCCCCATAGCCAATGTCACTTCTGATGACGGTTTTTGTTCTTTTTACCAAGTCAAAGAAAGCTTCTATAAACACAAAGCTATAATTGCGCTTTTAAAAATAAACTAAACACACTATGAATGAAGGCATGGCACCTTAATAAAGATTAATAAATTAAACTTTTTGACTTAATAACGTGAAAAGCAAAGTGCACAAGTGAAAAGTCGCGAGTCTCCATTATAGTTTTGTACTTTGAATCAAAATATGGAGACGCATGATTGCTGACAACTGATATTTTTGTCCAACAAGAATAATTATGTGCGTTTTCGAAAATCGACTTTACATATTTGTTTTATTTAGGTAAAGTGGACTCTCTCGTTGTCGATATTGAAGGGACCATCGAGAGCGGGAGTTATCAAATTATAGAACGGAAAATCAAAGCAATCTATTTGAAGGGACTGAACAATTTATTGAAAGCTGGAGCAATATTGATATCGAGAAGATCGACAGCCAGAGAGTCCACTGTATATACATTTTCGTACAAGATTGTTAAAAGTAGTCATCTGGCGTAATTCGTTTTACCATTAAAGTCCTCGTGGTTCGTTTAAGAGGCTGAATCTCAGCTCCGAACAAGAAAGTTGAAAAAACATCTAAGGACATTGTTTCAGCTCCCTAATTAATTTGATTCTAAAATCGAACCTAAAATAACAAAAGAATATGCTTGTAAATAAAAAAACATTTTTTAAGCACCGTACATGGTCCTGGACATTTTTTTTCCACAATCTTCTCTCTACTAAAAATAACTAACCCCCACTTCCGGTGCTGTCAATAAACACCCCCAAAAAGTCAACAGTCAGGCCAAAAAGTTCAAACTCAAGCGCGGGTAATAAATGTCCCTGACTCGGCAGGTTCACGCTCCCTTCGGTGGCGGTCGAGCCTTTCTCCCGTTTCTTATCACTCTGGCACGTGACATTTTTGTCGCGTCCTTCCCGAATGCCACAGGCGAACAACAAACAGGCAATTTTCTTGCCAGCTTGGACTTACCCACCTCCTTTTGTTGGTTTGCAATCAATGGAATCAGAATACTAATGAAGCTGCCTCTCCGGAAAAGGCCAGGACTTTTTCGACCTCACAGTTTTCGCAATGAATTTCGTTTAAGGATGATAATGCCTGTTGGTGTTTGTTGTTAGTCACGCATTTATTTAGCACTTTTTAACAAAACAATTCCGTAAGTCTGGAAATATTTCCATTTCTCACCGTTAATTGTATTATCATTAAGCACTCAGAAGCCATCAAAAACTTATCCGCATAATCTGAGATGAAAAATTAAGCCCAACAGTACTTAACCTTTCCACCATCTCATCCACTCCGCTTGATCCGAGATAATTTTCGGAGAAATTTCAAATGCTATTTACAGCTTTAATTGCCATCACCCAGAAGACAAAACATCGCCGAACCGACTTTCAACTCTAAAAATTAATGGAGCGAACTTTTGCCCCATTCATTGCTCGCTCTCTCTCATTATTATTGTGCTCCATTGAAATTAACCTGAAAGCACACCCCTTTGAAAAACTTTGGAAAGTAATTAGCTTACTCAATGAGTAAGTTTAAATTGTGTTTTAAATATTTACACCTCAACTGAGCTCATCAGCGATGCCGTTGCGATCTCGATTAGCTTTATAATAATTTTCAAAATTGCTTACTCACAAGAGGTTGAGCTAAGCTGCTTTAAAATTGTCATTTCAAGTAATTATGATAATATTAAACTTGTGTTTAGACTAATTCAGCTCAAAACAGCAATTTTTCAGGTATTATTTTACTCGACCATCTCAGATATCAATGAAACTTTGTTGTTATCCTAGGCTTAAATAAAACATTTTCTTGTTTATGGAGCTAGTTGCACTCGAGAATGACACTTGAGAAATGCGTAAGTTATCAGAATATTTAGGTTTTTCGTAATATAAATATTGCTCGAAGCCGTTGCATCGTATCAAAAAGTAGTCGAAGAAAAACTTGTAGGAAATTTGACGAGTTTCCTGAATAAAAAAATCACTGAATTAAAAATACACGCCATTTCTATAAGATTTTCAGATTTCTTTTTTCGTTTAATTTTTTTTTTTTGAAATGGCCTAAGATGTGGCAAAAGCATCGCAAAAAATGCAGAATTTCTCTCCTAAGAAAATTTATAAATCAATTATTAAAACTGTTTTTTAGTGATCTAAACGTCAAAATTTTCGAAAACCAATCGCGGAATCATGAATTTTGGCCATTTTACATAACATGTGAGACTTGATTTTTCACTCTCGAACATATTTTTAATGGAAAGTTCTCCAATTTCCTATAAGTCTGCATTTGGTCGCATTTCAATTTAACTCATTTATTTATTGATGTGACCTAATTTACTATCCAGGTCAAAATTATAGAAAATTTGCAAAGCCTTCCGGTGAAAATATTTTTAATGCTAAAAAATCAAGTCATGTGATCGTACTATCTTGTCGTATTTGGTGGAGATGGGCGTGCAATAAAAAAAAAATAGATACTTGGAAAAAATCGAAATTTCAACATTTTTTTTTTGACCCCATTTATTTTAAAATAAAATTGAAATTGTAATCGAAAAGTACTTTACAGATTTTTTTATAGTGTCTCGTTTTCAAAATATAGCTACCGAAAGTATGATTTCAGTGAAATATTTGCAGTTTTTCGATTTTTAAAAATGGTGTAACCATTTCTGAAAATTTTAAAATTTAAGTTTTCTAATCTCTCCTATACAACCCTCCATTTTCTAATGTCGATATCTCAGCAACTAATGGTCCGATTTTCAAAAAATTAAACATTAATGAAATTTTCCGATCTGTTCGAAAACAATATTTAAAAAAAATATTCAAGATTAATATTTCAAAAGGGCGTAATCGGCCGATTTAGTAGAGAAATGCTGAAGTTTAATTTAAATCTTTTCATTTTATAAAATAAGTCAATGAAGTTTTTAATGCTAGAAAACCTTGGAGTTATTTCGTTTAATAAATAAAAAAATCAATTTTGAGATTAACTGGAAAAAAAACTGTTAAAATAATACATGCTTGGTAATATTTCGATTTTGAGATCATTTGAACACATTGTCACATTCTTGCTAATTGGAAAACTTTCTTGCTAATTGGAAAAAAGAAAAAATGTGTCTTGTTCCAATAATATCCAACAATTAGGATTAATGTCGCCTTAACCATGCTGATTCCAGCTCATGCCTTTCAAGTACCCAAGAGCTAAGACCAAACACCATTCAACCATGAACCACCAACCGGGCAACTTCATCCCCCGTCCAGTGCGCGTTTCCCAGCTCGGTCACCTCCGCAATGGCGACGGGTCGAACCCATCCCAGCGACGAAAGGTAACCGCATGGGCCGTCCTGCGGGAAACCTTCTACGATTACGCGCTGATGACCAAGGTGAACGGGATGTACTACATGCGGCGGAACGTGACAACCGGATTCGCGCGGTTCGTGTGGGCTACCATTTTGAGCACGCTGTTCAGTTTGGGAGTGCTTTTGGTGGTTCTGCTGTGGAAGAAGTATCTGGACTCGCCGACGCGGATGACCATCGCTTCCGATATGAGCATTTTGCAGGTTCCCTTTCCGGGCATTACGATCTGCCATCCGCAGAGTGTGCTGGATTATAAGGCGGTGAAGTTTGTCGAGAAAATGTGAGTTATTCTAAAGTGTTCAGCAAGTTTTTGACCCTGATGCTTCCAATTTAGCAAGTTTCCTCTAGGAGCTACCAAAGCCAATGTCCTGGAATCTCTACCTTCTCTGGGCTACTTCAACGAGCACCAGTGGACCTTTCCTCGATCTCAGAACCTCAAGATGATAGACAACGTCCTAACCTTGAACAACCTGACCGTGGAAGACGCCATCAACGAGTTGGGATCGATTTGCGAAGACTTCATCGTGGTTTGCTACTGGGCTGGGACGAAGTTCCCGTGCTTCCAGAACAACCCATTCCTGAGCTGGATTGGATCAACAAGTCATTACGGAGCTTGCTGTTCCTTCAACTACCATCCAAGTGTCCAGGGCTCATTTGTACCCTTCGCCGTCAATACCTACGGCATCCACGGTGGACTAAGCGTGGTAGCGACCGGATTTCCACAGGCATCCGACGGAAAGTCCGGAGCGCTGTACTCCGAAGGATTCATGGTAGCTATACACCCAAAATTCAGAGTCGAGAGAATCGTTCTCTCAAAATTTATTGAGGGCGCAGTGCCAAAATCGATAGAATAATTGTACCAACTCACACCATCATAACAAATGAGTTCATTCGTTAGTTGAATCAATAAATCTCCAACAAGTGTCATACATCGACTTCTGACTTCTCCTTGGTCACCAAGCTGTGGTGGCCGAGGCAGCTAAGTCATTGGATTGGTTTGTCAAAGGTCTCTGGTTCGATTCCCGTTGTCGACACTTTTGGTTTTTTGTTTGACGGATGAACTTTTTTTGCAAAAGAACCTCGAGAGAATAGTTCTATCGCCCATCTCGAGCTGTGTTCTCTGCGCCCGTGAATGGTACCACTATTCTCTCGACTCGAAACCATCATTCTCTCGGACTAGCGCTGCCAGTTTTGGGTGTACAACTCGTCTATTCTTCGAATCCCAACTCACAATTGTTCATCCCACCTCAGCTCATGATCCACCATCCGCACGACTACGCCGTCGAGGCCGCCCCCTTGACCCTGCTCCGGCTGGGGACGGAGACCTTCGTGAGTGTAACCCCAACGGATTCGCGCTGTTCCGAACAGGTTCTGGGACTGCCTCCGTCGCAGCGATCCTGTGTCACGGGGAAGGACTTCAACCCACCCATCGAGAACTATCGCCAGCCGGCGTGCACGCTCGAGTGTGTTCGGAACGAGGTCCACCGGAAGTGTGGCTGCCATCCGTACCACCTTCCCCGGCAGTCGCAGCAGCCGACCAAAGCGAGGAAACTGGTTCGCGATTGTACGGTGACGGATTCAATGTGCTTGATTGAAAATTACTGTAAGTCGATATTGAATATCGTGTAGAGTTTCAAGTGATGATCTTGATCTTCGATTAGATATGTTCAAAAAGACCGACTGCAAGTGTCTGCCGTCCTGCAGTGATGTGACCTACAAAACGTCGACGGTTGTTACGGATTTTTCAGCGCAGAACTATTCCATCAACAAGTTTTAGTACGTCAAGTAATCATAATTTGGTAAATTTCAAGATTAATTTCACCATTTCTTCACAGCAAAGAAACTAATTTGACCAACTTCGAGTTCATATTTCACGTTTACTTGGCCAATCAAGTGGTTGCCGCTAATCGGCGTATTGTTGTGGTGTCCTGGATTAATCTTTTGGGTAAGTTATTATAAAAGTTATAGAAACTAATTACACGTTATCAGAAATTACACATTACACATAATTACATACTAAAACTATAAATTGTACATTTCAAATTGTTTTAAAAAAGTTTTGGGTTTGGTTTTGGTATGCTTAATTCTGATTCTGAGCAATGATTTATCCTGGCAAACGAGAAATCGAAAATTCCCGGATTTCTACAAAATTTTCGACTTTTTCCTGACTTCTTGATCTCCCGACTTGAGTGGTCAGGGCATTACCAGCTGCGCAGGTTATCGGTTTCAGGGTAACAACTCAAATTCCATTTTCAAATTCCCGACTTTTTCCGAAACTAAAAAAAATGTTTTTTTTTATCTAAAGAATGATTTCGAACAAAAAACTCTTCATAAAAAAGTCATTTTTAACCATCGAAAGAAAATAATTTAAAAATATCAAAATATTGACAATTTTCTTTAAAAACAGAAACTTATCACAAAAAAAATCAAATTATTCGCTCTACAGCATTGCCTTGGCGTTCTCGATTGCGAGATTCCTACTCGAAACTAGGTGTTCGAAGGCTTGATTGTTGAGGCAATTGCAAACCTTAAACTTATCACAAATTTCTTAAAAAATAATTCAAAAATGTAAGCACTCATTATTTGATTTAGAGTAGAAATATAAACAATTAGTCTTTGAAAAATTACCCAAAAGCCTAACAATAAATACAATTTCAATTTTTAATACTACAAATTATTCAAGAATTACAAAACATTTTTTAATAGGTATGCTTGGGATTCCCGACATTTCCCGACTTTTTGACAAAAAATCACAAATTCCCGACTTTTTCCCGATTTTTGGCAGATTTTCTGGATTTCCCGACTTGAGTGGCCACTCTGAACTCTATTCCTCAAAACCCTTTGAAAATACCCAGAGCCGTTCCTTGGGTCCACGGCGCCCTTGGCGAAGCATCAATTTGGCGCCCCTCCCAAATTTACAAGCTTTTTGATAAATTGATATTAATTCTCAATGATTGCTTCAATATGAGCTTTGATTTTATAATTGCAATTGGAGACCTTAATATGGTTAAATTCAGAAATATAGTTATTTTATGTTTTATTTTTCAAATAATATGTGATAGGCTGAATTCAAAAAATTATTAAAGGTGTTTAGTTGGCTGAATATTTTCTCAGATTTCATAAAATCGATAATGATAGCAGGTTTTTGTATTTTTTTGAATTTATTTTTCAGATTAATGCTCAGAATTAAAAGGTCAATTTTTAAATTTTGCTATAACTTGTTAACTAATTTTATATTTCTAAGCCTGCATATATTTGATCTGATCTAGTATTAATTTAATTGTATAAGTAGAGAACTTTCCCGGATTCGTAATATAATTAGCTAATTTGGCTTTGGATTTCATTTCGTTAATTACAACGCAAAAAAAAGAAAAAAAAATCTTCTTCAAAATTTAAAAAATTGTAATTCGATGCCAGTATGCTCTCTTGTTTTATCTAGATAGGAATCCAAGCAAACTTAGTTCAAAAGAGCACACCGGCATCGAAGCATAATTTTTCAACATGCAGCGGCAGAACAAAATTTCGTCAAAATCAATTTAGGCCTTTGCAAATATTTTTTGAAGTTGATGTCCCTCGACTCTGACCAAAAAAATAAAAAAGTAAAAAAAAATTAAATTACAGGCCACGGTTTCAACATTTGAATGAAAAATGTGTTTTAAAATGCATTATACTGCCCATGTTCGCATAAATGTCCCAAATGCAAAAACAGCAAGCTGAGAAAAACGCATTTGAAGTTTGTCCCACACATAAGGCTACGTGTTAAGTTTTCACAATAAAACTGGATTTCCTCCTGATTTCTAGAACAAAATACTGGATGTTATAGGCTCTTTAGAAAGAGCACATTTTGAACCAAACTGCATCAATAAAATTCAAAAGCTATGAAAATGCAAGTTATAAAGATCCCATTATGAAAGGGGGGAAGTTTCGAAATAAATAACGCCGACGCGTTGTGTTAGACTGTCCAAAACGTTCTGATTTTATTGTGATCGAAAAGTTCCCCAGAGCCTCACACACGAGGTACTGAGGTTTTGCTTACTGAGCATTAATCGAGCTACTTGCTTTAATCGCGGCGAGGTAAACGAAGTTTAGCTTTGTTCGCAGTTTGGGTTACTGTTGTCGGCTGTGCTGACGATGTTGGTGGCGTCGATCAATTATGCGGAAAGCAATTTCCGTAACTGCTCCCTCACCAAGACGTGTTTCGTTGCGACCGGAGCCGGAAGAACAGCGAGAAGCAGAGCTTTGGCGGAGTCTTGATCGCAGTATCTAAACACTACAGCAATGCACACGAAGTCGAAACAGCTCGGGGCAATGAACTTGAGCAATTGTGTGTAGCAGCGAGCATTCAGGGCGAAAATTTTCTATTCTGTGCCATTTATGTTCCACCTGAGAAGAGATCTGATGTTAATCTTATCAATGAGCACATTGCGACCATCGATGAGTTGCGAGGTACGAGGTGCGCAGACCACACAACCGTTGTCTGTGGCGACTATAATCAATCCCATGTTCAGTGGTCGCTGATTGGCAGCACAGCTCGCCCAACGAGCCCCCTGACTGCCGTATCCGCCATGGCTTTGGTCGATGGAATGGATTATCTCAACCTGTGTCAAACTAATCTGGTACATAATTGCTTTGGGCGGATTCTAGACCTCGTCTTTTGCTCGTCGCAGAGATCCGTCGCTGTGGATGTGGCTGCATCTGCTCTGGCGCTACCGGTTGATTCGCATCATCCTCCCCTAGTCTGCCACTTTCCCATCTTCAAGCGACCTCAGGAACGCAGAGGCAACTCGGCGAACCCAGCGCTGCGCCTGCTAAATTTCCGCAAAATCGATTTCGCTGCTATGACGACATTCTTGCTCAGCGTAGACTGGAGTCTATGTTTGACAAACCTTGGTGTTGATGAGATGGCTAACACCTTTGCAGCATTATTCGGAACTGGATGAATCAACACGTGCCTACAGTAAAGCCCCGCGTGTCCCCCGCTTGGAGCAACAGCCGTCTGAGGCAAATGAAACGACTTAAGAACGCATGTCAGCGAGCGCTGCGCCGTCGTCGCTCTGTTGTCAACAAGATGAAGTTTAGGAGATCAAGCGATGCATACAGGAAACTCAACTCTACACTGTATAAGTCGTACGTGTTGCGTGTCCAGACGAACCTTCGGCGTAATCCCCGCGGGTTTTGGAGCTTTGTGAACGCGAAAAGAAAGAGCAATGACATCCCTGACAGTGTTTTCTTGACCAACACGAGTCTGGATCTCCAGAGTTGTCCTGTGATCTGTTTGCACAGCATTTCAAAAGTGTTTTTGCTGCAGGTTGCGCCACTGACGAGGAAGCTGCGGTTGCTGCAAACAACGTTCCCGAGAACCTTCTTGACCTTTCAACATTCGACGTGTCAGCTGATATGGTAAAGCAAGCGCTAGCAAAGCTAAAGTCGTCTTTCTCCCCAGGGCCAGATGGTATCCCTTCCGTGGTCTACCGCCGGTGTGCTGATGCGTTAGTTGCTCCTCTTTGGCCATTTTCAACAAGTCGTTTTCCCAGCAAACGTTCCCGTCAACTTGAAGCAGTCATTCATCGTGCCTGTGCACAAGAGTGGTGACAAAAGAAACGTCAGAAACTATCGAGGAGTGACGAACCTGTCCGCAGCCTCCAAATTGTTCGAGATCATCGTCAGCAAAGTGATCCAGCGTCAAGCTATGCGCTACCTGTCCGATGATCAGCATGGTTTCATCCCGAAGCGTTCGGTGACCACGAATCTTTTGGAATTTACCTCAACATGCATCGGCCACTTGGAGAACAAAGCGCAAGTCGACGTGATATACACCGATCTCAAGGCCGCATTTGACCGCATCGACCACAACGTCCTGCTGCGTAAGCTTTCTCGCCTCGGCTTGTCTGTACAACTGGTAAACTGGCTACGGTCTTACTTGGTGGGTCGTTCGCTTCGGGTTCGTCTAGGGACGAGTGTTTCAGCTGTTTTTGTGAACAATTCGGGAGTACCGCAAGGAAGCAATTTGGGACCGCTTCTATTTATCCTGTTTTTCAACGACGTGCTGTTTTTGCTAGGACCTGGTTGCGCCCTTGTGTACGCTGATGACCTAAAGCTATTCCTGCCGATCAAAACAACAGATGATTGCTGTCGATTACAAGCTCTTCTGGACATGTTCGTCTCCTGGTGTCGGCGCAACAAGCTCGTCGTAAACATTTCCAAGTGCTTGGTCATGTCATTCACACGTAGCAAACGGATGATCCCGTTTGACTACAGCATCGATGGAGTCGTCCTGCAAAAGGTTGACCAAGTGAGAGATCTTGGAGTTTTGATGGATCCTAAGCTGACATTTGACCTCCAACGAGTTTCGGTGATTTCCAAGGCCAATCGGCAGCTTGGATTCATTTCCAAAATTTCGAAGGATTTTCGAGATCCGTACTGCTTGAAATCACTGTACTGCTCCCTCGTTCGGCCCATCCTAGAGTACGCTGCCATTGTGTGGTTGCCCTACCAGCTAACGTGGATTTTGCGAATCGAACGTGTGCAGAAGCGGTTCATCCGGAGGGCCCTGAGAAGCTTGCCCTGGAGGGATCCAGTTAATTTGCCTCCGTATCCAGCTCGATGTCGGCTGCTGAACATCCAACCCTTCAGTCCAGGCGTACAACGCAGCAGGCAACTTTTGTTGCTAAGTTGTTGAACGGTGAAGTTGACTCTCCGAATCTGCTCTCTTATCAACTTCCGCACACCGCAAAGAACGCTTCGTGACTCAACGCTACTAGCCCGCAGATTCCACCGTACAGCCTATGGTTTCAACGAACCAGTTTCCAGCATGATCCGAGCCTTCACAGCAGTAGAAGATTTGTTTGAATTTGGTGAATCGTCTGTCCGTTTTCGTGATAAAATCAACCGTACTCAAACTTTTATTCATTAAGACAAACATTGTCAGATGAATGTAAATAAACAATTAAACAATTAAAAAAAAAAAAGAAAGGATCGTCCCGATCCGTATCGACTGCACATAAATTTTCCATCGGAAAGAACTACCAAACAGGTCACTTAGCAAGCTTCTTTGGTGATGTTTGAAACATTATAGTTGATGCTGTTTTGTAATTAAGTGTTACAAATATTTGTAATCAAAGATTACGTAATCCTTAATTACATCTTCGTTTGTTAAATTTCTGTAACTCTGAATTACAAATTGAGACTTGTAATTAGCTATTACAAACAAACTATTATTTCATTGTAATGTTTCCTCTTAACAATTTCAAACACACTCGATTAACTTAATTTTTTTTTTTTGCTACATAATTTTGAAATGGTTTTCTTTGTTTTTTTTATCACTCACACACCTTCTAAAAAAATAAATTTTGAATCGTGTTTTTTTCCTTTTGTCAAATTAGTTAATCTGATCATGCTGAATTATTTAAATGATTTCCGAATTGCTGATTTTGTTTTTACTCTCACACACACTCACTTAACTTATCAAATTTGGAAAAATATTTTTGAATTTTGAATTTAGATTTTTTTTCACTTTAAATTTTGTTGCTTGTTGAATCCGGGTAACGCTGTCCCTTTGTCCTCCTCGTCGAAGGTGTTGAAGTCCACGTCGTGCTGCGCTCATGAACTCGGTTCTGAGTTTTTCGCGATGTGCACACGATGGTATCACGCCTCTTGCCGAAGTATCCAGCGGATAACGTTGGTTCATCTTCTTCGGTCGGTAGCTGCTTCACCAGGTAATTTCCTTGGCTGCTTCACTCCTGATCTCCAGAGCCGTTGGTGACGAATTTCTGCTGAATGAACAACTGCCGTGTTTTTCGCATTAACTTGCACTTTCGGTCTCACTACCGAGATTTTCGCGAACGACCACTTCAATCACTGGGCACAGCCACCTTCCGGCGAAGACTCGACTGCGCCAGTTATAAAGATCCCATTATGAAAGGGGGGAAGTTTCGAAATAAATAACGCCGACGCGTTGTGTTAGACTGTCCAAAACGTTCTGATTTTATTGTGATCGAAAAGTTCCCCAGAGCCTCACACACGAGGTACTGAGGTTTTGCTTACTGAGCATTAATCGAGCTACTTGCTTTAATCGCGGCGAGGTAAACGAAGTTTAGCTTTGTTCGCAGTTTGGGTTACTGTTGTCGGCTGTGCTGACGATGTTGGTGGCGTCGATCAATTATGCGGAAAGCAATTTCCGTAACTTGCATATGGGACATTTATGCGATCTGGGGCAGTATACACCTGTCCAGTTGTTTTGCAATCATAAGCTTCCTAAATTTTTAAGTATTGACGATATTTTTTTTAAGAAAAAAAGTTAAAAAAAAATATAAAGATAAGAAATTTTTATTAATATTGAGTAATTTGCCCATAAGATGCTTGAGAATATATTTCATAAATTTATATTTCTAATTATGTTTTGTATTGATTTTATTTTCATCAGTGTATATTTATTTATTTTTAACTTGTAAAATTAAATTTTATATTCTAAAAAAATATTCTTTGCTCAAAACTCTATAAATGTTTTCAAACCTTGATAATATATTATGTTTTTGTTTTTAATTGATTTTTTTCATTACCAAAGCTTTTTGGAAGATTTAAAAAGTAAACAACACTAGTTAAGCTAAAACTGAAAAAGTGATGTGCTCTGAAAAACATTTTTTTTTCTTGAACAAATAATGTTGGTCTTATTGGTGAAAATTTACAGCAGTTTTCCAATCTAAAAACTCTATTTTTTTAAAAAGGGTATGCAAATTTTAATGCACGAAGTTGATTATTAAAGGGGAAATCGAGCTGAAAATATTACAAAGGCCATTTTTTAACTCGAGAATGTAATAATTTCAAAAGAAAGGCATATGTTTTAATTTTAAAATAATTCCTATTTCAATGAAGTTCAAAATATGACCATATTTTTTTCACAATTTGGCTGATTGTGATTCACAGCCGAATTAACTTGAAAATAATATATAGTTGGACATTTTTTTAGTCTGCAAGGTATGACTTAAACTTCATTATACAACGGTCCAAACTTTAACGTGTATTTATTTTGAGAAGCTCTTCTAGAACTCCTTTAACTTTCTGCCACTTGAGCGCCCCTTTTTTGATGAGAAAATAAATTTAGCATTAGGTATGAATTTTCAAAACACTTCGGTAGAAATATTCATACAATTGATTTTGGCGTCCCTAAATATTAGTTTTTTAATATTTATAAAAAAATATTTAGTGTTTTGTAATTGTATTTTATAATTTGGCGCCCTTTCTGTTTCAAATACCTAATGAGGATGTTATAGCTGACTTGAAAATTGTGTACAATCATCGATATTGGCGCCCCCAAAGGCTGGCGCCCTTGGCGGTCGCCAACTGCGCCAACCCCTAGGTACGGCGCTGAAAATACCTGATTTAATATCAACAGAGGTGAAATAGAGCCTTTCTTACAAAATGATGAAACTCCGACAATATTGGTGCAATTAATTTTTCAGAAACATAATGGTGGTATCAGTGAGAATTTGACCTATGTAAAGCTTCGAATCTTTTTAGGCTAAACCTCCAATGCCATTTTTTTTAATTTCAGAGGTACATTATGGGTCGCAAGATAATTATATTTAATTAAGAAAAACATATTGGATTGACATTATTAGAGCAACCTTACCAGCGTGAGTATTAGGCCGGTTTTAGCGTTTTGTAACGCGTGTTAGTAACTTTGCTCCCACACCGGTCGTTGCTAAATGGGTTGCTAAACTAAAACGTAACGCGTCGGTTGGGAGCGAGTTACCAAATCTAGCAACGCGCTAGCAACGCAACTAAAACTTGGAACTGTCAAAGTTCAAAACAAAGTTTGTTCAGTTTTTATGTTCGAATGTTGTTTATGTGTTTTTTTTCGTCTTTTGTCGGTCGAAGTGACCAAACCGCGCAAAAATTAAGAAGGAGTTGGATTGCGGCAATATAAAATCCGGTAAGTATCGTGAAAAATGGCCTGGATTCCGGGTTTACTGGCCACGGAACCGGCTACTGAAGGATTGACTGTTCATGAGAATGGTTTTCCCAGTTTTCTGAAAACAGCATCCTTCCTCTAGCGCAGGAACTCCTTCCGGATGATCACGGAGCTGGCAAAAATCCGGCAGCATTATCTCATGCGCAGGAACTCCTTCCGGATGATGTTTGCTGGTTTCGTAACCATCCGGAACGAGTTCCCTGTGCAAGAGGGAGGATGCTGTTTGGACTTCCGATAGTCAGAGCCGGCAAAAACATCCGGAAGGAGTTCCTCTACATCAGGGAGGATGCTTCTTTTTTGCTGGTTCCCTCATAAGGTATTGGGGTCCGTCGACTCCAAACTTTAAAAAATCGTCATAAATCCAGTTTTTGACCGATTCCGGTTCTTTTGGTCACAAATGAAAGCTTAGGACGTCCCCTTTTCAAAACCGACATGGAAAACCGGATTTGGACACCGGTGGCCACGGGAATCGGCTACAACCAATAAAAGACCTTTTGAGACCCCAACTTTGACGACCTGTATCTCCGGTAAATTTCAGCCAATCAGGATGCTCCGGGTTGCATTAGACAGGTATTTACCTGTACTTTGACCACAAATATTAATATCAGGGCCAGGTGACCTACCGGTTCCGGAAATCCGGAACATCCGAAAAGTTCATGTTTTAATGTTTTACACATATATGTGATACAAATACTCTCACAATGGTTGAAATTGATCCATAAAACTTACTAAAAATACAATACACGATTGCCAGAACCACTCTGGAGTGCAAGTGGCCACTTCCGGGTATCCTGGAACCGGTTCCCGGGTACCCGATGAACGGCCAACTTGACTTTTTTGGTGAAAACTCATCATGTTGCACTTCAAACTCCATGAAATTGAAAGATATGTTCATCTTTGGTAATGCCGTTATTAGCTGAGCCATCCTGGCCAATCTGGAACCGGTTGCCGGTGGCCCCTTGGGGACACTTCCGAAATATGAGAGAAACCCTATCATCCGATATATCAAACTTCATAAAATTGAAAGATATGTCAATCTACGGTCATGCCGTTGTTCACTGACCCATTCTGGCCAATCTGGAACAGGTTACCGGTGGCCCCTTGGGGACCCTTCCGGAATATGAGAGAAATCCTATCATCCGACATGTCAAACTTCATGAAATTGATAGATATGACAATGTACGGTCTTGCCGTTGTTCGCTGACCCATTCTGGCCATTTTGGAACCGGTTCCCGGTGGCTCCTTGGGGATACTTCCGGAATATGAGAGAAACCCTATCATCTTACATATCAAACTTCATGAAATTGATAGATATGTAAATAAACATCGACATATCAAACTTTATGAAATTGGGTACTACAGCCCTATGTCAATTTTTATGTACAACGGTAAAAAAACACGCTTAAAAACATTTCTGATCACTTTTTTTCATTTTAATGCAATTTTTTTTTTTGACATGACAACATTTTTTCGATGGATCAACTATGTTCCCCTTGGAACGAGCTGTCAAGTAGGAGCTGTTCTGTCAAGAAGGACCGCGAGGTAAATTTTTCAAAATTGATTTAAAAATCCATTTTAAACTTTTTGTTGTCGTACAAAGGGTCATTGTACTCAGAAAAATAAGCTTTATCGCTGTAAACAATAATATCAGCAATCTAAGCTTCATTTTAGGACCCAATTGAAAGATATGTCAATTTACGGTCATGCCGTTGTTCGCTGACCCATTCTGGCCATTCTGTAACCGGTTACCGGTGGCCCCTTGGGTACACTCCTGGAATATGAAAGTACCATCCGACATATCAAACTTCATGAAATTGAAAGATTTGTCAATCTACGGTCTTGCCGATGTTCGCCGATGTGACCCATTCTTGCCAATCTGGAACAGGTTACCGGTGGCCCCTAGGGGACACTCTCGGAATATGAGAGAAACCCCATTATCCGACATATCAAACTTCATGAAATTGATAGATATGCCAATCTTTGGTCATGCCGTTGATCGTTGACCAATCTTGGCCAATCCTGAACCGGTTACCAGTGGCCCCTTTGGGACAATCCCGGAATATGAGAAAATCCTATCATCTGACATATCAAACTTCATGGAATTGAAGGATGCAGGCACCTAGCTAAGGGGGTGGGCTTCGGGCAAACCCCTGAATTTTTGGAAGACATATGGGAGAGAGGAAGAAGAAGAAAAAGAAGAAAATATCATGTTCAAGCCCCCGGACCTAAATTCTGGCTACACTTCTGGAAGGATGTGTCAATCTACGGTCATGCCATTGTACGCTTATTCATTCTGGCAATTCTGGAACTAGTTCCCGGTGGCCTCTTGGGAACACTTCCAGAATATGAGAGAAACCCTATCATCCGATGTATCAAACTTCATGAAATTCATAGATATTTCAACCAACGGTCAGCGATCAATTGCATAACCGTAGATTAAGGTAGTTTTCAATTTCATGAATTTTGATATGTCGGATGATAGGATTTCTCTCATATTCTGGAAGTGTCCCCAAGAGGCCACCGGTAACTGGTTCCAGAATGGCCAGGATGGGTCTGCGAACAGCGGCATGACCGTAGATCAGGGGTGCTCAAAGTTTTTGAAGGCCGGGCCAAATTTTAAGCTCAAATGAGCTTGCGGGCCAAATTTACAACAAAAAAAATGTTGTTAAAAAAATTAATTACGCTATTTTAATGTAAATAATCAGACATTTCTGTTATTTAAATAAAAACTTTTTAAAATAATAGGAACCGCAAAATAACGAGTTTCTATCGGTATTGTTGTTTCTGGTATTTGAAAAAAAAGTTCTTAGCTCAATGTACTTGCATCTTCAAAAAAAAATGTTTTGTTTTTATATTTCGAAAATTGTGGTGACATTACATGTTGAACAATTCTTCTATAAGTTAAGTGTGGCTAATGAAGAATCGTTGAGATCCAGAATTTCAACATTTCAATGAATTTTTTTGAAAATGTTTTAAGCTTCCGTATAGTTAACCTGCAATCATTATTTTCAAAAAAAGCGAAACAACATTTATTTATTTCATCGAAAATTCACTAAAATTCATATTGATTTTAATAAACCCAAACATGCTCAAATGATTTTAAATGCAAAGGAATGCATATTTAATTAATTTCAGCTGAATGCTCTTAAATTTATTTTTTTAGGTTTTTGAAAATATATTTTGCTCCTGGTTTTCGAGTCAATTTTTAATAATGGTGGAGGGTGGGTTGATCGACGAAAGCTTTGTAAAATATTTGCTGCAAACTTGATCCTCCGATTTCCACATTTTGTCTGCCTGAATCAGTTGATAGTCAATCAGATTCGTTATCTAACTGTAATGAGTTCGAATCCCTAATGAAGTGCAATGTAAGATTGAGGGTGACTTGCAAATTAATAAAGAAAACTTTTTTTTGCATCTATTACAGAATTCTACCAAAGGCAAACTTGAACGTCTTTTTGATATTTCTAAAAATGTTTGATGAAAGTTTTGACGACATTTACTAGTTTCACTCACATTGAAACGTGTGACATTGTTTTAATAATAAAATATTTTGAACATATTATTTGTATCCTAAAGTGGGGATCAAAATATTGATAAATCATAAATTTTTTTTACTAACAAAAAAAAAAAAAAAAGATAAGCATATAAAAGCTTAAAATAAACCATAATTTTGAAAAAGTATAAAATCACTTTACAAGTGATCAACGGGCCATTTCACATGATCATTCAAAATGGGTATCTTTCAATTTCATGAAGTTTGATATGTCGGATGATAGGATTTCTCTCATATTCTGGAAGTGTCCCCAAGAGGCCACCGGTAACCGGTTCCAGAATGGCCAGAATGGGTCAGCGAACAACGGCATGACCGTAGATTGACATAACTATCAATTTCATGAAGTTTGATATGTCGGATGATAGGATTTCTCTCATATTCCGGAAGTGTCCCCAGGGGCCACCGGTAACCTGTTCCAGATTGGCCAGAATGGGTCAGTGAACAACGGCATGACCGTAGATTGACATATCTTTCAATTTCATGAAGTTTGATATGTCGGATGATAGGATTTCTCTCATATTCCGGAAGTGTCCCCAGGGGCCACCGGTAACCTGTTCCAGATTGGCCAGAATGGGTCAGCAAACATCGGCATAACCGTAGATTTACATATCTTTCAATTCCATAAAGTTTAATATCCAACATGACAAGGTTTCATAAAAATAATCAAGTTGGCCATTTTTCTGGTATCCGTTTCCATGCTAACTGGCCATTTGGCCAATAAGCATCCAAAGTGGTTCTGGAAGGCGCCTTCTGTTTTTGTAGTATGTTTTATGTATCAATAAAAAAATATAATTTAAAATGGTGAAAGCTTTTATATTTTCTTCAAACAATGATTTCGAATCATTTTCATGAAACTGCCATACAGCAACCACCGGTAAGGTTGCCGGGTAGTAAATTGCTAACCCAATTTAGCAACGACCGGTGTGGGACCGGGTGACTAATCTAAAATAGAAGCGTTACGGGTTAATAAAATAGCAACAATTTCCGCAACGCACCGGTAATGATGCTCTTAGAGCAACCTTACCAGCGTGAGTATTAGGCAGGTTTTAAGGTTTTGTAACGCGTGATAGTAACTTTGCTCCCACACCGGTCGTTGCCAAATGCGTTGCTAAACTAAAACGTAACGCCTTGGTTGGGAGCGAGTTACCAAATTTGGCAACGCGCTAGCAACGCAACTAAAACTTTGAACTGTCAAAGTTCAAAACAAACTAGATATATCTATAGAGTTTGGCTTGATTTTTTTGGGTTTTGTCGGTGATTGCGGATTGAAGTGTTCCGTCGGAAAAATATTACTTGGTTCGACGGAATATGCAGTTTGAATTGTCCGCGCGTGACTTTGGTGGCCCCAGCTCCTGGAACCAACAGGATGAGGTGGAGTAAGCAGCTATTTTGAACCGGCCGCAGCGGATTCAACTTCTCACCTGGCAGGGCACTTCCGTGTTTTCAAATCACGCAGCGAGTTGAACACAATAATGGCCACGCAGCGCAGAATGAAGGACCGCAGAGGTGGGGTACGTACGCCGACGAAAACATCTGGAGGTACGGCGGTCGGGACCGGTACTGGCCGCAACGTTAGAGTTTGCTCCGACCGGAGCAGATTTGGACGAATGCCATCTTGGACGTGAAACGCGAGTTTGCTTCCAGATTCCAGATCGTTCCAGATTTCTATGACCCAGAAATGTTTTTGGCTGCCAAAATTCGGAATTTTGACCGATTTTGGATGTTTTGGCCGCAAATGAAAGGTCACTTCCGGAGTATGCAAGAAAGCATATCATGCGACATATCAAACTTCATGAAATAGCAAATTATGACCATCTAAGGTCATGCCAATATCCTATGACCCAATCTGGTCACGTCGGAACCGGTTACCGGAGGCCACGGGGGACACTTCCGGAGTATGCAAGGAAGCATATCATGCGACATACCAAACTTCATGAAATAGCAAATTACGACCATCTGAGGTCATACCAATATCCTCCGACCCAACCTGGTCACTCCGGAACCGGTTACGGTGGTCAGTGGGGGACACTTCCGGAGTATGCAAAGAACCCTACCATGCGACGTATCAAACTTCATGAAATTGAAAATTATGACCATCTAAGGTCATGCCGCTATCCTCTGACCCAACCTGTTCACGCCGGAACCGGTTACCGGTGGCCACGGGGGGACACTTCCGGAGTATGCAGGGGAGCATATCATGCGACATAGCAAACTTCATGAAATTGAAAAATACGACCATCTGAGGTCATGCCGATATCCTATGACCCAACCTGGTCACGCCGGAACCGGTTACCGGTGGCCACGGGGGGACACTTCCGGAGTATGCAGGGAAGCATATCATGCGACATATCAAACTTCATGAAATTGAAAAATACGACGATCTGAGGTCATGCCGATATCCTATGACCCAACCTGGTCACGCCGGAATCGGTTACCGGTGGCCACTGGGGGACACTTCCGGAGTATACAGGGAAGCAAATCATGCGACATATCAAACTTCATGAAATAGCAAATAATGACCATCTGAGGTCAAGCCGCTATCCTCTGACCCAGCCTGGTTACGCTGGAACCGGTTGCCGCTGGCCACTGGGGGACAATTCCGGAGTATGCAAGGAAGCATATCATGTGACACATCAAACTTCATGAAATTGCAAATTATGACCACCAAAGGTCTTGCCCACGTCTTTTAATCCAACCTGGCCACTGGGAGACAATTGCTGATGGTGATGTCCTCCGTCCCATCCTGATTAATTTGGAACCGAAAATGGGTTGGGAATGGAGGAAATTTGTGGAATATGCAAAGAACCAAGTGAAGTTTCTTCTCGAACCTAAGATTTAAAAGGTTTCAATGGGGAGAGCACCAAATCCTTTTTATTTTCCAAGGAACCCTCCATCTCAGGGTTCGGACTGACGACCTTTGGATTGGGAGTCCAACCGCCGCTAGCGACTCCACCGGAGGAGGCTTGGTTTGGAGTGTTGTTTGTACTTATAGCAGGGAGAAAACTCCTATATCTGGAATGATCAAATGACCGTACAACAACTGAGGCTGGAACCGACGTTCTACTTCCCCATCCGATAAAAGGCGTGATGACACATTACTCGTCTTAAGAAATGTGAACGGGGTCGGGGACTGGGATCGAACCCAGGCCGGCTGGGTGAGAGCAATCACACTAGCAGCTACACAACCGAGCCCGATTACCATTCCGGAACCATTTCATTGATGGCGGATTGAATTTTCTGTAGTAGATAAATTTAGTTGAACCTTCCAAAATTACCTAACTTACAGACCCTCCGGAAGTGTCCCCCAGTGGCAACCCGTATCCGGTTCCGGAGTGACCAAGTTGGGTCATAGGATATCGGTATGACCTTAGATGCTGATAATTTTTAATTTCATGATGTTTGGTACGTCGCCTGATATGTTTCCTTGAATTCTCCGGAAGTGTCCCCCACTGGCCACCGGTAACCGGTTACGGAGTGACCAGGTTGGGTCAGAGGATATCGGCATGACCTTAGATGGTCATAATTTTCAATTTCATGAAGTTTGATATGCAACATGATGGGTTTCTAGCGATACCATTATTGGAACCGTTTTGGTGGTACCCTGGAACCGGTTCCGGATTGGCCACAGTTGGCCGGAACGATCCCAAACAGTCAGGGGTAGTATGTAGTGTACGTATGTAATAATTTACAAAAAATCCGGTTGAAAAAATTTACTAATGTGTTGATTTTATAACAAAAGCTGTAAAAATCATGTTTTTCGGATGTTCCGGGTTAACGGAACCGGTGTCCACTTTTGACAGATCATCTCTACAGGAGCTTAAAGTTGAGGATATTGCCCGTCAAATGCAACTGGAAGCAACCCGCTATGTGTTATCGTTCCGGAGATACAGGTCCTCAAAGACGGGGCCTCAAAAAGGACTTTTTTCGGTTGTAGCAGGTTCCCGGTAGCCACAGTGCCCAAAACCGGTTCTGCCAGTCGGAATCGCAAAGTAGACATTCTAACGTTTCATTTGCGGCCAAGACATCCAAAATCGATCAAGATTCCAAATTTTGGCAGCCAAAAACATTTCTGGGTCATATAGACCCGAGTACCATAAGTGTATGTACGAAACGAAGACCATGGCTCGAGGGGGATGACACTCCAGAGATGAGCTCGCGATTCAAATGCGATGACCTTCGATGAACGCGATTTGCCACGATTGCCAAGAATGAGCGCGATCTGGCACGATTTCATCGCGATGTGAGCGCGATGTAGACAAATCGCGCGATTTCAGCTGTGCACTGCTCGAATGAGTTTGACAGCAACCAAATGACAGGTCTTGCTGAAATTTTATTCGAGCAGTGGAAAAGAAAAATAAAGGAAAAAGAAGAGGAAAACAAAACAAAAACACGTGGAAAATTTTCTTTTGGAGTACGATTTTTTTAACGACGATGCTGCCACCCCGAAGAGCACCGCCGAAGAGCGCCGCCGAAGGCGACGATTTAAGCCGGAGTGACCTCTGTAAAAGGCGAGAAAGCTGCGCGGAAGTTGCCGCTGTCGATTTGCCATCGTTAAGAAGACCGAATAGAAAGAAGGTCCCTGAATACTAGAAGGAGAAAGTGGTTGCAGCACCCGTTGAGGAGGATAAGCAGGATGAGGTCTCTGCCCGGGTCGCTGAGGTTTGCCGGCGCAGGTTGTGCCGGAAGTCGTTGAGGGACCCGTGGCCGCTGAACCCAAACCCAATCCGATCCCCTTCCTTCCATGTCTCCTTCCTCCCAAGTAATGGTTTTCGCAGAAGCGTCCATGTCCCAGACCAGAAACAAATCCAAGTCTACGGTGGCGGCAGCGGCCAACAATATGATTCCTTCGTCATCCTCGTCCAACCCGCCGACGGTCATCACATCGGTGCGGACGAACGTCGTCAAGACTTCAAACAACCTAATCAGTTAGCTGGACACATAATCGCTCGAGCTGCTCGGTTGAGACGGTGCTTTTGCATCCACGCCGGCGGCCATGACCGTAACTAGTATCGCCACGAGCAGTGCCTCGAGGAGCCAGAGTAGAAGGTTTCCGGCGGAAGTAGCAGATCGGCCAGAAGCAGCTCGAGCTCGAGTGGCGGAGGTGGAGGCAGCATCACGACAACGACCAACAACAGAAGTGGTCCGGCTGTACCACTTGGAGCCACGACTGGTGGAATTAGCAGCAGCACCAGTTCCGGGCACGATAATCTGTTCAACCAGCGACCTTGAATACGCCTTGCAAACAAAATGTCCTGCAGCGGATCGTGCAACGGTTCATGATAGACCCGCCCGAGACCCCGCCGGATATGTTACCGCTCAGCTGCTCGGCCACCTATCCGGACGGACCGTCGTCGCCACCGCCCAGGGGTAAAGGACTTCCCAACAAGGAGGACTCACGCGTGCTCTGTCGCTACGAGCCCGGCGCCACTCGACAGCCGTAACTAACATTCTCGCTCTTTTTCTTGCTTGCACACTTTTCAGACGCCGAAGTAGCCGATCTGTCGGGAATCTTCTGCGAGGTCATGCACGACTTCCGGTTGGACCTACTTCCCACGCCCGAGTTTGTCCAGATGCACCAGCACATGTTCAATATCATTCAGCACAAGGCTGCAGCGCACGACATGGAGGACGGCTCGGACGAGCATCTGCAGATGTTCAACAAGACTTCGAGGACGCAGCCATGTCGGAGTGCATCGGCGAAATCTACCCTATTTGAACTTGAACTTCAGCCCGGAGGACGCCGGACGGCTCGCGGGTAACCATCTACAACTACGAGTGGGTCGAGCTCAACGGTTGCACTGACATCCCGATTGCCCTGCAGGTTAGCAAGTCGACACTGTAATAATCTTGCTAAATCTAAAAATGATCCTTTGAAATTCATCAGGAAATGGCGGGTAATCTCAGCTGTACGCGTATGCATACGTGAACCTAATCGACATGAACTCGTTCTGCAAGACGAGATGGGCCGGTATCCAGAACCAGCTGGTGACGTCAGGGAAGTCGTCGCCAATCGAAGACCTGGCCTACGCCGAACAGTGTGATTTTTGGCAGGCAGCGGCCGCGGCTGGCCATCTGATGACATTCGACCCGAACCATCAGATCTCGGACAAGCTTTAGCTGCGGAGTCGCACGAGAGGATGGTTCGTCGAAGATGGCGGACGGCTCGCAGCAAACTATCTACAACTACGAGAGGTTTGTGTCAAATCTAAAATAAAATTTGTTTTATCAAATAAGCGTTTTAAAAATTAAACTTTAAGCGGGGCCAAACCCATAACTACTTTCAGCAGTACGCCGAAGCAAACCGCGGAACGTTCGCCGTTGACCAACCTCGACGATCTGGACAACAAATTCCAGACGTTTTCGTAACAGAGCCAACCAGTTAATCAGAGATGCCAAAGTTAGTCATTCAGCAAAAATGTTTGACCCTTCCCTGTCAGCAAAAGCACTTTGGAACAATTTTAAAAAACTTGGCTACAAAGAGGAAATCAGCCCTTTAGACGATCAGTTCAATTCAGATTTAGTTAATAATTTTTTATTGATAAAGTCAACAGCTACCCATCTGAAATCTACAAGCAGCTCTTGCAAACTCACCCATTTATGATGACGATGATGATAAATTTAAGTTTAGAGCAGTTTCAGCCGATGAAGTTCATAAAGCCATATTAAAAATAAAATCTGATGCAATAGGTTATGATGGCATCCCACTTAAATTTGTTAAAATGTTCATTAATATATTACTGCCTTATGTTACGTTAATTTTCAACAAAATCATTGTTACAAGTTCTTTTCCTTTAGTTTTCAAATTATCTATAGTTAGACCTTTAGCCAAAGTTAAATTTCCAGCAACACCGAATGATCTCAGACCAATTTCCATTTTACCAACATTATCGAAGGCATGTGAGAATCTTTTTAAGGATCAAATAGTACAATATTTAACATTCAAAAAGCTTATAACCCCTTTTCAATCTGGTTTCCGGGAACATCACAGTACATCTTCAACCGTTATTAAAGTTTGTCAGGACATAAATAAAGCTTTAGACAGTAACATGGCAACAATACTTGTCCTTATAGATTTCACGAAAGCTTTTGATCTGATTGACCATAACATTTTTGTAGCTAAACTGGAAAAGCAATATAATTTCTCAGCAGAAGCTTGTAATTTGTTTAAGAGTTATTTAGGAGGAAGACATCAACTGGTTGAAATCAATGGAAGTCGGTCACAATTTAGACAAAACGAACGAGGGGTTCCACAAGGATCCGTTGGAGGTCCCTTAGCCTTTACAATGTCAATTAATGATCTCCCAAGACATGTTCGTTATTGCAGTATACAATCTTTTGCCGATGACACCCAAGTTTATTTATCTTGTCCTATTTCAGAACTTCCTCACTATATTTCTTTGCTAAACGCTGATCTTTTATCCATTTTAAATTTTTGTCGCAATAATGGTCTAGTACTTAACGCATCTAAAACAAAAGCCATAATTTTTACTCGTCCTAATTCTGATCTACCTGTATTACCGCCCATTACAATAGACAACGATATAATTGAAATAGTTGATAAAGTAAACAATCTTGGAATAGTTATGAACAAACACCTAACCTGGAACGATCATGTATCTTTTATTATTAGGAAGGTTTATACAACTTTACGAATTTTAAACCAACATAGAAACACTTTATCAATTGATACTAAAACAAAACTAGTAAAAACTCTTCTTTTACCTCACTTTATTTATGGTAATGTAATTTTCTCTCATTTGTCAGCAGAAACTGAACGTCATTTAAAAGTTTGTTTCAATAGTTGTATTAGATTCATTTACAATTTACGCAGATATGACCATGTTTCTCAATATCAGTCGTCAATTCTTGGCATACCTTTACAAAAATATTTTCATTTGCAGCTTCTTGTTTTTGTTTAAACTTATTAAATTCAAAGAGCCAACTTATCTATATGAAGAACTTTCCTTTAGTAGATCACAACGTACACATAACATTCTAATTCCAACTCATCATACTAATTATCTGGGGAATTCATTCGTAGTCCGTGGCGCACGCCTGTGGAACGCTTTGCCTCATCGTCTGAAAAATCTTACTTCTATTAGTGATTTCAAGCAACAGTGTAGGGAATATTTAAGGAACACTTGATAGAAACAGTTTCTTGACTAGTTTATTTTCTCACCTAAATTCTTCTTGTTGAAGTCATTTTCATTTGTTTTTAGGTTAAGTTATTTCTCTTTGTTTATACAATGATCATTTCATGTACTCTAACCTAATTTTTAGTTAGTTTTAAGTTTTTTTTTGTTTGTAGTTTTATCATATTCGAACTAAATGATGTCTCTGTATACGATAAAAGGCTTGCCCTTATGTATATTTTTGAAATAAAGATACAAATACAAATACAAATACAAAATTCCTGATGCTCGCGCAGTGCATCAACACCGTCTACACGGAGGCCGTTTTCCAGAGCTTCTCCTGCGACCTTCTCCACTACCTCGAAGACATCCCCGATTGGTGCCACGAAATCTGGGTCAAATATGACACCCAACTCTCCCAAGGCTTATTCTTATTGGTACCAAAGAGGACAAACGACTGTTTAGGTAAAATAATTGCAAACAGAAGAAGCTCCTCTAGTCGTGGAAGATGGACTTAACTGGGACCGAAGGCCTACACCATCGACCGGATGTCGACAAGATTGCCGTCTTGTACGCCCTTCTTAACGAGATGAAAGGTCTTACCTGTAACCTGCTGGCGCAAATCTATACAATGACTTCAACCTGATTTATTTCATCTTCAGATTACTTCCGACGAGGGAATCATCATGAATAGCAGCGCCCAAATACTGTGCACCATCAGGATGGAATCAATCGCTAACATCGGCAAGAGGGTCGGCTTCAACGTGAATTAATATCTGTGCGATACCTTTTAATTTCGTGTATTTATTGTCAACTTGTTATTATTATTTATTTTCAATAAATATTGCGGTCGGTGACCCCGTGGTATCACGATGGCGCCACTCTGGAGGGACTGGTCGCGTTAAATCAAGTTGAACGGAACGGCAACTGATACGCGGTTCTTGGCTAGGGAGCGACGCTTGTAAGATGTTGTTTGGAGCTTGGAGCAATTACTTTTCGCAACACGTTGAACAGGTGTTTCGGCAGAGTTCCCAGTCAACTTTATAAGAATTCTTAAACGGGATTCAATTTAAATCGTTTACAAATTCCATTTTAAACGCAACAAAGAGTTCCGTTTACGTTCCGATTGTTGCGTTTAAAATGGAATTCGTAAACGATTCAAATTGAATTCCGTTTAAGAATTCTAATTAAGTTGACTGTGTTACCACACCTGAACGGGGCTAGCTTCCGGTGGATCTTCAGACCCACAGGGTGTATCTTCACTTTCATACGCATCCGTCACGATGTAGACCAGTTGCTGCTGCTGCGGTTTTATCCAAACCGTTGATGATGAGATGAGTTGCGCGCGAGAATAGCGATTTAGTCGTCCCTGATGGCCCGCTTCGCTATTCGCAGCCGGGGGCTTTGCTCGGAAACACTTTGCCGCCGTTTGGGGGTGTTTTGGATTTTCTTGAGCGTCTCCGCGGGAATCCACTACGAAGTCGACGTCCTTGGCGTTGGTCCGGTTTCTTGCACACAGCCGGAGGTTGCTTGCGCTTGCCGTACGAACCGAGGAACTGCTGGCTGAGGACTAGCAGCGGCCAAGAACACGTACAGGAAGAACGTTTCGCCGTCCAGGCCCTCGACGACCTTGATGATCGAGACGGTTTCGTTGAAGACGGCTTCCGAAAACTGGTTGCCGCTGGCACCTCGGTAGTTCAGCGCAATGTTAAGCCCGAACGGACGTCCGGCGAACGATTCCAACGGAAACAAGTACAAAATGGTCGCCTCGTGGCTGGGCTTGATTTCGTGGTTGTTCGCGATGGCCGAGAAGTTCTAGATTAAGTAGTTTAAGTCCATCCGACAGCGGAACGAAGCCTGGACTGTTTCCATAATGAAATCGTCGCTTCCTTTGTTGGCGAATCCGTCTAGGAACTCAACCGGGTAGTCGACCGGAAGCACAAACTGCGAGCCAGACCTAGCGGAGTGTAGAGGACTGGTAAACAACAGGAACTATTGGCGTCGCGAGATTTCGGTGTTTCCGGCCAATCATCCGTCTCCTCAACCTGGCCAGTTACCGACGCGTCCTCTCCCTCAACCTACCTCCGGGTTCAACCCATCCTCGGCGGCGTGGTCCATCAACCGGGAACCACCGTCCACGGTGAGCAAACCCACGTTAATTGCTGGCGGAGGGGTCGCTATTCGCGGTTTTGAACTCAGCTCCGACGGGAGGATGAAACCGAATGGCCAATCCGTTCGCAATGAAGCTGACCTCCGTGGACTGTTGTGCTACGACTCGGACTGCGGCGGTGGAAGAGAACGTCAATTAACTTGGGGTTAGTTTGGTTTTTTCGTTATTTATATTGGCCACTTACCCAAAAAGTTCAAAAAATGCTTATACATCTTTGTTTGTTTTCATTTTTGACTGCTCGAATACATCAAAATAAACAATTGTACAGTGCAGCTAGTTTGACGGAAAACTGCAAGAAAGAATATTTCATGGCAACCCTGACTGCATGAACAAGAATTTTCATTCGAGCACGATCTGACCACGATGAGCACGATGAGCGCGATCTGGCGCGATTTGCCGCGATGAGCAAAAAACAACCACGATGAAGGGGCGATGAGCGAATAAGGTGGAATTTGATGCGATTTGGTGCGATTTTAACCAAATCGCGAAGTGTCATCCCCCTCGCCATGGCTAGGTTAAAATACTGAAAAACATTTTATTTTCGTGATCAAATATATGGGAAAACTTTTATTAAAATCACCAAACAAAATAATTCAGTAACCACCGGTAAGGTTGCCGGGTAGTAAATTGACAACCTAATTTGGCAACGACCGGTGTGCGAGTGGGTGACTAAACTAAAATAGAAGCGTTACGGGTTAATAAAATAGCAACGATTTCCGCAACGCACCGGTAATGATGCTCTTAGAAAAAAATAAAGGGTAGGTACCAGCCTGATGGCAAGATTGTCAAATTGTATGTATGGGCCGCGATACTCACATTGGTTGGACCGTGGACCCCGCTATTTGGTCGCTTTACCCCTCTGACGCTAAATATAGGGTAAAAGAGCCAGCAAATGTGCAATTGAAAAAAAGTTTTTTTTTTGTGAAGAAATATTTCCAATTGTGTGTTTTGATGAATAATCTTGAATATGTTTTGTCGAAAAATAAATAACTAGAAAAAATATTATCCAGCCTTTTGAGGACGAATTCAATCGTTCACATTTTTTAATGTTAACTTTATTAACATATTTTAGTGTTAAATGAGGTTAAATGTCAACATTCCAAGGAGATAATGTACAGCTTGTGACGATAAACTACCTTTCCTTTACTTAGAAATCGTATCCAGAAGGAAAACGATCACCAGCTATGTTGGTCCGCACCGGGTTCTGAACTCCCATTTACGAGGCGGAAGCCTTACACGCAAAATCCAGATAACACAGATCTGTTTAAAAAAATTACACAGATTGTTGTTCAGTTCTAGCTTTCATAATCTGAGTAACTTAATTTGTTCCGTTTTGCGGGTCGATTTAAAAAGTCAGGCTCAACCTTCACTATTCACAGCTGTAGCACTCACTAATGCTTCGTTCTAGACTAGTTAAAGAGTCCAACGCGGATAAAAACTAGCAGAGCACGGTCGATTTGTAACGATACCACCAACTGTTTACTCACTTTGGAACATCCCTTCCTGTATCGATATTGCACTTTGTCGATCTATTATGAGAAGCCAGAAAGAACACTTTCATGCACAGCGTAAAACGCGCAAGCGTAAATGTGCTGGCGTTTATGCTTCGATTTGACGACTTGTCGATCTTTCGAGCGAGAACGAGTCGGGACTTCGAATTTGATGTTAAGTATATGATTCTGTATAAAACCAAAAATTTAAAAGGAAAAATAGGGTAAAAAAAACACGTAAAACACTAATATGGCTATATCTCTGGAAATACATTTTGGAAAAGCTTCAAATTTTAGGCCGAAGCAGATAATAGCGCATGTCTTTGAATGGCTTTTTGTTTGAAGTTGAATTCTTTTAATTTAGTGTGTTATCTGTTCGACATTTACTGGTCGAAAATTGTGAATCGAAAAATAAAATGTTCGTCTCCGACCCCACGGCTACAAATCTGAGATATAAAAAATGTGGCTTTTACGAGCGGTTTTCCAGTGATGGAAGACACAAACTTTTAAGAGCGGATACAGACATCGCTCAAGTATTTCAGAAAAAGAGCTCTAAAAAATCAGACTTTGAGTTCCGGGTTTTGGGCCAAAATTCAATCGAAAGACCGCATCTAAACCTTCAATTTAGTAATAGGATTTTTTTATGGGACGATTCCTCGCCGTGCACGTTTTTTTAAGATTTCTGATAAAAGCATTTTTCCAAAAGCAAACCTTAAACCTTTCTTTTGTAAGAAAGGCAAAACGCCAAAATTTTCCAATTTAACTTACCTTCTCATTCCAGCCAACCTCGGTGGCGTCTTCAGCCTGTGTCTCGGAATGAGCATCATTTCGCTGTTCGAAGTACTGTTCTACCTATTCTTCAGAATTCCTCGCATCCACCAGCAACTCCAGCAACAGCAGAGGGAAAGCGAAGTCAAGGTGGTGGCGGCCTTCACCCGACTGCAGACATTCCCCGCCCAGCCACAGCATCAGTAGTGGTTTGGAGGTTTTTTCGGGACTTTCGGATGAAGTAATATTGAGATTTAAGCGTTTCCATATAAAAATAGACAGTGTCGTTCGTGTTTATTGGTACATCCCAGCTTCGCTCTAGCAGCTGCTGCCGCTGGTGAGATTATTCTACATAATGTATGCAAAATTCTCTGAATTAGCACTTAACCAGTACAATTTGTTATACTCTTAAATTAAGTATAAAACATATATGCCTTTGTTTACTGCGTTAAATAGAAACTATATACAAGCAACAAAATCTTTGGGTCCCAAATTAGTAAAAACTTAAACAAAAAAAAAGATGATTTGCAAGACTCCAAGCCAATTGTGAACCGCACGCGGTTCCCGAAACTTTAGAAACCAATCTTCTTAAAAACATAATTAAACCTCCGCTTGATAGTTAGTCCCTTGGTCTTCCGGATCCAGTTGAGCAGTAACAGCAGCAGCAAAACCAACGAAACCGTCACGAACCAGTTCGAAGTCCAGCTGAACCCACTTCCACCACCTCCATCGTTTGGACTCAACGCAAAGTCGCCGGAATCCGCGTACCGTGCGTAAGGCTGCTGCTTCTGATTCTGCTGCTGCTGCTGTTGCTGACCTCCGGCAATACGGGAATCTCCTCCGGCGATGGGCACTTTGACGCCGACCGAACCCACCGAAGGATGAGCCGCGGTCGGGTTGGCGAAGCCGTTGGGCGGCGCGTTCGGCGGAATCTTGTCCGTCTTTTTGTTGCGCCAGCCCGGGACGTCCGGCTCGTCGTTGGCGCTGATTACGGTTGCTGAAATATGGAAGAGGGAAAGAGAGGGATTAGTTCAGTTGTACACTAGCGAGCAGGTTAGTTGAACCACACCACAATAATTAAAAAAAATCTAATTTGTGTTGGATAACTTTGCCACCAAGTTGCCGTTATGACGCTTGTAGGATCGTAGTAACCATGGGTTTTCGATATAATGACAATTGGTGTAATATTTAATCTAGTTTTATTAACCACACAAATTAGGAGAGATTCTAAAACGCTGTTATGGCAAAGACATACATATATTTAACAAAGTCGATAAGCTCAAGTGAGTAATAAAACGCTGTCTCTTCTACTGCTAACCACCAACCAACTCGGACTTGTTTGTTGATCTGCTTTCATTTCCAGTTACCTAAGTCTAAATTATCAACTCGAGATCCGTCCAGATGATCTGATAGCAAAGTCAAAGTCATGCAGGTTCTTTTGCAAACTGGACACCTCAAAACTGCAAGCTTGCTGGAAATGAACCTATGAAGCATGAACCTCTTTCCCACTAGATCGTATATACTAAAGAGGACTGAAATGATTGCCAGATTTGTAGTCGATCGCAGTAGCCGGGGCGCGAAAAGCTCATTCAGGAAAATTTTCTTCAAGCTGACATGCCACGACTTGAACTTACTCCTCACCAGAATCTCAGTAATATTCAATATCAACAACAGGCCGGATTGTGCATCGACTGCTTGAAGGCTCTATAACGTGTCGGAATAAAGTCAGTAATGATCCAGAACAGAAGCAAACAATTAACCTTGACGGAACTGTTTTGAAACTAAGTGACTAGAGCTTGCTGTAATTGATGTTGCACAGCAACTACTCCTGTCTTTTAGAGACTTTAAAGTAATTTATATTGAAGCAACATGCAAAAAGCAACAACCAACATGAAAAATAAGCTAGCGAAGATAACACCAAACATCGCTAACATCGTAATCCTTTATACAACCTCTAAAAAAGGTATGGTGGTCATTGTCCCAAAGACTGACGAACAAAATAGAGTTCACTGGCCATTTCTATCCGTCACCTAGACCGCACTGCACTGTCATTCGAAATCAGGGACATAAGCATGCAGGCACCATTCGAAACCTAAAAAGAGTTGTTGTCACCAGGAGATAGCGACATACATGGAGAAAAAATCCGGCATATACAGCATAGCAACGCTAACGTAGGATAATCGTAGCCGCAGCCACTCGGCGCTTCGGAATGAAGCCAGAAGCCGAAGCCGTTTAGCGAAAGCAAAAGGAGTTGAATGCTCGCTCTATAATTGAGGAGATTTAGATGAGTTCGCTCTTTAAAATCAATTTTTTTTGTCGAGTGCACTTAAAGTACACAATGTTGAAGTCCGTGTTAGGGAAACGCTTTCTATTCTGATAGCGTTTCTGCTATTTACAAAAGTGATATAAAAATACGAACATCGCTCAACGTAGCTTGTTTTCATTGACCAGACGACGAGTACCCATCACCAAGCAACAGCTATGAAGTTTTTTTCGCAAATCCGGTTATATCCGTCACCTGAATAACATCGAACCAAAGAGTATTTAAACTCGGAACAATTTTCCGCTGCTTTCCAGCATCGTAGCAATCGTTGCAAAAAAAAAGTTGTTTGACAATTAGACAGTTTGAAATCGAAATCTAATGTGTCCATACCAATATGCATTTTTGTTCACGGTTAAGACTATTGGGCACATTTTTTGAAGAAACCAACAAACGCTGCTGTGAACTATTTCCGTGCGCCCGGCCCCTTCTCTCTGATCGAACTGTCTGAATATACAGATCTGAGGTTTCTACTGAGACAGTTAAAAACGAGAGCAGGCACAACTACAAAGCTGTTAAAACGTAATTGACACCAGGATGTAGCGACAGCTATGGAGAAAATTTCCAGCAATCAGGTCATCCAATGATGAAAGCGGATAAACGCAGGATGATCGTAGCCGTATCCATTCTAAGAGCAGGAGAACCGAAGCCACGCTAAGCGTACGCAAAAGGAGTTGAATACTCGTTCTTAAATTTAAGAGTCAAAATATCCAACCCCCACACCTACCTCACCTTTTTGACTCTCGAGCTTGCGAAACAGGTTGACGCTGTTGTCGATCTCGTTGCCGAGCAGGCCACCCGCCGGGATCTGGGCCTGCCGCGCCAGCAGTTCCTGCTGCTGCTGGAGCATCAGCCGCTCGTTCAGGCCGTACCCGCTGAGCGAGGACATGTTCAGCGAGACGGGTTGCTCCCAGCGGAGCGGCCGACAGAGCGGCAGGTCGCGCTTCTCGTTGCCCGGCCCCTGCAGCACCTTGGAGTAGAGGTGCAGGTTGTTGGTGGCGAGACGGGTTGGGGGTTTGGCGTCTGAAAAGGGGAGATTTCGGTTAGTGGTTGTTTTTTGGAGGAGAGGGAAGGAGGGAACTTACCGCTGAGGATTTCGTTGCGCCGACTGCTGTTCAAATCCCGTAGGAGATTCGTCACGTGCGAGGTCATCGTGTACTCCAGCAATGAATCCAGCAGCCAGAAGCACGGCTTATCCAGGTGGGTCGAGTCCAGGCAGTTCGAGTCGCCGTAGATCGCGATGCGACCACCGATCTTGCGACCCTTCCCTCCAGCGGAACTGTCATTAAACTTGACCGGCTTGGGTTGATCCGGCTCCAGCTTGAGCAGCGTCTTCGGCACCTCCACCATGATGATCTTCTCGCCGGTAAAGTTCTGCTTCTTCTCCAGCAACAGTTGGCTGATCTCCTCCGGGTGCTGGATCTTCTTGATGTCGTCCTGATCGGCGTCATCCTCGGCCATATTGCGCAGCAGATCAAAGTCCGGATTACCGATCGCGTTCCCGCTCTCAAAGTCCAGCCGCTGCTCGCCACCCTCGTTCGGGATGTTGTCGTCAAAGTCGTCCGGGAAGGACTTGACGCCGCCGAGCAGGATGCGCTTGTTGATAATCGAGTCGCGATCGATCTGGCGTTCCTCGCTGCGATCCGCGTCCAGATCCAGATTGAAGCCGTTGAACGGGTCGGGGTTCGGGGTGGCGGGTTGGACTTTCGAGTAGGTGTGATCGGTTTGGAGCAGGCCGAGAATTGCGGTTTTGGCGCGGGTCTTCTGCCGCTTTTCGTCCGGAGACAGGATGTCGAAGCCCTGATCGAAGAGATCGCGCTCGATGAGGATCGTGTTGTTCCCGGTGGGAAACTTTAGGATGTTACACCCGGAGGCGTAGTACATACGGTGATCGCGCATGTCAAAGTACCCCTCGGAGACCTTATCCCCGAGGATGATGTCGAAATCCCGGAGCAGTTCGTTCAACGCCGGAACGTTGGCTCCACCGGTGTCCGGCATCCACCACTGGCGCGTGTTTTCGTCGTAGAACTTGATCTTGCGCATCACGGTCGTGTTGTACCAGTCGGCAAACACGATCACGCTGAGGTCGCGCTCCAGAATGTCGTTCTTCAGCTTGATGATCTCCTCGTGGAAGTATTCCTCTTCCGGATCTACGAGGAGTAGCGTTCCGTAGTGACTAGCGTTGAAGCAGGTGTACGGGGCGCCCAGAACCTCTACGTAATAGCCGGCATTCCTGAGGTGCGTGTACATGTCCTTGAAGTTGGTGTGGATGTGATCTGCGCGCCAATCCAGTGGATCCGACTTGATCTTCAGGTTGTCGCGAGGTAGATAACCCGGTGGGTACCTCAAGCTGTGGTACTGATCCCACAGGATCCGTTTATGTCTCGGAGGTTGCGGAATTATGTTCACCTTGATCGGGAAGCTGACGGTCCCGTTGCGGGGTTCGTTCTCCCCCGGACCGGCGGGACTCTGCACGGTCAACGTTACATGACCCTGCGCTACCCCTTCAAACTTCTGTCCCGCTTCGTTAACCCCAATTTGAACTGCCATCCAGCCGGCCCACGGCCACAACTGCTCGGAAAACGTGACCGATATGTTGAGCATTTGACCGTTTTCATTGGTGTACGGATGCCAGGTTGGTCGGTTGATGACCCTCCCAATAACGCCCATCCCGTTGAGGATCGTTACGTTCGCGATCACCGGAGCGCTCGTGTGGTACAGACTCTGCGTCGTGTACGGCCACATGTAGTCCTCGGTAAAGTCCAGATAAGCGGGTGAGAGTGTGACCTTCGGTTTGTACGTGGACAAGATCTTCATGCTCTTCAGGATGTTCAACTTGCCGTGACCTTGCTCAAACATATTATTCTCCTGAAGACGCTGCGCGCCCTCGATCAACGACTGCTTCATCGAAGCCGGGTTGACGTGATCAAGTCGGTTTATCACGCCACTTGCCAACAAGGTCACCGCTCCAGCTACGACCGGCGAAGCTACTGAAGTTCCGGACAAAGACTTGCATCCCCCGTTCAGATTACTCCCCTTTACCTGACTCCCGTACGTCACAATATCCGGCTTCAACCGGCCGTACCCGTTCGGCAACTCCCACGTCGTCATGCCCCTCGAGCTGAACTTGGCGATGTTATCGTTGTAGTCCATCCCACCAACCCCGATCACGTCCATCTGATCCCCAGGATTGTTCAACGTCCCGTACAGCGGTCCATCATTCCCAATAGCCGACACCATGATCACCTTGTTCGCCGACAACTCCAGCACCTTCTCCACAAACGGTTGATCCAAAAAGTCCGGCCCGCCAATACTCAAATTCAGCACGTTGATCTTCTTCAAGATCGCGTAATTAAACGCGTCCAGAAACCACGACGTGTACGAAACCTGATTGTTCGTAAACACCCGGAAGATGTGCAGCTCCGAGTCCGGCGCAAAGCCTAAACACTCCTTCGACGAAGCGATGATCCCCGCCACGAACGTCCCGTGACTAACCCCGTCATCCAGCGTCTTCTCGTTGGTCCAATTCGTCCGCTCCTTAACCGACTTGAAGTGAGGATGGTTCTTCGACAACCCCGTGTCAAAAACCGCCACCTTTACCCCTTTCCCTGTAATTCCCATCCCCCACAGGACGTCCGCCTTCAACAACGAAGTAATCTGCCTCGGAATCGCCCTCAACAGCCTCCTATTCGTATGCCTCGGAACCACCTGCTGCTGCGTTTCGTTCAACTCGTTAACATCCGTCGAAAGTTTTCGTTTAAAATTCTCATACGTCTCGATCAGCTCGGCCACCTCCTCGTCCTGTTCAGCGTCCTCGCCAAAATCATCCCGCTCAACTTCACCCCCGTCATCACCATCCACCGCCGGATCAATCGGAACGTATTTGAGCGTCCGGTGGACCATGCGCTGCGGCGAAACAGACTTGATGGACGGGTGCGATCTAAGCAGGTCGATTCCGGAGGCGGATCCGTCGGGGTCGGGCGCCTCGTCCAGCGTCAGCACGTCAAAGTCGCTCGGGAAGTCGCTCATCGCGTTCGAGCGCGCGAGCACCTTCCAGTTTTTGATCTGTGAAAGAGGGAGAAAATTTTAATCAGATATTGGTTTCGTTGGTGAGGTTTTCAAATTATTGTTCGTGCTGTTGACATTCCTCCTAAACGTCTGTTTTACGTCGACGTCGAGGTTGGGATTTTGACAGGTGCACAGTTTACATTATTGCAACGTGGTTCTATAAAAAAGCAGGCGAACCCTGTCGTGGCCCCTTGGAGCACGAAGAATGTCAGGAAAAGGGACTCTTCCTTGAGCTTACTGATACCATACGTTACTGAAACCCCACATTGAAAATGGTCCGAAAAACTCTGTTTCGAACCTCCCGAAAACTCTCAAATAGAAACTGCGAGGAACTGCGAAATTCAGGATGCTGCGTCAATCTTGATGAAAATTTGTGAGATGGTTGTTTAGATAGCGCTGCCACTATGCCCGGAAACCAACACAGTGTTTAAATGCGATACAAAAGGGTGAACCATCGGTTTGTGCACTGTTAGGCACACTGCCTTAGTTTTGCTTGAAGCCGCGTTACATATTAAATGGCAACACGATCGCTTTCGACTTTGTCAGTGTTATTCAGTGTTTGTATGCCTTTATTGCAGGGAGTCTCGCTATATTCAAGCAATATATCTCTCGACCACAAGGTTTCACAACGTACAACTTCCCAGATGTCTAAGAAAAACGTCAGCAAAGTCCAAACGTGAACTTTTATACGTCGATGAAGACAGTTTGTTAAATGCGTATCTACTGTGCATGACAACCGGTGACTATTTTGGCTCTGTCTCCAAGGAAACCAGAGAATTCAACATTCAACAGGATGAAAGCAGCAATCGATGAAAGATTCGAACAGCGATCAACAAAAATCCTGCAGCGTGTTAAAAAAAACAAGCTTCTGGAGCAACAAAAAACGAAAACTGCGGCGACAATTTGTAATATTACATCTGCAGAACTACGCACTGAATTGAACCTCCTTAAGACGAAGGAAAGAAAGTATGAACAACCTAGTTCTCGTTAAATGGCGGGCTTCGTAAACGCATACTAGGTACTTGAAGACTCACATCCGTGTTAGGGAAGCGCCTATTCGGTAGCCAATTTTAGGCATCTAGCGGCGACGGGCTGGTATGCGCTACCCAACATTATTGGCAATATGGCGGCGTTTGTTTATAAACAGTACGTTTTGTAAACATATAGTTTTTTCTTGATTCAAAAAGTAAATTGAGTGTTAGTTGCTGCTTCCAAATGTAAAATGCGTTGTATTATTCCGAATTGTGTCCCGTCTGTTACAGTTTTGCTGCACCGGTAAATGAGCAATATATTTCAAAAAAAAAAATAACTTAGAAAAACAGCGACGAGAACCATTTCCAGAAGTTTATTTCTCAAGTGATTGACTGTTTCATGACAATCCGGCTTCGTAAATATTGCAAGACTATCCTTCCACGCAAAGAATATATCAGAAGTCACAACACAAAAATGTACCTTTTTCAAAGTACTCCAACCAATAAAATAGTAAAAAAATATAATTCACGTTTTTTAAAACATCTACTCCAAAATACGTATAAAACAAGAAATCATTTAAGGCTACACAGTTTTAAAGCGATACCGACTTCAACTCCTGCATCTGGAAATTTAACGACTCCAGCACTCCAAAAAAGCTCAACTTAGAATCCTTCTCTGACTCCAACAACAACAAATTTGATAAAAATAAATCTGCTACGACTCCGACTGCACATATTTCAACGACTTCTACTGCATCTTCTCATCATCCGTCGAATCCTATTCCAGCGCACCAAAAAGTCCCGACTTCACGCAGGGTGGCCATTCAGTCGGGAAATCGGGAAAGTCGGGAAAAAGTCGGGAATTCGCCAAAATCCGCAAAAAAACGGGAAAAAGTCGGGAATTTATGATTTTTTGTCAAAAAGTCGGGAAAAGTCGGGAATTCTAAGCATACTTGTTTGAAAATTATTTTTTAACTCTTGAATAATTTTGTAATAATTTGTGCAATTTTCAAATTGAATTCGCTCAATTCTACTTTAGTAACTTACTTAAAATTTAAGGTTCTTTTCACTAATTCAATATATTTGAGTATGGAAAAGCTGTTTAAAACATTCAAAATCTTAATTTATATTGGAGTCTTTGACACAGATCTTCATAATATTTTTCATAAATCATATGATCTCTTTTTTTTTGTTTATCAAACAAGAGGTTAAGTTAATGATAAACTAATATAAAAATAGAGCCTAATGGCCAGCTTAGAGTTATGATTCTATTTCATTTTGTCACATAGATTGAATATTTGAAAACAGATTCCAACTTGAGTTTGGCAATGGTTTTTTTTTGGTAAATATTTTTAATTGTTTAACTAAATTCATTAAGTAATTAAAAATATTTTTTTTTTCAAATGTTGCCTTTTAACTTTTTTTGAGAGTATGGGTAAATTACCTATCATACAAAAAGCTTGATTTTCAGCTTTCGGAAAATTTAAATATCGAATAAAATCCAAAATTTAAAAACTTTTTTTACGTTTTGAAAATATAAAGAAAATTTGGAAATTGCAAAAAAATAATCCAAGAAAGTTAGATTTATTGCAAAACTGTTAAAAAAATTGTCTCTTCAAACATTTTGCTTAAAATAAGTGGTAAAACATGAAATCATATCAAACTGAATGTTCATTGAAAAAAAAAAACAGTTAAATACTGACCACTAGATAAACTAAAATTGAAAAAATATATATCAAAAATTACAAAATTAAAAAGGGAACTTGGCAGAAACATTTTTTTTATAAATTCCTTGACATTTTTCTAAATCCTTTGAATGAATAATATCAGCAATTATGTTTTAA
This sequence comes from Culex quinquefasciatus, assembly GCF_015732765.1. Taxonomy (NCBI): domain Eukaryota; kingdom Metazoa; phylum Arthropoda; class Insecta; order Diptera; family Culicidae; genus Culex; species Culex quinquefasciatus. The sequence continues at coordinate 93,069,334 of NC_051862.1, read as the reverse complement.
TCATTCTTTGATTTAAAATAATGATGAAGTTTAAAAAAATAGAAAAAAAATTTAAGTTCAGTTATCTTTGACCTTTTGATGAAACGAACCAGATGAAACGAAGTATCAAAAACTATACTTTTGCCAATTTAAAAAATAACAAGGAAATTGTAAGTATTGTTGAACTTTCGATATTTTTTTCAAAGTCTAATAATTAGTCTTTGAATTATTATGATTCAGAGTAGAAACACAAACAATTATTGTTTGTGTTTCTACTCTGAATCATAATAATTTAATTCCATTTTTGAAGCTTTTTTAAATTGTTGTTTAGTTTTTGTATTTACAAAAAATGCCTTTATTTGGATTATTTTTAAATTCATTTAATTTTTTTTTGTGGTTAATATTGACATTTCTTATAGAAAGTTTTTTGTATGAAATCATTCTTTCGATAAGAAATGCGTATTGTTTGAGCATTCTGAAAAAGTCTGGAAAAAAAGTCGGGAAAAAGTCGGGAATTTGAAAATGGGATTTGAGTGGTCACCCTGTTCACGTGTTCCGACCCCTTAGCTTTGATATATTAAATAATTTGAGGTGATAACATACAAAATAACAATACAACTTCGTATTGATTTGTCCACGTTTGTTTAAAAATTTTCCGAAAAGTGTATGAAATGATGGCAAAGCAATCCACTTTAACGACCCCCGGGTCTTTTGTGGGCTCTGTTGCAAGTTTCTGCTCATTTCTAGGCGTCCGAAGGTTATGTGTGGTGAGTCACCCATAGCCTCTTTTTACGCAAATGGACCGACGTTTTGCTTCCCCATCCGATAGAAGGCGTGATCAGGCAAATCTCGTCTCGAAAAATGCCACCGGGTCCGTCTGGGATTGAACCCAGGCCATACTGGGGTTGGAGGCTACCACGCTAACCACTAAACCACCGGACCCGGCTGGATGTCTGCTAAATTCAAATGAAACAAAATTTGATTATTGAATTAAGAATGGTATAAAAACACGGGAAAGAACACTTTTTGAAAGTAATTTCCATAAAAAGGCACAAATGACCCTTTTAAAATGTTAGTCTTGATTAAAAAAAATGATTGTTATTGTTTTCGAAAAGATCGAAAAAATTAACAAATTAGGGCGTCCAATTTTCCCAGGTTTTGAATTTCCCGGGAAACGGAAAAAATGTTTTTGGAATTTCGGGAATTCCCGGGATCCCAAAAAAGTGTCCACGTGGTTTATGGATGGTCCCTTTACTGATCCGCAAAATGCTCAGCGCTTTATACATTTAATATATTTTTTAAAGACTGGGTAAATCATTTACTTATATTTATGGATTTAAATTTGGAAAAATCATATTTATTTATTTTTCACCACAAATGTATCGATTAAATACAGCTATTTAAGCCATTTTTTGGCATAATGTTTTTAATTTGCATGGCAATATCTCTGCAACTAAGGGTCGTATCAACATAGTTCAAAAAAGCAAAATATAGAGAATTTCCTCAGCTTTTCAAAACTATTTTTTTCGAGTGGGCAAACATGGGCACTAATTTAAAAAAATGAATAACTTTTTTCAAAAAAGTTACCTAAAAATGGCTATAACTTGAAAACTGTTTACTATATCACAATTTCAGTAAAGTACTTTTTTGATGAAAATTCGATTTAACATCGAAAAATAAAGTTGATTTTTTTTTGCGACCGGTACTTCCATTTTTTGAAAAAAAAAAATAGTATTGATTCAAAAATTCATAACTCGGTCATAGATTTTTTGCCCATTCTGGAAATTTCTGAAAAGTTGGTCCCCTAAAACATATTAGAAAATGAAAAAAAATAGTGTTTTTTTTTTGCAAATCAAGTTTTAGTGAGAAAAAGTAAAATAAAAAATCACCAGTTTTTTTACCGTACCTTCAAAAGATACAGATTTTTGAATTTTCATAAATCTTTTTTGTATGGACAGCTGCCAAATTTGTATGGAAAAGTATATGGACAATCAAACCATGCAAAATGGCTTCTTTGGGCATACCGAAGGCACCAAAAAAGTTTCAGCCGGATTAAAAAAATACAAAAAAAAAATCGATTTACCAAATAACTGTGGTAGAAATGTATCCACCGCGATCAATTTTTGACAGTTCGACGCCAACGAATTATTTCAAGAAAATTCACCGCGCTTAACCAAAATCAAATTAACAATGCAACTACGAACTATGAGCTCGTAAAGTTTTTGAAAAATGCAAAAATCGGCTAAAGCGGCCTACAATAGGAAACTCGCAGGATCGCAGATGCAAGCGCAAGTTTTAAACTCATGCAAATCAATCTGATCTTCTACAATGACAATGCTGCGGTGCTGCGATTCTGTACTAAAATCGCAGACCGCAGGTCGCATGTTCTAAATTTTGAAATAAATGAAAATTTTCGCAGGATTTCTGCGTTGACAGTTCCAAATGGGAAATCACAGCAACCAACGCAGCTCATTGTATATACTCGCAGGAAAGTGCGTATTTGAAACGAAAATTGTTCGCATCTGTCATCGCGGCGCAGCGTAGGATCGCAGCAGTTTCCCGATGTAGATCAGGCTTAAGGGGCTCAAAACGCATCGATTTTTTGGTTTAAATCCTATTTAAAATTCATTGTCAAAGCGCCAGGTCCTCTCGCAACCAATCAAGCTGATATTTGGGATTCGGGCTCAGTAAACCTAGTGAATCATACCCTGGAATGCCCGCAAAATTTACCCGTTTTGTTACATCCTAATGTATACGTGAAGATATATCTAGGAGGTGTATTTAAAAAGTTAAATTTTTGAGTGATTTTATGGCCTTTCCTTTTTTTTTGAACAAGGAAAAAATCCTGTAATTTTTCCTAATGTTGAATAGTGTTTCTCTGTTGCTTAACAAAGTCAAATAAAGAATATTGTAATTCGACCTAATTTGATACCCAATCAATTCACTTGCAATCTTATCAGTTCCATTGTGTGATTACAATCGTTTCCTGATTAGATCGCACACACATTGCTTTTCATTATCATCGATTTGTTTACCTTTGATCCGTTGAGCGCCGCCTGGATGTACTTTTCCCGCGCCGCCCTCCGATAATATCCATCGTACTGCACGATGTACTCGTTCTGGACCACATTCGTCGAAAACTGGATCTCGATCCGGTGGAGCGCTCGGCGCGTTCCATTGTTGTTACTATTGCTACTGCTACTACTGCTATTGCTAGTAGAACTGTTTAAATTATCACAGCAATTGGCTAAACTGCTTACGCTACTAACATTTTGATGATGATCTGCGTTGTTGTAATTATTGCTACTATTGCTAAAGCTATTGGTTAAATTTGTACAATCACTGAACAGCAACAGGACCACGGTTAAGATACATTTCGAGAGGAAACTTCCGGCCGGAGCTCTCATCTTCCCCCCCGCGCCCTTTTCCTCTGCTACTTCCGGGTTGCTTTTTCTCCAAACTCCCCCACAAAACGTCCAACTTCCGGGGTGACACCCCGCTCTCAATCCTCCCGCCCGGCCAAATTCCGCGCCAACCACAAATTAGCGAGGCGTAATTTCTTTTTCGCCATTTTTAACCCTTTCAAACGCAGAGCACAAAATTACGTCGACTTTCTCTGCGCCAAACACGGTTCCTGGAAGGTCCGCGGCATTGTATTTCGTTTTTATTCGCGGCCACGACGGCGATTACATCACCCGGAACGTTTCGAATAGTTGCTTAACGGGAATTACTCGCGGGAAATGATAAAAATTTCGCAAACACCCCTTTATAGGGCTAAATTTAGTCGACTTTTGTTACAAATTATTGTTTTTCACGCACAAACACTGATGAAAATTGCAACCTGTCAAAACGGATTTGACAGCGAGGGGAAGGGGTGCCAGATTTGCACGGAAAACCGGCATTAGTCTTTAAAGACTTATTTTTAGCCTTTTTTGAAGTTCGGTCAGTATTGTCAGAAAAAGGCCTAAAAATTAGTCTTTTTTTGGGCCTAAATTTTAGGCTTTTTTTAGAACAATGTGGGGAAGTAAGAAAAAGGCTAAAATATAGGCTTTTCTGTACTATTAAACTTTGGTGCACGATTTGACATGTCAAATCAGATTTTTTTTTGATCCAGGTCGGTTGTTGTTGGTGCTTGTTGGAGTGCGGGAGGAATTCGACCAGGTAGGCCAGGTGCAAGGTAAGTTGTGGTGCCTTATCTGCCGGAAGAACCGGTCAAAGTGAACGAGCTAGCGGATAAGTGTTTCCGCGGTGGATAGCGGTCCACCAGTAAAGGAGGGAGAGGAGGCGGATTAAAAGCCGGGTGTTGAATTCAACTCCCGGCGGCAGTGGCGCATCGTGGTGTCGCCTGCTGGAGGAGGTGAATTTTGAGTGCGGTAAGAGACGGCGGAACATTTCGGAATCAATCCGCCGGAGATTGAAAAAAAAAACAAAGTGGTAGTTCAAAAGGACAAGGGAAGTGGGAGAGCACAAGCGTCAGAAGTGGTTACGGTGATGGTGGAGGTAATGGTGTGTGAATGTGTTGTGCGTGCTTGCGTGCGCGCGCGTGTTTGTGTTTGTGTGTGTGTGTGTGTGTGTGTTCAAAAAATTAAAAATTCAATCAAAAATTCAAAAATTCAAAAATTCAAACATTCAAAAATTCAAAAATTCAAAAATTCAAAAATTCAACAATTTAAAAATTTAAAAATTCAAAAATTCAAAAATTCAAAAATTCAAAAATTCAAAAATTCAAAAATTCAAAAATTCAAAGGATTCAAAGGATTCAAAGTTCAAAGTTCAAAATTCAAAATTCAAGGATTCAAAGGATTCAAAGGATTCAAAGGATTCAAAAATTTAAAAATTCAAAAATTCAAAAAATTAAAAATTTAAAAATTTAAAAATTCAAAAAATCAAAAATTCAAAAAATCAAAAATTCAAAAATTCAAAAATTCAAAAATTCAAGAATTCAAAAATTCAAAAATTCAAAAATTCAAAAATTCAAAAATTCAAAAATTCAAAAATTTAGAAATTTAAAAATTTAAATATTCAAAAATTCAAAAATTCAAAAATTCACAAATTCAAAAATTCTAAAATTCTAAAATTATAAAATTCTAAAATTCTAAAATTCTAAAATTCTAAAATTCTAAAATTCTAAAATTCTAAAATTCAAAAATTCAAAAATTCAAAAATTCTAAAATTCAAGGATTCAAAGGATTCAAAAATTCAAAGGTTCAAAGTTCAAAATTCAAAATTCAAAATTCAAAGGGATTCAAAATTCAAAGTTCAAAATTCAAAAATTCAAAAATTCAAAAATTCAAAATTCAAGGATTCAAAATTCAAAATTCTAAAATTCAAAGGTTAAAATTTAAAGTTTAAAAGATTCAAAGGATTCAAAAATTCAAAGGTTCAAAATTCAAGGTTCAAAGGTTCAAGGATTCAAAATTCAAAATTCAAAATTCAAGGTTCAAAGGGTTCAAAGGATTCAAAGGGATTCAAAATTCAAAGATTCAAAGGATTCAAAATTCAAAGGGATTCAAAGGATTTAAATTTAAAATTTAAGGATTAAAATTTAAAAATTTAAAATTTAAAATTTAAAATTTAAAATTCAAAAATCAAAATTCAAAAATTCAAATTCAAAATTCAAAATTCAAAATTCAACAATTCAAGGATTCAGAATTTAAAAATTTAAAATTTAAAATTCAAAGGTTCAAAGATTCAAAATTCACAATTTCAAAATTCAAAGATTCAAAAATTCAAATGTTCAAAATTCAAAATTCAAAATTCAAAGATTCAAAGGTTCAAGGTTCAAAATTCAAGGATTCAAAAGTTAAAAATTCAAAATTCAAAGGTTTAAAATTTAAAGGATTCAAAATTCAAAATTCAAAGGGTTCAAGGATTCAAAGGTTCAAAGGGATTCAAAAGTTCAAAATTCAAAATTCAAAACTTCAAGGATTCAAAATTCAAAATTCAAAGGATTCAAAGATTCAAAGGATTTAAAGATTCAAAGGTTCAAAGATTCAAAGGATTCAAAGTTCAAGGGATTCAAGGAGTTCAAAATTCAAAAGTTCAAAGGGATTCAAGAGTTCAGGGATTCAAGGTTCAAAGTTCAAATTCAAAGGTTCAAAGTTCAAGGGATTCAAAGTTCAAAAGTTCAAAGGGTTCAAGGGTTCAAAGGTTCAAAGTTCAAAGGATTCAAAATTCAAAATTCAAAATTCAAAGGATTCAAGGGTTCAAAATTCAAGGGATTCAAGGTTCAAAATTCAAAGGTTCAAAATTCAAAATTCAAGGATTCAAAATTCAAAGGATTCAAGGGATTCAAAGGATTCAAGGGATTCAAAGATTCAAAGGATTCAAAGGTTCAAAGGATTCAAAAGTTCAAAAGTTCAAAGATTCAAGGTTCAAGGTTCAAAGGGAGTTCAAAGGTTCAAAGGGATTCAAAGGATTCAAAATTCAAGGTTCAAGGATTCAAAGGTTCAAAGTTCAAGGTTCAAGAGTTCAAAGGTTCAAAGATTCAAAGGTTCAAAGGATTCAAAGATTCAAAATTCAAAATTCAAATTCAAGGGTTCAAAGTTCAAAGTTCAAGGGATTCAAAATTCAAAAGTTCAAAATTCAAAATTCAAGGGTTCAAGGTTCAAAATTCAAAATTCAGGGATTCAAAGTTCAAGGATTCAAAGGATTCAAAATTCAAGATTCAAAGGATTCAAAGTTCAAGGGATTCAAGGGTTCAAAGTTCAAAGGGATTCAAAATTCAAAATTCAAGGATTCAAAGGTTCAAGGATTCAAAGGTTCAAAGGATTCAAAGATTCAAAATTCAAAATTCAAAATTCAAGGGATTCAAAATTCAAAAATTCAAAAATTCAAAAATTCAAAAATTCAAAAATTCTTAAATTCTTAAATTCTTAAATTCTTAAATTCTTAAATTCTTAAATTCTTAAATTCTTAAATTCTTAAATTCTTAAATTCTTAAATTCTTAAATTCTTAAATTCTTAAAGTCAGATCTTCGAAAAATTGAACTTGTCAAACTACGCCAATCCAGTTCTGAGCTAAACTCCTAAATGAAATAACCCAATTTTTAAATAACTATTAAACTCTCACAACTCATCTTCAAAATATTGATTTTTTATTTTCAGGTAAAAGCTGTACTCATCCGTGAATCTGTCGTATTCCGAAATTACCGAATCACCGAATAAACACATTTTTTTATTAAAAATTAGATAATATATAACAATATTTTATTTTCTACCGTTTATTCCCGCCATTTTGATCCCCTAGGCATTTCAGGCATAAAATAAGTCTTAATCAAGTTCCGCCATCTTGGATTATGTCCGCTTTGATCCTCTCCCATTTCCTGCAAAAGTCTAAAAATTAGTCTTTTAAACCTTTAAATAAGTCTTTTTAGGCCTAAAAATAAGTCTTAATCAAGTTCCGCCATCTTGGATTATGTCCGCTTTGACCCCTCGCATTCCCTGAAAAAACCTAAAATTTAGTCTTTTAAACCTTAAAATAAGCCTTTTTAGGCCTAAAATTTAGTCTTAATCAAGTTCCGCCATCTTGGATTATTTCCGCTTTGACCCCTCCCATTCCCTGCAAAAGCCTAAAAATTAGTCTTTTAAACCTTAAAATAAGTCTTTTTAGGCCTAAAAATAAGTCTTAATCAAGTTCCGCCATCTTGGATTATTTCCGCTTTGACCCCTCCCATTCCCTGCAAAAGCCTAAAAATTAGTCTTTTAAACCTTAAAATAAGTCTTTTTAGGCATAAAAATAAGTCTTAATCAAGTTCCGCCATCTTGGATTATTTCCGCTTTGACCCCTCCCATTCCCTGCAAAAGCCTAAAAATTAGTCTTTTAAACCTTAAAATAAGTCTTTTTAGGCCTAAAAGTAAGTCTTAATCAAGTTCCGCCATCTTGGATTATGTCCGCTTTGACCCCTCGCATTCCCTGAAAAAGCCTAAAATTTAGTCTTTTAAACCTTAAAATAAGTCTTTTTAGGCCTAAAAATAAGTCTTAATCAAGTTCCGTCATCTTGAATTGTGTCCGCTTGGACCCCTACCGTTTCTTGCAAAAGCCTAAAAAATAGTCTTTTAAACCTATAAATAAGTCTTTTAAGGCCTAAAAATAAGTCTTAATCAAGTTCCGCCATCTTGGATTTTGTCCGCTCTGATCCCCTCGCATTCTCGAAAAAGACTAAAATTTAGGCTTTTTGACGATAACATTAAGCCTAAAATTTAGCCTTTTTTGTACTAAAACGAAACTAGTCTTTTTAAGACTAACCCATCATTATACCATGTGGTTCGCGCTGCCAACATGAAGAAACAAAAACTATTGACAGCTCTCCCCCTGCGACTGAACTCACACTTGTTTTCATCCCAAGCTCACGCCGTTTTATTTACCTCCGCAGCGGCACCACGCGAAACACGTGCATTTCTCGCGTTAGCTTCATTTCGGTAATTTTAAATCTAAATCTCGCGATAAAATGGGCAAAATAAAGGTCGAGAAGCCAGACGCCGCCGACGTGGACACCTCGGTCGTGAAGGAAGAGGACACGTACGACGAAAAGCTGAAAAATGCCAACGCCATCTCGCAGCCGATGGCCTCCAAGAAGCTGACGAAAAAGATCCACAAACTGATCGAGAAAGGTGGGTGAAATTTGGTTGGTTTGTCTGATTTTGTTTGGTTAAATTGGTTTATATTTTATTTTGTAGCCGCCAAACAAAAGTCGTACCTGCGTAACGGATTGAAGGATGTCCAAGTTCGGCTGCGCAAGGGAGAAACTGGGTAAGTTTACGTTTATTTTTAAGTTTCCTTTCTTCCGAGAAAATCAAATGTATTGTACCTTTAAAAGTTTATGAATTTGAAGGCTAAATGTCGCTTCGATATTCTTTGACGACTCTGATTCTGGTTACTCAAGGCCTAAAGCCTGGGATTCCTGAGAACTTTGATGTGCACTTCCCGAACACCGACGTGAGAATCATGTATTAAACGAGTTTAGGTAAAGAAAAGCACAATAAAACCTGAGAAGCGACTCAATGTTCCTTGCATATAACAAAGTCCTTCAAGATCATTAATAGCCATGTTTGAAACCACTGAAAATAACTTCTTGATTCATTTCCATTTACGATGATGGACTAGATTCCAGTCTAATCCTAGCATATGACGATGCTTATGAAGTTTAATTATTTTTTCGCGTGATTTATCTCTTTTCGCAAAACGTTCACAATCGAATTGTGCTTAGCTTAACACAGATTTCGTTCATGGTGCACCTTCCTGGTTTCACTACCAGCAATCAAACACTTCTGAGCAGAGTTCGGAAACTCACTCGCGAGTTGCTCATCATCAAAACAGGAAAAACTAAGTTGCCTGCGAGAAACTTATTCATCACTCTCAGGTGAGGGTGAGGGCTTTCCTCATTTCTCACAAAGAGGGCTTTGAGGGCCCGGGAGTAATTTTCCCTGATTGAATTTGTTTCTCTTTCTCTCTTTTTTTTCATTTTATTCTTGAACTCGTTGCCGATAAGTTCACGGACGTTCTCGCACCCACACTTTTGCGTTTTTTGCCTTCCTCAATTCAATGAGGAAAGGCTATAAAATCACTCGAAAAATGAACTTCTTTATTAAACTTCGTAAACCCACCTTTACGTATACCTATCGACTCAGAATCAAATTCTGAATAAATGTCTGTGCGTGTGTATGTCTGTAAGTCCGTGCACCGAAAAATATGCACACAATTGTACAAGTTATGCTGAAAAAACGGAAAAAACGATTTTAGCTAAACTTCGGAAGATTGTAAAAAGGGTGTTTTTTGTAAGAAAACCGGTCATGCTATATATTGTTAGAAAGGTATTTGAAAGTTTTCCTTTCCAATGCGTTTAAAAGATTGAAGATCTGACAACCCCATCAAAAGTTATGACCACTTAACTGCCCCTGATCGCATAAATGTCCCATATGCTTTTTCATCGATTTCGAGTTATTGATGCAGTTTGGTTCAAAATTGTGTGCTCTTTCAAAAGAGCCCATAACATCCAGTACTTGAGTCTAGAAATCAAGAGGGAATCCAGTTTTTTCGCGAAAACTTAACACGTAGCCTTATGTATGGGACAAACTTCAAATGCCTTTTTCTCAGCTTGCTGTTTTTGCATATGGGACTTTTTTACGAACATGGGCAGTTAAGTGCTATTTATACACTTTTTTGAGGCCTAATCTCAAATATTTTGATGAAAAAGTAGTCCGGATCTATCATGCGACCCATAGTTGGATAGGTAATCAAAAGACCTTTCCAACAAGCCCGAAAGATTGGAGATCTGACCTATCAACCTATCAAAAGTTATAAGTACTTTAGTGTTTTTAATACACTTTTTTGAGGCCGGATCTCAGATATTTTGATAAAAAAAGTGTTATTTATACACTTTTTTGAAGCTGTATGTATTCACTTCATGAATGCGAGGAAGGCACCAATTACCTAAAGTTAGATTAAGTAACGTTTTGAATTAACTTTCACTCCGAAGGCCTTTTCATATGGTGCAACAAGTCGTTTGAAGGTGGGCCTATCCATTAGGCGATAAGCGCACGCTTCTGTGGACACCATCTCGACGCAGGTTCTCTTAAATTCTTGCTCATTCAATTCAAGTTGAACCTTGACAAATTTTGCGGGTTTTTTTCAACTGGCTTCCAAGACGCTTGTTACTTGTGCTGGCTTCCTGTTGGTCATATTTCGCGCCCAATTCCTTGTGGACAAGTTGCAAGTGTCGGAAGTAGTTGAATTTTTGAGTCCCTACATTTAAAAAAATGTTCGATTTTCATTTTAAAAATATACACTATCTTACCGGCCAGAACCTTCTGGCAAGCACGGCATGTAGACATTTTTGCGACTTTGTCCACTTCGAATTCATCAGTGGACTGGAATAAAGGAAGACGTTTCAATTTTTCAACCGTTTCGGAAGTCCTTTCAGTTTTATTTAACTTGGAAACGGTTGAGGTTACAGCGCCTACTCACCATACCCATTTTACTCATATATGAGTAAAATTACTCATCCCTCATGCTCACGGTGAGTAATGAGGATATTTTCTGTGAGGTAGCCTATTCGAATTTGAGTGTGAGTAATTTTCCGAACTCTGCTTATGAGTTGCTTATATGCATTTCAAACCCCATCCAACCCAAGTCAGTGCACTGTAGGTTTCGAAGTCACGTTAGACATCGCCGCGGACTCTCTCTTTAGAGTTTGGCCTACTCCCCTCTCATAGTTTGATGAGAACTTGTAATTCGTTGTGATTGTTGAAGATTTGAATGATTAACGGCGTCAAAGCGAAAAAACGGTACGCTGCTGTGTGAAAGCCGAATCGGCACGGCAGGATGGACCGCCTAAAACGTTTGACGACGGATGTTCTGCAGGCAGCGGAAGCGTAATGGGCTATCTACAATCACTTAGCTTAGAACATCTAAGTAAAGTAGTTACTTAGGAAAGTACGCAACTTACGGCCGTCATCCACAATCAACTTAGAAATTTTGCTGGGCTGATATACGTTGCTATGCAGTTGTTTGTTTACCTTTGATATTGAAACGTCAACTTACCGTAGATTTTGAAATTTTTCAAACCATACGTCAGTTTCTAATTTGATTACTTTTCCATTGTAGAAGCTCGGCTTCATTTCCATTGATTCAAATTCCTAAGCTAAGTGAAATTTTCTAAGCTAAGTGATTGTAGATAGGCCATAAGCCTGTCGTAGTAGACACCTCCGTTACCAAGAAGGATTTGGACGACAAGCGGTGTCGCATTCGTCAACGAGGACCTAGTGCGTGCCTGGATAACCACTGTGAACCAGCGAATAGAGTAACTAAAATGATTTGAAAACGAAAAGAATACGTTAGTTCAGTATCCAGATTTTTAAACGAAGATGGCGTTACGATTGATGAACGCCCGAAATGTCAAAATCGCGCAGTGGTACCAACATTAGAAAAAAAGTTTGGCTGTCATGCCATGGCACACTTTTTTGTAATGTTGGTACCACTGCGTGATTTTGACATTTCGGGCGTTCACCATTCGTAACGCCATCTTCGCTTAAAAATCTGGATAGACTTGCCAAGCAGTCGCTCTGTCGCACTAAGTACACTTTATATGATAGTTGGAAAATTATTTATTGTAGGTACTTGAAGTGTACGTCGGTGTTAGGGAAATGCTTGTTTTGGTTGCATTGAAATCTTATTCGATTGTTAACCTGATTAGGGTAGAGTAGCCATCAATGAGACACGGGGAACAATGATAAAATGGCTCTCACAAGACGTAGTTTCAACCAATTAGGCTCATATTTGGGGGAAAGGTGTGTCTATCAGATACACGTCTGCCATAAAAGTGGCTTTGATTATGGATGCTCCCTTGCAAAGTTATTCATACATGTTTGATTCTGGGGCGTAAAAGTAAATTAGGGGGAGAGGGGGTAATATGCACCCCCTAAGGCAAAACTGTCATTTCTCAACCATTACAGCATTACTGTGACTTTTGTTCGATGTTCTAAAACAACTATTATTCTTCGTCATCCATTTGAAAAAAGTCTTTAAAAACCTCAAAATTGTTCGAAAATATCAAATTTCTAAAAACATTTTTGATTCATTTCAAACAAGCATGCGGGGCAATATGCACCGCAACATTGGGGCAAAATGCACTACAACAACGGGGCAAAATGCATCACAACATGGGGCAAAATGCACCGGGTAAAAGCAGTTTTCACTAGTCAGCTGTTTTTACAATGGAGCTTCACAGCGGTGCAATTTGCCCCGACCACGCTTTTTGCAGAAAATTTAATTAAAAATGCATTTTTTGATGTTTTTGGACTCATCTATCTACAGAATAACGAAGATTATGGCACTAACTATATACCTCAACACTTACAATATCAATAAATGCTTTTTAAATTGTCCAAAAATCATAATGAAAGTTCAATGAAAATTAGATGAAAACACAACATTTTAAAGTTTTGCAAATAACTTAAGCTGTTTTTATACTACGATGCTAAATTTTTTCCAGCATGGTTTAGCAATGTTAAGCTTCCAATTTCTATGATTTTTTCCCGGAAAATTCTTCCAAATGCCGAGAAAAGCAGGGGGTGCATTTTGCCCCGGGGGTGCATATTACCCCCTCTCCCCCTATGACTAAAAATTACATTTTCGCTCATAGGCTGCCATTAACAAAAAAAAAACTAATATTTCTCCAGATTTCTTTCGTCATTTTATGCCCTGTGAGTTGGGCTACAATGTCCTTTCATTAGATTTGACCAATATTTAAAATATACCCAGAATCCAGGGCTGTCTCATTGTTCACCCTTTTTTTGGCCCATGGGTAACAATGAGACACTTTGGTTTTTCTTCATTAAACTTTTCAAAATCTATGGAAATCTTTCAAAACATGAATTGGGTATAAAGTCCTATGTAAATTTTTATGTACAACGGTAAAAACACGATTAAAAATCATTTCTTATCACTTTTTTCATTTGAATGCAAAATTTTTTTTTTGACAAGACAACTTTTTTTTCGATGGATCAACTATGGTTCCCTTGGAACAAGCTGTCAAGTAGGAGCTTTTCTGTCAAGAAGGACCGCGAGGTTATTTTTTAAAATTGATTTAAAAATCCATTTTAACTCTTTGTGGTCGTACAAAGAGTCATTGTACTCAGAAAAATAAGCTTTATCACTGTAAACAATAATATCACCAATCTAAGCTTCATTTTAGGACCCAATTGGATGTGATTTTTGGCATATTTATTGAGTTTGAACTTCATTTAACCAAAAATATAAAGTTATTTGGTACAATATAAGGATTTAACAAAATTTAAATACTTTTTAGTATAACTTTTGTTAATTGAAGTTTCATGTTGACAAAATTGCTTGAAAATGTTCAAAGTAAGTCACCTGCTATGGAACACTATAGAAAAAAATATGTTTTACTAGAAAAGTATTGATTTTTGTAGAGTTTCTCATTGTTCCCCAGCTGTCTCATTGTTGCTGTCAAGTGCGTCTACAATGAGACAGTAGAATAACTCTGGCTGTGGACGTCAGATCGATCTCATATTTTGGTCAATGTTAGAACACATTAAAAGAAAGAAAATGCAGCAAAAAGCTCGTTAAAACATGCTGATGAAAAAAATACAAAAATCGTCGAATGTTAAAAACCAAAAGTGTCCTTTTGATGACTACCCTACCCAACTATTGGTATTGAGTTGTGCTTCCAACGCGTTCAGAGTTTGAGTATGAGCTGATCTATCTAACTTGTCCACCCTTATTCCCACCTCCCCTTCCAGGCTGGTCATCTTCGCCGGCGACGTCACCCCGGTCGAGATCATGTGCCACCTGCCGGCCGTCTGCGAGGAGCGCAACATTCCGTACTGCTACACGCCGAGCCGGAAGGACCTGGGCGCGGCCATGGGCGTCAAGCGTGGCACGGTGGCGATGATGGTGCGCGAACATCCCGACTACCAGGACCTGTTTGACAAGCTGAAGGTGGAGCTGTCGGCGCTGCCGATTCCTTCGTAAGCGGGGGTGGTGGTAAGAGAATTTTTTGTTTGATGACAGAATTTTTGAGTACGTTGCAGCGAAATGTACGAGGAGTGAAGTTTTACGCAAAGAATCAACCTAGTTTTAACATGAATTCAGTTTAATACATATAAGTGGAACCTTTAAAATGAAAAAGAGTGTATCTTTTCAATGCAGATGGTTTATTATTTTCGTGATATTTTTTTTGTTTTGCGACGAACACCAAATTCCGTACAAAAAAGGTGTGATTTCTTAAACTACCGAAATTCCTTGCTAAAAATTCTACACGAGAGGACACTACATCTACTACACGCAACATATTTTTAACGGTTTTATTTACGCTCAAGGGGAATGGAAAATCACGGTATTTTTTTTAGTAAGATGAAATTATTTAACAGCTTGAGAGAGTCCAGCAAAAACACTACACCACATGAGTTACCCCTAATGAAAAATATTATAGAACCGAAAATTTACATAAATTTCAAACAAATTGATAACAATGATTTCATTAATATGTATAGATTTTACATTTTACGATAAGTGACTACTATCATGGATTTGTGCTTTGGCTTACTTGAATTCAATTTGAGATTTAACATCAAAACATTAAACAATCCTCGCAAACTAGCTTAATTTTTGTTCGTTTGAAGAGTCAAACTGGTAATTGTTACGAGATTTTTCCTTCAATCTGTTGACTAGCAACAAAGCTACTACACTGAGTATGAGAGAATGCACCGAATATCGTCTAGTATGGTCATATCATAGCGAGTTCATTGTGAGATTAAGCTTGTCAAGTTTTTTTTTTGTGATCCTTATCCAGTCTAAGGCGGTGGGTTTTCGTCGAGCGATCCTTCCTGCTCGCGGATGTACTGCATGAAGGGGGGAACCATTCCACGTTGCTGCTGCTGCTGCTCCTGCATCGACTGCTGGCGGAACATGGCGCTCGGCGGGTTCTGCTGGGTCCAGATGCCGTACAGGCCGGGCTGTTGGGGTTGCTGCTGGGGTGGTTGCTGTTGGGCGTTCTGGAAGTGGGTAAGAATTATCAGGATATTCCCTTTGTTCATGGTCGGAAATCGATAACTTCCAATTATGATGCGCTTCCCAAGCACGGATGTGAACTTCAAGTACCTCGCCTTAGTTGCTACTGAAAGACTACACGACAAGTCCTTGCCGAACTAACGGTTTTAACTGCTCTCTCTTTTATCATTTGCCAACCATTTTTGTTACTTTATTCGCAAAACTGACTTCTGCGCACCATTTTATCGTGCCGGTTATTACATGCTCGTGGCCCTCCTCCTGAGGTTACTTTTCTGTGTCGGTACTCGAATTGTCCGCCCGGAGCGAACTCAACATCGAAGTGGTACGACTTTCGCTCTGACGTCGTTTGATCTTCGGTGTATTTTTTTTACCTTTACCGTTGGAGAACACATCAACATCTTTTCCTTCACGGAAATCCAGTTACAGCTGCTGGATTAAGACGTCATCATTTTATCCAACTTCCGGAACAAAATCAACTCTTTTGTGCCTTCCCTAACCTTCTCCCATCATAGTAGACTACGATTGAGCATTGTAGAAAAATGCGTCTTGTTTTGACAACCACGCCAGTAAGTACCTACGCTTGTTCTTGGAAATAATAACAATTCGTCTAGTAATCCGATCATAATGTTTACCTTTTTTGACAGTAGTGCCAATTTGGTTTTGTCGTGAACAAATTGATTGCGCCACTACCGTCAAAATGGTAAATATTATGATCGAATTATGTACTGGACGAACCTTTGGAACTTGAAATTCACGTCCGTGTTCGGGAAGCGCATCGAAACTACAGTGGACTCTCTCGATGTCGATATTGAAGGGACCGTCGAGAGAGGGAGTTATCAAATTATAGAACGGAAAATCAATGCAATCTTCTTGAAGGGACTGAAAATTTTATTGACAGCTGGAGCAATATTGATATCGAGAAGATCGACAGCCAGAGAGTCCACTGTAGCTACTTACCGGCGACATGCTGCTCGACGGCTCCTCCACGAACGGCGGTCCAATGCATGCCGGAGGCATCGGCGGCAGCCGGTAGATGGGCCGGCAAGACAGCAACTGGATGGCCTCCACCAACCCGTCTTGGCTGGTGACCGACGAGTGCCACGTCGAGTCCGGCGTAGTACTTTGGCTCCGATCGCCCGTAGATGACTTCTGCCCTGCGGACTGCTGCGGAACGGCCAGCTTCGAGATGGGCATGATGCGCGTTTGGTTCCAGTGCACGGTCGTCTTGTCCGCCTTGGCTTCCCACGGCATCGACCAACGGCGCATCTGACTTTCGGCGTCCAGCGCAGATTCGGAGTTGACCTCGCCGGCGGCCGCTTCCGACCAGCGGCGTTGTCCGTTCAGCGTGAAGAGTGGGAAGTTGAGGGGACTGCGCGAGCCTCGGTAGAAGGGAGCCTTCATGCCGGAGAGGTGTCCCGGGTTCGGGAGGGGTCCACGGATGTTGTCAAGGTAGCCCTGGATGGGGCTTGGTCCACGGATGTCGTGCGGTGAAGGTCCGCGGGTTTGCTCGTAAGCGGTGGTGCCGTGGTCGGAGGATCCTTGGGTTGAGACTGAGCCCCGATCGTACAGGCGATTCTCCTGCATCTTCATGCCGAAATGGGGCGAAGGGGTTTGCGATCGCTGGTCACTGCGAGCTATGGCGGCTGCCGCGGACATTGGATGTTGGATCATCGGACATTCCGGATCGTGCGGGAACCCGACTTGAGTTTGACACTGGTAGCAGCACATGAGCTGGGCGAAGGAGTCACAGGAAGCGACGCAGAACTGGTGCTGGAGGTTGATCATTGTTTGAGCGTTGTCCTGCAGGATCAGCTGGTTGTATTCTCTGATATGTTGGAGTTCGCCTTCATGCTCGACGGATCCGGGTGGCTGAGTTTTGAAATCCTGCAGGACGCTTACGATGTGGGACTTGACGGTACTGGTGGCGACCACCGAGGCCCGTGCCAGATCATCCCAGGCCGTGATGAACTGGAAGGCCATGTGCGAGGGTATCTGCGAGGCAATAAAGGGCTGTTGTTGTTGCTGTTGTTGACCAGCCTGGTCCAGTGTTGCCCATGGTTCCAAGGCCGCTATGGTCTGGGCGAGGCGATATCCGGCGGCGCACAGGTTGTTCATGATCTGCAAGTAGTTCAGCCATGCTCCCAGACATTCGCTCACGGCGGATTTGGCCGATCCTTGCGAGCCGCTCGAGCTCGTCGAAGGTGATATGGAAGAATTGCTAAACGATAGCACACCCGACCCGAGTGAACTGCGAGGTGTAGTCTGGGGCTGAGCCAGCGGATCATCCTGATCGCTCATCACTGCCTAATATCCTGTTCGACGCTTAGTATTCCTCAGATTCGCCGCTTAATATCATACTTCCGGATGGATCCATCGAAAGAGGAGCTGCCTTACAAACACAATAAATCACAGAAAACTTAGCCTACGCAGAGAAAATTCTTCAGTCTAGTAGAAAAGTTTACTACATTTTCACCGCCTTGTCTCGCCGGATGTCAGCGTCGTGGTTCTTGAGATTCTGTGAAAAACTCTTCATTCTCGCATTCTTGTATGAATGAAAGCTAAATTTCATGCATCATTTGATGAGCAGGCCATGAATTCGATTCATAGGCGGAACAACCAGGTAGGATGCGCTGTCAAAAGCAGCGAATCAAAACAAAGAAACGTCAAACTTTCTCACAGTCTACCTTTGTCCGAGTTCCTTCCAGCTAGCAAAATGTTTCCCTAAACATCGATTCCCGTGAAAAAAGAGGCTCAAACATGGACAAACTGACCACAATCAGCGCGGCGCTCTTCATGGCGGCCGACGTGTGCGCCATCGTCAGCCTGGCCATGCCGGATTGGATCGTGACCAGCGTTGGAGGTAGGTCGCTCCCCATCCGCTAAAGCTCCACTACAAGCGAAAACGTTTCTTCCAGGCGAAACCCGACTCGGTCTGATGTGGACCTGCATGACGCTGTACAACCGGCCGCAGGTCTGCTTCACGCCGGAACTCCAACCGGAGTGGCTAATCGCACTGATCTGCATCTTCGTGGGGTGTATCTGCATTACGACGACGATAATTCTGCTCGCGTCCAGCAACTGGGACCGGAACGTGATCCCGTACGCGCGATGGGTTGGATTCACTGCCAGTAAGATCCGGAGGTTGATATTTTTGAGTGAAGCAACTTAAAAGTAATTTCTTTCAGTGGTTCTGTTCTGCCTGGCCGCCGTCATCTTCCCGCTGGGCTTCCATGTGGACGAGATTGGAGGTCAGCCGTACCACCTGCCCCACTCGCACCAGGTCGGGATCTCCTACATCATGTTTGTGCTGGCGCTCTGGATTACGGTGATATCGGAACTGTTTGCGGAGAAGGTTTGTCTGCCACAGTTTTAGAGTCGCGGGGGATGATACCAAATCAAATTGTGCACAGTATTTCTCATTAGCCGGGTGATCTATAGTTTCTAGTAAGTGGAATTGATTTTATTTGAATTCTTCGTTTAGTATAAGCATGATAGTCGTAATATTCGGGAATAAATGTGTGATATTGTATGATTTTCATGATTTTTTATATTCTCATATATCACATCAACATCTCTGGACTCATTTTGACAGCTGCAGGCAACACAGTCGCGCAGCTTCTCGTCTGGAGTACGAATGCTATAAATAAAGTGGAGCAATCAAAACATAAACAAATCTGTTTACACAGAACATTCCGTGCTCCGCATTTGTATTAGTAAGCAAAAAGCGGATGTTCTTTTCGTGTTTGTTATGTTCTGTCAAACGAAGGCACAGGATGTAAATCGACATTACAGAAGTGCATCACATCGTCATCAAATGTGTAGAAATTAGAACTTCGTGGATTCCAGACGCACCACGGAACAATGCGGATCTACTCGATAACTTTGCTGCTCCTGCTGGCCGTCGCGGCCCGTCTCACCCGGTGCGATCTCAGCTACCAAAGGCCCAAGATTCTGATCGTCACGTTAATCCGAAACAAGGAACATACTCTGCCGTACTTTTTCTCTTATCTGGAAAGCTTGGACTACCCGAAAGATCGCATCGCGCTGTGGTAATTAAAAGCAACTTTTAAAGTTCAACGAACCATCACAAAATTCGATCTCTGTAGGATCCGGTCGGACCACAACGAGGATCGCAGCATCGAGATCACGAAAGCGTGGCTCAAGCGCACCTCGCGCCTTTATCACAGCGTTGATTTTGGCTACCGTAGCGACGTGGAACGTCGGCCGGACGAGCGCAGCAGCACGCACTGGTCCGAGGAGCGGTTCGCGGATGTTATCCGGCTGAAGCAGGAAGCGCTGGAGAAGGGCCGGAAGATGTGGGCGGATTTCGTGTTTGTGAGTAGAGATTTTTCTTTTTTTACTATAAATAATTGAAATCATTCTTATAAGAATACATTTATTCTTAGACGGTAATTTAGGATTATTATTTAAAATAATTTTTCAAACATATTTTTTTGTTGTAATTTTTACAATGTTATTTAAATTTCAATTGTTGTTGTATATTGATATGTAAATTTCATCCTTCCTATGACTCCGTGTACCAGTCAACTAAATTGCCTAAGTTAATTTGTTCTATTGCGGACTTCAATAGTGTGTTATCAGCCATAGAAAAATTGCTCCAATGATTTTTTGTGGATTGTTGAACGTTCGATGCCATGCCTTCAATGCCAGATATGATCTTGCCTGAAGCGGTAGGCATTATAGGCAGCGCGCGCTACAATAATAACTAGGTGTGATCTTTTCAGAGCTCTAGCAAACAATGGGACGACAACATTCCCCAGAAAAACTATACCGGTACATCTTGGTTACGATGTCAAGTTTCAACGCAACCATTTGATTTCTTGGTTTCATACATGCAACTGTACGCACTTCTTCTATCCAGTTCACTATTTTCGAGCTTATTTTTTTTTTTGAGTTCAAACATTTTATTTTGAGCCTGCCTCCGCCGCTCGTCTTTATAGTCTCTTTTGCATCAAAGTAGTTGTGTTTAAGATGTCTCTGATTTAAGCTACCTTTGTAGTGGAATGTTGTCGTGATCGATTGCGTTTAAGAATTGTTCATGGCAATGTCGGTTGTTGCATGGATTTGTTTTCAGTAACAATCTTGAAGCTCGAATTGGAATATCGAATGTAGGAAAGATTGGGATTCGTCGATTTTATCCGATCTTAGTTTTAGTTAGCTAAATAACATTTGAAAATAAGTTATACGGAGACGTACCATAATAATGCTCGCCAATCTTGGTTAGTCCAAAAGCACTAAACCACAGACTCGATTATCAGCATTTCGATAATCCTAAGGTAATCATGTTTGGACTGCTTTTTCGTGAGTAAAAGTAATTTTTTCTCATGACACATGAAGAGTATCGTGACCGCATTTACAAAGCGGATTATGTGGCTATGTATTAATGTTAATGTTAACATTCCAAAGGTCGCGTTCCCTAAGCAACGTTGCCAGATTATTTTGTGGGAGATCTGTATTTTCTTAAAAATAAATCTGTATTTTATCTGTATTTTGTCGAATTTGAAGCCATAGAAGACATCTTAAAATTTATAACAACAGATTTAAGCTTTTTAATCATATTAAAGCATAAATTAAATACTAAATTGTTGAAACTTTCAAATATAACCATTTTAAAAAAATCTGTATATACAGATTTTTGTGATTTTTGGGATCGAAAAATCTGTAAAATACAGATTTATCTGTATATCTGGCATGGCTGTCCCTAAGGTGTCGTTGATAAGGTCCAGCTTGTGACGGTGCACTACCTTCCCTTTACTAAGCAATCGAATCCAGAAGGGAAAAGATCACCAGCTGTGTTGGTCCGAGCCGGGATTTGAACCCCGATCTACCGCTATGTTGAAATCTAGATTTTTTTGAATACGTCCTGTAAACATATGAAAGACACTAGTTTATAGGACCAACTATTCAAAAAAAAAAAACTCTGGAAATGGAGTACCCGCAGTCGAGCAGTTTTTGACAGTTCGCTCCATAAGAAATACATTGTAGAAAAAAGCAAAAACTGCTCGAATAGAAATGCTCCATTAACTTTCCTTTTACTCGAGGCCCGAATATCAACCAAAAAAATGCAAGCAGTGTGACGTTTGTTGTTTGCAATATGTTTCGATGATAAAATCAAATAGTTCGAATTTGCTACTTTTGCAACATACGTTAAATAATTTTGTGTTCGATATAATAATATTGACAATTGGGTCCTAAAATGAAGCTTAGATTGCTGATATTATTGTTTGCACCGATAAAGCTTATTTTTCTGAGTACGACCACAAAGAGTTTAAAATTAATTTTTAAATCAATTTTGAAAAATTAACCTCGCGGTCCTTCTTGACAGAAAAGCTTCTACTTGCCCAGTCACGAAATATTCTAGCAGAGCTGGTTCTGTCAGAATCCTGTTAGAACGGTGGAACGTTTCTACTAGAATGCTGTCAGAATAACCAGCTCTGTAAGAACTCTGCTAGAATCCTGCTAGAACGTCGTGACTGGGTGACAGCTCGTTCCAAGGGGACCATAGTTGATTTTGCATTAAAATGAAAAAAAAAAATGATCAGAAATTGTTTTTAATCATGTTTTTTTACCGTTTTACATAATTTGTAATTTGTTGATTTATTGGGTACGATAACTTGTTAGTTAACACGTTTGATCAGGTCAAGGAAGACACTTTAGGAAATAGGAAAATTACAAAGGATTCAAAATAAACTTGACAAAGTAGGGGAAATCTACCCTTTCCAATCAAACACCTATCTTCGTCATATGGAGAGTTTGATGCTCGATTAAAGCTCCAAAAATACTATTTGGGCTATAAACTTACCAGCAACAGCACCGCCTCGAGTAAGCACGCAAATGTATGCCACTTACTGGCCAAAAAGATCACATTTAATGCACTTTTGATCATAATTTGTATTTTGCGAGACCACTTCTCATCATTTTGTTGGCACACACAGTGACACACACGAGAATCCCTCAAACGCTTATTGAATATCGCCAAAATTACCTTTTCACTTTCGCTTACTTTTTCACGGCGCTTAAGATATGAAATTGCTTCCAACTACCGGCAACATGTTCTTTTGATCATTAGTAAGGCACTCACTTGAAGAATAATCCCGAAAAATGTAATACATTAGCAAGCGCCATCAAAAAAACAAACGCGCCAAGTCGTTTGACGTTTCAATTTTCACTTTGCATTCTAATCGAAGGCTGAAGAAAACCGAGCGAGAGACGAAGGCAAAAAAGAACAAAGGCTGGCCGTCAACACCACCAGCAGCACAGCCAGCGATGCCAGGAAACTTTCCCTATAAATGCCACTTTTCGTGAGTGTTCGTTTGAACTGTCAGCGCAAATGGCAACACTCGACAGAGTGTTGGAAGAAAAAAGAACTAAGCCGATATTAGAAAAATGGGCGTGGCCCAATGCATTCGCCTCGATTAGAATACCATTAGGTTTTACACCGTGACGTCATTTGACAGCTCGCGTGCACTGTTTACATAGACTTAGTCGTGTTCGAAACGAAAAGTGCTGGGTATTTTTTTTATTCAAAGTCGGTCGAAATTGCAAAGCTAAGCGGTATGTACATTGCTAGTGAATTTATTTGCAATATTTCAAGTATTTTTTAATAATATGCAGGAAACCGAAGGCGAAGTGGGCGGCAAACTTGTTTACATGACCTGCTCGCTGAACCCGAACGAAAAGGAATCCGTGCTGCTGGCGGAGATGGTCGAGCAATGCCTCGTTCCGACGTTCAAGCAAAGCCCTGGGAACCGACCACCAATGACATGCAAATCCCGGAAAACTACCGCACCGTCTTCCGACCGCTTATGCTCCAGCTCCAGCTCCCGAGGACGTAGTCAAATTTAACCTCGAGCGCTGCAACCTCGCCCTCCTCTACCAACAAAACACCGGCAGATTCTTCATCGTCCTGTTTGAGAAGAAAAATAAGCTGCTCTCGGAGGTTTTCCATCAAAAACCGCCGTCGAAGGCCTGCGAAGCGGAACCACCCCAAAAGAAGCTAAAACGCTACCACCGCAACCCGCTCAACCTCCTGACTCGGTGCCGCGAAGACAAAAAGAAGAACATTTGCTGGCCAAGGAGGGTCTCCAGATTGTTAACGGATGTACCGGTGCAGGATGGAGGACGACTTGATCAAGCTGCTGTTTAAAAATGATCCGGAGAAGCCGCCGGAAATCGAAGGGCTGGGCGAGGAAGGAGTTGGAACTGTGCAGATGTGTGTCGGAGTATCGGCGGATCCGTTTGCGGTGCGGAACTATTATCCTCCTCGTAGGCGATTCTTGACGTGGGCCTGACGGAAAAGGACAGTTTGTCCTTGGTCCAAACTAGTACCAGGAATTAGGATAAAGCTTCGATTTCTTAGAAGTTGTTAATGGAATAAAATTAAATTCAAGAGTTTTTTTAATAGGTCTTAGGAACATATGAAAAACAAAAGCTTATAGGACCTTTTAAAAAAATCTAGAATTTTCTTCCGCAAATATTTGCTAGTATTTTCTTAATAAGAAACGTCCAAAAAATCTGCAAGAGGAAATTTTTTATGTGATGTTGAGGATTTCTCAATTAAATTTATTACTACACTCAACTCATTTTTAAACATCTGCTTACTGATTCTAAAAAATAATTTCTTTTGAGTTTTGATAACTTTTAACCATATTTTTTGTTTGCTTTACACTGGAGACATTCCGTTTTTAATTTTGTGAATCATATTTCAAACTTTTCCCGAAAATATAGACATTAGAATATAACAAAAAAGATTATTGGAGCTTGTTTGGGTGGGCGCGCTGTGCTCAAATCCCAAATATGAGCTTGATTGGACGTAACTGAAGCTGCCTCTCCGCTTTTAAATTTTTTATGGGTTTTAACCCGTACATTTTTTTCTAAATCTTAACATTCTTGGGTTAAAAAATAATAGATCAAAACAAAAAAAAGCTCTAGTATTTAAAAATTCAGAAGCTCCAAAATTCCAAACTTTTATAATTTTAAATTTTTTTTGTATCCAAAAATTTAAAAATTTCGTTTTTTAAATATACACAAATTA
Source organism: Culex quinquefasciatus (assembly GCF_015732765.1). Taxonomy (NCBI): domain Eukaryota; kingdom Metazoa; phylum Arthropoda; class Insecta; order Diptera; family Culicidae; genus Culex; species Culex quinquefasciatus. Next base: position 93,044,768 of record NC_051862.1, on the reverse strand, counting down.
AAAAATACCCTACATTTCTTAAATTCATAATTCAAAAAACATCTACATTCAATACTCCAAAAATTTAAGAAAAAAATAATTCAAATTTAATGCAAGAATTTATAAAGTCAAAATTTAAAAATTCTAGACAAATGAAAATTAAAAACAATCAAGTGAACAAAAAATTAATAATTCCCTAATTCTCAATGGTTAACATGTTTTAAACGCTTAAATGTTTAAATGCTTAATTTCTTAAATTCTTAAATCCTTGAATTCTTATATTATTAAATTCTTACATTTCTTAGTTCTTTAATTCAGTAATTCCTTGATTCCTTGATTACTTAATTCCTCAATTTTTAAGTTCAACCCCTTGAAAAAAAAGAACTGCAGAGTTCTTAAATTGTGGACATACCAAAAATCCAAAAATGTACAATTCTTAAATGCTTCCAATTTTTCACCATCTTAGATTACAGAAAATCTAACAACTTTGGAGTCATATTTCAGGTTAGAAAAATTTTGAGAAAAAAATAATACAAGTTTCGTTTTTCGATTTTTCTGAGTGACTCTTTGGTGTGTATCATCGGGTACGAACTGTATTTAATTTCTTTAAATAGATTTATAAATTTTTAAGATTTTCAAAATCATATATTTTATATTGTTTAAACCTGTTTACATTTTTTTAATTTAATTTACTTTAATATTCCTGTTTTAATTTCTATTTTGGATTTCATTTTTTGGCCATAATTTTTGTTATGGATTTTCCTTCTGGTTCACTTCATCCGAGCGAAAATAATTTTGTTCCGTTTAATGATTTTAAAATTGTATTGATTGAATACAACTCTAGAGTTTTTTTTTAATAGGTCTTAAACGTAGAACGTGTTTATTTTTTGTTCTTGAACTTTTTTTTTATCTCAGAAAAAAAATTATGAGACTGTGTTTGTCGCGTATTTTTTTTATGTGGCGCGGAGTTCGCCCGGATTTTGTTTTCGGCTTCTCCGTAACAACCCTGACGACATGGTCCGCTAGACTGTAGTTGACCAGCACCCGAAGTACGGCCAATCCGAAATGCAAAAAGGTCTTGGTCTCCACCCTCCTGGGCCAGTTCTTCTTTTTGTCTTCGCGGCACCGAGTCAGGAGGTTGAGCGGGTTGCGGTGGTAGCGTTTTAGCTTCTTTTGGGGTGGTTCCGCTTCGCAGGCCTTCGACGGCGGTTTTTGATGGTTTTTCTTCTCAAACAGGACGATGAAGAATCTGCCGGTGTTTTGTTGGTAGAGGAGGGCGAGGTTGCAGCGCTCGAGGTTAAATTTGACTACGTCCTCGGGAGCTGGAGCTGGAGCATAAGCGGTCGGAAGACGGTGCGGTAGTTTTCCGGGATTTGCATGTCATTGGTGGTCGGTTCCCAGGGCTTTGCTTGAACGTCGGAACGAGGCATTGCTCGACCATTTCCGCCAGCAGCACGGATTCGTTTTCGTTCGGGTTCAGCGAGCAGGTCATGTAAACAAGTTTGCCGCCCACTTCGCCTTCGGTTTCCTGCATATTATTAAAAAATACTTGAAATATTGCAAATAAATTCACTAACAATGTACATACCGCTTAGCTTTGCAATTTCGACCGACTTTGAATAAAAAAAATACCCAGCACTTTTCATTTCGAACACGACCAAGTCTATGTAAACAGTGCACGCGAGCTGTCAAACAGAAAAACACGATTGAGGTTAGCCGCGACGGCGTAAAACCTAATTAGGTTTTACGCCGACTCGATTTGGAGGTTAGAAAGGAGTGCACTGTTTACATGGACTTAGCAAAGTTCGATGCGGTCGTCGATTTTGTTCTGGGAAATTCGTCGACAATCGACGAAGACCATGTAAACAGTGCACACGAGCTGTCAAATGACGTCACGGTGTAAAACCTAATTAGGTTTTACGCCGACTCGATTTGGAGGTTAGAAAGGAGTGCACTGTTTACATGGACTTAGCACAGTTCGATGCGGTCATCGATTTTGTTCGGGGAAATTCGTCGACAATCGACGAAGACCATGTAAACAGTGCACACGAGCTGTCAAATGACGTCACGGTGTAAAACCTAATTGGGAATTTTTTTTGTTAAATGCTTGGTAAAGAAATAGAATAACTTTTAGTGAAAGTGAAAATAAACAGAAATGTTCACAAAAACTTGCTCTACTCGTTGGTGTACTTGGTTTTAGTAAAATTCAAGGGAGACTCTAGATTATCCAGCATCATTCAAACACGACCGCTTATTAGGATTAAAATGGGTAGATTTCCCCTACTCTAACTCGAAGGCTCACAAAATTAATTTCGAATGGTTCTTTTAAATGCATTTTTGAAGGCCAACAACGGTTGACCTTTTAGCTCCGCAGGGAGGTTGTTCCAGCACGTGGTTCCGGCGACGAGCACACTTTTTCCGCTCATCGTTGTGTGTTTCGGGATTATGAACGAGCGGGTCCGTTCTAACTGTCCTCTCACCAGATATTGTTGGAGGTACTCCGGCAAGTTTCCATCGTACCCCTTCTTCATGAAACAGCTTGTCCGAAGCTGGTAGTTGATCGGCAATTCGTGTCCAAGTAGGGTGTGTCGCACTGCTGCGGTTGTATCTCGACGGCGCAGGTTGTATACAAAGCGCACTGCCGACTTGAAGCACCGGTGGAGTTGCTCCTTAAGCGCCGCAGACAGCCCGTGATAGTAGACAATGTCACAGTAGGTAAACATCGGCACTATCCTAAGGGTTAAGCACTTCGAGTATACCGCATACTGTGTATGGCAGCATACCATACGCGCGTACCATACGCGCATAAACTGGCATGGTATGGTCAACTTTTTGATACGATTTATATCAGTGTAGTTGTCAAAATCGGTCAAAATAATAAACAAAGTAGATTGCATACACAAAATATGTTTTTTCGGCAACATAAGAAAAATAAATTGGGATATTTTGAGTTCTAGACCAGGTTCTGGAAAAGAATGTGTTAGATCTGTTAGAAATTCATCCACATTTGGGAACGGAATCGAGCAGCGGCGGCCAAATGGTTATAACTTTATTAATTAAAATGAATAATTAGAAAGAATGCTGATCTGAACGCAAAGATCCGGGAAATTAGCGTCGTTCATCGTTTTGACCTCGGGTTTGACCAAGATAGACGGCTTGTCTAAATACTACGAGTTGATCCACAGTGCTCTGAGATGTTACAGCCGGACGAGAATATTGGAAATGCTGCCTGCGTTTTTCTGTGACATCATGGCAACAGTTGTTTCGGGGCGGTACTGTTTTAATTCCTTTCGGACGAGACCTTCTTTTGCTACTCGTTGATTCTGTTGGATTTGTTAGTTCCGAGTGCGTATCAGGGAGTTCTCCACCCCCCCCCCCCCTTCCCCACGCGCGCGCTCACACACACACACACAACGCGCGGGTAACGCGTCCGGGGTGACTCCGAGCTGGATGCCGAAGCGTGCCACCTCCCTCCGGTGGGCGACTCTTTTGTCTAATGGGAATGGGATTTCGGCCAGAGGTAAACGGAAAACACGCGGTTTTACAGAGCGAAACGAAAAACGATGTTTATTGGGCGAGCGATACTTTTGGAATGAGCGATCTGTCAAATCTGTCAACCTAGCGGAAATGCAACCCAGGGGTGCGCAAAAGCCTACAAACTACCCGTTACTGAAACTGCCCCCCAACACCCCTGCTCAGTTTCTGGAACTCTTCAGTCCCAGCTCGTCCCGAAGTCGTGCAAAAGCTGCAGAAGGCAACCCTTTTGTCATGATATCGGCTAGTTGTTGATCAGTTGGGATGTACTTTACCGAAATCTTCTCCTCCTGAACCAGCTCGCGGATAAAGTTGAACTTTATATCCACGTGCTTCATGCGTCGACTGTCACGTGGCTCTTCAGCCAACCTGATGCACGACTGGTTGTCCTCAAAGTAAGTCACGGCGCCGCCGATAACTACTCCGAAGTCCTCCAACAATCTGCGTAGCCACACTCCTTCACACGCAGCGTTACACAGAGCCACAAACTCCGCTTCAGTTGAAGACAACGCCACACTTTGCTGCTTGCGCGTCTGCCAGGCCACAGTGCCTCCGAAGACTCGGAAAGCGTAGCCGGAGATGGAACGACGGTCGTTGACGTCATTCCCCCAATCCGCGTCGCAGTACGCCAACAGCTCCTTCTCGTCGTCGCCGCCGTTGAACTCCAGACCGACGTCCAAAGTTCCTTTCACGTACCGTAGAACTCGCTTCAGATAGCTCCAATGCTGGTCCGTCGGGCAGTTCTGGTACTGGCTGAACAGATTCACGGCAGCGCAGAGATCCGGACGCGTTGTCTGGCTGACGTAGTTCAAGCAACCCACCAGCTCCCGGTATGGCTTGCTCGTCCTCTCTGCTTCTTCTCCTTTGTTCAGCTTCAGATGGCACTCGAGGGTGTCGCTGCCGGCTTGCAGTCGTCCATTGCAAACCGCTGGAGAAGACCTTCAAGGTACTGCTTCTGCGAGATTCTCATGGCGCGCTTCTCCACGTTCCTCTCGATGGTCATCCCGAGGAAGCTGCTCACCTCGCCGAGGTCGGACATCTCGAACTCCTTCGCTAGCTTTGCCTTCACTTGGAGAATCGCTTGTTTGTGCTTGCTTCCGATGAGAATATCATCCACGTACAGTAGGAGGAACAGTTGGCGACCTTCCTCTCCTTTGACGTACAGGCACGGGTCGTTCTCGCTTCTGGAGAACCCGAGTTCGAGCACAAACTTGTGGAACCTTTCGTTCCACGTCCGGGATGCCTGCTTCAAACCGTACAGGGCACGGTTAAGACGACAGACGAGACCTGGCTTCACTTGGAGACCCTCGGGCGGAACCATGTAGATCTCTTCCTGTAGCGTTCCGTTCAGGAAAGCAGTTTTCACGTCCATCTGGTGGACCTCGAAGCGTTGTTGGTTCGCCACCGCCAGCAGCATCCGCACCGTATCCATTCTCGCAACCGGTGAGTACGTCTCCAGGTAATCAAATCCGTACCGTTGCGTGAACCCGCGCGCCACCAGACGCGCCTTGTACCGAACCGGGTCACCGCTTCCACTCCCCTTGATCTTGAAGATCCACTTGCACGTGATCGGTTTTCTGCCTTCAGGGAGCTTGGTGAGCGTCCACGTCTTGTTCTTCTGGTGCGACAGCATCTCCTCGTGAACCGCCGCCTGCCAGTGCTGCCAGTCGTCCCGCTTTCTCAAGGCTTCCAGCGTATCCGGAAAGTTGTCGACGAAACTGGACGCATTCAGTGCGTAGGCAGCGTAGTTCATCTCGTAGTCCTGGTGCCACTGTGGAGCCGCCTTCGAGCGCACTGGTCTTCCCGGTGTTCTTCCGGCGGGACTGGCAGGAACAACCGCTGGTGGTGCTGCCTCCCCTGCTGAAGTCTCGTCCGCTTCACGAACACTGCGGTCAAGCTCCACATCCGGACCTCGATCCGGCTCGTCGTCTTCGTCGTCGCTTTCGTATCTTCTGAGCGAGATCACGCCGTCTTCCGGCGTCTCGGCATCGCTCTCCTGGATAGTAGCAATCTTGACCGACTCATCCACGACGACGTCTCTCATCGCAACCACCGTTGAGCTTTCGGGGTCCCAGACTCTGTAGCCGTTGCAGTGGTAGCCCAGAAAAATCCCCTTCCACGTTTTGCGGTCTAGCTTTTTACGGTTCTCCTTCGGTACGTGGCAGTACGCAGGGCTACCCCAGACTTTCATGGCGGACACGTCAGGTTTGCGGCCCTCCCACAGTTCAAATGGTGTCTTACCTTCTTCGATGGCGCTCGCTGGGCTGCGGTTTACCAGGTACGCAGCAGTCTCGACGGCCTCGCCCCAGAACTTCGTATTCACTTGTGCGTCGAACAGCATCGACCGAGCCTTCTCCATCGCCGTGCGATTGAACCGTTCACTTATGCCGTTCTGCTCTGGCGTGTACGGCACGGTGAACTGCATCTGGATACCCTTCTGTCGGCAAAACTCCTCGAAGTTCTTGTTGTGGTACTCACCGCCATTGTCGCAGCGAAGGCGCGAGATCTTGACACCGAACTTCGCTGTAACCATCGCTTCATACAGCTGGAAGTACTCGAAGACCTGGTCCTTCGATTGCATCGTGTACAACATCGCAAAACGGCTCCAGTCGTCGATGAAGCTGACGTAATATCGGCATCCGTCGTGCCCCGCCGGTGTTATTGGCCCGCACACGTCCGTGTGCACGATCTCCAGCACGCGCTTGGACCGCCTCCCGGGGCCATCCTCGAACGGCTTCCGGGTCTGCTTCGCTTCGATGCAGGGCTCGCAGTAGATGGTCTCGTCTCCACTTTCGCACTTTTTCATTCCTTCGACCATTTCCTGATGCACTATCTTCTCGAGATTCTTCGCACCCAGGTGGCCGAAGCGCCGGTGCCAGAGCTCGAAGTTCTTCTTGATCTTACCGCACGAGTACATCGACGACGTTGGCTCACTCGGCGGGTAGAACTCCATCTCGTACTGGCAACCCTTGCGCTTTCCACACGCGACCACTTCAGAGCCCTCAAGCACTTTCACCGCACCGCTTTTGAACACAACCTCCATTCCCGCCATTTCAACTTTGCGGATCGAGAACAGGTTGCAACGGAGACTCGGCGCGTACAGCACTTTCTTCAGGACACACTCACACTCTTCGCCATTGGCCACAGCGATCATCTTGATCGTTCCCGAATACTTCGCAGTCGCGGTCTTGCCGCTCAGTGCCACAGCGATTTCGATTGGCTCAGCCAACAGTTCCATCGATTCGAAGAGGCTTCTATCGTTTGACATGTGCTCTGAAGCACCAGAGTCGGCAAACCACAACACTTTGTTTTTGCTTTCTCCGCACTCGTCAGCAACAAAGCACACAGTTCTCTTCTCTTCCTTCTTCTCCTCCGTCATGTTGGCGTTGCCTTTCTTCTTCTCTTTCTTCACTGCACTCTTCTTCGCACACTGCTTTTCCTCCTTCTCTGGGCATTCGGCCGCCTTGTGGCCCACCTGCCCGCACGCGAAGCACTTCCACTTTTTCACTGACGGCTTTCCAACGAAGGCAGCCGGCTCCCGCTTGGGGTAACCAACTCCACACCTTTTCCTCCGCGCTTGATCTCTTCGTCAAGGAGACGACACTGGACGAACTCCAACGACAGCTGCTCCTCCGCCATTGTTTCCAAGGTCGTCACAACCGTCGCGTAAGCCGTCGACCTCATCGTCAGCAACAAATGGCACACGACGTCGAGGTCGTCCATCTTGGATCCGGTCCCCTTCAGCGCACGGACGATGCGATCAAAGGTTAGGAAATGCTCCCGCAAGCTGCCGCCCTTGTAGCGCAAATCGAGCAGCTGCATCTTCAAGCTCATCCGGCTTGCTGCACTCTTCCGCTCGAACACCTTCAGGAGCTTGTCCCAAATGTCCTTCGGCGTCTTGCAATCGGCCACGTGCTCCAGTTGGTTGTCGTGGATCCTTTCGATGAGCATGGATTTGCACTTTTTGTTACGCCGCCGGCGTTTCTCCAGTGCCTTCAACTTGGCCTCGCGCCGGGCCTCGTCATCCCCCCGGACCGGAGTCAGGGCGGGGTCCTGCTCCAACTCCCGTTCGATACACTCCATCAACTCATGCTCATCAAGCAGCGTGAGCATCCGGATCTTCCACGAAAGGTAGTTGAATCCGTTCAACAACGGCACTCGCGTCTCGGACTTTTCCGAGTCCATCACGACGAACCGATTTTCCCGATTTACAATCCGGCACTCGCGCACTCTGGGCCCATAACCTAATGGGAATGGGATTTCGGCCAGAGGTAAACGGAAAACACGCGGTTTTACAGAGCGAAACGAAAAACGATGTTTATTGGGCGAGCGATACTTTTGGAATGAGCGATCTGTCAAATCTGTCAACCTAGCGGAAATGCAACCCAGGGGTGCGCAAAAGCCTACAAACTACCCGTTACTGAAACTGCCCCCCAACATTGTCCACTGGCTTCGTCGAGGTGTCTTCGCCCTATTCCGGCAGGGGTCACCTAGCGTGTGGTCCGTCCTCTACTACCATCCTCCAGGGATGGTACAGTACAACGAAACACGCCGTGTTGGGAACCCCCTCAGAACCGCTTCCCCGATCTAGAATCTGCCCCAACTGTACAGCTCTATGTGTGTGGAAGCTCCGACGAATTTTGCAACAACATCTTACAGCTCGCTAATGAATTCCCTCAGCCAACAAGTGGAGGTAAGCTTTTTCTCGTCAAAGAGGAATTTGAACCGCAAAATCTAGCCTTGTGGGAAATCTGCATTTCTTCAAAATTGAGTTCTTTCATCTTCATGTTCACATCCAGCCAACTGAATCCAGCTAACAACAAAAGCAGCACAAAAGTTTGACGTTGAGAAATGTCAAAAGTTTCAACACTGAAATAAATCTTCATAGATAATGGTCAATACGCGACCCAGTATCATACGCACGATATCTAGTACGATACTCGCTACATACACACTCCATACACACCTCAGTATCAGAAGTGATCTGCCCTTAGGCACTATCACAGCTTGGACCAGCTTGCGCCGTGTGGGGTAGGTTTTCAAGTGTGCAAATATTTGGTGTGCAGTTATGATTTGCACAGGGGGAGAATTTGGTGCAAAGTGTGTAATAGATAGTTTGATATGATTTTATTGTATCGGTACCATCAAAAATATCTGAGAACGACAATTTCCACACTGTGTTCCAAGGCTACGCCCTTACAACAGGGGGATTTGAGAGGGAAGTTTTTTTTGTGTATGTACTGGTGCGGGGAACCCATGCGACTTTTAAAAGTAAACGGATTTTGTTTTGATGGATTGGGATGGGGTAAGGGGAATTTCATCGGGCAAATTAAAATAGTTGAAGACAGCTTTCATAAACTCAGAATATACAAAAAAAAGCCGAAAATTAAAAAAGGTTGGATTTGGTTGAGAGGGTAGAGTCACAAAAAATATTCCTTGCAAAATAAGGCTGGTACAAATTTTATTTAAAGTTTTTGTAAAAAAATATAAAAGGAATGTATAACAAAATTAAACAGTTAAAAAATCTCGGGATATCAAAAAATCGAGAACAGTTCGTACTCGATTTTTTGAAGTACTTGCCAATTAACATTATCTGATTTTTCAGAATTTTAATACTAGGATTTGATTTGAGAATTATAAAAATTAAGAATTTGAAAATTTAAGAATATAAGAATTTACGAACAGCGGAACAAAAGAAAGAGAGACACAGCGGCAGCGACGGAAGAATCATCATCAATAGAAAAACTCGGATAGGAACATGGCTCACCTCTCTCGCGCACGAGAAATCGGTAGAAGAAATCTTTAAAAATCATCATTTTGATTATTCGTTATTCTAGACGGGCAATGTGTGTAAACAAAACGAAATAAATTAATTAAAGGGGTGCCAACAAGGAAATTCACAAGAAAATCTTTAACTGATTATTTTTCTTCGCGAAGTTTGGGAGCGATTTTTGTTGCGTGATTCGCTAGCTCGCGGGTGATGAAAGTTCGCAAGCAATAAAGATTTTTTTGCGATTATTCCATCCCTGACAACATTGAAACCGCTTTCTCGACGATTTCATAGCACGTGGTATCGTCCTTTTCACAGCTTGTTCCAATTACCGAGCTAGGATTGGCAAATTCGCTCTGTAAAACATCAAACCGAGATTTTTCCTTTGAGATTCTGAAAATATCGGGACGCATCGAGAATAACAAAAATAGCTAAATAACTTAAGAATATCCACCGTTTCCGGTCTTAGGGTCTACTTGTTCTAACTGGGAACCAAAGAGTGTTATTTTGCTTAAATTTTACTCAGTCGGAAGTTTAAATCTACCGTATATTCTTTCATCGTGTATCCCAAAAACGCGCAACTTCGCAAGTTCAGTCACAGGGGCATTTGTTTACCTTTTCTTTTGTTTGACAGTTCTTCAGACAAAAAAAAGTGTTTTCAATTTTCTGATCTGCTCCGATAAAAATTGTCTCGTAAAATCGCGAATCCTTCGTGATGTCCTCGAAGGGCGGTGCCGGCACCGCCGGCGAAGATGAACCCTTCCCGACCAACGTGACGATTCTTCAGTACCTGCTGGAAAACGATGCCGGAACGGCGGCCGCCGCAGCAACCAAATCGTCGACGACGGGCGTTGCCCGAACGACAAAGAGTAAACCGTCCGGGAGGGCGGCGGAACCGCCGATTACGGTGCACGAGTGTCCCGTGGCGGGGTGTGGCAAGCAGTATCTGCAGTTGGACCATCTGAAGGCCCACGAGCGGATTCATTCGGGCCAGTTGGTTTGCAACTGGGAGACGGAACGGGTTGACGAGGGCGTGGCCCACGGTGGCGAAAGTGGGCTGCGATTTTTGCTGCAGAACGAAAATCTGGAGCTCGTTTACGAGGGTGAGGAAGGGGATGATGGGGGGAAGGAATCGTCGAGGGAGGAGGAGGACGTTGATACTTCGGATTTTGAAGAGGATGATGACGATGTGGTCGATTTTTCGATTGCTCCGGATTCACCGGGCGATTCCCGGCAGGTTGTTCAAGTTTTCGACGCGGAAGTGCTGGCCAATGACTTCATCGTCCTGGAGGAAGATCCTGACGAGTACGTGCAGATCAACCTTAATCAAAACCAACCGATGCGGACCACTTCGACGAAAGTGCGGAAGTATGTCTGTCCCTGGGACGGTTGCGAACGAGCCTACACCAAATCGTCCCACGTAACTGCTCACATGCGTGTCCACACAGGAGAGCTGCCATTTGCCTGCCCGTGGGAAGGTTGTGAAGACAGGTTCGCTCGGGCAGAAACTCTCTCCCGTCACTACCGGAGACATTCCGGCGAACGGAACTATGTCTGCCCTCAGTGTAACGCAACCTTCGCCCGCAGTGACCACTTGCGGGGTCACATGAAGCGCCACAAAATCGACGAATTCGTCATCGAACGCGTCATCAAAGCCGGTCCGCAGGACAAACTCAAACCCACCTCAACACCACCACCACCCGTCAACACCACAATGTCCTCGAAGCTCTCCGCAATCTCAACCCGCACCGCCAACAAATCCAAGCGGAAACGAAAGCCCTCAACGCCGGCTTCCGGACTCCCCCGAAATTACGCCTGTTCTTTCCCCGATTGCGACAAAACCTACACCCGGGCGAGTCACCTGAAAGCGCACGAAATCCTCCACGGCAAGGCGCTCCCGTTCCGCTGTCCGTGGGAAGACTGCGAGCGGTCGTTCGCCCGTTCGTTTGAACTTTCACGCCATCGACGGCAGCACACCGGCGAGAAAAAGTTCATATGCCACATCTGCCGCTCGACCTTCGCCCGCAGTGACCACCTGTCGGTGCACGTGAAGAGGCACACGCTGCGGGAGGCAGGTTCTGACAAAGCAGATCATTAAAAGCGAATTTGTTATTTTCAGAGTCAAGAAGATTAGTGTGGAGTGGAGGAGTGGGCGGAATCGTATACGAGATTAATCAAAAAGTGTCTAAGTCAATTGTAAGGGGCGCGGAAAAGTGAATTGTTTGACCCCTTGCAAAGTATTCCTATTGGTACAATAAACGTTTCTATTATTTCTACTAAATCGTCTTTTGATTTTTTTTAAACAGTCTTTCTTCTAAGCGCAGCCATTCTCAACCTTCTTCTAGGCTGGTACCCCCTACCGTGTAAATCAAGTAGGCTCGGTACCGCCGTTGAGAATCGCTGTTCTAAGGTATTCAAGCGGAAAATCGGGAAAATCGTTCTTTATTAATATGTGGTTTGTGTATTGGGAATGCTAATCAAACCTATTGGTGGGAGTCCAAACTGTGGTTGAAAGCATACTCACCAGGCGCACACATCAAAGCCAACGTTTTATTCGTCAATGTATAGCGCCCGGCAGGTATGCAACGTTCGGCTATTTGCATAGTCTTCAGGGGTATGCGCTGGTATGTGCACAAGCTTTTGAAAGCTTTTCTGGAATGCGTTTAGTAGGGACTCCAAAAGATACACTGGATTTTAGAAAGCGACCAACAGAGAAACCTACTTTTAAAGACTTTCATTGCTAAAGGGGCTTCATACATGGGTAATTTCACCTCAAACGAACACAGCAATCGAAATCAACATTTTCTGATCAAGGTTAAATTTGGTGAGGCTGTAGATGCCTTCAAATCTAGCCAGAAACTCGAATTTCGTCCAAATCGGACCATCCCTCCTTTTTAATACCATACCAATGTTTCGGCTTTTTTTTCAGTGCATGTTGCGCAAATGAAAACTTGTTGCTAAACTTTTACATTGAGAGCATATATTAAGTAAAGTTTTGACACCATCATCGTGTTCCGGAGTAAATTTTAAATATGTTATTCAATTCAGCTCAATGTTCACTAGAAATAAAAATTTGAATGTTACAGACTCATAAATATGTCAATTTTACTGGTTGGTCGCGCGTCTGTACTAGCATAAAAGATTTCGCAGGATTGTAACAAAAAATTATGTCTCGTGAAAAAAAAACTTTGAATTCAATTATAAAACCTGTGTAAAATTTTCTCAGGAACACGATGTTGAGGTCAAAACTGTATTTAAAATATGCTCTCAATGTGAAAATTTACCCTCTACCGCCCATTTTTTCGATTTTTTTTATTTTTCCCGTGTTTAGGAGGTCATTTTGAGCAACTTTTGTTCCACGGCACACTTTACTTCTCTTGTTTTATATTTCTCTTGTTTCATTTTGGTATTCTAATTTGCATTTATCTTGTTTAGTTCTTTTTGACTATGCTTAGAGGCATAGTCTGGTACACTAAAAAATTACTGCATACCTTTTTTTACATAATGGTGAGGAAATGTTCATAAGAAACACAGCGAGAGTTGACCCCAGAAGAAATACATTTCTTTCAAAAGCTTTCTGTTTGTATTCAATTGCCCCTGAAAACATGCAAAGAAAATGCTATAAAAGCGTTACTTCCGTTTCTGCCATAAACACCATAACATGAGGATAGATTGGGCTAACGAGGCTAATTCCATAAAGCAGGGGTGCTCAAAGTTTTTGGAGGCCGGGCCAAATTTAAAGCTCAAATAGGGACGTGGCGTTACATCGTGCTGCCACCTGGTTTTTTTAAGCGAAAAAAAAACGAAGTTGACTTTATAGCTGTCGGCCACCATTGCTACTACCAACCACTAGTGTCTTCCTTTTTATCTACAAGGACTTCGCCGCCCTGGGCTCCTAAGTGTATGAAAGTATGGCACGGAGCGACGGCGCCGAATACCCATATTTACACAAAGAATTGTAGAGCGCCCGCCGCGGGATTCGAACCGTCGACCTCTGGATTGTGAGTCCAGTGCGCGGTCCGATTGATCCACACGGGCGGGTTTTTAAGCGCAAGAGTGTAAAAGTGCTGAGTCATCGTCTAAAAATAGACGGCGTCCTATCTCGCCCAGCAAAATGAAGTCGATAAAGTAGTCGATTTCAATGAGAAAAAGTGGAAAACGTGGTCTAAAAATAGCGACGCCATCCCCCTATGAGCTTGCGGGCCAAATTTACAAAAAAAAAAAGGTTGTTAAAAAAATAAATAACGTTATTTTATTGTAAAAGATTACATTTCTGTTTTTTTAAAAAAATGTCTTTTCAAAATAATAGAAACCACAAAATAACGGGTTTCTATCGGTATTGTTGATTTTGTTGTTTCTGGTATTTGAAAAAAAAGTTCTTAGCTGAAAGTACCTGTGTTTAAAAAAAAAAAAGTTTTGTTTTTATATTTCGAAAATGGTGGTGACATGACATTTTGAACAATTCTTCTATAATTTAACTGTGGCTCATGAAAAATCGTTGAGATCCAGAATTTCAACAATTCAATGAAAAAAAAAACTTTAAGAAAATGTTTTAAGCTTCCGTATAGTTAACCTGCAATCATTATTTTCAACAAAAAAAAAAAAAAGCGAAACAACATTTATTTATTTCATCGAAAATTCACTGAAATTCAAATTATTTCTAATAATCCCAAGCATGCTCAAATGATTTTAAATGCAAAGGAATGCACATTTAATTAATTTCAGCTGAATGCACTTAAATTTTATTTTTTTAAGTTTTTTTTTAAATATATTTTTACTTCTGGTTTTTCGAGTCAATTTTTTAATAATAATAGAGGGGTGGGTTGATCAACGAAAGCTTTGTGAAATATTTGCTGCAAACTTGATCCTCCGGTTTCCACATTTAATCTGCCTGAATCAGTTGATAGTCAATTAGATTCGTTATCTAACTGTAATGAGTTCGAATCCCTAAGGAAGTGCAATGTAAGTTTGAGGGTCAGTTCATAAAAGGGTCAATATGACTTGCAAATTAATAAAGACAAATTTTATTTTTGCAACTATTACAGAATTGTACCTAAGTCAAACTTGAACGTTTTTTTTGATATTTCTAACAATGTTTGATGAAAGTTCTGACGATATTTACTAGTTTCACTCACATTGAAACGTGTGAAATTTTTTAATTATAAAATATTTTGAACAAATTATTTGTATCCTAAAGTGGAGATCAAAATATTGATAAATCATAAGTTTCTTTTTATTAACAAAAAATAAAAAAGATTAGCATATAAAAGCATAACATAAACCATAATTTTGAAAAAGTATAAAATCACTTTACAAGTGGTCAACGGGCCATTTTACATGATCATTCAAAATGGGTCCGCGGGCCACAAAATATCACCTCGCGGGCCACGTTTGGCCCGCGGGCCATACTTTGGGCACCCCTGCCATAAAGCTTAGTGCTGCTTTAGCCAGTTCTTTTACAATGTTCACCCTGTTTTGTATCCTTTGAAATTATGTTTTAGGACAATTCTCGATTAAATTTTCAAAAGGCCCTATCTGCATAGGAAACCCATGAGGGATAGGTTGTTTTGAAAATTTAATCTAGAATTGCTCATAACTTTTGATAGAGTTGCCAGATCTTCAATCTTTTGGGCTTTTTGGAAAGGTTTCTTGATTATCTATCCAACGATAGGTCGTATGATAGATCACGACAACTTTTTCATTAAAGTTTTTCAGATCCGGCCTTAAAAACGTGTATAAATAACACTTAAGTGTAAGAGTCGATATGTAGGGTAGAGTGGGGAGACTTGATCCCCTTTTTTTGTATCGCACATAACTCTGTCAATTCCTCACAAAACTATGATCTTTTTGCATGTATTGAAAGCTTGAACATTAGGATGTAACAAAAATGACTTTTTGGCGGGCATTCAAGGGCTTGGCTTGGCCCAAATCCAAAATATGAGCTTGATTGGACGTAACAGGAGCTGGCGCTCCGCCCTTCAATTTTAAATGGGATTTAACCCGTAAAAAAAGATTTTTTCGAAAATGTCACTTTTTGAGGCATTTTGGCCGTATATTTTCAACATCATTGGCGTGTAGGCCAGATCCTTGCGCATCTTTTGGTGTATATAACATTGAAATTTGGAGCACCCTGGAGCTCGGTACAGGCCTTCAAAGTTTGGCATTTTTTCGAAAAATCGGTCCCGGCAAAAAAGATATGCGTCGCGCCTCGCGACGCCCTAGACGCCATTTGATTTTGCCGGGACCGATTTTTCGAAAAAATGCCAAAAAAATTATAAAAAAAATACACAAACTTTCCATAGCCTCTTCTTTTGACTTTTATGGCACTACAAATCGAAACTTTTATATTTCCGTGGGAGACAAAATCTTCTAAAACATTCCATGGTTATTGGGTGCCTCTAGTTCGGCGAGGATTGTCACACCGCGCGAGGGATGTTTCGAGAAGGCTTAACAATAGATTGATATTAATTCCAGTACAAGAGTACGGCTTTACCGGCTGCAACTGGAAGAGGCGGTCGTCGACGAGAGTTCCAGTTTTTAGATCAGGCAGGAAACGAACACCTAGATCCGGATTTTATTCGAAGAACCACGCGGTTGCTTCTGTTTGCGAAGAGAATAAAACTTAGGCCTTCCCTTCTTGGGACGTGCGTTTCAAAGTATCTTTGTGTCTTGTCAACTATCATCAAGCCTGTAACTAACTTAGAGATGGTTGAAATTGTGCACAAAATTTGACTGCACCTATTTGCCATGTAATTTAACTCGTCGCTTTTATCAACAAAAGCCTGCGTGTATAACTTCAATGCGTTCTCTGCTGTTCAAGACCTTTTCAATTAGTCCAGCTATTCTATCAACGCATTTAAGATTTCACCATACGTAACAACTCGCATGTCGCACATTTTTAGGCTCTGTGATTTTTTTTCCATCGTACAGCCAATGTCATCCTGTATGCCAGCTTCAAAAGTTGTTCCATTGTTCTCATGTATGCATGGAGTGGTGAAAACCCTGAGGAAATTTCATCAACTTTCCGTCTCGGTCTGCAACATCAGTCATTCTTCTCTTAGATGTTTAGCAAAGAGAACATGCTTGGTTAATCTTAATTAACCTGGTCGCAGTGAGGGCGGAGTTTCCAGGTGCAGGATAAGCCGTTGTCACCTAAGACCAGATCGAGTACAGCGGAGATGGCCCCATGTTCGGTTGTAGAAATTGACTTACTTGTCCTTTGACATCTCGAGAAGCTACAGCTTAATAGCTTCGATTTCTTTTGCCGCATTTTGGCGGGATACTCCGGTAGGTACCGACGCTTCTTATCCGAGCAGCGATCATTGGAAGTCATCGAAGTCCAGCGCAAGCGGCGACTTCCGAATACTTCCGGAAACTCTCCTTCTTGACCTGGAGAACTTTCTTCATCTCGTTGAAGGTGACCTCGTTGTCACAACTGCTCAAGCTGGTGCTGGCGCTGATTCCTAAAAAGTTTAGGAACATCTTAAGAGTTTCCGTCGCGAGCCCCATCTCAGCTTCTACTTTCCGCCAGAAACCACTTTGATAGTTTATCTATAGTAAAAATAAAACAATACTAAACTGAAATTCCAAAAGAAACATCACACTGTCTTTCAACTTATATTCGATGCAGCTTGTTGATTCATATTTGCTTTCGCAAAATCGCTTGTTGACTGCGTAAACTTTAGCGGAACTGCCTGCGTTTGAATTTTGTGTTCAGCTGTCAGAAACTCACCAAAACACGGTGCAAATCAATGCAATTTAAACCATGGCCTACACAGCTAAAAAAGTAGTAATCCTGCTGCGTGTAAAAGGCTTGGGTGTAAAATAAATATTGCATTATTTTATGCAATTTTATGTGATTTTACACCCTGAAATATGTAGCCCATCAGTATGGGAAACCTACTTGACCGAAATGTCAAGCTCATATATGCGTTTATCCTTTCAGCTTTTCATCGGTCTGATGGCCGAGTGGGCTAAGGCGCCAGTCCTTACTGATGGTGCTGGGTTTGAATCCCGTCGGTTGCAACTTTTTTTTGTGTTTGCAAAAATTGTACATGCAGTGTGTAATATTAAGTGTTTATTTTGACGAAGGTGATGTGCATGCTTTTGCATGCGATTTTACCATCGGATTTTTTGCTGTGTACTTGTCGAAATTAAAATCACTTGAAATTACGCCTTCTTCAATCCACAGTTCCTGGACGCCGACGTCTTCCTCACGAACCCCAAAACGCTCACCAAACTGGTCAGCCTCAGTCTGCCCATCGTGGCCCCGATGCTGCTCTCGGACGGTCTGTACTCGAACTTCTGGTGCGGCATGACTCCGGACTACTACTACGAGCGCACCGAAGAGTACAAGGAAATCCTAAACTACGGCAAAACGGGCGAGTTTACCGTGCCGATGGTGCACAGCGCCGTCATGGTCAACATCAACCTGCTGGAGGCGAAGAATCTGGCGTTCGAGACGAAACGGCTGCCACCGGGACGGTACGGGGGACCGCAGGATGACATTATCATTTTTGCCATGTCGGCGAATTACAGCGGCATTCCGATGGCCATTTCGAACTCGCTGCTGTACGGGTACATTTTGATGCCGCTGGAGCAGGGCGAAACGGTGGAGAAGGATCATGAGCAGCTGACGAATGTTAAGGTGTACGCGGTGAATGAGTATGGGTCGTTGGGCTTGAAGGATGATTTGAGGGGTTATGTGGCGGAGGTTCCGAAGTAAGAATATTTGAGGGGGGTTGAAGTTATGTTACTAATGATTGGTAATTTCAGAGATAAGTTAAGCCTGTCGCACATCTACATGATCAACCTGGAGCGGAGACCTGAGCGGAGGTTGAAGATGGTGAACAACTTTGACGCGTTGGGGCTGGAGGTGGAGTACTTCCCGGCGGTTGATGGGAAGAAGCTGAACGACAATGTTCTGCGCGAGATTGGTGTAGAGTTCCTGCCCGGTTATACGGATCCGTATCATAAGAGGTAAATGATTTTAATTCTTGATTATTTTCAGCTAATTTGAAATTTTTCAGACCGATGACCATGGGCGAAATTGGTTGCTTTCTAAGTCATTACTACATATGGGAGAGGATGGTTGAGCTTGGCCAGGAAGAAGTACTTGTCCTCGAGGATGACATTCGGTTCGAACCATACTTCAAGAGGCGAGTCTATCAGGTGTTGAATGATGCTCGCAGTATTGGGGGTTGGGATCTGATCTACTTTGGTCGCAAGCGACTCCAAGAAGACGACGAAAAGTGGATTGAAGGTAGCGATGCTCTAGTTCAAGCTGGTTACTCCTACTGGACACTGGGCTACCTCATCAACCTACAAGGAGCGAAGAAACTACTAGCCGAAAACCCCCTCAAGAAACTAGTCCCAGTGGATGAGTACATCCCGATCATGTTCAACAATCACCCCAACGAAACGTGGCTCAACCAGTTCCACAACCGGAACCTGGTCGCTTGGAGTGCCGCCCCCTTGCTGCTCTACCCAACGCACTACACCGGAGACGACGGGTACATCTCCGACACGGAAGACTCCGCCCAAATTGACAAAGTGATAAAGCTGACCAATGACACGTTGGATAGTTCCGCGGCGGAAAAGAAGGGTGACAAAGAGCAGCTGTTGAGCAGTAAGGTGCTGGTGGAATCGGCCGTCAACGCCCGCAACGAGGACGAGCTGGACGCAAAGAATCGACGGATTGAGCTATAGCGAAAGAAGTCGTAATGCAACGTAATACAAAATGAGATATAATCAAACGAAACTCACGTTAGGCTTAGGAAACATGGAATCGTGAAGCAATGAAACTACTACCAAAATTTAGAATGTGCCTTATTAAGTGTTAAGTGAATCTGCGACTGCATGTAATCGCGCAAACTGCATTTATGTTTGAATTAAAACTGCCCAAATGATATTTTCTACGATACGGAATTTGGTTTTTGTTACGAGAAAGAAATTAATACCCTAGTTAAACCATACTAAATTTGACAAGTTATGCGATCAGAACAAAACAAAACTTTTCGGCACCCTCAGCAAACGTCAAATCAATACAAATTGCTGCCGGATCTTTTTCCGGATCTCTCTCGTAAAAGATCCGGCAGCAATTTTGTTTGGTTTGACGTTTGCGGAGGGTACTGTAGGGATTATGGGTTGCAGGATTGAATATGTAATAAATTATTAAATGAGTATTTATTATAAGATTGATATAATTCATAAATAAGAGTTAAGAGCGCAACAAAAAGTGCGCACCTTCATGAATATTGCCTTGTTAGCTAATTGTGGATTGAGTGCGAGAGCGCGCTAGCGAGCTGCGAGAGAGAACAACGAGCGTGGAAACAACGAGATGCGCGCGGCCGGCGAAAGAGAGAATGAAGATTGCCAAATTTGACTCAAATCAGTTTTGTGGTTAATTTCTGTGGAATAAGACGTGTTGTTTGTTAATTGCAAAATATCTGTGTTTTTATTATAAAAGAAAGTCCCCGATCACGACAATGGCA
This sequence comes from Culex quinquefasciatus, assembly GCF_015732765.1. Taxonomy (NCBI): domain Eukaryota; kingdom Metazoa; phylum Arthropoda; class Insecta; order Diptera; family Culicidae; genus Culex; species Culex quinquefasciatus. The sequence continues at coordinate 93,024,992 of NC_051862.1, read as the reverse complement.
CAGTCCGGTAAGTCGAACCTTTTGATTCATGAAAGATCATTTGTTTTGCTTGAATTGTTGTGTTGTGAAATCCAACAGTTTTGTTTACCTGCCAAGATGCAGGTCCAAAGTTTCGCTTTGTTGTTTTGCCTGTGTTTTGAAACAGGTAGATTTTTGTTTGAACTTGTTATTTGAAATTGATAAAAGGCATAAAACTATCTGCGATAATTGACGGTCTTGAATTTAATGAATGATTTGCTTGTTGTTGTGATATTGGGAACGAATGTTTTGTTTTGAAGTAGTAAGTTTGGCTTTTCGTTGTGATAATTGAAAACCATGTTTTATTCTAAGTTTATGGTGGAATTTGAAGGCAAATAATTTGCTCAAAATTTGATTGTTTTTGTACAATCACATTTTTGCTTTAGATTTGATTGTTGTTGTTTGGATTGACGACCAATGTTTTGTTTTTAATTTGATGCAATGTTTAATCGTTGTTGTGGAAATTAAACTCCAATGTTTTGTTACGAATTAGACTTCAATTTTTTTCTTATTTTTGTGATTGATGAAAATCAATATTTTGTTTATAATTTGACAAAAGATTTGACAAGATTGTGGAAATTGAAAATCAATATTTCGTTTTGAATGTCCGCCCGTGTGGATCAATCGGACCGCGCACTGGACTCACAATCCAGAGGTCGCCGGTTCGAATCCCGCGGCGGGCGCTCTAAAATTCTTTGTGTAAATATGGGTATTCGGCGCCGTCGCTCCGTGCCATACTTTCATACACTTAGGAGCCCAGGGCGGCGAAGTCCTTGTAGATAAAAAGGAAGACACTAGTGGTTGGTACTAGCAATGGTGGCCGACGATTCCCTTGTGGACCATCATTCAGTGAGGTACTCCTGGATTTTAGCTCCTGAAAAGTGCTTAAAAAGTGCAAAAATGCCTCAGGGCAAGAAAAAGAGGCGGTCCTCACCAGCAGGATCGGCAGATTTGAAGAAGCTAAAGAATGCCGAAGCGCTTCCTGCAAAGCCAGGCAGTTTGAGCAAGGACGCTCAAAATTGTCTGAAACCAGTTCGCTACCCTCCTGTGGACGTGAGCGAGAAGGAAGAATTTGAACGACGGGAAAAGTTGCCACCCATTTTTGTGAAAACATCGTCATCGGATTCGGTGCGAAAGTGGCTGACCGGGTTTATCAAATCTGGTGCTTTACGAGCTTCCATTCGCTTGTGTGCTGATGGACTCAAAATTCTGCTACCTACCAGAAAGGATTACAACTACGTTCGGGATTTCCTGAACAACACAAAGATTGAATACTACAGCCATGACGATCCAGGTAAACGCCCCATGAAACAGGTCCTCCGTGGCCTGTACGACATGGATGTGAGTGTGCTGAAAGAAGAGCTCAAAACTCTTAAGTTGAACGTGATCGAAGTCTTCAAGATGACGAGGCACAACAAGGACATCAAGTATCGTGATCAACTGTACCTGGTTCATCTCGAGAAAGGATCGACAACGCCGTCTGAGCTGAAAGCAGTTCGGGCAATTTTCAACATCATCGTGACTTGGGAACGTTATCGTCCAGTGCACCGTGACGTGACGCAATGTTCGAATTGCTTGCAGTTTGGACATGGTGGAAGGAACTGTTTCATCAAGAGTCGTTGTGCAACCTGCGGAGGTGAGCACAAAACTCAAGCTTGCGAAACAATCAACGAGAACATCGAAGCGAAATGCTTCAATTGCGGCGGCGACCATTCGACCAAGAATCGAAGCTGCCCAAAACGTGCTGAGTTTGTAAAAATTCGGCAGCAAGCGACGACGAGGCACCAACCAAATCGTCGCAAAACACCACCAGCATACACGGACGTGGATTTTCCTGCTTTGGCGTCACCAGGAGCAGGATCTACTCGAGTGGTTCCAAATCTTCAGCCATTGCCGTTGAATCAGCGGCAAAAAGTTGCAGAGAATACAACTCCTCCAGGCTTCAGTCAGCAAACGAGGGAAAACCAACCAATATCAACGGGTGAAGGCAGTAGTGACCTGTTTTCACCACAAGAACTTCTGAACATTTTCATCGAGATGACAACAACTCTGCGTGGGTGCAAAACTCGCCAGGAACAAGTAAGAACTCTTGGAGCATTCATCTTAAAATACAGTTCGTAGTTTACTCGTTCTAGTGATTTTGAATATTTCAATGGATTTATTTGTTTAGTTTTAGGTTAGGATTAGTTGTTAAAGTGATTTTTTCTTCTTTTACCCAAATGTATTCAATTCAATGCAATAATGTAAAACAATTTGAAGCAAATAAATAAATGTGATCAGTTAATAATAAAACGAAAAATACAACAAAGATGAAGAGCATTAGGCCATACCACTTATCATGTAAAAGAAATGTTATTATTATAAGAATGTTCAATAAAGACATATTTAATTTCAAAAAAAAAAAAAAAAAATGGTGGCCGACAGCTATAAAGTCAACTTCGTTTTTTTTTTATATTTCGTTTTGAATTTGATGGAGGATTAGTTTGCGATTGAAGGTAGATAATTTGTTTTTAATTTAGTTATTGTTTTGGTAATTGAAATCAAATTTGTTGTTTGAATTTTATTGTTGTTATTATAATTGACGACCAATGTTTTGTTTTGAATTTGATGCAAAATTTGATTGTTATGGATTGTTGTTATTATTGATGATCATGATCATTATTTTAATTTTTTATTTTGGATTGGATTCTGGTTACTTTGGTAATTGAAGACCAATGTTTATTTTTGAATAAGATAAATATTTGCTTCTTGTTAGTTTTGTTTTAAATTTAATGAAAGATATGCTTGTTATGGCAATGACTTGATGCAATGTCCAATAAAATCACAAATTACAAAATTTACAGGGTTATTTTTGATTGAAAGATTTGATTGTTGATGAGGGAATTATAAACCAATGTTTTGTTATGATAAGATGACAAATTTGCTTATTTTTGCGATAAATGAAAACCAATATTTTGTTTCGAGTAAGATACGAGGTTTGATTGATATTGTGGTAATCGAAAACCAGTTATTATTTTGAATATGATGAAAGATTTGCTTTTTGTTGTGGCAATCGAAGGCCAAGATTTGTTTTCTGAATTTGAGTATTGTTATTATAGAACGGTATTTTTATTCGGTTTAAAATTTCATGCAATATTTGATTGTTGTTTTATGATGGGCAATTTTGAGTTTTAAATTTGACGCAATATTTGATTGTTTATATGGTAAAAAATTTGATTATTAATTTTATGGTTAATGAAAAATGTTTAGTTCTCATTTGAATGAAGATTTGATTGTTGTTATTATTGACGAGAAGTTTTTACTGTGAATTTGATGCAATATTAGATTGTTGCTTGATGCTGTGGAAATTGAAAACTATCGTTTTAGAATTCTAATGAAATTTTTAGAAATTGACAAACAATGTTTTGCTTTGAAATTTGATTTGAGCAACGTTTTTGCCGTTATAATTGATTAGTCATAGTTAATTTTGAAGTCTCTTCTGTGTTGGAGACTGACAAACCTCTGTGATGGTAGTCAGAAAAAGTCTCCTCTGTGTTGGAGCCTGACAGACCTCTGCGATGGTAGTCAGAAAAAAAGTCTCCTCTGTGTTGGAGCCTGACAGTCCCCTGCGATGGTAGTCAGAAAAAAGTCTCCTCTGTGTTGGAGCCTGACAGACCTCTGCGATGGTAGTCAGAAAAAAAGTCTCCTCTGTGTTGGAGCCTGACAGACCTCTGCGATGGTAGTCAGAAAAAAGTCTCCTCTGTGTTGGAGCCTGACAGACCTCTGCGATGGTAGTCAGAAAAAAGTCTCCTCTGTGTTGGAGCCTGACAGACCTCTGCGATGGTAGTCAGAAAAAGTCTCCTCTGTGTTGGAGCCTGACAGACCTCTGCGATGGTAGTCAGAAAAAAGTCTCCTCTGTGTTGGAGCCTGACAGACCTCTGCGATGGTAGTCAGAAAAAAGTCTCCTCTGTGTTGGAGCCTGACAGACCTCTGCGATGGTAGTCAGAAAAAAGTCTCCTCTGTGTTGGAGCCTGACAGACCTCTGTGATGGTAGTCAGATAAAAAAAAAAAATGATGAATAATCTGTGCTGGAGTTCTTTGCGAAAGCAGTCAGATAACAATCTCCTCGATAAAGGAACCCGACAGACTTTTGTGATGATTTTTTTTTAATAACTTCGCAGAAGGAGCCTTATGGATTTTAAAAATATATTGTTCAGCAAATCTTTTCATTCAATTAAGGACCGTCTTTAACATCACAAAAGAAATTAACCGAAGAAAATGAATAAATAAATTTAAATGTGAAAGTGAGCACTTTTGGTATCCACAGATAAAGCAATATGTATTTTTCCGTTATGTCTGTGAACTACCTAAAAAAATGATTTTAAATTCATCGAATAGGACTAAAACGGTTGTCACTATTACTAAAACTGGAGTTGTCCTCTCTTGAAAGATAAACCTCTAAATTGAAAGACGTTAATGATTAAGTATTCCATATTGATAGTTGTTATGGTTAATTGTTACTTTAATCGATTTACTCAGCTGTGATACAAAAGTTGCTTGAAACCCAACATTATATCACAGGGAAGTAAAAAATTTAAGTAATCGTTAACATGAACAATACATTATTAGTTAAAAAAGGTTAAATAATTCACTTAATAATTAATTTGATGCTTTTTTAAATAATAAATAAAGGAATGATTAATCAACAGAAATGCTTGAAATATAATTTAAAGTGTGAGAGCGTTGCGTCACAAGAGAAAATAATACAAATATTTAAATATTAATTTTGAATTGAGAAGTATGAGTGACAATTTGAGCAACGAAAAAAAAAACATTATTTAAAAAAAAACTAGGAAATATTTATATTTATTTTTATTTTTCAATGCAATATCTGTTATTTGTATCAAAATAGTTCAAAATCATTCATTAATTTCGATAGAAAATATATTTATATAAAAATTATATTTATAGAAATTATATTATATAACACTGTATCATTTAATTGAGTAAAAAAAAACAAAACTTTCAGAATTTTAGTAAAGTAAATATATCAAAATTCAATTTTTTTTTAATGAATTAAAGAAACTTTGGGGTTCTTTAATCGATTGTACTTAATTATGAAACCAAACTTTTTCAAATTACATAACAGGAGTTTATCAGCAAAGAAAAAGTTAAAATTTTAAATAAGAAAAGAAATTATTGACAGGGATCGTAAAGATCGTGATTTAAAAAAATTAAGTTTCTGTGAACAATCTACTCAAGTAATATATCAAAGTTGCTTGGAACCCATTTTACATTACGAGAAAAATAAAACAAAATATTTAAAAATAAAACATTAAAAAATCTTTCAGCTGTTTTTAGATAAGCAAGATACGTTTTGAAGGAATTTATGGTTAGGGTATTGTATCCTCCGTGTTGAAGCCAGACAGACCTCTGCGGTGGTAGTTTGAAAAATGTTTCGCCTGAGCTGGAACCCTTTGAGAAAGTAGTCAGATTGCAATCTATACATCTATGCATTACAAGAATAATTGAATAAAATATGTTTTTGTTGTTATCTGATAAGCACAGTACATTTTGAAGGTATTTATAAATAAAATGACCTTAAACATTGTTTTGATCATGATTAAATGTAACATTGAATAATCTAATCTACGGTAATATCAAAAGTGCTTGAATCCATACCTTTAGCTACAATAAATACAATTTGAAGAGAAAATTAATTTGACATATAATAGAAATCGAATATAGCGGAACGGCATTTATTTCAGTTTATATATTTTATTTTTATTGCAACAATTTACCACATGATTTTGTTTTATTCATTAGAATAATATTTTCTGAACTATGAAAAGAGAAAAAAAAACTCTTCGGTAAAAACTATCGTTTGTCTGGTTTAAAGATCACGTAAGTGAATATTAATAGAAAGTTCAAAATTTTTAATATAAAAGTTGAAAAATTTTGATACTACCATGCATTTACAGAACAAAATCGTTAAATCGGTAATTTTTTTTAAGAAAGCTTTTGTGGCATGAATAAACAACATTTGATTTTATTTTTTTATAAAAAAATGTATTTTGTGCAGCAAAGCACATTTTGAGCATTAATTGAATTATATTATTTTTGCAATTTGCTTCAGTTATTGAGATTGCTTTTCAAGAAATCATCTTAAACTGAAATATGGACTATTTTTTATTTTATAAAAGTGTACCGGTACTGATGAAAACAAATTCTTCGAAAATATTACTGATTTTGCATTTTAGTAATTTTTGCCATGATTTACTAACAGTTTCAAAATTAGTTAAAATGCGGTAATTTTTGATACAATGTTGAGCGGTGTACGCACATCGGAAGGAACCGGTCAAGAAAAAATTCAAATGGGCAGCAGTAGAAGCGAAAGCGAGCCAGATAGGGTGAAGAAAAGCCCTAAGAAAACGCTCCCTCTCCTTTGTTCTGCTGTTCGTGAAGCTGTTTCTTGACCCCTTTCCTTCCGATCTCCATACTAGCCTTTATTTAAAAAAATGTTGTTTGTTTTAGCTGTACAGCTTGGTTGGGAATAAATTACAGAAAAGTACAGATAAAAATATTGAAAATGAGGAAGGAATAAGCTTGCTTGTAGATCCATTTTGGGTGTTTTTGGGTATTAATTACAAACATATACTTTTCGTCACGTCTGCATTTAATATTAAAATCAGTTAATGTTTACCTTCAAGTCCCGTCTGGTGGATCAATCGGACGTGGCACTGGGCTTGGGCTCATAATTCATAGATCGGTTTGAACTCCGTGGCAGGCGCACATAAATTCAAAGTGTAAATTTGAGTAAAAACAATATCTGCGCCTGTCATAATTTTTGTTTCAGATTTTTTTTAAATAAGTTAAATAAATTACCACATTGTATATATTTTTAGAAATGTTTATTCTTTTTTTTTATGGTACACATAAATTTAAAACTTTAAAACGCCGGGATTATGCTTCATTTGTTATTTAAGTCAGCAAAATGTTAGATTTTTGAATTTAGAACACATTGTTTTATATTTCATATTCACAAAATGATAATAAATAAAAATAATGTGATTCCATTTAATTCGAAATGTTAAAAAAAATAAAAATTGATTTTGAATTTGAATTTTTATTTTTTTTTAAATCGTGTTGTGTTGTTTCAGCAATGTTTGTAAAATTTGCTTTTTAATTTTAAATTACATAAAATTTAAAGAAAATCAGGTAAAAATCACTAATCTCGTATTGCATAAAAATTGATAAACCTGCGTTTATTTGAGAAATATTTGTGGTTTTTGTTTTTCTCCTCGTTTTTTCTTTTCTTATATTTTCAGGTGTTATAAATTTTCAACCTCATCAGCGCATTCCATTTGCTACAACTCCTGCGATCGGATGTCAGTCTCTTGGACAACATAGATGAAACATTTCGAAGACTGCGCTTTCGTATTTAGATCAGCATGAAAACAAAGTCGAGGAACCCGACGAAAATCTTTTAGGAAATTAAAAAAAAACATTGATTGATTTAGCATTCATGCAATTTTTCTGTTAGGAATTATGATTGATATTCGTCATCTAGAGAGTAGAAAAGAGGAGAATGTAGGGATTATGGGTTGCAGGATTGAATATGTAATAAATTATTAAATGAGTATTTATTATAAGATTGATATAATTCATAAATAAGAGTTAAGAGCGCAACAAAAGTGCGCACCTTCATGAATATTGCCTTGTTAGCTAATTGTGGATTGAGTGCGAGAGCGCGCGAGCTGCGAGAGAGAACAACGAGCGTGGAAACAACGAGATGCGCGCGGCCGGCGAAAGAGAGAATGAAGATTGTCAAATTTGACTCAAATCAGTTTTGTGGTTAATTTCTGTGGAATAAGACGTGTTGTTTGTTAATTGCAAAATATCTGTGTTTTTATTATAAAAGAAAGTCCCCGATCACGACAGGTACCAAAAAAGGAAAACAAATTACTTGGGGCATCGGCCAATAAAGTCATCTGTTGACACGGCTCAAGCGGCAACAATTACAGCAAGAATAGTAAGAAGAATACATTCGGTAAAAAGACCGAACGCACTTCGGTAGAAAGTCCGAACCCACCGAAATGTCAGTAAAAGTGACAGAAGTGCACGCGAGGCGTAAACAAAGAACAAACAAGTCAAAATTCCAAATTTTAGAAGTGAGTTGAGGACAAGTAATTAAGTGGTGCAAAATTATCATTAATTTGTGCAAAGACAGTGCATTTCGTGATAAATTAACTTATGTAAAGCTAATCCCAAAAGTGAACTTCAACGACTTTAACACATAAAGATCCACTGTCAACGTACAGAACTTTGAGCGGAAGAGGAATAATGAGTTGTAGGGAAGGATAAGCAATTCGGTTAGAGGAAGACTAGTTGATTTTGAAGCCGCTGGACAAGAAATTTGGGGTTTCGTCGATCATCTAAATGCCATCGTTGTGTACAACGAAACAATGTTAAAAGTGCATTGAATGTTACGTCCGTGATTGAGGAATGATTGTCTCTAAATTTGATCCTCTCAGAATACAGAAACGGAGGATCGACTGCATTTTTTGATTATTCTACTGTGGAGTAAGAAAAAGAAATTAACACAATACCAATTTTAATTATGTACAAATTTTGCGTTTTATTTATCAACTAATCAGTTTACAAAACAACTATTACTAGTAATGTTAATGAGCAAATTTGTTTCTAATTGTTTGCACAAGCGCTGAAAACATTTACAGGCTAGGTTGTTCATACGTCTCGATTCGATTAAAACAAATGTTAAACAAGTTATAAACTATACACGAGTGGTACTCTCTTAAATCTTCTATCGTTAACGGTTTTCGAAACTACGTTGTCTTCGCAGTTGGGCGGTTCAGGCGGTCAACACATGAACACCGATTTGATAAACTGAAAAATGTAAAACATTAGTTGAAATTCCTGCAACCTGAAACAACTAAGCATACCTCCGTCATTCCCATGCTGATGACCCCATCCTGGTTGGTGTCCTTGGCCTTGAACAGCTCGAACGCCATCGTCAGATGCAGGATGGCCGATATAAAGTCCGATAACCGGAGTGTTCCGTCCCTCCTCATGTATCTAAAATTAACAATTTTTGGTAATTATTTCATCAAATCAAAACCCCTCTCAAACTACCAACCTCAGAATCAAAATCGACAGAATGTCCGTGCTAAGCTGGAAGCCGACGTCGTACAGCGCATCGCGGAACCGTTCCGCCCGCAGGATGCCGGACTTTTCCTTCGTGTGCATCTTGAACACGCCCCACCAGGTCTTCAGGTTCACCATGAACTTGTTGAAATCGTTGAAATTTATTCGGCCGCGGTTGGTTTTCTGAAACATATATTTATTTTTTTCATTGGTGTTTCCTGAAATATGAGGTTGAGGCGCACTTACGTCCATCAGGCAGACAACCTGTCGGCACACTTCTAGACTGGCACAGCTTCGGATGTAGTCGTTGGGTAGGCACGCCTCCAGCAGTTCTTGCAGGTCGAAGCAGTTTAATGTCCTGGAATGGGTTTCGAAATGGGGTTTAGAGCTCAATAATTTAATTAAAACATAAAAAGTACATTTTATTGGAGATTTTTTTTAGGGTTCCATTTGTGATATCCAACAAATGCAATTTGTTGACACGGCTCAACCGGCAACGCATTCTGCAAGAAGTTGACATTCGGTAAAAAAAAGTCCGAACCCCCACCAGTTGAGCGCGCGTGACGTAAACAAATGCAAATAAAGAAAAATTTCCCCGATTCAGAAGTAGGTAAGTTGAGGAAAAAAATGTTCACAGTGAAAAGATTACGCCTACTTGTACAAAAGCAGTGCATTTTGTGATAAATTAACGTTTGTAAAGCAAATCCAAAAAATGAAGACCAGACACAGCAAAGAAGAGAGGGAAGACGCAAAGTTAACTTAACATCCAAATTCAATTGGCAAATACTGTGCTAGATTTTGATCACCGTTGACGACACGGATACGGAGCAGGACATTCTGGCCGACCTCCTTGAATTACACCCACCTCTGATCGTCCGCCAGCTGCATAAACACCGGCTCGTACTGCGCCGTACTCGTCGTCGCCGACACGCTGTTGTTGTTGTTGTTGTTCACGTTGTTGTTCGCCGAGTCCATCGATATCTTGGCGCTGGAGTTGAGCAGCGGAAACGGATCCAGCAGCAGCATGGTTTGTGTCTCGAGAAGGGCGAGCCGGATCGTCGATCCGAGCACGCGCACACTAAAGGACGCCTCCTCGGCCGGCTCGAAGGTCGTCGCCATGATCAGGTACCGGCCGGTGTCCAGCGTGCAGCGGTGGCTTATCTGGCGCGAGTTGGTATACTGGGAGTTGACTAAGCTCTTGTGCTTCTTGAAAAAGTTCTTCGAGAGGCAACCGTTGATGTTTTGAACTGAAAAGGGGAGGAAGTTAGTAGTTGATCGTGACCATGCGGGTTTACTAGAACTCACCATTGTTAAGATTATACACCGTAAAGCCGATCACTTTGGGTTCCAGCACGCTGTGCTGGTTGACCGAGATTATCACATCCTCTTTTTCGCTTAGGAAGAGCTGCAGTTGGGGGTTGATGTGGAACGAGTCCGGATTGTTGCGGCAGCCGCCGGCCGTGACGCCGCGCTTCCAGGCGCCCTGGTACAGCCGCATCAGCCAGCGTCGGTTCTTGTCCGAGAGCTGTGGTTCGTCCCGGGCCGTGTCCGAGTCCAGGTGGACGCACTCGAGGTGGGTGAAGGTTTGCGTCATGTCGAAGAAGGACATCCAGAACTCGCCCACTTCGAGCTGTTCGATGAGCCGGTTGCGTTCGTTCATGGTGACGCGCTCCCAGGAGTTGGAAAAGGAGGACCAGTCGCCGTTGAAGCTGGCGGTTTTGCTGATGGTTTGGGCGAGCGGGTTCCGCAACCGGACCAGCTGGACCGTGTCGCCCATTACGGTTTCGGCCTGGAATGAAAGGGGATTGTGGGGGTCTTCACTCCCAATAGACTCGATGAACCTACCTTATCCAGTGAACATAACCGGTAGTTGATCCCCACGTGGAGACCGTTTGGCAGTGCCTCTGTCGCGTTCCGGATCTGCGTCGTCGTGCCGTTGTTCACCGTACAGGTCACGATGCTGGTCGTGTCTAGTAGCGAGTGTAGCAGCGGTGGTCGTATCAGGATATTGCTGTCGGTTTTGATCGATATCGACTCGGTGATGCCGCCGGTGAGATCCGCCAGGCCGTCCAGCAGTGTGCCGTACTTTAAAGCTTCGTAGGACCCGTGTAATCTGTAAGGAAAGGTAGAGGTTAAAGAAGTCCTAAACGCTCTCACAGTGCACATACTTGGCGTAAGCCTTCTCCAGCAGCCCCGGCCAGAATGAGTTGGAGTTCTGGGCCTGCAGGAAGGCCAGCTTGCCGTTGATCGTTGGTAATCTATCGTCGACTAGAACCTCCAACCACTCGCCACACCACCAAAGCCGGAAGCGGAACATCCCGTAGTATGGCTTGTCGAAGTTTTGGTCGGCGGGCACGACCCGGTAGAACAGGCCCTTCGAAAGGTACAGCACTCCCAGGCAGCTGACGAGCCACCGGTCGCCCATCTTGCCCGGCACGATGTCGAACTGCGCCGTCGAATCGTTGACAAAGACCGGGTTCTGGGTAATCTCGTGCGGGCGCTTCCACTGGAAGGTGAAGGGCGGGGTTTGGTGGTAAAACACCGACGACTGGGTCGCCGGGAAGTCCTCGTCCTCCCAGAGGACATTCTTCTGCTTGCACTCGGCCTTGATTCGCTCGTACGACGAAGTCATGGCAGATCCGTGTTCCGTTGAGTGCGCCGTCGCGATGCCGTTGGTGGGGATGCTGCTGCAGTGGAATGGTGAAGGTCGTCTAACCTAGCCCGGGCGCCACACACGATCATCTCATCTCGTGGCGGCGAATGGGGAGCACGGAAGACGACGACGGTGACCACGGATGGCAATGAGGGGCGCGTGGGCTTTGTTTCTGGAAAGGAAGCAGAAAGAAACAAACAAACGAAAGGTAAGGAAACGATACAATCAGAAGTGGTTTATTATGGATCTCTTTGTTTGTCTGTGGCTTTTCGGGCAATTATTTCCCACACATTTTGTCGTTTTTTCGGTGTATTGCTTTAATTCAGTAAATTGAGTTAATCTCATATACACGTTTAATTGCTGGGTTTGTATGACATTGTGATGGTTGATTGCTTTATATGAGTAATTAATTGAGTATTCAAGCTTTATGTAACGCCTTATTGTTCAAGATTGCTCTTTCTTACTGCAAAGGCAAATATTTGTCAAGTGTAGAAGATAGCTTTTCAAATACGGACGTAATGTTTCAATTACCTTGGTAATGAAATTTAGGTGAAGGTTTCAAATCGGATTTCATTTGCTAACCTATGTCGCGTATTTTGTCGAAACTTGTGAGAAAAGGATAGCCTGTATTTTTCATGTGGCTATGTCCCGTGATCATGAAAAAGTGTTTTAGAGGATGATCTGTAGCCTAATGTGTACTCGTTTATTTTGATGGCGTCAAGATGTGTCTTTGTCAAGTTTTTTGTCCTCCGATCGATCACTGTAGCAGATAGACAACATCTTTAACATGGTTGGCAGATATTGCATCCATTTTTTTTAAATATTGCTTTTTTGTTTAAAGGTTCTAAGTTGATTTCTAAAATTTGGCTGTATCATTCAATGGTTTCCTCGTTTACAAATTTGATTACCCTTACTTTACTACAAAATCAAGAATTTATGTTGATCTCGAATCACCTTCATCGTGCGCTATCTTGTCGCTTTTAGAAGTTTTTTTTTAATCGCGTTCCAGTATGTTCACAGAATAAAACCAATTATACAGCAATCAGGAATATACAGAAAATTGATAAGCTGACCTCTTTGATTTTTGACCCAAAATGGATGGGAGTAAAGAATGCACGTTCACGACAAAATCATTTTGATGTAACATCGATTGAGCCCGTAATAAAAGTCAGACACATGGATTCCAACTGATTTTTTTTCATCAACCAAAAAAACATTGACAAAAATTTGAACAGAATTAAATGAATGGACAACGAAAGTATTTGTTCAATGAATATGATTTCGAATCGGTTAGCGGAATGCATTTTTGGATTCTTTGGATAACTTTCCACTAGAGTTTGTAAATAAGAAATTTTATGTGTTTTTGAAACAATTCAAAAAAATCTCAACATTTGTATGCATTTTCTGTAGAACAAATTTCATATAAAATGTAATTTTCTTTATTCCTGCTTCGAATTCAGTTTAAAATGCAATATGAATCAACAATGTCATGAACAATACTAATTTTAACGAATATCAGGCAAAATTCTGACTTTTCAACAATTTTACCTATAATTTATGTGTATTTTGTTAAATGCTTATATAAATTTTGTAAACTAAACATAAACATTGTTTTTTTTTTCAAACTATATCAGCAACTTTAGTGGTGGTACATTTGACGTAAAATAAAATTTGAACACCTTAGATCTGATTGTAACAAGAAAAACTATGACAAACCAAACCACAATATCAAAGTCACCCCGGAAATCAAAATAAGAATCTTCAATTTGTTCAAACACTATCGAAAAAACTTTTTTTTCAAAAATAGTGCATGGACCTTGTGCGGCCTACCCCAGTTCATGTTTTAAAAATATTAAGCTTGAGAAAAACCTTACCATTCGGAAAATATTCCAAAAATAAATTGAAGTTCTATCAATGTCACCCGGGTTTACGGTACAAATAATTTAAGAATCAAAATTATGCAAAAAAATAAAATGAAAAGCTGTGGGAAAAATATGCAAACACAATAAAGAAAAAATGGAAATAATATGATTGAAGGTTGTCAAAGAGGCCTGTTACTAAAAGACATCGATTCCACGTCAAACCAGCAGAATCCAAATCATAAGTACTTCGATTTGGCTCAAACTTGGTATGGGAAGTCATGCGACAAAATAATTAAACTCTAGAGATTTTTTTTTTAAAAAAAAGGTCCTATAAACTATTGAGCAATTCTCTACAAAATCGGTCTTTTTTCTTTAATTTTAATTTTTGTATTTTTTAATCGGGCTGAAAGTTTTTTGGTGCCTTCGGTATGCCCAAAGAAGCCCATATAATTTTCAATACAAATTTGGCAGCTGCCCATACAAACATTATTTCGAAAATCTGTATCTTTGAAAGGAAATTTTTGATCGATTTGGTGTCTTCGGCAAAGTTGTAGGTATGGATAAAGACTACACTGAAAACATATGATACACGTTAAAAATAATTGGGTGATTTTTTATTTCACTTGTCATTAAAACTTGATTTAAAAAAAAACGCTATTTTAATTATTTTAATTTTTTGATATGTTTTAGGGGAAATCAAAAATCAATACTATTTTTTCAAAAAATCGAAATATTGGTCGCAAAAAATCAAATTTGCAATCAAAAAGTACTTTAGTGATGTTTTGATCAAGTGCACCGTATTCAAGTTATAGCCTTTTTTATGTAACTTTTTTGAAAACAGTAGCAGTTATTTATTTTTTATAATTAGTGCCAATGTTTGCCCATTCTTGAAAAAAATATTTTTGAAAAGCTGAGAAAATTCTCTATATTTTGCTTTTTCAAACTTTGTTGATACGACCCTTAGTTACTGAGATATTGCCATGTAGAAAAATTGATGTTTTCTGAGTCTCATCTCTCATCCAAACAACCCACCATTTTCTAATGTCGATATCACAGCAACTAATGGTTCGATTTTCAATGTTAAAATATGAAACATTAGTGAAATTTTTTGATTTTCAAAATTTTTAAATCAAGACTAATATTTCAAAAGGGCGTAATATTGAAAGTTTGGCCCGTTTGAAATGTTAGTCTTGTTTAAAAAAAAGGATTTTTTTTAAGAGATCAGAAAATTTCACGAATGTTTCATATTTTAACATTGCAAATCGAACCATTAGTTGCTGAGATACCGACATAAGAAAATGGTGGGTTGTTTGGATGAGACTCAGAAAACATCAATATCTCAGTAACTAAGGATCGTATCAACAAAGTCTAAAAAAGCAAAATATAGAGAATTTTCTCAGCTATTCAAATATTTTTTTTAAAGAATGGGTAAACATGGGCACCAATTTAAAAAAAAGAATAACTGCTACTATTTTCAATAAAGTTTTTTAAAAATTTCTTTAACTTGAAAACGGTGCACTTTATCAAAACTTCACTAGAGCACTCTTTGATTGCAAATTTGATTTTTCATCGAAAAGTGAAATTGAAAATTTTTTGCGACCAATATTTCGATTTTTTGATACAGATTTTCGAATTTTCTTAAGTCATTTTTGTATGGGCAGCTGCCAAATTTGTATGAAAAATTATATGGACAAACTAATGATGGAAAATGGCTTCTTTGGGCATACCGAATGCACCGAAAAAGTTTCAGTCCGATTAACGAATACAAAAAAAAAACGAAGGACCGAAATCTCAGAGAATTGCTCTATTGTCTTTAAAATGTTTATAGGACCTATTCAAAAAAAAAAATTATAATAATAAAAAAATAAATAAAATAAAACTAAGTTAAATTTGGTTTAGCCATTCCGGAGACGGAGATCTTTTGAAAAATGTGTTTTTTTTTTCAATAGATAGTCCGAAAACGTACTTTTTGCCGTCCTCTTTTGGCGTTATATTTGGCCAAAGAACACCAACGTAAAATTTAAGCTAAATTGGAGCACTTTTGAATCGGATCCTGCTGATTTGACGTGGAATCGCCGAAGAATGTAAAGCAAAAATTGAATAAGTAAAATGCATGTAATAACTGCTAAAATTGATAATAAAAAAGAAGTTTGTTCATTTTCGTAGTTGCCCAAAATTACATCGTGAATATGAGAAAAATTATGTAAGTAGTGACCGTCTACCGAAGTTTCAAACAATTTGATGAAAAAATGGTTATTACGATCAAAATAATTGAAACCAAATGCCGATTGAGGTAATTTACTTACGTTTTGATTTATTTCCGTTGTAATACCGGCTTCCCTAAGCTTCGTGTCCGTTTGTTTAAAATGAGCCCAATTAATTTCACCGCATTTCCGCACCAGCTCCAAATTTAACTCGCCCAAAAAGCCACACGAAGCCCAACTTTAACCAGCAGGCCCCCTCCCGCCTAACCGTCCAACGGCGATGATTTGTTTGTTTTCATTTTTTTTTTCTCTGAGTAAGTGTACTAGCAATCGTGAGAACTTTCACGTTCATTGAATGGCACACGGCGCGTACTAGCAGCTTAAGCTCTCTCATTAAGTAATCTTCTTCGGCGCGCGCTCATCCAACATGCCTCCGCCAGTCAGCATGGCGCACTCAGCATGGTGCTGCCACAACTTGGCACTTTCCCTTTTCGACCCAAACCAAACTGTTAGGGTGTGTGTGTGTGAGTGTGAGGGCCGGCTTTGGTAATGGAGGAAAAATTTTGAATTTAAAATTGCGCTTATCTATCCCACGTGAGGATTGAGTGTGGTGGTTGTGGTTCATCAGACCCGGCGGCGGCTATTGTTTTTTTTCCTCCGCTTTTCTTTTACAAAACGAGTCTTTTTTGCATTCGCTTATGCTACTTGATGGCTGAGTTAATTGCTTCAATTGATTCACTAACTAGCTGGGTTGGTTTGAAACAGATTAGCTGTCAGGGGATGTGTATGAGAACAAACAGAGAAATGTCTTTTGGTCAATTTTGTTCGATCCATTAATACCTGGATGACGAGAAAGTTAATGCAAAACCAAACAGATACATATATTGTTATATTTTCATACAAAAAGCATAGTGAAACAGACAAAAACATTTTTTTTTTGGAAATTCAGAACGGTCAATTTAAATGGGATATTTTGACAATTTGGTCCAACTCAGAAGGCAGATTCCGATTCAGTGGAAAAAAAACCAATAATGGCTGATCCCAAACCCATCCTTTTGGAAATAAATTACTTCTATTTTTTTATCAGGAATAAAAAAAGTACAGAAATATTGCTTAAGTGGTGATTACTTCAAACAGGGTTGCCAGATCTTCAAATTTTTATACAAATTGGAAAGGTTCCTCTATTGACTAACCAACGATGGTTCGGATGATGGATTCGGACATAGTTTACATATATTTAAGTGAGATCCAGATTTATGTGAAAATCCATTTTTATACATAGGTAACTTTCGAACGACCCTAAACCATGTCGAATGCGACTGGTTTGATCAAAATCAAAAAGCTGAGAAAACTCAGTGAGAATTTTGGCTCAAAATTGGAGTGGGGTTTTTTGGCCCAAATAATTAGACCCGTATTTTTGTTTGGCGATTAGTGTGACCTACGCCGTGTTAGGGTGGTCCGAAAATTTGCAATTTTCGTCGGTTTTCACAAAAACCACATTTTTCAAGAAAAAAAAACTTCGCTCCATTTCAACCGATTCCAATTGTCTTGGATGCAAATGAATGGTCATTAGTTGGATTTTTAAGGAAAAATTGTTAAGAGTTCGAAAAATCTAGCCTAATATTTGAAAAAGTTTAAAAAAAACTTCAAATGCCATTTTGACGATGTTTTGACCAAAGAGCCTTATCTGATTTTTTTTATCGGATTCCTCTAGAAACGAAACATACTCAAAAATGAACGAGGTTCATTAACATGATTCTGAGGTATGATTTTTTGAAAATAAAATCTGGGATTTCCGACGCGCCACGCGCCTAAACGAAAAAATGTCAGAAAAGGGAAAAAATTACTTTTTTCACAAAAACTGCGATAACTTTAAAATTTCAACGATGATCTATACTTCTTTTGGTACCAAAATTTGTGTAATTGAAAGACGCAGAAAGTATAGGTCATCGCTGAATTTTTTTTAAGTTATCGCAGTTTTAGTGAAAAAAAGTTGATTTTTCTCGTTTTTCGCGATTTTTCTCTGAATTAACCTAAAAAACTGATTTAGTGGTTCCTTTGAAGCTATTGACAAAATCAGTCGTAGATTACGTGAAAACATTTTGGAGTCTTCGACAAAGTTGGTTGAATTGGCCAGCAACTTTCTGGAAGAGAAAAAAAAACCCTTATCGTGAAGCACCCTAAATTTTCAACCAAGCCCCTTCTCATTTGTAACAACGCTTCTGAAGACACCAAAGCTCCAAAACTTTACAATTTTTCGTAAAATCCATTTTCCATTTCCATTTGCGATCTGGACCACTGTGCAATGGCATCAAGGTGATATACCTTTGTAATTTCAAGAGGAGTTGTGTTTATTTTCCTTAAATATCGTTTGTCATCATTACAACACATTTTTTTGCTTTTGTGTTAAAATGAGAATTGAAAACAATTCAGACATTTACACTATTTTTTTTCGCTAAAATTCAGTGAAGTTAAACTGAATTTTCATCGACTGAAATTTGAGCAATTTAGATTTTTTACTGAATTCTTAAATGATTGACATTTGTCATTTTGACAGATGATTGACCAAAATTTCAGTAAAATGGCTGTCAACAAAAAACTTAAATTTAAGCAAACAAATTGTCAGTTTGTTTTGTTTTCAATTCTGAAAAATTCTTCTGTCAGTTCAACAGATCATTTGCTGAAGATTCAGCAATCGTTGCTGGGTTTTCAGATATAATGATTTGATTTTTATGCCATTTTATGCCAAACCTTAAAATAAAAGTACAGAAATGCATCGAGACATTTGTTTTTCATATTGCAAAATCAAACACAACACATCTAAAAGTTGTTTTTTGCAATTCCGTCGTGAAACTACCCTGACTGACGGACGGGGCCGACAACGGCCCGAAAACGGCCGGACGGCTCGACAAAACGGCCCGAATTCCGTCGGTTTGTCCGACGGAATTCGGGCCCTTTTCGTGCCTATATGCAACACTTTGTCCGACGATCGTCGAAATCGACGTTTGAGAAAAGCGACGTTGACGGGCCGTTGTCGGGCCGTTTTCGGGCGCTTTTGTTGTTCAGGTTGTCCTGCCATTGTCGGACGCTCACGTTTCGTTTTTAGGGGTTAATTTAATGATTTAATAGATAGAAAAGTAAACTTTATTGCAAATAACTTTATTTTTCTTTATAAATATCGATAATTGATGTATTTTTGTCTTCGGTGTGTTCTTGAAAGCCTGTTTTGATCCAAAGAAGCAGCTCTGGCATGTTTTATTTTTGTCTTTGCCTAAGAGAAAAGGTAATTTAAGAAAATATGAAGAAAAAAAACAAGCAGATTAAGAATTTACCTCTTTCTCCACCGCATCACCTAATTGACTGACAGCTGCTTATGCCTGATGATGGCCGAATCCACGCCGATTAAAGTTCCCTGGTGGTTCCTCCGGAGAGATCAATTTGTCCACCGCGGCCGGATTACGTCCAGAGAAAAACATGTTTGTTTGACTTGTTCCCACTAGTATGATTTTAAATAAAATTTAATGGATTTGGTGAAAAGAAAAACTGTTGAAGAATCCACTTAGTGAAAAACAATGATCTGTCATAAATTTTATCACCGCCTGCTAATTTTCTATAGGGGAGAGTGGGGAGACTTGATCCCCGGGGACACTTGATCCCAAGCCTGTATCTCGTCAGCATGTGGGTAAAAAAATAGCTTTGTTCTAGAAAGTTGTGCGAAATTAACTAAAACTCATTGTAGAAAACAAAGAAAAAAATTAAAAAATGTTTAGATTCAGTTACACACATTTTTCTAAAACGAGCTGCAAAAAACTTCCAAGAGATCTTTTTTTCTTTGTATTGATATGTATAGAAAACACTCAAAAATTATTCAAAAAAATATTTTTTATACATGAATTGTTTGATAAACTTATCAACTCCAAAACCCTTACGCATTTGATGTTAAATTTATCGTTATACTATTTTTACAATCAATTGTTTAAAAAAGTGCGTTTAGGGAGACTTGATCCCTGCATTTTTACAGTCACTGGAATCAACCTCAAGATTAATTAATTGAGCTGGGTTTTCATACATAGTTTCCTTTAGTATAGTTGTACAAAACTTACTGCAGTTTGAACCATTTTTCAAAAGTTTCGTAAACAAAAATTTCCAGCTTTTGTAAACATGCTTAATTTTGGTCTGAAAAATAATATTTTATGTTTTTAAATATTGAACATAATAAACTTGTTATATTTTGAACACAAACGTACAGGTTTTATGTGAAATTACTGTAACTTATAGAAAATTAAAAGTTTGGATGAATAAGAAACATTTTGCTTAAGATTTCTTCAAAATGTTGAAAGGGGGATCAAGTTACCCCTAACATTTTTAAAATGCCGGTTTAAAATATTTTTTTAAAACGCTTGGCATGATTCGAAGAGTTCATCTGATGAAATATCCTTATTAGCCAAACATAGATGAATGTTTAAGCTTTCAATTCATGCAAAAAGTTTATAGTTTTGTGAGAAATTGACAGAGTTATGTGCGATACAAAAAAAGGGGATCAAGTCTCCCCACTCTCCCCTACGCCGATCAAACGCAAGACAAACGCTCGAAGATGGCAGGACAAGATCGATTTCGAGTAGATAACGCTTCGAATCGCACGACCGCGGGACTTCTGTCTAACAGGGTACTTACTTTTCCTGTCATTCTTGAACGACGAAATAGCCTACTTTTCTGTACCAAAAATAAAAGAATCGAATAGCAACACTTTTCAAAATAAATGCTGAAAAGTTCTGCTTTTCAGCACTGAAATGGGTGCTGAAAAGTTGAACTTTTCAGCACTTGTTTCGAAAAGTAACACTTTTCAACATTTTTTTGATTTAAACGATTTATTGACAAAATACAAGAAAATTTTACTTAAAATTTCACTCAATGGGTGTTTTTCGGAATTGCAAAAAATGTTGTATGGAACTCGTTGCAAAACTTGATTTTTTCAGCACTCGACGTATTTATCCAACTCGGTGAACCTCGATAAATGTACGACTCGTGCTGAAAAAATCCTCTTTTTGCAACTTGTTGCATAAACTACTATTTTACTCGGCAGCGTCCAAACAGTAAGTCACATTTCAGTTTGACAGATTTCATGCAGATTTACTTTTTATTAATTTTTCAGAACTAGGGTTTTTCGCAAAATTTATTTTCCCTAAAAGAGTGCAATTGCAAATGTAACATCCTTGATCAGAACTGTTAAATTCTAATAAACACCAATTGAATTGAAATTAATTTTTCAGAAATGATTTTTTTTCAGTGCCGAATTTCAGTAAAAGTTTTTACTGCTGCAACGCGTTCAACGCGTTGCTGAAATTGCAATCCAAAATGTTGTTTGTTTCAATGCGTTTTTCTCAAAACGAACATGATGCAATTAGAAATGTTGACTGTCAGTTGTCGATTGTTTCCGGATCTTTTAGGTGATCCATTATAAGTAAAAAGTGAGGAAGGCACCAACCACATAATTGCATTAAGTCATTTAATGTTTTTGTCATTTATTGGTTGTGATTTTTGTGTTGGTGAGAGGGTTATCCTCTCGCAATGAGCATTATTCTGCCAGTAATCTTTGGTAGAGTTACTCTCTCGCTCGTCTATTGTTGGTGCGCTATGAATGCAAAAACATCTCATACACATTTTATTTTTTTAAAGTCAAACTTCATGTAGTGAACAAAATGTCTGTGTTTGAAAATATAACCCAGCAAGTGTTTTTTTTTGTCTCCACTCATTCTCTAACAATGTCCACTCACGTCGCGACATTCCACTGACCGATAAATATGTGATGGCATCGTGTTTCACAAAATTTTTATTTACATTGTTCGCACACTTCCATCAGCCTCCTCTCTCATCGTGACATTACGCAAGCGGGAAAACAAAAACAGAGCGTTCGTCGTTAAGTAACCACGCAAATACAACACCCGACAGTGGGGGAAAGAAGAAAAAGAAGAACACACGGTTTACAAGCTAAAATTATGATAAATATTTACAATGGCCACACGACCGACCCCAGACCACGTGTTGCACCTCGGATTAGTGGCTTCTTCTACGTCTTCTTCAGAAAACAACATAATGAAGAAGAATGCGATGAACTCCACGGAATGGATGGAAACTGGAGCGACCGCGCCGGTGACTTGCCCGCGTAGAACAAAGAAACCTCCAGTTCAGCTCAAATCGTGCAATTCACTGCGAATGTGAGAAAATGACGACGACGTCGGGCACAATGAACTCGGTTGTTGTTCGTCGTTTGTTTGTGGGTCTGGCCAATAGAAATTGGTGATACTCGATTGAAACTGCAGCGAGTTAATTTGCTGAGCTGATAATGGTGTGTGGCGGAGATTATGAAATGATGATCTCTCAGATTGTGTGTGTGAGAAATCTGGGCCAATTGCGTTGATAGAGCAGCTGAGGTGAGTGCTGTTGTGCAACATTGCAGTCTAGTTGCACCAATTGGGGACAAGCAGGCCAGTTGAATAAATCGCTCAACTAGAATCACAAAAAGCTACACCCAAAACTGGGCATCGGCATACGAGAGGATAAAGAGCACGATTCGGTAGTAAAATGGTACTGTGTGCGGACGGAGAGGATAAATCCCGAAATTAACGAGAGTACTTTACTCATGGGTTCATCTTCAAAACAAGTTCATCCATCAAAAAAAAAAAAAAACCGGTACCGAGACTCGAACCCAAGACCTTCGGCATGTTGATCCGTGCCTTTGCCGTATGGGCCACCATGGTTCGGTGACTAAGTGGCGGTTATTTGTCCATAAAAGCCACTCAATAGGATGAACTGTTCCAATGAACGAACACGGATAGAAATCCGGTCCGCATAACCGAAAACAAGTTGCGATAAAATCGAAAACAACGATTGTTTTCGATTTCATCGACAATGTTTTCAAAATCGACAACATTTTCTTCGATTTTGAAACATTTTGTTCTCAAAATTGGCAACCGTCCCCTACGATTCCCCCGAGCGTAACAACTGTCAAAACGCAGCCTAAATTAATCAAAACGTCAACCGAGCGATCGTGGCAGTTTGTGTTTTAGCCAAGTTTTTTTTTTGTTTTTTGCCGGCAAGGCGTCCTCCTCCACCTCCACCGGAGTGACCCCGCCGCAGCAGCAAGGCCAAGGCCAGACGCGGCAGTCGTCGGATCAACAACAGTGTGAGGAGCTCGGCTTTCAGCTCGCTCAACACCAAGTTCACCCACGAGGACGGCAACCGCAAGAAGACGGCCAGAGCAGCAACGGGGCACGACGCGACGGAAGATTGAGATTGGGCTTTTCCGAGGCGGAAACGATCCGGGAGATCTTTGGGATTTAGAAGAAGGCGGCGGATAACAGGCAATCAGTTGCCACTGTTCGACGATCAGAATCCGGTTGTGGGAGGGAGCGGGGGCAAGGCTGGAACTCCGAAGGTTCCTCCGGTAACGCCTGCTGGGGAGGAACCACCGAGCGAATTTGGGGACGACACGCGGAGCGTCATCTCGTCGGCGGTGTTCGCGCAGTCGTTTGCCATGTCCGAGTGCATCACCTAGTCGGAGCGCAAGAAGATCGAGAAGCAGAACAAGTACGTCGGCGGCGAGCAAACGGAGAACAAACCTCCGGTCGGCGTTGCGGCACTTCCCTGTTCCGTCCGTGGAGAACCCGAACGCCGTACAGCAGACCTCTTCACCCAACTGTACGGCCAGCGCCGAGTGGAACGGAACCTTAGGGACCATCTACAACCGTAGCCTCAACTGGCCACTCCTCCTCCTCCTCCTCCTCCTCCTCCTCCTCCTCCTCCTCCTCCTCCTCCTCCTCCTCCTCCTCCTCCTCCTCCTCCTCCTCCTCCTCCTCCTCCTCCTCCTCCTCCTCCTCCTCCTCCTCCTCCTCCTCCTCCTCCTCCCTCCTCCTCCTCCTCCTCCTCCTCCTCCTCCTCCTCCTCCTCCTCCTCCTCCTCCTCCTCCTCCTCCTCCTCCTCCTCCTCCTCCTCCTCCTCCTCCTCCTCCTCCTCCTCCTCCTCCTCCTCCTCCTCCTCCTCCTCCTCCTCCTCCTCCTCCTCCTCCTCCTCCTCCTCCTCCTCCTCCTCCTCCTCCTCCTCCTCCTCCTCCTCCTCCTCCTCCTCCTCCTCCTCCTCCTCCTCCTCCTCCTCCTCCTCCTCCTCCTCCTCCTCCTCCTCCAGGACCACCGATACGAAGGTGTTGTCCAGCGGGAGGAAATCATCAACGTTGATACCCTCAGAAACTTGATAAGATTTGAATGAATAATTTTCCCCAAACTCGCAATAGATCGATCTAATCGACCTTCCTCCCTCCATAGGCTGCGACGCCGTCCTCTTCCAGATCTGCAGCCACCTCAAATTGAACCACGACGACAACAAAAGCGACCCGGGACAAGGCGCATCAACCGAACTCGGGCTCCGTCGGCATCCTGGAGCCGATCGCGGTCAAGCTTCGGTTGTGCAGAAGGCGCTGAATACCCACAATCACACACTACATTACACTCTACCACCACAAAACTGTAATCTTACATTCTTCAATTCTACAATTCTAATTCAAAAAATTCTTAAAATCTAAAGTTCTAAATTTTTAAACACACAATACCTTTAATTCAAAAATTCTAGGATTCTTAAGTTAAATTGGAATCCAAAAATTTAAAACTTCTAAATAAATTTTAAAATTTTGAAATAGTTAAATTCTAAAATTCTTATATTCTAAAATTCTGAAATTTAAAATTTAATTCAAAATTCTTGAATTCAAAAATTTTGAAATTTTAAAGTTCTAAAACTCTAAAATTCTAAAAATTTCAAATTTATTTATTGCTTTATAAAATTTCAAATTCTGCAATTCAAAATTTTTATAATCTAAAATTCTGAAATTTCAAATTTATTAAATATAAAAATTCCAAAAATTCTACAATTCTAAAATTCAAAATTCTGAGATTCAAAACTTCTGAAATTTTAAATTTATTAAATTGTAAAATTCTAAATTCAACAATTCAAAGATTCTAAAATTCAAAATTCTTGAGTTGTAAAATTCTAAAATTCTAAAATTTTAAAATTCAAAAATTCTAAAATTCTAAAATTCAAAAATTCTAAAATTCTAAAATTCTAAAATTCTAAAATTCTAAAATTCTAAAATTCTAAAATTCTAAAGTTCTAAAATTCTAAAATTCTAAAATTCAAAAATTCAAAAACTTTAAATTTATTAAATTGTAAAATTCTAAATTCAACTATTCAAAGATTCTTAAATTCAAAATTCTAAAATTCTAAAGTTTTAAAATTCTAAAATTCTAAAATTCAAAAATTCAAAAATTCTAAAATTCTAAAATTCTAAAATTCTAAAGTTCTAAAATTCTAAAATTCTAAAATTCTAAAATTCTAAAATTCTAAAATTCTAAAATTCTAAAATTCTAAAATTCTAAAATTCTAAAATTCTAAAATTCAAAAATTCAAAAATTCAAAAATTCAAAAATTCAAAAATTTAAAAATTCAAAAAATCAAAAATTTAAAATTTCTAAAATTCTAAAATTCTAAAATTCTAAAATTCTAAAATTCTAAAATTCTAAAATTCTAAAATTCTAAAATTCTAAAATTCTAAAATTCTAAAATTCTAAAATTCTAAAATTCTAAAATTCTAAAATTCTAAAATTCAAAATTTAAAAATTCTAAAATTC
Organism: Culex quinquefasciatus; assembly: GCF_015732765.1. Lineage (NCBI taxonomy): Eukaryota > Metazoa > Arthropoda > Insecta > Diptera > Culicidae > Culex > Culex quinquefasciatus. The sequence goes on along the minus strand of NC_051862.1, from coordinate 92,999,437 downwards.
TAAAATTCTAAAATTCATAAATTCAAAAATTCAAAAATTCAAAAATTCAAAAAATCAAAAATTTAAAAATTCTAAAATTCTAAAATTCTAAAATTCTAAAATTCTAAAATTCTAAAATTCTAAACTTCTAAAATTCTAAAATTCAAAAATTCAAAAATTCTAATATTCAAAAATTCTAAAATTCTAAAATTCTAAAATTCTAAAATTCTAAAATTCTAAAATTCTAAAATTCTAAAATTCTAAAATTCTAAAATTCTAAAATTCTAAAATTCTAAAATTCTAAAATTCTAAAATTCTAAAATTCTAAAATTCTAAAATTCTAAAATTCTAAAATTCTAAAATTCTAAAATTCTAAAATTTAAAATTCTAAAATTTAAAATTCTAAAATTTAAAATTCTAAAATTCAGACGTGTGCTCTTCCGATCTTTCTAAAATTCTAAAATTCTAAAATTCTAAAATTCTAAAATTCTAAAATTCTAAAATTCTAAAATTCTAAAATTCTAAAATTCTAAAATTCTAAAATTCTAAAATTCTAAAATTCTAAAATTCTAAAATTCTAAAATTCTAAAATTCTAAAATTCTAAAATTCTAAAATTCTAAAATTCTAAAATTCTAAAATTCTAAAATTCTAAAATTCTAAAATTCTAAAATTCTAAAATTCTAAAATTTAAAATTCTAAAATTCTAAAATTCTAAAATTCTAAAATTCTAAAATTCAAAATTCAAAATTCTAAAATTCTAAAATTCTAAAATTTAAAATTTAAAATTCTAAAATTCTAAAATTCTAAAATTTAAAATTCTAAAATTCTAAAATTCTAAAATTCTAAAATTTAAAATTCTAAAATTCTAAAATTCTAAAATTCTAAAATTCTAAAATTCAAAATTCAAAATTCAAAATTCAAAATTCTAAAATTCTAAAATTCTAAAATTCTAAAATTCTAAAATTCTAAAATTCGAAAATTCTAAAATTCTAAAATTCTAAGATTCTAAAATTCTAAAATTTAAAATTCTAAAATTCAAAATTCAAAATTCAAAAATTCAAAATTCAAAAATTCAAAAATTCAAAAATCAAAATTTAAAATTTAAAATTCTAAAATTCTAAAATTCTAAAATTCTAAAATTCTAAAATTCTAAAATTCTAAAATTCTAAAATTCTAAAATTCTAAAATTCTAAAATTCTAAAATTCTAAAATTCTAAAATTCTAAAATTCTAAAATTCTAAAATTCTAAAATTCTAAAATTCAAAAATTCAAAATTTCTAAAATTCTAAAATTTAAAATTCTAAAATTCTAAAATTCTTTAAAATTCTAAAATTAAAATTCTAAAATTCTAAAATTCTAAAATTCTAAAATTCTAAAATTCTAAAATTCTAAAATTCTAAAATTCTAAAATTCTAAAATTCTAAAATTCAAAAATTCAAAAATTCTAAAATTCTAAAATTCTAAAATTCTAAAATTCTAAAATTCTAAAATTCTAAAATTCAAAAATTCTAAAAATTTTTAAATTCCTAAATTCTTAAATTCCTAAATTCCTAAATTCCTAAATTCCTAAATTCCTAAATTCCTAAATTCCTAAATTCCTAAATTCCTAAATTCCTAAATTCCTAAATTCTTAAATTCCTAAATTCCTATATTCCTAAATTCCTAAATTCCCAAATTCCTGAATTCCTAAATTCCAAAATTCCTTAATTCCTTAATTCCTTATTTCCTCAATTCTTCAATTCCTCAATTCCTTAATTCCTTAATTCCTTAATTCCTTAATTCCTTAATTCCTTAATTCCTTAATTCCTTAATTCCTTAATTCCTTAATTCCTTAATTCCTTAATTCCTTAATTCCTTAATTCCTTAATTCCTTAATTCCTTAATTCCTTAATTCCTTAATTCCTTAATTCCTTAATTCCTTAATTCCTTAATTCCTTAATTCCTTAATTCCTAATTCCTAATTCCTAATTCCTTAATTCCTAATTCCTTAATTCCTAATTTCTTAATTTCTTAATTCTTAATTCCTTAATTCTTAATTCCTTAATTCCTTAATTCCTTAATTCCTTAATTCCTTAATTCCTAATTCCTAATTCCTTAATTCCTTAATTCCTTAATTCCTTAATTCCTTAATTCCTTAATTCCTTAATTCCTTAATTCCTTAATTCCTTAATTCCTTAATTCCTTAATTCCTTAATTCCTTAATTCCTTAATTCCTTAATTCCTTTATTCCTAAATTCCTAAATTCCCAAATTCCCATATTCCTAAATTCCAAAATCCTAATAATTTCCAAATTCCCATGTTCCTAAATTCCAAAATTCCCAATTATTCCCAAATTCCCAAATACTCCAATTCCCAAATTCTTAAATTTCCAAATTCCTAAATTCTTAAATTCCCAAATTCCCAAATTCTCAAATTCCCAAATTCCCAAATTCTTAAATTCTTAAATTCTTAAATTCCCAAATAACCAAATTCCCAAATTCTAAAATTCCCAAATTCCCGAATTGCCAAATTCCTAAATTCTCAAATTTCTAAATTCCCAAATTCACAAATTCACAAATTCCCAAATTCCCAAATTCTTAATTTCCCAATTTCCTAAATTTCTAAATTCCCAAATTCCCAAATTCTCAAAATCCTAAATTCACAAATTCTTTAATTCCCAAATTCCCATATTCCTTAATTCCTAAATTCCCAATAATTCCCAAATTCTTAAATTCCCAAATTCACAAATTCACAAATTCACAAATTCACAAATTCCTAAATTCCTAAATTCACAAATTCCCAAATTCACAAATTTCCAAATTCTTAAATTCCCAAATTCCTAAATTCACAAATTCTTTAATTCCCAAATTCCCAAATTCTCAAAATCCCAAATTCCCAAATTCACAAATTCTTAAATTCCCAAATTCTTAAATTCCCAAATTCCTAAAATCCCAAATTCCCAAATTCTTAAATTCCCAAATTCCCGAATTGCCAAATTCCTAAATTCTCAAATTCCCAAATTCACAAATTTCCAAATTCTTTAATTCGCAAATTCCTAAATTCACAAATTCTTTAATTCACAAATTCCCAAATTCTCAAAATCTCAAATTCACAAATTCACAAATTCCCAAATTCTTAAATTCCCATATTCCATAATTCCTAAATTCCCAAATTCTCAAATTCCCAAATTCTTAAATTCCCAAATTCACAAATTCCCAAATTCACAAATTCCCAAATTCCCAAATTCCCCAATTCTAAAATTCCCATGTTCTTAAATTCCCAAATTCTTAAATTCCCAAATAACCAAATTCTAAAATTCCCCAATTCTAAAATTCCCATGTTCTTAAATTCCCAAATTCTTAAATTCCCAAATAACCAAATTCTAAAATTCCCGAATTCCCAAATTCCTAAATTCTCAAATTCCTTAATTCTTAAATTTAAAATTCTTAAATTCCCAAATTCTTAAATTCCCATATTCTTAAATTCCCAAATTCCTAAATTCCTAAATTCCCAAATTCCCAAATTCCCAAATTCCCAAATTCCCAAAATCCCAAATTCCCAAATTCTTAAATTACCAAAATCCCAAATTCACAAATTCACAAATTCTTAAATTCCCAAATTCCAAAATTCCCAATTTCTCAAATTCCCAAATTCCGAAATTCCCAAATTTCCAAATTTCCAAATTCCCAAATTCTCAAATTCCTTAATTCCTAAATTCTTATATTCCTAAATTCCTAAATTCCAAAATTCCCAAATTCTTAAATTCCCAAATTCTCATATTCCAAAATTCTCAAATTCCCAAAATCCCAAATTCACAAATTCCAAAATTCTTATATTCTCAAATTCCTTAATTCCCAAATTCACAAATTCCCAAATTCTTACATTCTCAAATTCCCAAATTCCTAATTTTGATTCGGGATTCCCAGATTCAGAAAATCCCAAATTCCCAAAAACTCCACATTCTTTAATCCCCAGATTCCCATATTTTTTGATTGTCATAACACTAATTTCTTGTATTCCCATATTCCAAACACACACACACACACACACACACACACACACACACACACTCACACAAAGATTAGTTTTATAATTAATGATGTATTTTTTGCCTCAATAAATAAAAAAAAACGAATCAACTGTTTTACTGAACCAAAAGAAATATCCAACGGTCAATTCAAAAACCAAAAGCAACGGTCAATTCAAAAATCGATTAAACCGCCACCCTTCGTTCAGGATGGCTGCGTGCTTTTTGTTTTGCCAGGCGTCACCAACCGTGACGACTCAAAATCAACAACATTGTTCTCGATTTTGTTGCAAATGTTACCGGACGACTGGTCGATAACATTCTGAAACGAATTTCAGAACGAATCGAGAACAATGTTGTCGATTTCCCGGACAGGATTTCTATCCGTGAATGAACACGCGAGAGGACTATACTCTCGCAAAATACTATCCCCTCGTTCTTTAACTTTAGGTGTAGTTTAATTCAGTTGTTTAAGTCTATTCCAGTTAAATAGGATAAGGATAAGATTGAGTTATGACTACAGTTTAATTTCGTAACACACAGTCGACCGATTTCAACATCCTCAGAGGAAATCAGTCAGCTTGACAGCAACTTTCGATTTTTCATTTGGTACCTACGGTACGGTCCTAAAATTCCACCAGAAGAGCCTCGACAAACAGCGCCGAGGTGCGAGAAACAATACCCACCATAAAATATAATTATGACCCCAGCTATAAAACCACCACCAATTCATCTCTGCGGATCGACCTTGCAGCGCCTGAAGAAAACGTGCCGTGATAAAGTGCAACCTTCAGTTTTCGAAGGCCTTTCCGATTTGATAAACAGAGCTCTTAGCGTACAAATAAGCTATTGCCTACAAGTGTGTGTGTTGGTTTATGATTTCTCGCAACCTGTCGATTTCCTTTCGAGCAAACACAAGTTGAAGCAAAAACTAAAAAAAAAAACTAACATCATCACCAGCTGAGCCGAGTGTGGAGCAGTGCAGTGCAGAACTCCAACATCCGTTAAGTGGGTTAATGAAATGCAGTTATTTATCATAACTTCCACTTTTGTGAACATCTGACGATCGCGGATACTGTTTACACACCACGGTTGGTGGCGGATCAGCGGCGATGAAGGCTCACCACGTTTGCTGGATGGATGGACGAAGAAGAGCTTTCAACAGCAACAGCAACCAGATGAAATATGGTCTTGAAATATTGCCATTGAGAGATACAGTGATTCGATGATCTACGGGGGCCGTGAACAGATTGCCTCAAGATGTTTGGCAGGTGTGTTTTACTAATATCATCACAGTGGAGTTCAGTGGAGTTTAAAATTACAGTGTTTTCAATAAATCAAGTCAAACATTTCATTAGGGAACATTGACTCTGGCTGGAAGGATTGGTTGAGCTTTCTTCATATTTTATATTAATTTCAATCAAAAAATTTCGCATGAATTTTCTAACAGATTTGCTTTTTGACTCATCCTAAAAGCCTTAACCTGTCAAAAGAGGTCATGGTTATTTCTCTCAATTGCTTATAATTACAATCAAAAAAATATATCAGTTCTTCAAAATCTTTACAAAATTTGCCAAGTATTTTGGATACTTTTCCGGGAATTCCCGAAATACAAGCGGAAGTATACATTTTCCTACATATTTTACAAGTTTACAAGCAAGTTTTAGTTTTGAAATTATACAAAAAATAATAATTTGAAAACCTGACTTATCTTATTCATTTCAATCTACTGTTCATAATGAACTAATCAGCTTGTCTGTTAATTTCATGTTTATTTAATATATATTTTTGAAGCTTTCACAATTAAGAATATTGATTACGCTTTTACGGAATGAATATTAACTAATTTATTTTTGATAACCTATTCTAACGATTTTTTTTTGTTTTATAATTTTAAAATATGATATTTACCTCTTCCGGCTAAGATTAAATTTGAGATTTGTTCAACCATTTTGATTACGTTGACCAAATTGGATGGAAATTTGTTTTGAAGTATTCGTGAAATTACAGTTTGAAGTTATAAATTTATAAAGCACGTGAGCAACCATGGGCGTAAGAGGGTTAAATATGAAAAAAATATCGTTTAATTTCAACCACTTCTACACTATGAAAATTACTTAACTTAACTAAAATCATACTATAAATGAAACCATGAAAAATCGTTAAAAACAACTTCGTATAATATAAAATTTTCCCAATGAATGCAACCATATTTCGCAAACTCGCATCATTTATTTGAAAACTTTGAGTTGTGATTTCATGAAATAGTGTTTCAAGTAAAAAAGCGATTATTTTGATTATCTATTTATTCACATGTTTGAAATTTTTGTTCTTGTATAAGTTATTTGCCATGGCAAACATGATTTCAGCATGACTTTTTTTTTCATTTCAACTTTATGGTCACTGTGACAAATTTAAAAGCACTTTTATGGTTGTGGAGCATAGATTTTCACTGTTCAAAGACTTTGATTGAAAAAATACTTCGCAACAAAAAACACTTATTATGTTTATGACAGCATAAAAAATTAGATAATTTATATATTTTCTCAAAGTTGGATGATTTATTTACAAGTAGTCAAGCCATTTATTGATCAGAAACAGGATCAGAATAATTTTCGTAAAATTTCAGATTTCCCGGGAATTCCCGGGATTTCCCGGGAAATTTGTTGAAAATTTCCCGTTTCCCGGGAATATTGTAACCCCGGGAAATTGGACGCTCTAGCTAAGAGTGAAAATACACAAGATTCCATGGTCCTTCCGCGCTCTTTCATTTCGATTTTCTGAGAGAATGAAAGAATCAGCGTGTGGTCGAAGAAAAGAGTAGGCGTGATAGATAGAGAATTCCTTTGCTTGGAAGAGATCTCGCAAGCTACTGTGACAGTTGCAATACTCTCTGATATTTTGGTGTAGGAATTATAAGATGATATTTGTTTCTATCAATCATTTTCATTAAGAGTCTGAAGATTTAATTCAATTTACAGGTTTGTCATGAGACTTACGTTGAAGGTTCAATACTTGAACAGTACGTTCCGGAAATTAAAACATAAGAAAGCTCCAATTGATGCGAACTGGGCACGGCAAACAAAAAAAAAATGAAAGGCAGGAAGTAACGAACGGAAGGTTGAAATTGAATTTTGTTCTGTTGTTTGGAGTGTAAAATACAAATACTTTAACAACATTTTATTAAAGATTCAACTCATTCAACTACTTACGTTATTCGTGCAAAAGATCCATCACGTGTCGTCCCAAATCCTGAAAGGAAACAAAGAAAACAAAAAATATGATAAGCATAATTTCGAGCCTCAAAACCCATCAATCCAGGCGAACTTTGGAGAAAACTTTCTCGAAATACATGTTATGTGTTGTTCCCCTCAGATAAACCCCCCACCTGAAGTGACCATCACCAGATATGCCAAGGTGGGCAAAAGCACTGCCCAAGGGGCACTTGAACTTTTATCTGCTGCCACTTTTGCACACAAAACGACGACACCGGCTGTATAGGCTGGGCTTCGTCCGATTTCGTCATCGCCGCCGAGGCCGGTTCCCCCGGGCCCAGGTCCAAAACAAGATAAATAAATCATGTCCAATAGCACGAGAAACGACAAAACGTGGGCATTTTTTGTTGTCGACACGAGTCTTCCAATGTTGAATTTTCACTTTCTCCTTGATGGCCATTTTTTTATGTTGCCACAGCGAGAGATCGAGCATGTTGTGGTCACTTGTTGAAAAATGTGTAAAACGACGACGACTGTCTTCCTCGAACGAGTTTTGATCATTTCTACAAAGGCAACGGCAGCATCGATTTTGCCGGGAAAGGTACGGCAATTAAGTTCCCAGGTTTGGAATAAGTTGAGAGTGAAAAGTGAGTTGAACGAATTTTTTACGCAGTGGACATTCATCAAGTGCTACATTGTTGACACTTAAACTGATGCATGATGTAAGTTGATTGAGTCTTCATTTGAATTTCAAATTTGAATCTTCAAACATTCTCGTCTCATTTTCATCTAAGTCTCATCTCATTCTCATCTCATTCTCATCTCATTCTCATCTCATAGACCAAAACAAAAATTCACTCAAAATTGAATTTCCTCCAACGTTTACCATAATTATTCGTCATTTTCACCGCGTTGAGTGTGCCTACCAACAAATTTACATTCCGTCAATTTTGATCGCCACTTTTTCAGCTGCGCTCTGTAATCAGCAATGATTTTCTTCACCTACCCCACCAAATAATCAAACGACTTTTTGTTTACCGACGGCGTGCTCTCTCTCTCTCTCGGAAGTGTTCAAACCGCCACTTTTCGGCGATGATAATTATGAATTTAAGGTACACTTTGGATAATTATTCGCTGATTAATTGATTAAAATTTTGCCGGCTTGAAATAATGGCGCCACTAATTTCGGTGGAGCCCAAGATGACGGATTACGTAAGGTGGGCATAACGTGGGGGAGATGACGGCCATTGTTTTCAAGTCGCAACTAATGGCGTTTAATTTTGGAAAATGGCGGGAAATTAGCGTTACGCAATGGGAGCTGTGAAAATGTCACCTTAAGTGGGTCTTTTGTGTGATTTGGTCGCGTTTATTATCGCTTCAATCAATTTAGTAGAAATATATGAATGAGTAATTTCATTTTCACCTGATTGGTCTGATGACTATCCAATTCTCCTTAAACTTAATACTATGGGGTTAATGGGCTATCTACAATCACTTAGTTTAGAACATCTGAGTAAAGTAAAATAGATAAGTTACTCGGGAAAGTACGAAACTCAAGGTGAGGATTGGAAAAGATCGAAGTAGCCATGGACGTAAAATTTGTTCGGTGCCGTAAATTTGACGTTTTCTCCGGTTTTGTTTTCAAGTTATTTCTCGTTTGCATCTTTTGGCCAATTTTTACAAAATTCCACGACTGTTTCGTATTTGTTCTTCGGATGACTTTATTCTGTAAGAGAATCTGTCTGTGGCTGAAGACAAAAGTGAAGCTCTCCGTGAACCTTTTCGTATGGCGGAACGGTGAAGATTTCCTGATGGTTAGAGTCTTTCCGGCAAAGCCAGAAGCTGTTTGCAACCTGCGGAGCCTGTCCCTTCACTTAAACAGCCCCTAAATGGAAGCAGATTCTATTTGATTCGGTTCGTCGACCTAAAACTATCAAGAACCTAGAGAAGGTGACGATCGTCACGCCGTCAGGCTGTGTCCAATTCCGGTTGCAGGAAAATAAAGATTGAAGCTGCTTATTGAAGATATCCAGGTTTTTGTGAGATCTTTCTATTTTTTCCATACCATACCAATATAAATTATATTCTATTGATTCAATGAACTATCATTCCTATCCCTTCTCCATCTTCCATTTTACTAATTTACACTTACACACCCAACCACAATTGATTCGGAGCGTTTGGTACGGTATGTCTACGCATCCTTCCTCCTCTGTAGATTCTGTGAAATGTGATCCGTTCACAGAATCCTTTCTGCGGTAAACACAACGCAGTAATTTTTTTAATTTTTGCAATTCATTTTCGAGTGTTCTCGGATGTACCGCAATTATTAATATTGACAAGAAAAGTGCTTGGGACGTAATCTAATCACAAGACTTTCCAGCATGCTTTCATCGGACTGGCTGCGTTTGTGTTAGATTAGATTAGATTCAGGAATGTACGAAACTTACGGCTGTCATCCACAATTAACTTAGAAAACTTGCTTGGCTAATATACCTTGCTATGTAGTTGTTTGTTTACCTTTGATATGGAAACGTCAACTTACCGTAGATTTTGAAATTTTGATGTCAAGTTTCTAAATTGATTACGCTTTCATTGTAGAAGATCAGATTCATTTCCATTGATTCAAATTCCTAAGCTAAGTGCTATTTTCTAATTGAAGTGGTTGTAGATAGCCCATAACTTGGTATCTTATCTTATGGTGACCGTTTTTCAGTCATAAATGTCGAGTTTGTTAAAAACGCAGCCCAATTCACTAAAAATACATAACAAATGTGTAAAGGATGTATTAGACTACGGCAAACCAACAAACAAACTTGACAGTTTGTCTGCGAGTTTGGCAATTTGTCAAAAACAAAAAAGTGTGAGTTTTTTTTGTTTGTCATAGTCTAAATACGGTTTAGACTCTTGTTCTTTTCAATAAATTAAAACTATTTTATGATCAACATAAATTATTATTAAAGACTAAAATTTTCGAGAAATCAATCATTTTCACACCCTTCAACTTTTGTAAAAATTTTATCCGTTGTTTAAAAGACTGAAGACATTGACTATGATTGAAAAATAACTTTCGGAATCGTCATTCTGTGCATTTTTAGATTGGTATTACAGTCCAGAATCGATTATCAGAAGCCTCGATTATCTGAATGTTGTATGGGACATTAAATAATCAAATCATGAACAAAAATAAATATGTTTTCAATTTTCTAATTTTTAATATTAAATTTTAGTTCTGCGATTCCAAATGTGAGTGGTTGATTGCCTCTTAATATTCTACTACCACCATTTTGACCGCCATTTTGAATTTAAAAATTATAAATCACTTTAGAGCATTTATTTTTTATTTTTTTTTAATTAATCAGATGATCAAAAATGTTAAAATCAAGATTTTTCATGATTAATTTCTGAAGCATCTGGGAATAGATCTATCCTCATGAAAATAAACTATTACTATTACAGCTTTTAAAGGAATAATTGGTACTATTTTATTTAAAAAAAATTAACCCTTTCCAACCAAAAGAAAATTTAGTATTTTTTACGTTTTTGATTACCATGATCAAACGAAATGAAAATTGAATTGGTATTATTAAATACTGCAAATAGGTTTGTGCAAGAATAACTATTTAAATTAATTTAGTAACTGTTACTTGTTGGGACATCGTACCCTCTAGGCCAGGAGGCCTTAAGACGCCCCAGCCGGTTGGTCTTAGAGCCACGGCCGACTGGGGTGGGCTCTGGGCCTCTTTTGCGCGCTGGCGGGACTAGCTAAAGCAAAGAGCCTTCTCATCAAGGTCGGCTCGAAGCCGAATCAAGGACACAAGACCTAGGAATTACTTTTTAACTTTTTGTATTTAAACTTACGGTGTGTGAGTGTGTGTGTGGTTAGTGCGGTGGGCCGGCCTTGCTGCTGGTGCTGCTGCTAGGAGTTGTTCTCGCTGCTTGGGCTGCTACGGGGTGCTGGACGGCCGGTGAGGCACAGGGGGCCACCGGGCCATACGTGGCCGTTCTCGGCCTACTCCTTGGGGGCTCCCGTGCGCGTGCCCGATTTCGGATTCACCTCCGAAACTCGTGCGGCGATCCTGGACACACGTGCTTCTCGAACTTGCTGCGGTAGAAACCCGGCTTCGTGGACTCCAACCACGTGCCAAACCACCGAAGTGCGCCGGTGGGCGGGTTGTCCTCTCCAGGATGGACACATCTTGGCCACCAGACTGGCGATCGTCCGGAAGCGATCTTAGTTGGTAATTACGGGTCCTTCCGGGTGAATAAACACAATTTGGGGAAACGATAAGGTTAGACAGATCACGTATCGCCGTTGGCTCTCAGCATATCCAAATTTTAACCACAATGCTACCTGATGTGACGATTCTTGATCCAATCTGTACTTTCCCACAAATTACCACAACGTGGTATCACTTTTGGGCTGACCGTGACCTTCGGTCAAATTCTTGCACTGTCTTTGTGTTGCTGGACGATCTGGCTTGTTTGACTGTACTTGTAGGAAAGATCTTATCAGTCGTTTTCATGGTCAATCTAACCCTCTCATCCGCGTAATCGTATTCTCTTTTATTCCCTTTCGTGGTTCTCTAGCTGTTCTCTTTGCAAGTAACGATCCCAATGATCTCCGTTGTATAGCACCACAACCGCTGGGTTAGTAGGTAAAGTGTGTGGACAGATATTGGGCCTACGGTTCGTTAAGTGTAGTTTATTATTTATTTCCCTAACTGTGCTCTGTCTAAGTTACATTTAAACATTAATACAATAAATGAAAACAATACAAAACAAAAGCCTTATTCCCTACAAAATTAAATTAAACTTCAAATTAATAGACGTGCTCCTATTTGCCATGGGCGAAGTTAAATGGCAAAATCGAGCGATTACCCGCAACGGTAACACTACCTCTCACTCCCTCCTGAAAAAATTAAAAATGTGAAACATTTATTAATTTTTTTGTTCAGGCTAGATCAAATCAAAACTTGCCCAGGAATTAGGACGGGCTCATTTGAAAACTACCATCCTCCCGTTGAAGAACCAAACAGTTGCTCCTCATAATGAGAAGTCTGTTTACAACGAGCTACTTCAAATCAATTACTCAATCTTTCTGCTCCCAACATTTCCGAACAAACCTTGTTCATAGGGAGAGAAGATTTTCTCTCTCTGGAATAACCGCGAATTTTCCTGATGATGCAGATCGAATGTTTCCAAAGCCCCTGAAATAAATTCAGCAAATAGGAATCGGGCAAATTTTCTGGTGAAAATCAAGCTTTCAAAAATAAATCAACTCCGCAGGGTAGATGGTGACGTCATACCATCCACTCATTGCGATTCAGAATTTTTCATTTTTCATTTTAGTTTTCCTTAATCTGTTTAATCCCTCTTTCGCGACCACTTTGCCAAAATATTTGAGGCTAGTTCTCTTTCCAGTTATTTTAACCCTCTTCTCTTTCGTACAAAAAAACAGGCTAACACACGACAACATCTTCAGACTCGCACTGGACATTATTTACTCATCTTGGACATGATCATATTGTACAAATACTATGTCTGACACAACGGTACAGAACAATAGTTTGAAAAGACTGCTCTTGTATTTGTGTACACTTTTCTAGACAAAACCACAAACATTAAACAGTTTGTGTATACAATTCTCTTGGCTGGACATTTTGTAAGCGAAACAAACCAATCTTGTTTACAAAATGCCGAAACTTTTACGTTTCATTTTTCGATTTTCTTGTTTTGAACAAATCACCTGATTATCTAGGAACAACAATTGCCCAGATATCAGTTCTGTGTGGTAGGTTCTCAAATTTTCACTCGCCAATCTCGCTCTGGTTTACTCCTGCTCTACTTTCTCAATGAAAACTCTGTTTTAAATTGTTATAAAGATGAATGCACTGAAAGTTCATAATATTGGTTATTAAAGTTCTCTTGCTCGTCATGCCTTCGTACCTAAAGTATTTTTCTTGCTACAAATCATCTAACCCATTCTCTTCCTGCTGCACAGACCAAAACATCTGAAGAAGTATACAAATACATCTAAAACTCAGCTGTTGATCGTGGAAATCACTTTTCCTCTTGTCCCTTTTGTAACTGTTCCACCTACAATATGTTAGTAAGTTTTCGAAACAGTACAACCCTCTCGCTTACTCTTTTCATGACCTACAACATGCTCGTTCTCTAGAAAACTCGGTACTGTACTGGATATTTTCCCTCTTTGCATTAATTTGGGTAAAAATCATTCTTTGCATTGCCTTGCTGTTCTTTTTCCTGATTACAAATTCACATAATTTTTACAAGTTGATTACAACACTCATAAAATTTTAATAAATATTGTTGACTCTGCACAATACACGTAAACACGTTAAAATACTGTGTATTAACATTTATGCACAGGCACCTTTATCAGCTATACATAACAAAATTTGTGGTTGTTATTTCGGCTTTTCTCTTGTTTAAATTATTCTTCTAATATTTTCGTACTATGCTAACGATCACCACAATAAAGTTTTAAACAACAAAACATTCAACGACTTTGGTATTGATGAGAACAGAAGAATCACCACTACCAAAACTCTTTTTTTATTAGTTTCACAGTCATAATTCGTATCTATAGATGAAAATTATTGTGTGTTTTGACCAGAGAATCTCACCACTACTTTTCCTGAACACATTCTATGATTCTACATCAACAAAACAACCGATCAGTAGAAACACTGGGAATCTATCCAAACTCCTTGATTAATTTTCATGTCAGCTTGCCAAAAACCAATTTCCAATTTTTTTTCCTTCAATCATGCTTAAACTTGGTAAAACTTATCATGCACTAGTCTTGTCTTGGATGCCCTGAAAACAATAACAAATTGTATTCGCATTGGAAAAAATAACCTGAGTCTGTGGTTGCTCTTCATCGCTCTCTCGATCTCTTCTAAATTCTTCTTATCATCCAGATATAAATAGGTTTACAAACACCACTACATTAAAATATTTTGTTAATATTTGTAATCACTTGTTATCACAAATTCTATCACAGTTTTTCTATGTATAAGCTACTACGAGCAGTAGCTTATATCAAAGCATGCTATTCTTTATTCATTTATTACTTGCTGACCGAATTGGACGCACAAAACAGCTGGATATCGAGACAAGATTTGAAAAAAGGATCATCTCAGTTCTGCCAAATTTGTTGTTCAGTTTTGTGAAATTTAATTGATTTGTGTGAGAACTTCCTGAAAAGCACTTTGCTAAACTTAAATGATTTGATTGAAGTACGGAGTGAACTAAAGTTTAACAAATTTGTAAATATTTGGCTAAGTACAACTGAAACAACACATGACTAGAAAAAAAATTGCTTAGCTGTCGTAAAACTGGCTTTATTGTATCCTAAACTTTGAACAGTTGGATCAAACAACTTGATTGTAGTGGAAATTTCCCTAATAATGCATATTACACTTACAAAAACACTTTAAAATAAAAAATAAATAAATAAATAACACAAACAAATTCTAAACTCTTTGAATCTATGGCATGCAAACTATACAAATTCATTTTCAGCTTGATATCGGGTTTCAATATCCCTCTCAAATATTCAACGTTATCAGAGTCGAGAAAACTTCCCAAAATTCTCGCCAAATCTCGAATTTGTAGCACTTTCTTGGAATAATTTCATGAAAATAAATAAGTTGCATGCGATGTAGAGAAATTCTCGAATAAGCACTGCTAAAATCATCACTTTCTTTTGGAAATCTTCCAAATTTTCCCCTTTCTTCCCTCCTTCTTTTCTCTTCTTTGTACTCGCAATTCGTTTGCCAATTTTCACCAATACTAAACGTTTTTTCCACTTTGCTGGTCACAGTTTGAGGGGATTATTCACGAATACTATTCACGTTTCAAAACCGTGAAATATAAAGAAAATAGACGCAATAAACTACAATTATCGCATTTCAAATCAAAAGAACTGTAGTACGGGATTAATTTCACTTGAAGAATAAATTTTATTTCATTTAATGCAGAGATTGCACACAAATTGCTTTTTTTTACAATTTAACAACATAATATCACTTTTTTTTCACTGATTACCTTAATGAACTTTATGTTCTTTTGATTATTCATCATATTTGATTAAATTTTTACCTAGAAAAAAGGAAAGAAACTTCTCATTAGTAAAGTGCTTGAAATCTAAAAATTTGAAAACATTTAATCACAAATATCTTTAAAATTCAGTAAAATCCTGAACAATTGAATTGTTCGGAATGGTTAGTCACATCAAGACCCAGTTATTGAAAATTCGCCATCTTGCTTCTGTTAATTTCTCCCGCCATTTGCTTTTTCATCAAAGCAGAATGCTAGTCTTCAAATACGTTCGCGCACCAAGCGAGCGTTCAATTGATTTTTGCCTTTTTAGAAAAAATGAGAGTTGTGCACTGTCTTGGCTAAAAAACTCGTACAGAGACTTCGCAAAACTTCCCTAACTACCAAAACCACACTTAATCAAACAGAACTTGTATCCTTGATTAGCTTTGTTAATTACACTTTAAGTTGGGCGCCATTTGTTACTGGTCGGGACATCGTACCCTCTAGGCCAGGAGGCCTTAAGACGCCCCAGCCGGTTGGTCTTAGAGCCACGGCCGACTGGGGTGGGCTCTGGGCCTCTTTTGCGCGCTGGCGGGACTAGCTAAAGCAAAGAGCCTTCTCATCAAGGTCGGCTCGAAGCCGAATCAAGGACACAAGACCTAGGAATTACTTTTTAACTTTTTGTATTTAAACTTACGGTGTGTGAGTGTGTGTGTGGTTAGTGCGGTGGGCCGGCCTTGCTGCTGGTGCTGCTGCTAGGAGTTGTTCTCGCTGCTTGGGCTGCTACGGGTGCTGGACGGCCGGTGAGGCACAGGGGGCCACCGGGCCATACGTGGCCGTTCTCGGCCTACTCCTTGGGGGCTCCCGTGCGCGTGCCCGATTTCGGATTCACCTCCGAAACTCGTGCGGCGATCCTGGACACACGTGCTTCTCGAACTTGCTGCGGTAGAAACCCGGCTTCGTGGACTCCAACCACGTGCCAAACCACCGAAGTGCGCCGGTGGGCGGGTTGTCCTCTCCAGGATGGACACATCTTGGCCACCAGACTGGCGATCGTCCGGAAGCGATCTTAGTTGGTAATTACGGGTCCTTCCGGGTGAATAAACACAATTTGGGGAAACGATAAGGTTAGACAGATCACGTATCGCCGTTGGCTCTCAGCATATCCAAATTTTAACCACAATGCTACCTGATGTGACGATTCTTGATCCAATCTGTACTTTCCCACAAATTACCACAACGTGGTATCACTTTGGCTGACCGTGACCTTCGGTCAAATTCTTGCACTGTCTTTGTGTTGCTGGACGATCTGGCTTGTTTGACTGTACTTGTAGGAAAGATCTTATCAGTCGTTTTCATGGTCAATCTAACCCTCTCATCCGCGTAATCGTATTCTCTTTTATTCCCTTTCGTGGTTCTCTAGCTGTTCTCTTTGCAAGTAACGATCCCAATGATCTCCGTTGTATAGCACCACAACCGCTGGGTTAGTAGGTAAAGTGTGTGGACAGATATTGGGCCTACGGTTCGTTAAGTGTAGTTTATTATTTATTTCCTAACTGTGCTCTGTCTAAGTTACATTTAAACATTAATACAATAAATGAAAACAATACAAAACAAAAGCCTTATTCCCTACAAAATTAAATTAAACTTCAAATTAATAGACGTGCTCCTATTTGCCATGGGCGAAGTTAAATGGCAAAATCGAGCGATTACCCGCAACGGTAACATAACTATGAAACTAAAATGTTAACCAAATTTTAAATTTTAAGTAAAAGAATTATGGAGCACCGGTGTAATAATGGGTGTGAGCGGGTTAAATGTGAAAAAATGGAAGACTGATTGTGAAATGATGTTAATTTATCGAATTATTTAAATCATTTTTTTGTGCTATGAAAAAACATTCAACCAAAGCCAAATATAAACCTAAAAACTGCCCAAAAATTGCAAACATATTTTAAAAACTTAATCCAAATATTTGAAAACTGCGAGTTGTAAAACAAACACATTTTACTATTACTACTACTGCTTTGATAAAAAAATACTTCTCAACAAAAAGCTATTTTTTTATTTATTGTAAGATTTGAGCTAATAAAATTAGAAAAAATATACATTTAATTGTTGTTGCATGATTTTTTCCATGCAGTCAAGCTATCAATTGATCTTCACATTTATAAAAGTCGCTGTCTAATATAGTTTTGTTGCACAGTATCAATCAGAGCCAAGATCAGAACAATTTTCAATAAATTAAAAATTTCCCAGGAATTCCCAGGATTTCCCGGGAAATTGGTAGAAAATTTCCCGTTTCCCGTGAAATTTGTAACCCCGGGAAATTGGACGCTCTACCATACATAAAAGATTTTTTTATGAACACAGAGATCTGCATTTAAAAATTAGTTTTTGTATCTTTATTATCTTACTAAAAATACCGAGCTTCAATAATTCTATTTGTTGGAATGCATTTGAAATATTTATCCAAAAATTCAGAAACTTCGAAAATCTGACGGCAGGATGCCATGAGAAATCTTAACTTAGTAGAAGTTGTTCAATGTCGAATTTGATAAAATTTAAAGACCATGACTCTTAGAACCATTGTACTGTCATCAGTGGAAAAGTGTTGATTTATCATAAGCTTGAAAGATATTGCAACCCTGTCATGAAATAGCGCCACTTTACAAATCTATCAAACATGATTAGTTCTTCCAGATATAGTACACTGAAATTAAAAATGTTTCCCCAATCAATATACAGTTTATTGTGATGTTTGGAGATCTTGCAACCCTTTTCTTATATATTGCCAGTTCAATCGAATTTATGAATCTTTGACCTTTAATGTAGTCAAATTTAGACCTTATTAGATATCAGATTATAGATATTTGAAAGACATTATGGAAATCTGACAACAGCCTTTTGAAATACAAATTGGGTCAGAATTCAACTGTTAACTGCCCGCATAAAAAAGTACCATATAAAAACTTTTTTTCATATGGTAATTGAACTTTAAACTATATTGTTACTACCATTTCCAAAAATGTTTGACTACTATTTTAAAAATGGTAATTATATGGTTGGCATGAATTTTTACTATCTCACAAATGGTTTAACCATCTGGCATAAGGGTGGTTAGCAATGGTAACCTTAAAAAACTCAGTACTATTTTCGTCAAAAAACTGTTTGTTGTATGGTAAATAAATGGTTTAAGTACTATTTGGCAAAAAGTAACCTTAAATCAAATAGTTCACAAATAGTTTAATATAGTTAAATTTTAATTTTGGGAAATTGAAAAAACGATTTCACAAATAGTTACCATTTCTCAAAGTGTCATTGTATGATCCAATATGGTCATCAAATGGTAATTTTTTATCCGGGTGTTGTTAACTAAAACGAAGTTGACTTTATAGCTGTCGGCCACCATTGCTAGTATCAACCACTAGTGTCTTCCTTTTGATCTACAAGGACTTCGCCGCCCTGGGCTCCTCAGTGTATGAAAGTATGGCACGGAGCGACGGCGCCGAATACCCATATTTACACAAAGAATTTTAGAGCGCCCGCCGCGGGATTCGATCCGGCGACCTCTGGATTGTGAGTCAAGTGCGCGGTCCGATTGATCCACACGGACGGGACGGGACTGTTGTTAACTAAGCATAAGTTATAACGCATCAATTTAAAACAATTGCATAGATCAGCTTGCAAGCTGGCACCAATCCAATCAATTCAAAGCTCCAAAATCCGCCAACGATTAATTACCACCAAATTTGGCGCCCAAATGAAACCCCCAAAGTGACTCATCAAAAGCTCATTAGCTTTCAGGGCGCAAATAAGTAATTTCCTTTCACTTTTTTTTTGGGCACACTGGTCCAAAATTTGTCACCTTAATTTGCGCGCATCGCGAGTGAATCCAAATATGTCTAATGAAACGGCTAAACCGTTTTCGGTGATGCGTTGATGAGGTGCGATTTAAACATTAAAAGAGTGACGGTAGTGCCTTGGCCGCGCGTGGTCACGAACTTTCGGGAAATGTTGTACAACTTTCTCCACGGTTTTCGTTGCAAATGGAAATTAAGGGTTGAAATGCATTTTTTGTTTTGCCTCGTTGGAGGAAGGTCTTATCGCATTGATTTCCGTCTTTTTTTTCGTAGCAGATGGTAGGTTAACCCTCGGTTGCCATGTTTTGTTCGAAAAAACTTTTTGGTACAAAAATTTTGATTCAGATGGCTTGAAGAGGGTTAACCCCGCTCAACCCTTTCCACGTGGTCAAGATTAAGTCAGATTCGTGGAACTTTGAATAAAAGTGAGCGTTAAGCAGCCCTGCTGTTGTGTTACACTCGGTAATTAGTCCACCTCGCGAGAGAGGGCAGGTCTGCTAAAACAAGTTGAGTAACATCGCGCGAGATCTGGTTACGATAAACGGCTGTTGTGGTCATGGTCCACATTAGGGGTAGACCTCGCAGGATGGCTGGGTTTCGTAATGGTGACGAGAAATGACATCCGGTGTGTGTGTGTGTGTGTCTTTATGGGGAAGAAGATCATCGGTTATAACCGTGACCAATAGAGAGTGGGTTATCCGGTGTGACGGGTTTGCCCCGGACGACCCACATTAATAACTGAGTCAGGTAATGGCTATCGTTATCTGTTTCAGCATTTATGTTTTAAAAGAATTTCGGTTGTTTGCCGGAACTGTTTGATTTTTTGACCGGTCTACTTCCAAAAGAAACAAAAATGTTGTCGATTCTTTTGGAAACTTCGGAACAATGCTGTACCAAACGTTTAAATATAATTTCTATTTCTATCAAGATTGAAAATATTTGTAAAATAAAAAAAAGTTCTAAACAACCGTTTCTAGAACTTCCTAACCTCACCAGCTCTCCTAGCTATATCCCTAGGTGAGCCCAATTATCGTAACAAAGTGCTGCATTCTTGTGCAAATCTGTAGAACACAGATCTATAAACCCACCAGAAGACTGCAGTCTCGCGATCCCAGGTGTTTGCGGCGTGGGTGTTATTTTCCCGCAGTTCAGTGCAGAATAAACCTGCTGCTGCTGCAACTTCACAGAGCAACAGACAGGCAAGGTCATAATTTAGCTTTATTACGGGCATGAATGCTAATTTCGTCGCTCTCAACTTGCTGGGTGTCGCGCCGTCGCACAGTGGGTAAGATTTGCGGGAAAATCTAGGCAAAATTGTTTTTTTATATTTGAATAAATTTTTTTCGTATTTCAAAGTTTAACTTCACAAAATGAGTAATTCTATTTTTGCCAAATTTGGTGAGAAATGTCCCATTGTTGCCAGTCCACCGACACTTTGAGTAATCCATTTTGCCCTGGGATTTACCAGACACATACTCTCGTACGAGGCTTTACTAGCGAACGGAATTAGTGGCTCGATTGGAACAACAACGTGTGAGCGTTCGAACCGAGGCGGGCTGTCGAAATTAAGTAGCTGATTTTTGCATACCGTATTTTTTTTTTTGAATTAAATATACTTTATTGAATCTTTCTTATAATAATTACATTTGGTTTACATAATAAGTGATCAGCTGTGGCTCTTCAGCTTTAATTTGCTTTTCGTGATTTAAACACTGTTCATTTCCATAACTTTAAAAATATATGATTTATCATTTTTGTAACACTAGGTACAATGAGGAAAAAAAAAATGTTAAGAAAACATAACCTAACCTAAAACTAACTTAAACTTACAATAAACTAAACCAATCCTTGAATCAAGGGGTATTCAGAAATAGCACATTTTTCCCTGAATTTCAAACATTTTTCTTGAATCTTCTGATCCAACATTTTTACTTCTGCTAATTCATGAACCTCACTTGATCTTGTCCAGCCAGGAACATTCAAAACCATTTTGAGTACCTTGTTTTGGACACGCTGGAGCTTCAATTTATGAGTTCTAGCGCAACACTCCCAAACAGGTACTGCATACTCAATAACGGGGTAAATTATTTGTTTGTAAACTGCTAGCTTATTTTTCAAAGATAGCTTTGATTTTCTGTTAATTAAAGGATACAAACACCTGATGAGAATGCTGCACTTGTTCAATATTTTGTCTACATGCTGCCGAAACAAAGTTTCGAGTCAAGTATGAGACCTAAATAGACAACTTCCTTTGACCAGGGTATCGAAACATCATTCATTTTAATCAAAACATCATCCTTTGGGACAAATCTGGCCGATTTGGAAAGTGGAAAAATGATGGTTTGAGTTTTGGCTGCATTTATGCGAATTTTCCAGTCGCCAAAGTATTCGGAAAGAACGTCAAGACCCTTCTGAAGACGGCCAACTAAATATCTGGTTATTTTACCCTTATAAATAACGGCAGTGTCATCAGCAAAAGTGACAACACACCATTACCAGGAAGAGTAGGCAAATCAGATGTAAAAATATTGTACAGAAGTGGGCCAAGAATACTTCCTTGGGAACCCCAGCATCAATGTTGAATAATCCAGAAGCAATCCCATTCAGAAAAACCCTGAACGATCTCTCCGAAAGATAGTGCTGGATAATTTTGATAAGATACATTGGAAAACCGTATAAATACAGTTTATGTATCAAACCATCATGCCAAACATTGTCAAAAGCCTTCTCAACATCCAACAAAGCCATAGCAGTTGATTTAGACTCAAGCTTGTTCTGCTTGATGATTTTAGTTACTCTCGTAAGCTGATGAGCAGTATTATGTCCCTTTCGGAAGCCAAACTGCTCATTCAAAATTATATTATTATCGTTGGTAAAATCCAAAAGCCTTGAATAGATGACCTTCTCAAAGAGTTTGGACAGACTACTCAAAAGACTAATGGGACGATAACTTGTTGGCGATGTTGGATCTTTTGAGGCTTCAAAATTGGTATGACTTTGCCCAGTTTCCAATTGGTGGGGAAGTAACCAAGTTGCAAACATTTATTGAAAATATTGGCTAGATGTTGAAAGAACTGATCACTCTGTTTTTTCAACACTAGATTAAAATGTTATCAAAGCCAGGAGCTTTCATATTTTTCATTTGTTTAACTGCAACTTTGACTTCCTCACCAGAAACATGGGAATCTGCAGGAAATTCAAAGGTAGAGTCATTGATTGTTGAAATACTATTGGCAACTGATGTTTCTTTACGGCTGGTCATGGAAGCGCCAAGATTATGAGAACTAACAAAATGAAGCCCAAGTGCATTTGCCTTTTCCTCGGATGTAATCAAAGGAGAATCCTCAACAATAAGAGGAGGAATAGGCTTTGGTTTGTTTTTAAGAACTTTTGAAAGTTTCCAAAATGGTTTTGAATAATTCCCAAGCTGGCTTACATGTTTTGAAAATTCTTGATTTCTGATATTGTCAAGTCGGTCTTGTATGATTTTGTTCAAATTGTTCACTGAAATCTTTTGTCATAGTCCCCAGTCCGTTGATATTGTCTCCTATAAACATTCCTAAGTCTAATCAAGTGTTTAGTATCTACGTCAATATCAGTTACCTTAAAATTAACAGGAACCTCCCGAACGTTGGCAGCCTCTGCTTGGTTGATAGCCTGCTGGATCACCTCCAGCGAACGATCAATATCGGCAGAAGTTTCCGGGTGTTGATCATAGTCGATGTTGCTGTCGACCACTTGCTGAAACTGCTGCCAGTCAACGTTGTGGTAATCTTTCCGGGTTGGTTGCCGCTGCGGAGTAACGGAAGCTCCAACCTCCACAACCACCGGATAGTGATCAGAACTCAACTCTTCAAACACCTCAGGATGAGCCACGTTCTCAGCCATATTGGTAATGAAGAAGTCGATGATTGAGTGATTCCCAGACCGAGCCACCCTCGTTGGACGATCCGGACTCACAACGTTGTAGTATCCGTTTTGCAGATCGTTGTGCAGAATCACTCCGTTCCGATTCCTCCTGCTGTTGCCCCAAACTTCATGCTTCGCGTTGAGGTCACCAGCGATGATGTACTTTGCGCTCCGCCGTGTCAGCTTCTGGATATCGCTCTTCAGTTTTGCTGCTGAACCATCTCTGGCATTCACCTGACGTGGGCAGTATGCAGCAATGAAGAGTACTGGGCCAACCGAAGTGGGAATTTCCACCCCAACGGCCTCGATGATGTCCAGCTTGAAGTGTGGCAGCCGGCGTGGCTTGAGATCACGATGAACAGCGACAAGCACACCTCCTCCTCCAGAGGTGGTCCTATCGAGCTGCGTCGCGATCTTGTAGTTTTGCAGATAAACTTTTTCACCGGGCTTCAGATGAGTTTCCGTGATGGCAGCTACGTCGATCTCCTTCTCGCGAAGAAAATCCACCAGCTCTAAGTTCTTCCTCCTAATGGAGCAAGCGTTCCAATTCAGCAGCTTGAGGGACCTACGATCCATACTGGATGACGAACGAGGTCAGCACTTCAATCTGCTGGGTCTTGGTTTTGCATCCACGCAGTGCAGCGGACATCTGTTTGAAAATATTGAGGAGTTCGGTTGAGGTGTAAAGATCATTACCATTTTCCTCAACTGCTGGTTCTTGGGTTGGTCTTGGCTCCTGGCTGAAGCCCGGTGGTGGCGGTCTCGGCTCCTGGCTGGAACCCGGCCGTGGATGATTCATCTCAGCTCTCTTCCTGGGATCCAACGGCAACGGTGCCAAGTTCGGGACCTGGCGTCGCGGTTGAAGAGGTGGAAAATTTTGCTCCACCAGGGCTGGAGGAGTTCTACGACGCTGAGGCTGATTCTTCGTCGATGCTTGCTGCCGAATTTTCACGAACTCAGCTCTCTTGGGGCACTTTCGGTCGGTTGACGAGTGCTCACCGTTGCAGTTGAGGCACTTCACCAGCGAATCTTGGATGCACTGGGATGTGATGTGCGCATCGGTACCACATTTGGCGCAACGACGCTTCAGGTGGCAGTTCTTACCTCCGTGCCCGAAGCCCAGGCAGTTGAAGCATTGTGTGACGTCACGATGCACTGGTCGGTATCGCTCCCACGACACGATAATGTTGAAAACCGCTCGGATTGCCTTCAGCTCAGGAAGCGTCGTCGATCCCTTAGCCAAATGCAGCAGGTAGAGCTGGTCACGGTACTTGATGTCTTTGTTGCGTCGGCTCATTTTGTGCACGGCCAACACATCCAGTTTCAAAACTTTTAGCTCGGCAGCTAATTCCTCCACTGGCATGTCGTACAGACCTCTGACGACGATTTTGTACGGCTTATCCATGACGACATCATGGGTAAAGTACTCCGCCTCGTTTTCGGTCAAGTAATCCTTGACCAGTTGATAGTGCTGCCTGGATTGCACCAGCACCTTAAATCCGTCCTGACACAGACGAATGTTGCCTAGGACTTTCCCAGACTTGATGAGTTCAACCAGCCCCGCTCGAAAGTCGATCGTTGCTGCTGATTGCCGCACATAAAAAGGAGGCAGTTTCTCCTTTCGCTGTTTCACTTCATTCTCCTTTGCTTCCGCTACCTGGTCCTCGTCAGGCAGTCCAGCAAACTTGTTGTTCTTCAATAGCTGCTCCTCGTGCGACGAAGAGTTCTCCTCCTCCTCATCCATCGGTACAGTACCGTCGCTCTTTTTCGTCCTGTTCGCTCTTTTTCCCCGGTTTTTGGCCATCAGTTGAGGCCTCAACCTTCCTTTTGGAAATTCCCACTTTTTTGCCTGCTTGAGCCGCAGGTAGGGCGATATTGCCGGCGTTTTGCGCCGGAACGCGACGAGTCATGTTGAATCAGACAACCTTCTCCAACGAATGCTCGGATAACAATGATTTTTGCATACCGTAAATAGAAGAAAGCGTTCGAAACTGGTTTCTCTGTGCGGCACTGTGTAACCAGTCCGGGGGAGCCATTATATGCTGGCTGCTTTTGCAATCGAATTTTTTAATCGCCAACGCGCCAAACTGCGCGGCTACAACCTTCGTTGCAAACACCTGGTCGTTTGAACTTGAAAGAATGTTTGAGGATTGATTTCAGTTGATGTCTTGAACTCTTCAACTCTTCCAGTCTTCGTATCTTTAAAAGTCTTAAAGTCGTCAAAAGTCTTCAAAGGTCTTCAAAAATTTAAAAAAAAAAATCGCAAGTCTTCAAAAGTCTTCAATAGTTTTCAACAGTTTTCAAAAGTCTTCAAAGTTCTTCAAAAGTCTTCAAAAGTCTTCAAAAGTCTTCAGAAGTCTTCAGAAGTCTTCAAAAGTCTTCAGAAGTCTACAAAAGTCTTAAAAAGTCTCCCAAAGGCTTCAAAAGTCTTCAAAAGGTTTCAAAAGGTTTCAAAAGTCTTAAAAAAGTCTTCAAAGTTCTTCAAAAGTCTTCAAAAGTCTTCAAAGAAAAGACTTCAAAAGTCTTCAAAGTCTTTAAAAGGTTTCAAAGGGCTTTAAAAGTCTTCAAGTTTTCAAAAGTCTTCAAAAGTCTTCAAAGAAAAGTCTTCGAAAGTCTTCAAAAGTCTTCAAAGGTCTTCAAAAGTCTCCAAAAGTCTTCAAAGGTCTTCAAAAATCTTCAAAAGTTTTCGAAAGTATTCAACAGTCTTCAAAAGTAAACGTCTTCAAACATCTTCAAACGTCTTCAAAACTCTTCAAAAGTCTTCAAAAGTCTCCAAAAGTCTTCAAAAGTCTTTAAAAGGTTTCAAATGGCTTCAAAAGTCTTCAAGCTTTCAAAAAATTTCAAAAGTCTTCAAAAGTCTTCAAAGAAAAGCCTTCGTAAGTCTTCAAAAGTCTCCAAAAGTCTTCAAAGGTCTTCAAAAATCTTCAAAAGTTTTCGAAAGTATTCAACAGTCTTCAAAAGTAAACGTCTTCAAACATCTTCAAACGTCTTCAAAAGTCTTCAAAAGTCTTCAAAAACCTTCAAAAGCCTTCAAAAGTCTTCAAAAGTATTCAAAGGTCTTCAAAAGTCTTCAAAGGTCTTCAAAAATCTCCAAAAATCTTCAAGTCTTCAAAAATTTTCAAAAGTCTTCAAAAGTCTTCAAAAGTCTTCCAAAGACTTCAAAAGTCTTCAAAAGTCTTCAAAAGTCTTAATAAAGTCTTCAAACGTCTTAAAAAAGTCTTCAAAGTGCTTCCAAAGTCTTCAGAAGTCTACAAAAGTCTTCAAATGTCTTAAAAAGTCTTCAAAAGTCTTCAAAAGTCTTCAAAAGTCTACAAAAGTCTTGAAAACTCTTGAAAGTCTTCAAGGTCTTCAATCGTCTTCAAACGTCTTCAAGTCTTCAACTCTTCTAGTCTTCTCGTCTTCTAGTCTCTAAGTATTCAAGTCTCATATCTTCAGATCAGCACAATTTTGAGTAGGTATTCAATCTTTATATCTGAAATTCTTTGTCAAGAGTCTAAACCTGACGACATATCTTCACCACAAGCATACAAACTGAACCCTCCAGGCAAAACCAGACATTTGCACATAAATTTACACCGTCGTCGTGACGTGAATAATACAAAAGCATAATGTGATATCGGTTGTAATCGCGCTGCTTCTGGCAGATCCCCCCATATAACTACGACCGACCGAGGTTGGTATCTCACTTCGCTCATCAACAGTCCCGTAACGTTCACTCTGTGTGGCTCGGGCGTGATGTTGCTATGAAATATTCCCCGGTTTGTGGCTACCGGCTGCTGCTGTTGTGGGTCCGGAGATCGTTGAACTGAGCGCGGCGTTCTAAGCCTCTTCCAGACCTTATATGACACCGCCTTGGAACGACGTCCCCGGCGAGCTTATCTGAGCCACATCTTTCGAGCGGGTTTCCTTCTCTTTTTTTGCCGAACAGGAACTCTTATGCGAAAATTACGGTTATCCAAGTGACATCGTTTTGTTTCGTTTTTCTCAGTGCCAGCACCGTGGTCAGGGGTGCCAAAGCTATTTTTTTTATTTTTTCAAGACTTCAAACGTAGAGTCACTTGCGAACAGAAGTTAGTCTTTGAGAATTTCAACATAAACTGTCAAACTCGTGTAAATAAGCAGTGGTGAATTCAGATTTATCGTGGTGAGTTTTTGATTATTCAAATTGGTCGTTGAATTGCTGATGGATCGATAACAAAATACGACTGGTTGTCTGTGTAAATGAAAACTTTTGTTAAAGATTCTATTGATTTTGGTTAAACCAAGCTTAAGATAACATTTTAAAAATATTTGATTCATTTGAAAACCCCTGTCTTAATCCATTAAGTGGTTAACTTTTTTGAGGTTGCGGCATTTTCCGCAATTAAAATAATTTCTCTTCCCGCCAAAAGTGTAAGCAGTCACTTGTGCGCACGCGAGCTTATCGATGAATCTCTGTGTGGTTTGATCTTTATTTCTCTATGTTATTTCACTATGTGTAGCTTCTTTGCGTTTCTGGTGGAGCTTTATGGTCATGAGACCTAAGTTTGGTTTAGGTTAATCATTGTTTTGAATTTTAAGGAAAAATAATTTGTCATTTTTGACAACAATTCTGAAAATTGCATCAAAAACAATTCTAAACATGAAAATGTTCAATAACCAATCCAATTTTACCTGCACTTACCCTTTACTAAAGTGCATTAAATCCAGTGAGTGCGATGCCATTTAAATTGGCCCACGGTGTGGCAAGTGGCCTGCACGCGACCAAGGTTTGTCACTTGTGCGGCTGGTGAAGTTCCTCGGAAAATCATTGGCATTGTTCCTCGCAAGGGGTCTCTTCTGTGGAGAGGGTTCGACAAATTGTGCTCAGCGACCTGTGAGATGGCATCGCCACCGCCGCCACCATCATCATTGCCAACAGTCTTCGTGATCTGAATAATTGCCCCACCTCTGCGGACCACCTTTACCCTCTGTTAGGGTGGGTCAACTCTGTAAGAATAGTTGTCATTGCGCAAGATTTTATATTTTTCTTCTGCTGCTTCTGGTGGCTGAATAAATGAACGGAGGGAGGTTGGGATAATCGCGCGAGAAGCATCACGTTGGACAATATCACAGTGGAGAGGTGTTTCTCAATTCTGTTGGGATTACAATGTGGCACTGAGCTTCACCAACTATAATTTATTCAGTTCTTTAGATTTATCTCGCATTGCTGACTTTAGTTTTGAAAGAAAGGCTTATAATAGGTTTGTGGACATCTTAAAAGGTTTGTTTTGAAGTTTTTAAAGATAACGAAAAATATTTTGTAATTTATTATTTTAAACAAATAACATAAACGAATGAAACAAAGTCTTTCGTTGAACTCTATGAAAAAAAAAAAAACAATTCTAATTTAAAAAAAAACGCTTTTTCTATAACAAAATGTCCAAATTTACTGTGACTATTAGTGTGACCCAATAAATCGCCATGTTTCGAAAACCTTCAGGCTCAACCGGATTCCAAAAAATCGTTAAGAACTCGCGATTTGCGATTTACTGAATAATTGCCTGTTTTATTAGCAAATATGATATTTTGTTCTAAATCATGTATTGTATTCATATTGGTCCAGAAAGTCGTCATTTTTCATTAGCAACTTGTTAAAAAAATGAAAACATTATATCTTTTGCCTAAACTTTTTACGATTTTTTCTCTGAAAACCAACTAAACACATTTTGCCATAATTTAGCTTTTTGTAAAATAAAAATGGGGAATATTCTAAAGTCCTTATGAAACCTCAATTTTATCACTTACATCACAGTTTCAGCTAATGCCAAAAGGTTTATATTTCTAAACTATTTGAATTGTTTTACAGCTACAATAATTTACAATGCATAAATAACCATTTTCATTGATTTAACTATGTGATGTTAGCGCCACGAGGAAGAAAAACATTTACACTAAAACCACACTTTAATTTAAAAAAAATGGTTGAAAACCGCTTTTTCATGAAAAAATATAATTTACATACATATTCTTTCCCAAGTGACCCGCATCCGACGTCGACCTTCAAATCTGCTCATATTGGCTTGGGGGTTGTTATTGCCTCAAAACAAAGAATCCAATGTTTGGTGACATTTGGTCCACCTCCGCGCCCGGGCAACCTCCTCTTTTTTGTTTTTGATTTTTGAAAAACATTATTAATGCATTTTATTACGAGAAAAGTTAACAAAATGTCAACTTTGGGTAAGCAAATTGAATGGATTTTTGACGTAGAATCCAATGGCATACTCAAAATTTGCGTACAGTGTTGCCAGATATGAAAATTTTGCGTTTTAAGTTTTTAATGTATTTTTAACCATTTGAACCAGCACTAACGGGAAAACTGACAATTTTGTTCGATAGCTGAGAGATTTTTACAATAAATTTATTAAAAACTCAGAGTGAATTGAATAATTCTCGATATATCACGTTTCTAAGTTGGAAAGTCCTGCATTGCTTAGCAAATGTTTTACAAATCCATTTTTTTTACAATATATTAACTAGGATGTAACAAAAATGACTTTTTGGCGGGCATTCAGGGGTTTGTTCCGGTGGGCATACTAAGCCCAAATTCAAAATATGAGCTTGATTGGACGTAACAGGAGCTGGCGCTCCGCCCTTCAATTTTAAATGGGATTTAACCCGTAAAACAAGATTTTTTCAAAAATGTCACTTTTTGAGGCATTTTGGCCACTGAAGCGTTTATTTTCAACATCATTGGCGTGTAGGCCAGATCCTTGCGCATCTTTTGGTATATATAACATTGAAATTTGGAGCACCCTGGAGCTCGGTACAGGCCTTCAAAGTTTGGCATAAAAGATATGCGTCGCGCCTCGCGACGCCCTAGACGCCATTTGATTTTGCCGGGGCCGATTTTTCGAAAAAATGCCAAACTTTGAAGGTCTGTACCGAGCTCCAGGGTGCTCCAAATTGCAATGTTATATATACCAAAAGATGCGCAAGGATCTGGCCTACACGCCAATGATGTTGAAAATAAACGCTTCAGTGGCCAAAATGCCTCAAAAAGTGACATTTTTGAAAAAATCGTTTTTTACGGGTTAAATCCCATTTAAAATTGAAGGGCGGAGCGCCAGCTCCTGTTACGTCAAAGCAAGCTCATATTTTGGATTTGGGCTTAGTATGCCCACCGGAACAAACCCCTGAATGCCCGCCAAAAAGTCAGTTTTTGTTACATCCTAATATTAACCTTGAAATTTGAAGAAATATTTTTTTAAATTTCGTAACGAAAATAAGTGAAAGTCCACAATTAAATTTATCTGAATATAAAAAAAACAAAGCCCTCTTGGATTTAAAAAATGTGGGATTCTTGCCATTCCAAATATAAGAAGATTTTAAATTCATGTTAAAATATCATACTTCATAAACATAAACAATAAAAAAAACAATAAACATAAACAAGAATAAGCTAACGAAAATTTTAGCTCGAAAAGCACATTATTCTCATTATTAGGCATAAAGTTTGTCAAAAATCTATTTTTTGCAATTCCGTCGTGTAACTACTTACTTTTCCTGTCGTTCTTGAACGACGAAAAAGCCTACTTTTCTGTACCAAAAATAACAGAATCGAATAGCAACACTTTTCAAAATAAATGCTGAAAAGTTCTACTTTTCAACACTGAAATGAGTGCTGAAAAGTTGAACTTTTCAGCACTTGTTTCGAAAAGTAACACTTTTCAACCTTTTTTTGATTTAAGAAATTTATTGACAAAATACATGAAAATTTGACTTACAATTTCACTCAATGGGTGTTTTTCGGAATTGCAAAAAATGTTGTATGGAACTCGTTGCAAAACTTGATTTTTTCAGCACTCTTCGTATTTATCCAACGAGGTGAACCTCGTTGGATAAATGTATGACTCGTGCTGAAAAAATTCCTCTTTTTGCAACTTGTTGCATAAACTACTATTAGGGAGATTATCACAGCTTTCATGTGCCTGAGTATAGTTCTTGGAGGTCTTAGTGATGATTCAGTCCCCCCTACGACTAGAGCAGAGCAGAAGTGGGCTGACCAAGGCTTTGCTGAAAACTTTATTGCTCTGTTGGATCTGGTTATAATGCCAATGACACGATCCACTTCTTTTTTTTTTTTTGCAACACTGTCGGATGTTTCTATTTTTAGGTAAAGACATACAAAGGAAGACCGGTTTTCTACGCGACAAAACTCCATCTGTTTTTTTTTTTCGGTGAAATAAAAATTGGAATAGTTCAAGTCTCAAAGTTGTAGATCACACAGATTTGTACGCTCAACTGGAATTGATTTGTGACTCTCCCACATGAGTTTGCAATACACTCAACTAGCACACAAGTTGTGGAGGAAATGACTCAACTTCGCAACTAGTTCTGCAGGTCCAGAAGAATGCGTTGGAGTTGGAGTTCTGAGTACTGGCCAAATGGCCCATGTGACTCGTGAGTACAGTTTGCTGAGTTAATTATTCTGACTTGGTTTAGTAATAGGCTAATTAAATTCCACTTTCCTGGTGTGGTGGTTTAAATTGTTTAAGGTAACCTCCAAAATTGTACTGCTTACCCATCCCCTCAGCTCAGGTAATTCAGGTTGTTATTGCATCCGCAACAATTGGCCATTGTTCTTCCTCGAAAAGAGACAACATTCCACACCTTGTATGACCAGCTGAAAAAAAACGAAAAACACACAAAGTCTCGTTTTCCCTGCGCAGGCCCAACCCCCCCTCCCCGTTTCATTCTAACATGGCGGCCAAACTGGCCACGGCGACGTGCGTCAATCTGGTAGTCGGTCCCGTCCTAAAGTGCCCTCAACCTCTAGAGACTCAACGCTACACGCTCCGTCAACTCCGTGGATCGTCTTTCTTCTTCACGTTTCAATGTCACCACCAGACCGAAGACCGCGACGACCTGATGCGCAGCTCAACCCAGGTTGGGCCACTCAATTTTGGGCCCAAGTCGTTTAACCTCGTTTTTTCGGGGGGAAATCTTTTATTCATATCACTGAGCAACCGTTTGAAGTTGTTGCTGCAAGTCGTTTTGGGGTTATTTTAAGCGAGGGGCTTTCGTTTTCCGAAACAATCAGTGCCTTATCGATTTCAACAATCAGTGTGTGTCGTTTAGTGGTTTAATTGATTGACCTCAAATTAGCTTTTTTCCAAACGCAATAAACCCTGATCCGAACAAAACAGGCCGAGGTGAAGAAAGCTCAATCGATCGGCGTGTTGATGGCATCTCTTCCCGTGATCTCAACCTTGAAATCTGACATCAATTTCCAGTTTTCACTTCGAACGTCGTCGACGACTTTGGCTCCTCTAGTGGAAATACCTGAGATCACTTAGTCTCTCGTGCCTTTATGAAGCTTTTCCTCTGCCGGATTGGCGAGACTGGATAAAGTCGATGGCTTAGCAGCGCTCTTGGCGCTCAAGGAAAGTACCATCCGCGCGATCCATCCATACGCCAATGAACGGATGGAGCGTTGTGGTGAAGGTAGTGGAGTCGATAGATCTCTTGAGATTGGTAAAACAAATGCAGCCAACAGCTGCTGTTGGCGATTTCGTTTTCACCGGTATTTTAGTGTGTTTTTTTTTCCTGCTGATGGGATCAATAAAGGAATTTACACAGCTTTTGCTATTTTGCGAATGAGTTGCAATCGGAAGGCTCTATTTTGGATATTTCGTGAATGAATTTCCCACAGGCAAGTTTCTCACTGCGAATAGGGGATTGGAAATTCGCAATATTTTTTTTTTCTTGAGGAGATTGTTGGTTTAAGGCACGAGGGATGCGAAAATTATAAAAAATCTTAATTGATAGTTCTAAATTTTCCATGAATTTGAACCAGTATTGTAACATTTTTCTCGATTACAGACTAACTCAGAATTTTGTTAGAAAAAACTTCACCCTCTGTTTTCATAAGCTTGAACAATGTTTAAAAAGCGTTCTAATTACATTACCCTAGAAATTTTTGGATTTGATTCGAAGCCAAAATTTGCTTTAAATCTATACCAGTATTGCTGACATGTGATTTATTGAGATTTTAAATAATAAAAACATTTGCTCAAATGCATTTTAATGCTTTAAAATTACTAAAAAAGAAAAATTGTGGAAAAACTGCGAGTTGAAATTTTTAAAGCGTAAATTTATCTTTTTTTTTTTAAACAATATAAATAAATTACATACAAAAACATAAAAAAATCACAAAATTCTATACTAGAAAAAAATGATGCACTGTAAAAAATTTTTTGGTGATTTTTTATTTAACTTTTTGTCACTAAAACTTGATTTGCAAAAAAACACTATTTTTAATTTTTTTTATTTTTTGATATGTTTTAGAGGACATCAAATGCCAACTTTTCAGAAATTCCAGGTTGTGCAAAAAATCTTTAACCGTGTTATGAATTTTTGAATCAATACTGATTTTTTCAAAAAATCGAAATATTGGTCGCAAAAATTTTTGAGCTTAATTTTGCGATGTAAAATCAAATTTGCAATCAAAAAGTACTTTAGTGAAATTTTGATAAAGTGCACCGTTTTCAAGTTAAATCCATTTTTAGGTGACTTTTTTGAAAATAGTAGCAGTTTTCATTTTATTAAATTAGTTTTAAAATAATAGTTTTTTTTGCAAATCAAGTTTTAGTGACAAAAAGTTAGATAAAAAATCACCAAGATTTTTTTTACCGTGTATCATTTTTTCCGGTGTATTCATAACTTTGCCGAAGACACCAAATCGATCAAAAAATTCCTTCAAAAGATACAGATTTTTTAATTTTCATACATCATTTTTGTATGGACAGCTGCCAAATTTGTATGGAAAATTATATGGACAAACTAATGATGCAAAATGGCACCAAAGCACCAAAAAAGTTTCAGTCGGATTAAAAAACACAAAAATTAAAATTGAAGAAAAAAGACCGATTTCGTAGAGAATTGCTCATATATTTCCTGTGTACAAGTCTTTATGTTTTAATAATTAATCAAAATAAAAAAAAATCAACGCACTGCCACAAGAATAATTAATAATGTGATTTAAATTCAAATACATTGTGATATAATTTATCAATAAATGTAACAACACAATAAAAAAAATCGTGGCAATATTACTTCTGGAAAGGAATGCATCTTTTAAGTCAGAAATAATGTGTAATTTTACCTCTGAAAATGTGTGATTTTACCACTTTTCTGGTGTAATGTCTCTTTTTCAGTCTAAATTAAGGTAAAATTACATCATAAAAAAGGTAATATTGAACCTTCCAAAATTACACCTTCCAATTTTACACATTTTTTTACTGTGAATGATTATAAGTGTGTTTCAGACAATTGTGCCGTGTGTCAAGTTTACATCAACCAAATTTACATATACATTCATGGTAATATTGCACCAGAAAATGGGCACGTTTTTTTAATTTGAAAAAGTGCAATTTTTATCTAAAAATTGCCTTAATATAAATGTTGTTGGGTGTTATGCCTCTTTTTCAAGCATAATTGATATAACATTACTCTGTTAAAGAGATAATATTACACCAACCAATATGACAACTAAGCAATTTGCTACGAAATCGGCCAATTTCGTACGTTTTTATTAATTGTATATTTATCCTCCTTTACTAAAACTATCTTTCATCAATTAGCTATTTCGAAGGTTATTTTTTACTCATAAAAGTCTCCAAACAATTTTGGCAGCTGTCCATTGGGGTGCAAAAATGGTACGAAAATCTGTATCTTTTGTAAGAACTTTCTAATCGATTTGGTGTCTTCGGCAAAGTTGTAGTTGCCTGAAAGTTCCTCTTCAATACCTTCAATACCGAAACACCAAACCGATTAAAAAAATCTTTCAAAAGATACAGATTTTCCAATATTTATGAACTATTTTTGTATGTACAGCTGCCAAAATTGTATCGATTCTTGTATGGGTGAACCAATGACACAAAATGATTTCTTTGGTCACAGGAAAGACTCCCAAAAGGTTTGAGTCAATTTAAAAATTGGTGGAGAATTGCTCAACTTCCAAATTTAAACATTTTATTACTGTGTAGAACGTTACGTTTTATCAATTGCGTTTTAATCGATTATTTTTGAAAAAATCATTTTCGATATTGTCAGGCATGGCAAAACATTCTAAAATATTTTAAAACTGGGAGCCTGACAAAATCAGAGAAAAAAGGAAATTGAAGTTGAGTTAAATTGATGTTTGCTGACATCAATTCGTTTTAATCAGATTTTTCAAAGCTTAGTTAAATAATGACCTAATGCCTATTATATAAACTCATTCTCAAACGTTTTAAAAAAGATGAATAGTATTCCAAATTTGTCAACAATCAGCTGTTAAATTAAAATTATTTCAAACCGGGTTTCTTGATTATGTTCAAAATTGAATTCGTGATAAAATTTTACAAAACCTGATTAAAGAAGTATTCCCCAAACAAGACCAGCTCAATACTGTGTGACCCACAAACAAATGTGTCACGTTCGGCATCCTCAATTTGACACTGCACTGACAACATATCGAAGCCCTGCTGCGCGATGGCATGCGATAATGGCATGGTTTTAATCGACTAGACCTAGACTTGAACGAGGAACGGTTCGAAATTCATCGCCGACGACTTTGAACACACACACACACCTGATTTACATAAGTCGCGCGTTACAACGACCGAGGGCTGCCATCACCGGCGCGTTACGTGCTAATGGCATTCCTGTCCTTAATGCCAAGCTTCTTTCAATTGCACTCAATCGAAACTCGAGGGGGGTTCGTCGCTTATTGTGAGTGCGTGTCGCTTGCTGGTTAGAAAACACACAAACTTCTCGGCAAAAATGTAAATAAAGCAATTACGTCGGTTATAAAACGTTATATTTTTGTACACGTTACACGTGTTCTTTTTTCGCGGTGGCTTTTTGCTGAAAAGGCACTTTGGCGAATTGAAAAAAAAAAAAAAGAACTGGAAAGAGATTGTGCGACAGTGAACGTGTGTTTATGTGGAGCATTGGTGTGCAAATGTACACCAGCCGTGCCCAAAGTGTGTCGAACCGTTTCGATGTAATTTTTGCGCCATTTTGCGAAAATTAACGTGCACAGACACTTACGTTTTAATTGTCAAATCACGTAAAATGATGTACGCAATAAGGGCTTTTTGAACGACGCAATTTGAAACCATGGTGCATATCGTTTGGTGTAGAGATTATTGTTTTATTTGTTTACGTAGTGGAACCGGCAATTAGCTTTATGAGTTTTAAATAATTTTCTACACATTGAAAACCGATTGCCATCACCTACATAATAAATCTTTTGATTTAATCCTCCTTAATTCAGTTTTTTTTTCAATTAGGCCGTTGCAAATATTTTTTTAAGTTTATGTCCCTCGACTAGAGCGTCCAATTTCCCGTCCCGGGAAAAAAAATCCCGGGAATTCCCGGGATTTCCCGAAAAAAAAATATTTCCCGTTTCCCGGGAAATTTGTAAATTTCCCGGGAATTCCCGAAATTCAAGCGGAATTTACATTTTCTAAACTTTTTGGCACTTTTTCAAATTTATCAAAAAATAATTAAAGAGCTCAATTTTATTTTATTTTGTGTAATTATTGAACTTATCAATTCTACTTAAAATTTCCTGTCAAGGTTTATTTCAAATAATATTAATTTGTGAACTATTCACAACTGGGAATATTTCTTGTTTATTTGTGGGCAACAAAAATTACGATTTGATTGAATGAAACTAAACTTTTATAATTTTGGTAAGATTTTAAACGAAAATTGTTTTTATTTGATTTGAAAATAAGGTACCCCTTACCGCCAAGATCAAAATTGAGTTTTTTTTACGTTTTTGTTTACCATGACCAAATTGGATGAAAATTAAATTGGTATCATAAAATGTCTCAAAAAAGGTTGCGCAAGAATTTTTTTTTAATTTGATTAAATGTGTTCAATAAATTACAGTTTAAAGTTGGAAATTTTAAGGGCCATGGAGCTACCAAGCCTAAGAAAAGAATGGTGCCCAAAAATGAATTCATGTTTCAGAAACTCGCTCCAAATTTATGAAAACTTTGAGATGTGATTTAATAAAAATGGTATTTCAAGTGAAAAAGCAGATTTTTAATGTAAATTCAATGCTAATCTATGAATGATGAGCTTGAACTTAAACAAGTAAGATTTGTTCTGGAAAAAAGATTTGCAAAGAAAAACATATTTTTTGCATGGTTTTTGTTTTTATTTCAACTTAATGTGTCAATATTATGCTTGACCAAATTCTCTCATACTATTCACTGTGATTAGAAAAATAATACTTCTTAACACAAAAAACACGACTGATTATTTTTTGATATTTTGTGCGAATTTTCAAAACAGCTTATAAATTTAGAAAATTTCTGTATTTTCTTTAAGTTATATGTTTTTTTAAAGCAGTGAAAGCATTAATTGATCCCAACTCTTATTTTCAATACTTAAGTTGCTAGTCTGTTCAATTAGATTGCAAAATAATAATCAGAACCAAGATCAGAACAATTTTCGATAAATTTTAAATTTCCCGGGAATTCCCGGGATTTCCCGGGAAATTTGTTGAAAATTTCCCGTTTCCCGGGAATTGTGTGACCCCGGGAAATTGGACGCTCTACCCTCGACTCTGACCAAAGTCGAGGGGGGGGGGGGGGCAAAAAAATAAAAAACTTTAAAAATTGAATTTACAAGTCATGGTTTCAACACTTGAATGAAAAAAGTGTTTAAAAATGCATTTTACACCTGGCCAGTTGTTTTGCAATCATTTGTTTTCAAAATACCTAAGTATTGACGAAAATTTATTTTTTTTGCAAAAAAAAAGTTTTTGCGGTGCTGTACATTGGAATTTCATAAAAATTCAAAATATTTTTAATCCAACCCAAACATGATTAATATGATTATCAATGCAGAAAAATGCGTTTTAGATTGTTTAAGTTGATTTTAATTCTAGTTTCATTAAAATTTTGAAGATTTTTGAAAAAATATTTTTTTTGCCCCCTGATATTTCGGACCAATTTTGAAGGGGGGGCGACATAATCTTTGAAAAATATTTGCTAAGGCCGTTGCAAAAAATAGTACCGTGAAAAATGCATATGATTTGAATGCACATTTTTTGAATAACTAAATTTAACTAAATGTTTAACTTTAAAACAAAAAACATACCCTATACTTTTCTTTAGTTAGAAAGGCAAAAAAAAACACATTTTATAGTCTTCAATGTGATTCACCTAAAATAAAGCAATGTATCAAACCTTAGTACAAAATTGAATTTAAGTTAAAGTCAAAGTTAGTACAAAAATTAAATTTAAAAAGTCAAGCCCAATATAAAAATAATTGAAAAGTAAGCTTTGCTATATTTAGTTTTACAGTTTCAATGAATTGATGAAAAATTCTTATTTCCTAAAGTTTTTCGTCTTTTACCAATCGGTGGAAATTTATAATTTACAAAAATTCTTGATAGTTAACAAGTTTGTTTTTTAATTAATACAAATTTTTAAACGCAAGAAAATAATCACCAGTCATTACAAGTAAGCTCCACTCGTTGAACGTGTGGGGGGGGGAGTCCAAATGGTGTCACTTTCCGATTGGCAGCTCGTCAACGATGCGATCGCACACACTTCAACTTCGACACGGACGGCACAGGTGACCAAGTTATCGAGACAACGCGCGTGACTCAGCATAAACCGTTGCAGGGTTAACTGAAACACTCATTGACGAAGGGGGAAGGGGGCACGCGATCATTAACATTTTTCTGCATTGACAAACCTCTTTCAAGTGAAGAGTTACTACAGCTGAGCAAAAAATAATAATAATACTTAGCACAGTGACTTTAATTAGAATGACAGTAACATGGTAGTGATCTTTAATCTGGCCAAATTACTCAATGACTAAAGTTGAGTCAACTTTAAATTAGCTCTAATTCAGCTTAAAACGATCTACTATCACCTGCATTGTTACAAGAGATTAAATCTCAGCTGACCTTATGCAACAAAAATGCAAGCTGTTATAACCCGCAACTTGTTAATGGAATGTCAGGATTCCTCGCAAACCACCAGCCAAAGGAGGCAGGTCACTTAGTAGGTACTTTTCCTTGGCTAGTTTGTTAAGTGGTTTCATCAACCTTGAAAAGGTTTTTTTTTCAACTCTTCTCTTTTCAACCCAGAGCTGGCCACTTGGCAAATATTGGCATTTCCATTACGAAAGGCAATCCGCGGCTGGTGTTGAGATGCTGACAGGCTCGTAAAACTATTTGACAGCGCGGCAAGAACGAGCTTTTCACGAACAAAAAGGCAACCACTCGTGGTGGTATTGAAAGGTTGAAGGGCAAAACCCCGCGATTGGTTTGTATTAGGTCCACACGTATATGCGTTCACTTTGGCTCAACTTAGCTGAAGCAGCAGAGTAGCAGCAATTAAGGTGTGAAATTGCTGGTACCGTAATTGAGAATCGCAAGTTGCTACCTTCCTTTTGGGTCTGGGAGGGGGCGTTGATTGCAAAATATTCAATTTAACTTTTTGTGCGCAGGCCTTGGGTGCCGCCCTGCAAGATTCGTGAGCGCACATCTCAATCTCACGTTTGTTTTTGAAGGTTGGAATGTGTGTGTTGCAATCACGTGCAAGAAATGAATGATTTTTGAATTAGAAAAAGCCACAGTTGTTGAAGAAAACGATGCCCTTTTCAGGCACCAAATGAATTGATGATTTTTTGAAAATTTTGAAAATGAAGAGTCATTTTTCAAAACAAGACTTGCTGAGTTGGATTAAAAATGCAAGCAAATCTTCATATCTTATTTTTGCTCTATTTTCTCTACAACTTTTAAGAAAATTGTTACACTGAAGAAAATAGTTATGAAAAATTATTAAAACAAAAAAAAATCCGAAAAAAAATAAACGCAAAACATTTGAAGCTTCTCAACTTCAAGCAATTCACAACAAACGACCAAAACCCGGTATCTCGTACACTTTTATATTTTATTCGCTTTTTTCTACAAAAAAAAACTCTGCAGATATAAAGCTCACCCGCCTTGGTGGTGTGTAATCGGAGTTGGGTTGGCGAGGGGAGCCACAAAGAAATGTAGCAACATAACTGTACAGCTCTCGCTCTCTTTTCTATCCATGTGTTGATGATGCTCGCACTGGCAACAATCTTATAACTTATAACTGCCGGGATTGTGGAGGGTTTCTTCTTCTTTTATTACTTGTTGTTGTTGACCTCTGCTCTGCTCTGCTCGGTTGGTGGGGTTGGGGAAGACGTCACGTTGCTAATCTTTTCGACCGGCATACCCATGCACCCGTTTATGCTTAACTGGAGTGAGTGGGTGTGTGGTTATTTAAATGTGGGTGGAATTTGAGCAGGAAATAAAATGTGTGAGTTGCTGGTTTTTTCTTATCTGCTTTAATTTAAATTGGAAAAATGTTAGAAGCAGTTTCAGCTTAAAATTGTTTATTTTATAGTAAACAGGATTTTTAAGTTGTTGAAGTTTATTTCTGGACTTTTTTTAAAAGGTCTAATAAACCAAATTTTCAGTTTTTTTTTATTTTTTGGGTGTTTTTTTCATACCCCGATTAAAAGCGGCTTCAAAAACACCCAAAAAACTGGAAATTTGGTTTATTGGACCTTTAAAAAAACTTCAGATTTAACCTGTTTCATTAAACATGAGTCTTTTACAAACAAGAGATTGTATTCATCTTTTGAAACAAGAAAAAAGATTTATAGCAAAACTTAAATTCAACAAAATAAAAAAACAAACAGAGTACAATACAAAAAAACAAAATTTAAAGATTTTGATGGAAGTGATATCAACTGTAATCTGAAACTGTTTACTACAAAATTAGAATGCATTCTTCTAAACAGAATAAAAAACAATTCCCGTAATCGTGAATTGTGTTCATGAATTTGAGAACCAAGAAGAGATTTATTCTTGAATATGGTGCATTTGCACTATAAACGTAATTATATTTCTTAGTGGTTCTCAAATTCGTGAACACAATTCACTATTTCGGGAGTTGATATTTTTCCGTTTACCTCATTTTTCGAGTCGACACATTGGCCCTGGGTTAGACTTGATTACGCAGAAAATGAAGGCATATTTGAATTATTAAAACGTGTTATGATAGAAAAAAAACAAGATTTGTGTCGAATCAACGCTAAACGTCCAGGCACCTTTGTGTAATTGAGAAGAATTAAGTTTGATTCAACGTAAAATTTTGTTGATTTATCTATAGATTGAAAGGGTAATTGAAAGACTTTTCTAACGAGTCCAAAATGTTGACGATCTGGCAACCCTGTCACATAATATGACCACTAAAGAGATATTTATGTACTTTTTTCAAAGTCGGATCTCACTTAACTTTATGAAAACTATGTCCGGTTTACTTTTCAGTAATATTAAATTGTTCGTAAAGAGTTATAAAAAAAACTTTCATGCCATTTGTAATTAAATGAATCTAAAAAATATTCAATGGAATTTGAGATCTGCGAGGTAAGTTAGAACATTACTTAATAAGTGATTTTGGTAATAAAAAAATCCCAAATAGTTTAACTTTTTAGTTAACTTTCTCGTAATTTTTTTTTCATGAATCG
Organism: Culex quinquefasciatus; assembly: GCF_015732765.1. NCBI lineage: Eukaryota > Metazoa > Arthropoda > Insecta > Diptera > Culicidae > Culex > Culex quinquefasciatus. Next base: position 92,957,851 of record NC_051862.1, on the reverse strand, counting down.
AAATCGCTTTTGCTTCCTTGTCACACGAGACAATTGTTTGACATTTCTTTAACGTGAAGACTTCCATCATTGTCATGATTTTTCGTTCAAAGATATAAATTTTGCGTCGCTTTCAATATTTTGACAAAATTCCTTCAACAAGTTGTTTAGAATAGTGCCCTACACATGCTGATTCCTTTTGGTAACGATTATCCCATTCCTTGTGAAGTTATGGAAATCGTCATCAATCAATGATTGCCAATTAGGACTTCAATGACTGTGCCACAAAATTATATAAATTTTGAAGCACAAATGATTTAGATCAAAAATTCTTTCTGTGGCTTCAAGTAGGCAACAACCGGCACATGCTGATTCATTTTGGTGCTGAAATTCGTTAAATTGAATTTAATACAGAATATTTTATAGTGATGATCAATTTTCATCGAAAATGATCAACGGCTTCACCTTAAGGTGATTACATCAAAGGCAGTTTTTATGAATTTCTTTACTCTGGCAACCAAATTCATACGAATTCTAACATGTTTATTTGAAACGTCAATATTTGTTTGTAATACAAAATTGTATTTTTCTCCTCCTTCTGCAAAAAAAAAAAACAAACAAAAAGTATAAATTTTCGCTAAACATGTGAATTTACATTGGGAAAACTTGTACAATTAATTGTAAACTATTAAGAGTACATTTGAAATCGGTTATATTTAAAATTTCAATCCCATGAGACTATTTTAAGTTAAAAAATAAATATCAATTTTGTGATTACAGATCGGAAATAGACTTAAAACTAAGTAAAACAGACACAGAACAACAAAAATAGAGCATCTTTTTCCAAATGTCAGGCTTTTAAGTGCTCCAAAAACTGCTGTTTTTTTTTCAAACTGTAGTCCCGATAAACCCCAGATGACGGTATTTCAAATTTATTGCGGGAGTATAGCTATCATCATACCTTATCAGTTATGTGATGCTTTTTGCTTATTTTTTTTTAAATAAGTCTAAAAATTTGATTTTTGTTCCAGCTAATTTCTGACAATGGCCGAGGGACAAAAGTTCAAGTCATTATTTAATCTCAGCTGAATCGATTTCCCATATCGTCGCCGTCGTGCTAACTTGTCGTACGTGCATTTTGGGCCAAATTGAGTTAAGAACGCCATTTTGTGCAGCTCACAATGCATCACCTTTTGACCTTCACAGATCCCCAAAATTCGATTTCAATCCTGAGATATTCAACAAAAACCGAAAAAACTCCGTGCATTTTTGTCACTTTACATATGAAAGTAGTTTCAATCTTGTCGTGCTATCTTGTCGCTCCCTGAAAATTGATGTAAGTGCGACAAAAGGCCAAAGGGATTTCAGGCCAAGAAAGTCAGGATGCGTTTGCCGCACGTACAAGTAAGACTACCGTAAACATTTGTAATTATAACTCGGGACTCCAGCGACCAAAATTCAACCAAACTTTGGGACAATGCACAGAATGGTCAGCCAAACAAAACGTGTTTGTTATTGTTTACATTGCGTGCTTTCGTTTTTGTTTATTCAAGGTCAAACATTAAAACGCGTTTTTCTCGGAACGTCAAAATGGCGGGTGTGACATGCACGACGACGTCGATATTGCTATGAACTCATTGAATTTGCTTCAGCAAGCAATAACCCACATTCAATCCGAATTTAACAGATCAATAATTGAAAGAAGATCACGATTGCCTTGAAAATCCCTCTCTCAAGAACATCGCCCACCACGGGCAGCTGTACGTGGGAGGCAAACATCAAAAGATGCAAATCGGTTATGAGATCTGCTCCTCCTCCCGTTGTGTACTTACCAATGAATAAAACGGTTAAAAAATGTGTGCGTGAATCGATCGCCAGGCTCTCCCACTTCCACTCCTACCGATGAATAAAATCCGTTCAGCCAAAGAAATTCCACGCCACAGAGAAGAGAAGCTCGATTGCTGCACTTTTTAAAATCTTTTCTTCTTTTCCGTTGGCAGATTTAATAAAACAGGTTTTTCGACACTTTTTTATGCTGGCAGCTTCACAAGTCGTCAAAACTTTTTCTTCTTTTTTTGTTTCAGCAAAAAATCTTGTTATCAATTCTCACCGATTGCGAACGAATTTCACTGCACTAATACTTTCTGTTTTCAGTAGTTGCAAAAAACTGATGAACACCTTCACAACAATTTTACTTTTTTTGCTAAGCTTTCAACAGAATTGACGAGTGGGGGAGGAAAATTTTCACTTTGAAAGCTCAACGATGCGTTATCTTTCACCCACTGAGATTTAAACAAGTTAGTTTGGACACACTTCTAAGCTTCGACTGTCGATTTTTCAACACTTCTGGTTAAACAGGTTGTAGATGATGTCACCGCCACTCTTTTTTTTCGCACTTTGTCGCGACGCATAAATTTCGCCCAATTTGGCAACTCTGGGAAACCTTTCTTCCGGTCACACTCGAATTCACTGTGTTTGCCAACGGGGTTTGCGGGTTCGTCACTTGCCGTTTTTTGTTGTTTTCCTAGCCTTCTTCCTGGAATCTTTCGTGCACCGTTGAACAGCGCCGATTTGACCGCTTTTCTCGCGCTCGCAGCTTAATTATAAAGTATCCGTTAAATTTTCCTGTTCCTCCAAAAGCTCAAACAGCTATCGATTTCACACGAAGTTCCCTCGCAAGCCACAAAAATGCCCACGAGCCAGCGCGACTGAAACCGCCAGGAATTCCGACTGCTGTTTGTGCCCTTGGCATCCACCTGGTGAACCGATTCCAACCACTGAAGTGTCCACCAACAAAGAAATCCGAAACGAAACGGCACTCTACGAAAAGGTCTGCGACGGTCCCCGACGAACGTTCCCAGCGAACTGAGTGAATGCCGTTTCGAGGAGAAACCGTACCCCCGTACGATCGCGACTCTTGGGGGGCTACCGATGTGAGGAGCGGCTGCGGTAAACCGGGTCTGTTGGCTGGCCAAGTGCAAGACATTGAGAGCTTTGCCGAGGAACTTGCTGGTGCGGCCGCCGTGCGCTCTCAAGATTTGAACTGAGAGTTGTGGGGTTTGGTTGGGGGTCGTACGGAAATGATGATCACTGAGCAAATTCATGTGGTTTTAATTTTCTCGATCTAATGAACTTTTTTTTACCAATAATTTCAGTTTCAAGTTTCAAGTTTCAACCTAGCCTTATAACAATGTTTTGCCTTCCTGACTGACTGTGTGACTGAAAGGCTATAAAATCACTCGAAAAATGAACATCTTTTTTGTGATCTAGTGTTAAGCTTTCTCTTTATCTATCCTTTCCTCATTGCACTTCTGTAAGTTTTTTGAAAACTTTTTCTTACTCTTGTCTATTCAATAGTTATAAGTATAGAGCAATTCCATGCCAAATAGGGAATCGGTTGTACCCGACCCTCTCCGATTTCAATGAAACTTTGTAGACATGTTATCCCAGGCATATATAAGCCATTTTTGTGTATATGGAGCCAGTTACACTCGATAATGACATTTGAGAAGGGCGTAAGTGTTTTAAATATTTTTGTATTTCGTAATTTAAATATTGCTGTATCTCGAAGCCGTTGCAACGTATCAAAAAGTGGTCAAAGACAAACTTGTAGAAAATTTGACGGGCTTTCCGAAAAAAATACACTTAAACAAAAAAAACACTCTACATTCATGATATTTTTTGGTTTTTAAGTTTAAAAGTCAAATTTAAAGGTGAGCCCACGATTTTTTTCGTTCAAAAATTTTGTGAAAATAGCCTTAGATGTTACAAAAAGACTCACGGGATGGATACAGGATGGAGCAACTCACCTAAAAAAACAAAAATCATTTACTGAAACTGTTTTTTTTTTAAGTGCTCTAAACGTCAACATTTTCAAAAGCCGAATACGGGAATCGATTCTCCAGACAATTGTGAAGTTACAGCTGTTTTAAAAATAAAAATGTTGAAAAAATTGTTTTTTTTTATGGTTTTTGGCAATTTCTATATGACAGACTTGATTTTTCAGTCTCAAAAATATTTTTACCGGAAAGCTCGTCCAATTTCCCATTAGTTTGGCTCTGACCACATTTCAATTAGATGTATGGGCTTACAGATATAAGCTAATTTACTATCCAGGTAGTATAGTAACACTGAAAAAATATTATGTTTTCAGTTATGAGCAATAAATAGTCCGATTTACAATGTTAAAATATGAAAAATTCGTGAAATTTCCGATCTATTCGAAAACAATATTTTCAAAAATGTGAAATCGACATTTCAAAAGAGCGTAATATTGAATGTTTGGTCCTTTTGAAATGTTAGTCTTGATTTCACATTTTTGAAAATATTGTTTTCGAAAAGATCGAAAAATTTCCCGAATGTTTCATATTTTAACATTGTAAACAGCTTTTCAAAAATATTGTTTTTCAAAAGTGGGCAAACATGGCTATAACTTGGAAACGGCGCAGTTTATCCAAATTTCACTGAAGTACTTTTTGATTGCAAATTCGATTTTACATCGAAAAATGAAATTGAAAAATTTGCGACCAATATTTCGATTTTTCGATTATCCGATTTTTTGATTGACTACCAATATTTCGATTTTTTGATATTGATTCAAAAAATCATAACTCGGTCTAAGATTTTTAGCCCATTCTGGAAATATCTGAAAAGTTGGCATTTGATGTCCTCTAAAACATATATAAAAAACATTTCTTAATCCACCTTTATAGGTGGAATAATTTAGATGAATTATTCATCTAAATAGCATCGTCCACCGTTTAATGATCTCTTATGTTTTACTTTACTCATAAGTTTTGATAAAGACAGCAATATCTTGAATTTTCAGGCTCATCGAAGGGTCACGTGATAGAACTGGACAACATTTTACCAAAATATCTGAGATCTTTACTGCTCTTAATTTGAAAATCGGCTAATCGTCTACTAATCCGAACAAAATAATATTATTAATCCGCTTTTACTATAGTAGCGGTGTTGTATTGCCGTAGGCAAATGGGTTGACACACAGCCACTGCTATCATCAAAGGTAAATATTGTGATCGAATGCCAAACCGAGAATACCGACTAAAGCGTGTGGTTTGTGTTCACAAGCATCCATGAAAATAAAAGCAATGCACACCAATTTTTCTTCACTATTTGTTAATTTACTACTATTTAATTAATTAAACTGTCTGTCAAAACATCTGTTCGCTCCCTTAACCTTCGGGAAGTCGCGTGTTTTCGCCTTTCTTACAAGTGCCCTTACAAACTGTGTACAAAGTACACGTACGCGACCTCCGGTGGGTTAATTATTATTTTATTACGTAACACGCGTAACTCAATAGTTACCCAATAATGGGTACGAATAGATATAGTATATTTTGTTGTCCAAGAAGTGTTCTTTTTTTCTCAGTGTAAAAAATACGACCCACAAAGTGCATGCAGGAACGAGCGGAAAGGGAACGTATTGGAAATATGATCCAAACTGTTTTGTTGTCATTAATTGTTGATGTGTCATCAGGGGGTGTCACCTAAAAATTTAAATAACTTGCAAGTGCACTAAAATGTTGCAAGCATTGCACCTTCCTTGCTCTGTTGACACAACAACTTTTTCGCATCCACAGCTCAAGTTACTTTTGTGCAGCTCTTCGGGAAATTTCCAGATTTCACTCGCAGCGGGAAACTCGACGTGAGACGACGCGTGCTTTTTTTCGGAGCAAAAATTGTCGCAAGAAAAACCGTTTTCGGAGTGAAAATCCGGCGCGAGTGGCAGAGAACGGTGCCGAAACCGACAGTTGGCCGGAAGTTGCAGCATTTGGCGTTGGGAAGTTCTACGAGAAACTGAGTGCAAGAGGAAGTTGGGAATCGTGATCCGCCATTTGGAAAAGAAGAAGATTAAATATTGTATAAGAAAACCATAGAGAAAAAATATGTTTAAGTTGTAAATATAGTTTTAAGGAAAGAGAAAAATTTTAAGTGATAAGTGATTTCTGTAGAGTAAGAAGAGATGAGTAACATGCGATTAAGAGGAAGAGGAGGTTCGGCGACCGGAAGTGCTGCAGCTGGGGGAGTGACTGCTGGAGGCAGCGGAACAGGAAGAAGCAGCGAACAGAACAGGAAGCAGAAAGAGTGTTTCCTGACGGCTTTTTTGGAACCGATCGACTTCGAAAAGGAATTCCCGAAACAGCCCGTGGCGGTTGGGAAAATCCTGAAGGATGCCAAGTTCGCAAAGGCTAAGGAGATCACGATGGTCGGAAGGATGCGGTACAAGATTGAGTTGGAGAAGAAGGAGAACTACGCTGAATTCACGAAGATCAACTTCGAGCCGCACAACCTCAAGGTCTTCATGCCGAAAAGTAGCACGGAGACTATCTGCTTCGTGAAAGGTGTCCCCAAGGAGTACAACGAGAAGGAAATCAAGCTCAACATCCAGGCTGGAACGGAAGTACTGAAGGTGGAGAGGATCAAGCGGCGAGGCCCAGGAGAGGACGAGTTGATCGATACGAACAACATCAAAGTTACGGTCAAAGGAACCCTGGTGCCGCAGTCCTTGAAAATCTATGGATGTCCGTTCAAAGCCGAGATGTATGTGTTTCCGGTGAAGCTCTGCACAAAGTGTTGGAAATACGGGCATGGTACCAAGAGCTGCCGAGGTAAGCCCAAATGCAAACGCTGCGGAGGAGGACACAAGGAAGAGGAGTGCGAGGATCAACCAAAGTGTCCGAACTGCAAGAAGGATCATGTGGCAGGAAGCATGGATTGTCCGGAGCGGAAGAGGAGAATGAAGATAAGACAAACAATGATGGAAAAGGGACAGTCCTTCAAGGAGGCGGCGGAGCAATTTCCTAGATCATCCGGGAACAGATTCGAGCTGCTGTCGCAGGAGGATTTTCCGGAGATGAACGGAGGCCTACGTGACGATGACAAGGAGGCAAGCGGAAGCAGTAACAGGAGAAGGACGAGCTACTCGGATGTGCTAGCGGATGGGAGCAAGCGGAGGAATGAGGAATCGGAGGGCATGACACAGGAAGGAGGACGGTCGGAGTGTATGCTGAGCGTGAAGGTGGTAGAAGAGATTGTGTCTCAGTTCCGGCAGGATCTGCTGAGGCAGCTGAGAGAAAAAACGTGGCTCAAGCCGCTGACCGATCTGAAGGAGGAGATTGAACGCAAGCTGAGTGGGTCGGGCTCCGAGATTGACTCCGATCAGCTGATTCTACAGGTTTACGACGAAATCAAGAACATCATACAAAACACCGCCGCAAAAAAAAGAACACAACACCCCAGAATAGAAGAAGGACCTCAAAATGGCCAGTAAACATCTGAAAATGATGCAGCACAACATTCAGAGTATCAGACCAAGCGATACCAGGGAAGGATTACAATATTACATGGCGACCCAGAACATACAAGTAGCGATTTTGCAAGAAATTTGGCTGAAGGAGAAGGAAACGTTCAAATTGAAAAACTTTTCAATGTTTTCAAAGAGAAGAGCAGAAGGTCACGGTGGAGTAGGAGTGTTGGTGAGAGCAGACCTCAAAGGAAAGCAGATAAAGATGCCGGATTTGGAATGGATCGAAGCGGTAGGAGTGAGGATTGTGGACGGTTCTGTTCCAGTGTCGATTTTCTCGGTGTACATCCCCGACAAGAACAACAGAACGGCAATCGCGGAGCTGGAAACCCTTTTCGGGTGGTTGGATCAGGTCAACGGCGAAATTGTTGTGGGAGGCGACTTCAACGCACACAACACTAGCTGGAGTCCAGAATTCAAGGACTGCGCGAGGGGGCGGCGACTTCTTGAGCTGATTATGGATTCGAAGCTGATACTGCTGAACGACGGGAGTCCCACGATGGTGGCAAGGGTAGACGAGAGAAGATCAGCCATCGACCTAACACTGGCTACGAGCGGAATAGCAAGGAAAACAAAGTGGAAAGTGGTACAAGAAGAATTTGGAAGTGCACATCTAACAGTGGAAATTGATGTTGATACGAAGATCCCAGTGGTGTTAAGTAAAAAGAAGATGATAAATAGTGAAAAAGTGATCGAAGCGCTCAACGACATCAGGCCACAGTTTCTGTACAATCCGCAAGAAATGCAGGAAATCTTCGAGGGAGCGTTAGAGGAGGCAAGCTACGTGGTGAAGAACAAGAAGGCGAACTATCTGAAGAAATGGTGGACACCCAAGATCGGAGAGCTGTACGATGAAAAAAGGGAAGCACTGAGAAATTTCAACGCGCACAAGTCAAGATCGGCGCAGCTGGAGTGGAAAAAGAAAAGAGCGATCTACAAGAGAGAGGCTAGGAAAGAGAAGAGGAGATACACTACGGAGCTCAGCAGAAACATAGATGAAAACACCCCTGCAAAACACATGTGGAACATTGTCAAGGGGATAGACACTGCGCTATCTGGAGAAAGCCGAATAAACATTTCGTTGTCAACGGAGAAAGGTCAAGAGTTCATGGACTTCTACTTTGGAGACAAGAAAAAAGAGGTCAACTGTCCGGAAACCAGCATGGCGGAGGAGTTCGAGGCGTACGGAGAGGCGATTCAGGAGGCGGAGGTGTTCAAGGTCCTAAAGAAGAAAAAGCTGCACTCGGCTCCCGGGGAAGACGGAATGTCTTACAGAATATTGAAGGGACTAAATCTGGACATGAAGGCCAAAGTTGCAGAAATGCTCAACGAAGTGTTCCTGACGGAGGAGATCCCGGAAAGGTGGCGGAAAACGAGGATAAAACCTATCCCCAAGCAGAACGCGGATCCAGAGTTGGTAAGCGCAAAACGTCCGATCAGCCTGATGAACGTTAATCTCAAGATCATCAACGCAGTAGTTAAGGAGAGGATGGAGGAAATTGTGGAAATCAAGGGAGTGCTTCCTGAAGGCTCCTTCGGTTTCAGGAAGAACAGATCAGCTTCGACTTGCGTGAACTACGTAGTTAACTCAGTTAAAGAAGCTAAGGCTGCAAAACTGGAGTGTTTGGTAACCTTTCTGGACATTTCCAAAGCCTTTGACTGCGTTAACACGACCAAACTGCTGGAGATTCTAGCCAAAATGGGTTTCCCACAAAAACTCGTGAGCTGGTGCCATACCTTTCTTAAGAGGAGAGTACTGGTGCTGGACACACAAGATGGGCAGATCGAGATGGAAGTCAGCGAAGGGCTCGCGCAAGGCTGTTCAACATCCCCCACCTTCTTCAACTGCTACACGGCGGGACTGCACACTCTGAACAATGAAAATTGCGAAATGGTTCAGTTCGCGGATGATCTTGCAGTTATAGCTACCGGAAGATCACTGGAAGAAGCCGAAGCCAACCTCAACGCCTTCTTGGACAAGTTGGTCTTGCTGCTGGAAGAACTCGAGCTGAAGGTGAACCCAGCGAAATGCGCGGTGATACCGTTCACCAGAAAGAGGACTGACCACCTTAGAATCAAGCTGAAAGGTCACAAGCTGGAGCTGGTCAACACGCACAAATACCTCGGATTTACGCTGGACAGAGAACTGACTCACAGGAAACACATCGAGGAAGTGGTGAGGCAAGCAGCTAAGAAGATCCCTCTTCTCAAGATGCTTGCGGGGAAACGAAGCGAAGCAAATCCACTCACGGTAATGAAAATCGGAAACGCCATTGTGAGGAGCAGACTGGACTACGGGGCAACAGTGTACGGCAGTGCAGCAGAAACAAACCTACGGAAAATCCAAGTTGTCCAAAACGCAGCGATTAGAGCAGCAATGGGGTACCTGAAAACAACACCGGTGCACGTGATGATCTCCGAGACGGGCCAGGTCTCGATGGCCGTGCGAAGGAAAGCGCTGACGAAGCGAGAGATGATCAAAAGCGTGTTTCACCAAGATCCTTTGGCAAGGTTCATCCAAAAAACTCTGGACACGGACGAAAGCAACGGTTCATTTCTTTCGACAACAGCCTGGGAAAATGCTGACATAGTAGCGCAAACGTATCCAAAAGACAAGAGCATGGCGGAGCTACTAAGGAGAAGAAGGTTTGGAGGAATCGATCTACATCAGGTAATCAAAGCTAAGCTCGAAGGAATGGACCAACGGAAAGAGGACATGGCGGCGGAACAATGGCGAGCAGTGGTAGCGGAATTAACGAACAACAAGTACAGGGAGTACACGAAGATCTACACGGATGGCAGCAAGATCGCAGAAGGGACAGCTTTAGCTTTTTACGACGAAAGGAAGGATTTAAGCCAAGGAGGAAAAGTCAACAACAACACGACCATCACGAACGCAGAACTCATGGCGATCAAGGAGGCAGTAGACTGGTCCAGCAAGCAGAAATATGACAAAACACTAATCCTAACGGACTCGGCGAGTGGATGCGCGATACTAAGAAACACCAAGAAGATAGTGAACAACAGTGTGGCAAGTGAGATTTACAAAGTGCTATCCAAAGAAGAACACAAACACACAAGGATCCAATGGATACCAAGCCACCAAGGGATAAAAGGAAACGAGAAGGCAGACGAGAAAGCTAAAGAATGTGCGAGTGGACCGCAGAACATATTTAACACCTTGACGATGGACGACGCAATCAAAGTAGCAGAAAATGAGTCATGGGATGAATGGGAGAGAGAGTTCGAAAAAACTAGTGAGGAAAAAGGAAAGTGGTACAAACACATACAACAACAGCCAAGAAAAAAGATCTGGTTCAAAAACCTGATTCTGACGGTAAAGGAGATAAGAACACTAAACAGGATAAGATCTGGACACATGCTAACCAAGGACCGCAGAGCTAGTTGGAGGTGGGAGGAAAGCGGACTATGTGAGGTGTGCGAAGAAACGGAGAACATCGAGCACATTTTATATGTATGTCCCCGATTCAACAATTTAAGAAGCAAATTCGACGCGTTAGAATACTGCAAACCACTCAAGGAAATTTTCGAGCAAGAATGCGACATGAGTATGTCGCAGATAGCACAGTTCCTGGAAGAAGCAAAAATACAAATATAAAAAAGGAAACAAAACAGCAACATGTGAAAACCGACATTGCGAGATGGACCAACTATGGTCTCAGCAGTCGTATGACAGAAACAAAAAAAAAAAAAAAAAAAAAAAAAAATGTTGCAAGTTCAAACGAAAAATACTGGAATTTGCCAGAACCACGGAGCAGAGTTCGAACAGAGGTATGTGTAGGTGTTTGTTGGTGGAATTTCGATCTAAAAAAAACGTTTCTCTTTAGTTTCAGAAATGCAAATCCCTGCAGGATCCGGGAAACACCGTCCGCAGTCACCTTCAGGAATATGGTATCCGGAAGGCCCTGGTGCAATCCGCACTGAAGAGATGTAACCCAGTGACAATACGCTGGAGCCAGAGTGAAGACTTCGTCGGCATCTGGAGTTTTAGAATCTATCAGCAATATTTCCGGAAAAAAACCAGGTTGTTCCGGATCGTGAAAGGAATTTGCCTTCAGGAGAATGAATTTTACTCGGACAAAGTAATTGCTTTGTGGTTATTTTGTGAAAAATTGGATTTTGAGCAATTTTGTGAAGAAAGTTTTAATGTACAATTGATTGATTATTTGTGACGAGAGCCTGTTAGATTACAACTTTTTATCAGGTTAAGGTTAATGCATAATAAAGATTTTCAACAACATTTGCTGTATTTTAAATAAATTGTAGAATGATAAGACACAAAATAACACGTTTTTTGGTGAGTTAAAATATCCAACTAACTAAGGGGCTCATGATGGATCCGGTTATCATTTTCATCTAAATATCTAAGATCTGAGCCTCCAAAAATTGTATAAATAACACATAAGTGCTCATAACTTTTGATAGGGTTATCAGATCTTCAATATTTTCGATTTATATTTCAATTACCTATCCAACGACAGGTCGCATGATGGATCCGGACATCGTTTTCATCAAAATATTTGAGATCCGGCCTCAAAAAAGTGTATAAATAACACTTAAGTGCTCATAACTTTTGATAGGGTTATCAGATCTTCAATGTATTGGGCTCTTTAGAAAGGTCTTTCAATTATCCAACTAACGACGAGTCGCATGCTAGACAACTTTTTCTTCAAAATATTTGAGGTCCGGCCTCTGAAATGTGTACAAATGACACTTAAGTGCTCATAACTTTTCATAGGGATATCAGATCCTCAATGTTTTGGGCTCATTAGAAAGGTCTTTGAAATACCTTTCTAAAAATGTATGATCAGACGGGTTTTCTTACAAAAACCACCCTTTTTACAATCTTTCAAACTTTAGCCAGAATCGTTTTTTTAGCATAACTTTTGAAGTACTTTACTAAACATTATGATATTAACTAGGGTCTTATGGGACCCCAAGACGAATCGAATGAGACCAAAACGGTCCAAATCGGTTCAGCCAGTGCCGAGATAATCGAGTGCATATTTTTCGGTGCACGGACTCACATCCAGACACACGCACAGACATTTGCTCAGAATTTGATTCTGAGTCGATAGGTATACATGAAGGTGGGTCTACGAGGTCTAATTAAGAAGTTCATTTTTCGAGTGATTTTAAAGCCTTTCCTCAGTAAGGTGAGGAAGGCAAAAAGTGTTTTTTTTTTGCAAATCAAGTTTTAGTGACAAAAAGTGAAATTAAAAATCACCAAAAGAAATTTTACCGTGTATCATTTTTTCAGTGTAGTCCATATCCATACCTACAACTTTGCCGAAGATACCAAATCAATCAGAAAATTGCTTCAAAAGATACAGATTTTTGAATTTTCACATATCATTTTTGTATGGAAAACTGCCAAATTTGTATGGAAAATTATATGGACAAACTAATGATGCAAAATGGCTTCTTTGTGCATACCGAAGGTACCAAAACAGTTTCAGCCGGATTAAAAAATCAAAAAAAAAAATCGAATGACCGAAATCTCAGAGAATTGCTCAACACTGATCCGAACTAAACAAGTCTGTACTCGAAGTGATTAGCACTGAATTTTGAAAATTTTAGTTTTGTTGCTATGGAAAGAAACCCTGAATAGATTTAGGAAAAGGTTTGACAACATGTGTATTTAAGAATTTTATGATAAAATAATTGTTGAACTAAATTTTTCAAACTTATTACAAACTAAAAAAAAAAACCAAAAAATCTAGTTATTTGACATAACAGAGATAACGGAAGAGTTATTCTCATAGGTTCATTTATGTTGTGCAATTGAAACCTTGTTGCTTAATTTTCACATTGACATTCAATTTTAAGATTTGACCTCGCCATCATGTACCTCAGAAATTTTTTTTTCTTCCCATTCGTCAGATATTCAACTTGAAGCCTTGAAGTCAAATAATTTTCTAAAAATATGCCAATTTTTTCTAGCGTTTGAACGTAATTTTTCGACTTCCCCCTTCTTCAAAATTCACCCTGAGAGCGCGAGCGATAGCCTGACTCGCGATCGTTCACGTGAGAGCCGCAACTTTCATATCGCAAAGAGTTGGAAGTCGACGTTTTTTTTTCTCCTTCGCGTTTTTGCTGGCCTTTGCTTTTGCTTGGACTTGGTGGCTGATCGCGGGCGCGCGCACACATTTCTGTATTGTAAGTGACTAACTACACCCGTAGCGGATTCTTTTTTCTCTTCTCTCTTTTGATTTGGCTTGGGGAGCCACACTTGGGGAGAGCACAAGGAGTGTAAGAAAGTTGTGACGGACGGCTTGTTTTAGTTGCTGTGTTGGTAAAAAGTTCAAATTTTGATTGACTTATTCAGTACTGATTTTTCATACAATGTTATTTATGTAAGCAAGCATAAATCAGAATAATTTGAAATCATGTTGATACTTGAAAAGAGTCATTCTAGTTCTAGTTTAGGAAAATTCTCAGCTAAGTGAAATTGGTTCTACATCTTCATAAATAACTGTAATTTAAAATTATTAGTGCAATATCAGTAATTGAGTACCAAGCTCAAACTTTACCGGCAATAAAATTTAAGTACCATTGCGAATTCCAACCACCAACATGTTGCTGAAGAATGTATTTAAATTTATTGATCGCTCTGCCTGTTTGCTACTTACTACACCTCAACAACAACAACAACTAAAGCAACAACCACACAATAGTAGCATTAATAACCGCGCGCTCAGCCTTCATTCACAGATTATCGCTGGGAGGCAAAATGAAAACGCGTTCGCTTTTGGTCGCGACTTTTTAAATTTTTAAGACCAAAGAGCACAAAAAAAGAGCCGCTCTCACTTAAGCCCAATTTAGTTCAAGTTGTTTCTCGCTCTCCCAACTCACGTCGGATCGCGGATCGCGCTGGTGGTTGAGTGCACGATCGAGTCCCGCAGAAAATGAGAGCATAATTAATGTTTGAATGTGTTGCATATTTCTGTAGATTAGACTGGAGTGTGGTTTTCAGTGTGGGAATCTGACGATGAACTTGCATTTTTTTAAATGTTCAGAAAATTGGATTATAATTCTGAAAATATCAAGTGCATTGAAAATAATCATATTAATTTGAAAAGTATGAAATACAAACCAACACAAACCGCAGTCAGCAACACTGAGAAGTAATGGCAATTCTCCTAACTGTAAAAGGTGTACGCAGCTGCAATGCAATCATTTTTTTTTCATGCTACAAATTCTTTCCATTTCCTCTGTATGCTGCTGCTCCGCACTCATTTGCCGAGAGTGATACAGAGTGCAAACGTGTTTGCGAATTATTTGCGACCATGGGAAGCAATAACTTCTCCCACGACTTTTTTGTAGCGCTATGGAACTGAGATTATCGAAGTTTTTTAAAGTTGATCAAATTTAACTTTTTCAGCAATTACCCACTGAAACAGCATGATTCGAAAAAAAAAGTTCTCCGATTGGGTTCAAAATTTTTCTGGGGGTTCCTTGGCCGTAATTGAAATACGCAACTGTTGGTACCCTAACATGTATAGGTCATCGCTAAAATTTTCTAGTTGTCGCAGTTTTAGTGAAAACAGCTGTTTTTTGCCGTTTTCGTCATTTTCCCATTTTTGCGCGTGGCGCGTCGATTTTTTTTATTTAAAAAAATCGTATTTCAGAAAATTGAAAACATAACTACACCATTTTTTGATATGTTATGTAAAATTTTCCGAGAAATCAGGTAAACATATTTTCAGACATAGGCTCTTTGGTCCCGAGACCTTCAAAACAGCATTTTAAGTTTTCATACAAACTTTTGAAATGTTAAGCTATATTTTTAAATCTTCTTACTATTTTTCCCAAAATGCCAAACTAACCACCTTTTTTTGCGTCTAAGACAGCTAAAATAGGATTGTTAAACATTTCAAAGTTCACGAATTGTCAAGTTTGCTTTTGCGAGTAGTATTGCTCTGAGTGTGTATACGAGAAAAATTGTTAATTCAGATTTACACAGGTTTTCACAAGCTTTTGAAAGCTCTTTGATATTTTATTGGATAAATTGTTTTGTAAGGAATTTAAAAAGAATAACTAATAGTAATGTTTGAACCAGGGCTGTGGAGTCGGAGTCGGAGCCGGAGTCGGTGGAGTCGGGTCTTTTTGGGGACCTGGAATCGGAGTCGGAGTCGTCAAAACTCGAAGAGCTGGAGTCGGAGTCGGAGCCGGAGTCGGCTAAATTTTATTAGCTGGAGTCGGAGTCGGAGCCGAAAATTTCTGATAACCCGGAGTTGGAGTCGGAGTCGGAGTTATCGTAAATTCAACAAAAAAAAAATTATTTCATTTTTCAGTATTTGCTATAAAACAGCTTAATTTACAAAACTTCTTATATTTTGAATTGTTTTTCAAGTCGCATGCGCTGCGTTGACATTTTTAATTTTTTAGAGATCTATGATCACTAAATGATAACCTGTTAATCCACTCTTACCTAAGTATGTAGTATCATCATAATTCAAAAAAATTAAACAATATTAGTTTTTTCTCCTGGCACCGTGGTGTAGGGGTAAGCGTGATTGCCTCTCACCCAGTCGGCTTGGGTTCTATCCCAGACGGTCCCGGTGGCATTTTTCGAGACGAGATTTGTCTGATCACGCCTTCCGTCGGAAGGGAAGTAAATGTTGGCCCCGGACTAACCTAAAGGTTAGGTCGTTAGCTCAGTCCAGGTGTAGGAGTCGTCTCCCTCGGTCCTGTCTCGGTGGAGTCGCTTGTAGGCAGTTGGACTAATAATCCAAAGGTCGTCAGTTCGAATCCCGGGGTGGATGGAAGCTAAGGTGTAAAAAGAGGTTTGCAATTGCCTCAACAACACCTAGTTTCGAGTAGGAATCTCGCAATCGAGAACACCAAGGCAATGCTGTAGAGCGAATAATTTGATTTTTTTTTTATTAGTTTTGTAGTCAGAAATATTTAATTGATTCTTAACTGCCTATATTTATGTTTCCTTTAATTCAAATTTGACAAAATTTAATACAGTTCTTTCTGAAAAAATCATCTTATACCCCGATTGCGAATGTCTTGGAGGTTTTAAGTAAATCAATTTTCAGGAAAAAAGTTACGAGGAGTCGGAGTCGGAGTCGGCTCAAAGGGCAATTCACTTCTGATACTGCACCAATATGAAGCCAATATTGGAGTCGATACGGTATGCAACCTAGGAATACTGCGCGAGTATTATGCGCGTATGATATTCACGCTGATATTTGGGTAGATATGACCTCATATGCGACGAATATGGGGTCTATATCGTCAATACGGCATGCAGACAATGAGAATATTATGTGCGTTTGACACGCGTATGTAGTATACTCGATGTGATTAACCCATGGAGTCGGCTAGAGTTGGTAGGCCGGAGTTTGAGTCGGAGTCGGAGTCGGTTGAAACAGAAAGTCGGAGTCGGAGCCGGAGTCGGCTAATCTCAGAAAGCCGGAGTCGGAGTCGCTTGAAATATGACCCGACTCCGCAGCCCTGGTTTGAAATCATAACCTACAACTTTGCCGGAGACACCAAATCAATCCGAAATTACCGTCTAAAGGTACAGATTTTCAAATAAGTTTTTGCCCATTTTGAATGTTTCAACCCACAATATTCAAAAGATATTTGTATACAAAAACTAATGATCAGGGATGGAGTGATCACAAAAAAACTTTTTTCACCCACTAGGAGACAAAACACGCAAAAGAAAATCGCTCCCGAACTTTTGGAAAAATCAATCAGTAGATGATTTTTTTTTGTGATTCTCGTTGTTAGCACCACTTTAATCCATTTATTTCGTTTTGTTTACAAACATTGTTCATCTACGAAGAGTGTCAGGTAATTTTTGGACGTGTGACATTACACCTGCAAATGTAGTAGTGAAATCGATGTTCCGGCGAATAATCCTGATGATGATTTTTATGTTTTATTTTACCGATTTTTCGTGTGCCAGAAAGGAGAGCCAAGTTCCCTTCTGATTTTTTCTCTCGGTGAGCGTCAGAAGATTGTCTTTTGATGAAGATTTTTCCATCGCTGATAATGATATGATATATTCCTATCTTTGACATAGGAAATGCATGGACAAAGTTTCATCCAATTCAAAAATACTAAGAAAAGTCGATTTGCAAAAAAGTATCTCTTTTATTTGTTAGATTCGTGGATATTTCGAAAACCTCACTCACAACCGAATCATTTTTGAATCGAAATGACCATAATTTTAGGAGGTACCGTCATCAGGGGTGACATTGGGTCTGGGGGTGAGATTGGGTCATACAAATTTCAGCATTTTTGTATGACCCAATCTCACCCCCGACCCAATGTCACCCCTGATGACGGTATAAGTTCTCGACAATCTTTATTAATAACATTTATTTAAAAAAAATGATCAAGGTGAAATTTCCAATTCATATCTTCCAGCCCAAAAATGGAATTCCCGTATGCACATATGCTTGGAATATTAATCTACGCTCCAACGACCGCGATGACGACAATGTGGTGGCATGATGTCCAAATGAAAGTTCACCATTCGTGGACCTGACTGCGCGACCCAAGAAGAGGCGGCCAATGTGCGAACCGGAATGTGGCGGCGGAACGTGCCTTTAGTCGCCGTCGGCCATTTTCTTATTATTTTTGCTTATCCACACCTCGTTGTCCATTTATGAAGAAAATATTTAAAACAAGCATCGACAAAATCGAAAAATAATATGCGCAGTCGACAAGTATAAACTTATAACGGGTTTTGGATCGAAAAAGAAAAAAAACCGCGAAACGAATATCCAAAATCGTCCGCGATGCCTATTGTGTCAATCAAAATGCCAAATATTTATTTAGAAAGGCGGCGCATTTTAATTTTGTCCAGCCATGGCCGAGGTTTCGAGGCAGGTGGCGCGGTTGCTTTCCAGAGTCCAAGAGACCTTACGGCGGTGATTGTGAGGCCGTTTTGAATTCGCAGTTCACAGAAAAAAAACGAGTAAAACTTATTTAAAATCCATTTATCGAAGTGCCTTGATTGTTTTGTATTGATTTTGTAGGTAAAAAACATGTTATTTTTACTGTGATTTAAATGCAATTCTCTGCAGGAATTTGCGCAATTTCTTCACATTATTTCTCTTGTGTCGTTAAACACCGTGGAACAAAACACAACAAAATCATCCTATATGGGTCATGAAAGCGAGCTACCAACTGCCAATTGCTGAAAAGAAAAAAAAAATAAACAGTGCTACCAACATGCTATGCACTTGTGTACTTGTGTTGTGTGTCCACGCCAAAGGAAGCAGAACCTGTTTCCCGACAGCCAACAGTCCGCGATAAATCAATGCGAAGCGAATTATGCCGCCTCGGCACTGCTGCTGACGCGTGCATTTTAGGTTCGCCCTTTTGGAGGTTGAACGCTGAGGCGTGTGAGTGACTGTTTTAGGGCGAGTGTTGTCAGGGAAAAAATTTATTTTAAATAAAATTTAAAAAAAATCCACATGAAGTTTGCTTAACATTGATACTTAACATCAAGATTCAAGCATGAATAAAGTTACTAGACAGTCCAGACTCGATTATCCGAAGCCTCGATTATCCAAAGGTTTCCGAAGGTTTGTATGGGACTTCGGATAATCGAATCACAAACAAAAAAAAAAGGTTTTCGTATTTTTTCATTTTCTTGTTTTTAACATAAAATTTTAGTTCTACGACCCCACACAGCAAAAAATCCGATGCTTTGAGTTTTTTTTTTCAATATTGCATCTCTGCCATTTTGGCCGCCATCGTGGATTTAAAAATTGTAAATCATTTAAGCGTAGCTGAGGGGTCATACCTAAGCTCGACAATCAAAAATTAGACAACGAATAATTTTTTTCGTGATTCGATTATCCGAAGTTTTGATAATCCGAAGTGTAATTTTTCCGAGGCCTTCGGATAATCGAGTTTATAAATCTTTTAAAGTTTGTAAAAGTTGGTTTTAGATGCCTGAAACTATGAAGGTAGATTAGCCCAGTGAATGTGTCTCATCCTTTTTTTTGCATTTTTGGCGGGTTTGTAAAATCGTAACCATAAAAACATTTTTACTCAGATGTTCATGTTAGATTATTAGTTTAGTAATTTTGATGTTTCATGCCCTTTTCGATGGTACAAAAGAAAGACTGCGAAACATAGACCGGTTCAGTTACACATAAAAAAAAACAGCATGTTGATGGAAAAAATGTTGTAAAATGCATTGTATACAGTTGTTTTGCAATAATTTGTCTCACAAAAAAGTTTTAATTAGATTTTTTTTGCGAAAAAAACTTTTAAAGTTCTGTAAATTACATTCACCATAATTCAAACGTGTAAAAAATGATAACCACGCAGGAATTATTTCATTTTAAATTGTTTTCAGTTGTTTTTCAATGATTTTTTAATGTATTTTTGAAAAAGTGTCCTTTGATTTTTCAAGCCTATTTTAAAGGGAGCCATAATACATGGTAATTTGTTTTTTTTTTGTTTCAAATATCAATTGAATATTTCTGGATGCATCCAGATATCGGTGGTTATTCGAGCTATCTTTTATTGCCAAAAAGTTTTAGAAAGAACCTTGTAAAGTAGCATCTCAAAGATGTTTAACATTGCTCTTTGAATTCAGATAAATACTTTAGTTAAATAATAAAAAACTATTGGTCACACAAAAAAGACAATCTTACAAATATTTTTTCTGGAAACAAATAATACATTGGGGTTCATACGAATTTAACCAACATTGTCAATTTTTAGGATGTCAGCTCAATTCTCCTTAAAAATTTAGAAAGCAAACGGGCTATGAAACGAGCCGGCTACGCAAAAATGATCATTTTCAGAAGCTAATGAATTTTCATCAAAAAATCATAAAAGTTGATCAAAATTTAATTAAGGACCTACATCTGAGAAATGATAAAGTTTGGTAAACCATTGCGCCATCCACAGGTAAAAAACTTAAACAGTTGTTTTTCTCCATACATTTTGACAATTTTTCCCATACAAACTTCATGGAGGGGTTCCCGTGGTCAGAGTCAATTTGCGATTTCAAGGGGGCAGTCCCAAGTAAGCCCGGATTCGGACCACCCTAATACAAACATTTAATCATCTTCACAAATATTTTTTCATTACCGTCCCCATTTTTTTTAAACTTAGAACTTATTTTTTTTAACTTTGCCTTGAAATCGATGAACCGCCCTAAACCATGCTGTCAAACCAATTATATGCAGAAACACCAAGAAATTAAGTTTTTTCTAGACACCGAGAAAGAAGCCTAATTCCTTCATCATGTTTCAGCCACACGTGAGCTTGCTGCTCCACCACAAGACAAAACTATGACAACGATCTACGATCTTAGATCTGCGCCACACAAACGCACACACACATACGCGGAAGTTACAAAATTAGATCACCGTGGTGTTATTTAGTAATTATCGTGACGCATGGAACCGCGACGAACGGTTTTTTTGGCGCGAATCTTTCTATTCCATTCGAAGGTAATTGGTGTTGTCGCGATGCCTACAACATCGATGAAAAGAGATTCAGGTAGAGCGTCCAATTTCCCGTCCCGGGAAAAAATTTCCCGGGAATTCCCGGGATTTCCCGAAAAATAATATTTCCCGTTTCCCGGGAATTTTTTTAATTTCCCGGGAATTCCCGAAATTCAAGCGGAAGTATGCATTTTCCTAACTTTTTGGTCCTAATTTTTTTTTAATTTGAAAAAATATTGATAAGAGAACCTAACTTAATTTTATTCATTTTAATCTACTGTGCATATTGAACTTATAAGAAAAACGGGGTATCAATGATAGGATTTCATTCTGTTTTTATATTTTTTTTCCAACTGGTAAGGTTTGTCTCAAGATTATTATTTTGTAAAACATGTACTGGGGTAGGCCACGCACTATTGTTGGAAAAAAATGTTTTTCAATAGTATTTGAAAACTAGTGGCGATGAAAATTGTATTTAGCATATTGGGGTGACTTTGTACAAAATATTTGTTGTTTAAATCAGATTTGATGTGTTCAAATTTTACACAATCACTAAGGTTGCTGATAAGTTTTTAAGAAGAAAAAGAAAATCAATGTGAAAATTTTACTTAACATAGTTTAGGCTGGTACAAATATTTTTAAAAGTATTTGTCACCCCCCCCCCCCCTTCAAAATTGGCCCGAAAAATCAGGAGGCAAAAAAAAATTTTTTACAATAAACTTCAAAATTTCAATGAAAATTCAAGTGCAACCAGCTGAAATCAAATTAAAATACATTCTCCTGCGTTTAAAATCATTTTTAGCATTTTTGGGTTTATTAAAACATCTTAAGATTTTTTGAAAATTTTCGATGCAAAATCTTTTTTTTTCGATACAATTTTTGTTTTTGTCAGATCTTAGATTTTTTGAAAACTAATTATTGCAAAACAACTGAACTAGTGTAAAATGCATTTTAAAACACTTTTTTCATTTAAATGTGAAGACTATGGCTCGTTATTTAAATTTTTATATGTTTTTATTTTTTTGCCCCCTTGACCTCGGCCAGGGCCGAGGGACAAAAACTTTTTTAAATATTTGCATCGGCCTTATAAGTTTTTTAACAATATACCTATAAATTTTTGGTGAAATTGATAAAAAGTCAAAATTTTGCCTAAAAGTCCTTAAAATGAGTTTTGTTGATAAAATTACGGTCTAGAACAAGTTATTTGCCATGAAAAACACAATTTCTGCATGCTTTTGTATGATTTTTATAAGCAGTCAAGCCATTAATTGACCCCTACACTCATTTTGAACATTAAAGTTGCAGTTCTATACAATTTTGTTGCAAAATATCAATCAGAAGCAGGATATGATCAATTTTCGATAAATTTCAAATTTCCCGGGAATTCCCGGGATTTCCCGGGAAATTTGTTAAAAATTTCCCGTTTCCCGGGAATTTTGTAACCCCGGGAAATTGGACGCTCTAGATTCAGGTTATGTTGGCTGGTGAATGAGGTTTGGCAAGGTTCTGCGACTAAGTAGGTGAAATGGCGACAAACTGTGTTCCGCTTTGAGATTGCGTGCTCACATGAGACATCACCCAGATCTTAAACGGTTGATATAGTGTGTCGTGATGAAGAGATTTGAGGATCGGATCACTTGTCCATCGAAATGTTCGGAGTTTCTCGAGCAACCAGATCGAATCAACGAATCGAGTTTGAATGATTTTTTGAACCTCCGATCGATACAATTGCTTTCGGCTTCAGCATTTAATGATAATTGACGCGATGGAAGCGTTTATATCGTGAATTGACCATTACTTAACATTTATATCTCACTCATGCGCGTCTTGGTCTAGAAGCATGGTTCAGTTTTGTTTGGATTGCATAAACGAGCATTATTGGTAAAGTGAGCAAAGCAAAAGCCATAATTTGCATGATCAGTTCGTTTTAAATTCTAAATTAAAATAATTGCATTCAAAGTTATTAAAACCCTCAAGGCATTTCCAGATTTTCTTTTAAATCGCTATTAATAGTTTAAGTTGGGCATAAACAAAGTTAGTAGGCTATGAATTTGAAATAAATAACTTAGTCGTTATTTAGACAAAGTATTCCGTGATTGAATAAGTTTTAACTTGTTGTTGTGCAAGCCGCATGAAGCAGGTTTGTTTTCAGATAACAAACATTCAACAAACAGAGACATCAAGATAGCTAATATGAAAGTTAGATATTAGTCAAACATAGCGTAAGCTTGAAAACACCTTCGTAAGCTTTCAAAGCGAAACCCATTCACCAAATGGATAATTAAGAGGAAAATCAACCCGACCCCCTTCGGCATCGGCCTCCACCTTTCGTTTTACGTAATATGCAGATGAGCGTGGCCGCGGTGTACCCAAATCAGCGAAATATTAATACTAAATTAATATAGTGTTAGACGGCTGACATCTGATACGCGATCTGGCCAGGCTGGGCCAGGTTTAGACCGTGGCTTTGCGAAAGGTGGTCGGTCCTGTTTGGGGGCCACTTTCGTTTTCAACATTCCAGAGCAGAAACAGAAATGGATAAAAAGAAGTTTTTTTTCGTCTTTCTTTACCGGATATGACAAATTGGCTTCTTTTATCTCCTTTCCCGTAGTGAGCGCATTTTGAGGAATTTTGGCAAAGTTACGCAGTTATGTTGTGCGTTAGAAAGTCGTCGGTCAAGGTTTTTGGATATATTTTGATGGCTTTGTTCACATCAATTGGAATTGACTTTTTTTTAAGGCAAATATTGAACAAAAATGCTTATTTATGTAAATTTTTGAAACAGCATATTCAAAATCACCTGCAAATTATTTTTTGTAGAAAAAACTTGGGCACGGTAAACGTTTTGTTTTTTTTTTTCAAAAGTTTTTGCAATATAATTTAACTTAACAGTCATCTAATCAGATATCTAAAATCTTATGCTGACTCGTAAGCACATAATTATTTGTCAATATGCTTAAAAGATGGAAATAGGAATAAATAGCCAAACATACCTTCTGTTTTCCTAATAAGTTAAATATTTTTTCGTATTGGATTCATATTCGATTCAAATTTGATTCGAAATTCCGTTTTATGGCGTTTTCACAAAATTTAAGATTATCTTCACACTGAATAGTCTATATTGGAGCAATTCTCTACGAAATCGGTCTTTTTTTAGAATTTTAATTTTTGTATTTTTTAATCCGATCAAAACTTTTTTGGTGCCTTCGGTATTCCCAAAGAAGCTATTTTGCATCATTAGTTTGTCCATATAATTTTCCATACAAATTTGGCAGCTGTCCATACAAAAATGATGTATGAAAATTCAAAAATCTGTATCTTTTGAAGGAATTTTTTGATCGATTTGGTGTCTTCGGCAAAGTTGTAGGTATGGATACGGACTACACTGGAAAAAAATGATACACGGTGAAAAAATCAATTTTCATGTTTTTAAACCTTTGCATGCTATATCTCAGCAACTAAGGGTCGTATCAACAAAGTTCAAAAAAGCAAAATATAGAGAATAAAAAATATTTTTTTCAAAAGTGGGCAAACATATGCACTAAATTTAAAAAATTAATAACTGCGACTATTTTCAAAAAAGTCACCTTAATATGGATTTTACTTGAAAACGGTGCACTTTATCAAAATTTCACTAAAGTACTTTTTGATTGCAAATTTGATTTTACATCGAAAAATGAGGTTGAAAAAAAAAATCTGAGAGAACTGCTCATTGCTAAAAAACGACATTAATCCTCGCGTAACATAAAAAGCTATCAAATTAACGCAACTAGAGATGGGAGAGAGCTTGCAGAGAGAACAAAATTCCTCTCTGAAACAAGCTTTGAAAGCTTTACTGAATGTTTCATGCCTTGAAAGCTCGCCCGCGGGTTGGGGCTATAATATTATGGCACGACAGCTTTAACGTTTCGATGTTTCTTGGAAGTCATAGCATAGCAATGCGATACAATTTTAAGTCTGCTGTTTGCATGATTCATTTCGTATACCATAAAAAAGCATGGAAATAGAGTATGCCTTTCAGAAAATAAAAAAAGAATTATTGTATATTGAATTTTTCGTAGGACTATTGTTAATTTTTTTTTCAAGATAAACTAGATTAGTATGAAATTTCTATGAACTGGCAACCCTGTCTCAAGCTATGACCACTTCAGTGATATTTTATGTACTTTTATGAAGCCGGATCTAACTTATCTGTATAAAAAAAAAACCATGTCCGGATCCATCATCCGAACTTTCGTGGGATAGGTAATCGAAAACGATTCTTAACGAGTGCAAAATTCTGAAGATCTGATTTAAGTTTGACAATCAAAAATAAGACAAATATTTTTTTCAATGATTCGACTATCCGAAGTTTTGATTACCCGAAGTGAAAATTTTCCAATGCCTTCGGATAATCGAGTTTGGACTGTACTTAAAAATAGGTTTTGTGTACCTATTTTTTGTAAATAATATGATAAAAATATTCTCAAGTATATTTGAACTCTTTGCTCCCACGTCCTCCACTATCGCATTTTTAGTTTTCATGCGACCTTTTCAAATATTAGTCTATATTTTTGAAACTTTGAACTATTTTTCTCTAAAAGCCTATTGCGGATTTCAGAGATTTTTAGACAATCGTGCAATTTGTGGAAAGCTCTCCAACAAAGTGCACACCTCAAACTACAGCAGAAAAAAACTATTCAAGACACACACCCTAGTTTCAAACTGTTCTAAAGTGGTCGAAAGAAACAAAGCTCAATCGAGACACGCAGCACTCTAGGCGAGAGGGGGGGGGGGGGAAAGGGGTAACACTTCAAGTGTGCAAATATTTGGTGTGCAGATATTATTTGCAAGGGTGGAAAATTTGGTGCAAAGTGTACAATATCGTGATTAATTTGAAACGTGAAATTATCATAAGCGTCGAAGATAGCTGAAATCATTCGCAATAGGGCTGAGTTATGTATTTTTAGACAAATGTATTTTTTGCAAAAATCATCTAAAATTACCCCCAGTCCAATTTAGGACCCCATCAGACCCGTGTTCAGCAGGTCGATTTAAGCAACTTTTGTTCTACGAAAAACTTTACTTTCCTTGTTTTATGTTTTCTTGTTTTATTTTTAGTATTTTAATTTGCTTTTATCATGTTTAGCTTATGTTTGTTTTTGGTAGTATTTGGCCTATTCTACTACCTCCTATCATTACAATTTGCCTTTATATTTTTACAGTAACTTTTTCAATTTTTTGCTTGTTTTTCTATAGAATGGCACCATTAGGCATAGTCTGGGACACTACAAAAATTACTGCATACTGCTTTTTACTTAAAATTTAGGAAATGTTAGTAAAAAAATACAGTCAAAGTTAACCAAAAAAAAAAACTACAATTTTAAAAACATTGGCATAGTCGCGTAAAACAAGTCAAACCTCCAACCCTAAAATTTTCAAAAAATTTAAGAGTTCTAATTTCCCATAATTTTTAGAGATCAAAAAATTGGTTGAAAATGGGTTTTTGGCGAATTTTTAGATCGTAGCCCGGGCTAGATACTTGAGATACTTGACAGTCATATGAAGCAAAATTCATCATTATCTCGAAATGCATATCCTTTAAAGTGCTGAAATTGTATTGATTCTATAGATTTTCTTAGAAAAAGTCGGAAATAACATTTTAAAATGGCTGTATCTTGAGAACTATATCAGCAAACTTTCTGAAACTTTGCCCAGAGATACTTGACAGTCATATGGAGCAAAATTCATCATTATCTCTAAATTGAAATTCTTTAATGTGCTAAAATTGTATAGATTGTTTTGGTTTTCTTATTGAATATCGGATGTTACATCTTAAAAGGGCTCTCGAAAACTACATCAGCGAATGTTTTTTTTTTTTTTTTGCACAGAGGTGCCCTATGGTGTAAGGAATCGATAGACCCCAAAATCTCGGATTGCATACCGTAAAACGGGGTGACTTTGATAGCCGGGGTGACTTTGATAGGTTTGCGATTTTTCCGCAAAATGAAGATTACAATTAAAATTCGTAAGGAATGGTTCAGAAACATACTGACCATGGTAGAGATGTTCGAAGTACCTCAAGAAGAACTTTTCATAAATTTTTGAAAGGTTTATAAAGTTAGTTAACCATAGGTAAAGGAAATGTTGATGGAAGTCATTATTTTAAACTTCTCAAAGTGTCATGATTTTCTCAATGAACATGATTTTTAATCGGAAAACGGAATGCATTTTCGGATTCTTTGGACAATTTTCCACTAGGAGAAGGTTAAATAAGTTTGTAAATAATAAATAATATGTGTTTTTGAAACACAATTCAAAAAAATCTCCAAATTTAAAGGCAATTTCAGTTGAACAAATTTCATGTAAAATGTGAAAACTTGTGATTCGTGCTTTGAATTCACTGCCGTTCTACGCATAATTGTCCCATGTTCAAAAAAGTGCAACTGAGAAAAACGCGATTGAAATTTTTCGATCGATTTTTGTGTTTCTACGCATAATTGTCCCGTGGGTTCCTATTCGCCCTATGTGTCCCTAATCGTCCCAGTTAGCATTCTATCGTCCTTATTTGTGATTCTCTTGCTATACAACAGGTAAACAAGACATAATGCTTCGTAAAACTAATGATTCCGTGTAAGAAAATACTTGGTGGGACAATTATGCGTAGAAGTTTAACGATGGGACAAACAGACTTGGTGTTGTTTTTAATGAGTTTCCGAACAAAGTACCAGATTTTATGTGTTTTTCTTAAAGTACACATCACACTTAACTTAAAAATGTCATAAAGTCAAAATTGTCCAAAACTGACATGGGACAATTATGCGTAGAACGGCAGTTCAGTATAAAATGCAATATAAATCGATAATTTTATAAACTAAACCAGTTATAACAAATTTCAGGCAAAATTTCGACTTTTTAACAATTTTACCTAAAATTTATATTTATTTTGTTAAAAAGCTTATAAACTTAGTTCACTAAATATAAACATTGATTTTTTTCTTAAAAAACTATATCAGCTACTTTAGTGATGGTTCATTTAACGTACAAATAAAGTTTGAACATCTTAAATATGATTTTAACAAGAAAAACTATGACTATCAAAGTCACCCCGGAATTAAAACTAAGAATTTTCAACGTAACTTTTTTTCTAAACACTATTGAAAAAACTTTTTTTTCTAAAATAGTGCATGGACTTTGTGTGGCCTACCCCAGTACATGTTTTAAAAATAATAATCTTGAGAAAAATCTTACCTGTTGGAAAATATTCTAAAAACAAATTGAAATCCTATCAAAGTCACCCCGGTTTACGGTATTTATTTTCATAATAACTAGGGCTAGTGATTTTACGCGGCGTCGTGTTGTCATCACTTTCTCTCTCTAGCACGCTTCGATAAGAAAAAGAGGGACCGGTAGCTGAGACCGCGTAAAATCACTAGCCCTAATAATAACGGTATTTTGAGCACCGTGAGCCCGTCTAGAGGCGGGGTTGGGTTGTAAAGGGTTAAAGGTCTGAAAAATCTGTCAAAAGTTATGAATTTTTCATGGTGCACAGGGATAACTCGGAACGTTTTGCGGTCTCCGACAAAGTTGTTTGTTGTAAAATTTTACACAAGAATCTCTCACATTAAACGCCACCTTTTGGTGGAATTTTGTAATTTTTGCTTTTCCCCATACATTTTTAAGCGATTTTAAGCACATAAGCGACCCTTATGCCTTAACCGATTTGGCTCTAAATTTGCAAATTACTTATTTTTACCTAAAGAATAGAGCCAGGGGTATCTCTAATGATTTTCCAATTTTTTTATTTTTTCTTGGCACCCTAATGGGTAATTAAAAGAGTTTTTCGATAAGACAGAAAGATTGATGATTTGACAACCCTACCAACAGTTATTGGCACTTTATTGTTAAGAGCGAGTCCACGAACAGGGCATACCCCTTTGTATGGGACGTCGTTTGGACCTCACCAAAAAAAAATCAAATGTTCGCTCTACAGCATTGCCTTGGCGTTCTCGATTGCGAGATTCCTACTCGAAACTAAGTGTCCGAAGGCTTGATTGTTGAGACAATTGCAATCCTCTTTTTACACCTTCGCTTTCATCCACTCCGGGATTCGAACTGACGACCTTTGGATTGTTAGTCCAACTGCCTACCAGCGACTCCACCGAGCTAACGACCTAACCTCTAGGTTAGACCGGGGCCAACATTTACTTTCCTGTCCGACGGAAGGCGTGATCAGACAAATCTCGTCTTTTTTAAGCCCTTTCAGATGCATTTTGAATTTTGAAATTAAATTGAATTTTGCCTGAGTTCTAGCCTTTTTAAGATTTTTGACGTTTTTGAACCTTCAAAAACCACTTCCCGTTGACCTAGAGTGCTCATATTTTGGCCAGATGCTAGTTTTACACCCAATAAGCCAGAAATGTAATATAAGAACGTGAGGAAGGCACCAACTAACGGTAACGTTTATTTATTATTCCACAAATACAAAAAAAAATCATTGTACAGCTAAAAGGTCATATGCATTACTCTAGTTTCAACTATAAATAGAAAATTTACATTAATTCCGCTAGCAAATCATATAAAAGTTTAGTGCAATTGTAGTGCATTGAACAAAAAGATGTTTTATTGAATTTTCAATATGATTCATCTTATTGTTCAAACCTAACTGATTGATTAGAAAGTGCTCAAATTAATAATGTGTAAAAATGTGCACTGGGAGGTGCCAATCAACTAATTACTAATTCTTCACACCAGTCAAATATTTGCATAATCGCATCGCGCACATTCCAAAACCTGCACTTGAGCGCACACGTCCAGCCAGGTCCACCCATTTCGTTACACACAAAGCGCGAAAAAATAAATAAAAGATCGTCCCTCTCGGAGCTCCTCAAAGCCGCATGAAGCGATACTAATCTCCATCAATCTCCCTTCTATGGCAGAACCACTAGCTCCACACAACTCGTCACCATTCAATTCCCCCGATAGAATCGAGAATGAATACTTGACATTCATGAGTCCTTCTCGTGGTTTTGCAGCTCCTTTGAGGCAATCATAGGGTGGAGGGGCCTAATTTGGGTTAGTTTGCAAATTGCAGGCATTTTTTATGTCTGACAAACCTTAACGAGATTCCTCTTTAGATATCTCCTAACAAACCCTAAGCGAATTAAGGGTCCCACTTCCTTATGTACCTGCTACTATCGGAGTCGTCAATTCCGTTCCGACCGAGGAATGTCTCGGAAACATTCCTGATGACAATGGAATGCACTTTTTTTGCCGTCTTGTTGTTTCCTTCCACAATTTGCAAATAGCAGCCGACGTCGTGATGATAAATAATGGCGCACAAGTCAGACCCATTATCAGTCGATTTGCGTATGAATCACACATTTCTGGGTGCGCGCAGCGTTGAGTGTGTGTTAATATGTTAAAAATGTAATTAATAAAGACGACAGCACTCACAGCGCGGTTGTGGCCTGGCCTGGAATTGCGCGTCGCCCCGGTTCAAGTGGTTGTTATTAGCTATACGGCTGGGGCCAAGTTTGCTTACTAACGATAGTACTCTCCAGCTGAGCTCGTTTATCGAATATTTAAAGACGCTTTGAATAAGGAATGGGCTTTGGAGTGTTTACGTTATCACATTTTATGAGACATTTTTCAATTAATTATATTGATAAATCGTTAAGACTCTTTTTCATAACTACAATTTCGTTTGAGGGATGCTTAGTACAACGTATTGTGATCGCTAACATTAATTTTCAATTCTCGGATTGTTTCTGAATTAAAAATAATTTTAAAATAAAAAAAAATATTATGTGTAGCATGTTTAAAACGTTTGCTTGTTGTTTTGTTCAGAATTCTGTTACCGTGTAGAAAATTGAAGAGGAAAACCTACCTGAACTCGCTTAGATGCTGTTCTCCTACATACATTATTTAAATGTTTAAACCATACAATTATGTTAGGCTGGCATGAATTCGAGATTGAAATTGTTCTTTGAGTCATGGCATACGATAAAAAAAAACATTTTTAAATGACATTTTCAAAATTAAACAAAGTTTTTTTTTTTTTGATTCTCTAAGTTACTACAGTTTCATTTAAATTCTTTACAGATGTTTAAAATATTGCAAGTTTCGTATGAAAAAATATGTAAAAAAACAAACAAGTTACCTATTATAAAACTAGTCGCCGTCGTGCTAACTTGTCGCACGTGCATTTTGGGCCAAATTGAGTTAAGTACGCCATTTTGTGCACCTTTTGACCTTCACAGATCTCCAAAATTCGATTCCAATCAATAAAAACCGAAAAAACTCCGTGCATTTTTGTCGCTCTTCATATGAAACAAGTTTCAATCTTGTCGTGCTATCTTGTCACTCCCTGAAAATTGATGTAAGTGCGACAACTTGCCAAAGGGATTTCCGGTCAGAACGCGTTTGACGCACGTACAAGCCAGACTACCGTAAACATTTGTAATTATAACTCGGGACTCCAGCAACCAACTTCAATCAAACTGCGGGACAATGCACAGAATGGTCAGACAA
Organism: Culex quinquefasciatus; assembly: GCF_015732765.1. Classification (NCBI taxonomy): domain Eukaryota; kingdom Metazoa; phylum Arthropoda; class Insecta; order Diptera; family Culicidae; genus Culex; species Culex quinquefasciatus. The sequence goes on along the minus strand of NC_051862.1, from coordinate 92,926,573 downwards.
ACAAAACGTGTGTGTTGTTGTTTACATTGCGTGCTCTAGTTTTTGTTTATTCAAGGTCAAACATTGAAACGCGTTTTTCTCGGAACGCCGAAATGGCGGGTACGACAAGATAGCACGATGACGTCGAACTGATGTATTTTTTTTTATACAAATCATTTGAATTTGGTTCAAACTTCAGTAAGTTATCTTCAACTATGTTTAATTGCCCATTTACGAGAAACTAAACCCTCCAAATAATAGAAAGAAAAGTAATTAAATTCATATCTCTTTAGTATGGTCATCTAGAGACTAATGTTTGAAGGCTGTTAAAGACAAACTTAATAGAAAAAGCATAGTTCTTTTTCTATTAGCTTTCAACCAAATTAAAAACAAAACAAACACAAATGAAAAAAAAATTAAACTCAAATTATCATGCAAAAACAATTTTGCATTTGGCATTGCTTTTTATTTCGAGTTTTATTAACCCTTATTCTTAAAAAAAACCCAAAAAAAACCTGGGGGCACAAAAGTACAGTTCAGACTCGATTATCCGAAGGTCTTGGAGAAGAATTACTTCGGATAATTGAATTTCCGGATTATCGAATGACAAAAAAAAGTGTTCTTCGTTGTCTGATTCTTGACTGTCGAACTTAAGTATGTCACCTTAACTACGCTAAAGTGATTTAGAATGTTTTAATTCAAGATGGCGGCCAAAGTGTTGGGGTAAAACATTGAAAAAAATGCATTTTGTAATTTAATATGCAACCAACTATTCAAATTTGATTGACACAGAACCCGGGTTTAACATCAAAGTAAGAAAATGAAAAATACGATTTTTTGTTTATAGTTCGATTATTTTAAGTCCCATACAAACTTTCGGATAATCGAACTTCGAATAATCGAGTCTGGACTTTAAACACGAAAATCAAGATTTTCATTGAAAAACTTCCCGAGCAGACGGAAATAACTTGGGAAGGTCAGTTTTTGATATTGTGAGAAGATCAAAATCCGTTATTGGGATGATCGGATTAGTTGTTAAAATAACAAATTTCAATAACAAAGATTTGTTCGAAAAATAACTCAAATTGTTATTGCTCTGTTATTTCAATAACATACTAATAACATAGAATCCAGAACAATAGAATAACAAGATTAGTTATTCTGAGCGACGGATGGGGAGCACCCAAATAACAAAAATCGTTATTTATATGGATTGCTTGCATAACAAAAAGTGTTATTATTTTTTCACATGAAAAGCTATATCCCGAGCAGAAGTTTGTAACCGAAAAATAACATAATTAATGAAGCATAGCACTGTAACTCAGGCTGGTACAAATATGGGTCATATAAGAGTTGTAATAACAGAATTGTATAACAGAAATTACTCCAAGAGAAACAACCAAATATCTGAATCTGATAAAAAAAAATAACATAATTATAACAGCAAAGAAAAACTTAAAAATTCAGAAATAAAACTGATTTTGATTGGCATATTTATTGAGTGAAAACCTTCGGACTAATAGGTTCGAGCAGAAACTTGCAATAGAGACCACAAAAGAATTGAGTGTCGTTAATGTGGTTTGATTTTTTTTTGTTTGAGGGCAGACTGCTGGTTTACAAATCCACATCGGCCCATTTATATTTACTTTTTGGCTTAAATTAATCTGATTTTAAGTCGCATTAGCTATTCCGCTATTTTGACTTCTGACCGTGCTAAAAAAATACACCGATCTCTTCGTTAAAAATGCGTACGTAGTTCACCAAATAAAGTAAACTCTTTTTCCACTTTTGTTCGCACGTGTTACTAAAGGCAGATTTGGCCTGACTTGTAATTTGCTTAGCAGAAAGAAGCCATAACAATGAAGGCATATTTATTGTATAAAAATAACGTTTTTTAATGAATGAATGTTTAGTTTCAATAGTTTGATTTTAATTCTTCTAGCACGTTTTATGTTTTTTTCTGAAAAGTAGTATACTTTGTCTTAGATTGAAATGAATAAATTACTCACCCAAACCAATTTTTGATGTTCTGGTGGAAAGCCTAGTAGACAGCTAGATAATTTTGCTGCTGGCTGAGATATTATCCTCCGTTAAATATTAAATTATCTATAAAAGAAAAAAAATATATCACAAAGTGTCAAGTTCCTTTAAATACATACACTTATCTAAAAGCAAACTCCAACTTCTTCGGCTGCCGCTGTATTTTGTAATTATGATTACGAGCGACTTTGCGGAGCTTTCGAAAATACATGCGGCAGGAGAACATTTATGTTGTCGCTGGACAGTTCAAACTGCAGCTCGAGTTTGGCCGTAGAAAAGAGCTCCAGACTTCGTGCTGGCAAAAACCGTCTGCGTTGTCGACTGACCAAAAGTTCTGCATCCAGCTGACATGGCCGCATTCTGATCTAAAATCGAAAAAAATATTATAAAGATAGTTCGTTTCGTTCACTTTTCAGCAGCTTTGCCGTCGTGACAACTCACCATAAAATTCTTCTTCCTTCTTCGTAGTCGTTCCGCAGGTGGATGCCGCCCGCGAATTCTTTCCAAACAGCAATAAAATTACCTCCGGTGCCCCAAAAAGTTGATGCACTTGGTCCTAGATGTAATCGTCTTCTTCTTAATCGAAGCCTTCGTCCAATGCCAGCTGTCGTCATCGCCCAAAGGCGACTTTTTCAGATTGCGATCAGATTCATTTCATATCTGAAAATCAATTAGAAAAGGCGAAATCATAAACATAAACATTGCAACCAGCAATTTTTTCTGATTTCCGGAAGCGTTCCAGATGCTCAAGTAAACAAAGCTGAAAGAGCTGTAAACCCTTCAAAAAAAAAAAAAAAAGAAGAACCATTGTCTTTTGCAAGAAGAACATTTTCAAGCTTTTCGATACCCTCAGCAAACGTCAAATCAACACCAAATGTTGCCGGATCTCTCCCGGAAAAGATCCGGAAGCATTTTTGTATGGTCTGACGTTTGCGGAGGGTGCCGAAAAAGGTAAACAAATCGCTTCAGGCATCGGCCATTTCAAACTTGAAAGCAATGTTGCCGGAGCTTCCCGTAGAAATTCAAAACACTTGTTATCAAACCGAAAGGAACCTACCTTTAAGTTGAGCAACACCGGCCATCCTTGCAGTTGCCCTCGTCCGGGAAGATGTTCAGGTTTAGCTCGGTAACGTTCTCGGTGTACCGACTCTCCGTTTTCTTAGCCAAATTTATCCACCTGCAACAAATTGTTGATAATTTTTCACACCACTCGATATATTTTTTGTTTTCACTGAAAGTAAACACAAACACAATCGTAATGAAACTCGGTTCTGCACCCGCGATTCGCGACGAATCGAAAAAAAAATGCGACTGATGATAAACAAACCGCGACTCGATCCGCTCGATCGCATTTTCTGTTTTGTTGTGACCGTTTTGACGTTTCGCGCTGGAGAAGCGAATGAAAGAGAGATACTGCGAACAGTGTTGCGCGTTGCAAGCAAAATTATAATGCAGTAAATGTGATTTTATATTTAAAAAAAAATCTGTTATGAATATAATTTTATACAATCACCACTTCAATTCGGTCATAAATTTCAAAAGTTTTTTTTTTATTTAACATTTAAGCTCAATTTTAAGACGCAATCATAAATTACTCAAAATTGGGTAAATGTTTTGCCCATTATATAATATCTGTAGTAATTGTTTAGAAATCTGTAAAAAAAAAAGTTACCGAAATTGCTGAATGCCCTAAGGGAGCGTTCTTTTATTACGTAACGCAAATGGGGGGAGGGGGGGGGGGGGGGTCGATGGCCGTGCTACGCTCCATAAAATATTTATAAAAATTGTATGGAAATTTTGTTACGAGGGGGGGAGGGGGTCGAAAAATCCGATTTTTTGCGTTACGTAATAAAAGAACGCTCCCTAAAAGCATGACAGCGAAAATGTCAAGAAAAAAATAAGATCAAAACAATCCCAGCAGGCCATTCCGTGTTAGTGCTTGAAATTTTTGAGAAACTCGTCAGTGTTAGGTGGAATGTTGCTATTTTGGCTGCTGTCTGGGATAATTCGTGTCAAATGCTGCTGCAGATGCCAGAAGTGAGTTTTTTTTTGCAATGTTGATTTTACAATCACATCACTACATTTTCTACAGGAAAGAAGCCACTAGGTAAGGGTGCCCGGCCCGTGCCGGAGTGGTTCCGGATGGATTGACTGTTGGCGAATCAAAAGTACTGAACGATCCGCGTGCTTCATCCCGAGCGTACACTTCCGCCGGCAAGGTCGAGCTAGAAAAACGCAAACAAGAGCAGGCCAAGTTTGGGGTGTACTTTGACGAAGATTACAACTACCTGCAACATCTGGAATCCGGAAGGAACGTAGTCTACTGGGAACCTGTGCAGCCGGTGAAGACGGCCGGGCGGATAAGGTCAGCACCAAGCTGCCCAGCTCGGTGTTTGCGTCGGAGGTGGAGAGGTTGATGAAGAAGAAGGTACACAGGGCCTGGGCTGTGACCGGATTGGGATTCGGACGTGGTGGCTGGGCTGGACGAGGATTTTGACTTCGAGAACCTGGATAATGCGTTGTAAGATAACTTTATGGAACCTGCCATGGGAGGAAAGGTCTTCCGATTACTTCGGTGAAGGGGAGGAGGGCGAATACAGCGAGTAGATTCGAAAGAGGCCGGAACGTCCGACGAAGACGAGATTTTGACCGCATGCGTTTGACCGGAAGGAGACAAAGTCACGCTTCACGGAATACTCGATGAGTAGTAGCGTGATCTGGAGGAATGAGTTTCATACGAAGTGGCGCAACATCAATTCGAAAACCGGCCTGCCGATGAACGTGCTCGGTGTGACCGTCAGGGTCAAGTTGGGCCAGCACGAGAGTCCGTCGGAACCAGGCGGTCCCAAGTTACTGTGCAACAGCAGTGTAATCTCCACGCTGAGCTTGTCGATCCGGTCGAAAGACAAATCGCCCGAGGAGAAGTGCGAGCGCAAGAAACTGTTGAAGGATGGAGCGGCGGATAGAGCGCAAGGCCAACACGCTCATGTTCAAGGATGAGGAGAAGCAGCAGGAGAAGAGATAACTGAACAGCCGCGTCAACGCGGGAGTAAGGATCGAATTTGTGAAGGACACGAACACACACACAAACACACATACTAAATTGATGGAATACATTGTTAAATCAAACAAATGGTTTTTTACTTTTCTCTTGAAGAACTAATGGAGTGCTTTTGTACAAATTGATTCACCTTCAAAAAAAATCTTACGTAAGAACAAAATCCAAACGCAACGGCTACCGGAGGTAGGGTCCATCCATAAACCACGTGGATACCCTAAGCCCGCTCTCACGCACACTAGCACGCCATTTGTTTTGCTGGCGGGTACAAAATTTAACCTCAATCTTTTTCGTGTACGTACATGCGCACGTAGATAACTCTATTAGTATTCTGATCACGACACGATGTAACGCCACGTCCCTAATACATGTAAGAAATTGCAAAGAAATTGCTCATTTTTAATTTCGTATTTAATCTTTTATTCTTATCTTTTCTTAATCTTTTATTTAAAAATTTACAAGTAATAAGGAAAATGACAAACAAATTACAAAATATGATTTTGATTTAAAATAACAACTGAAGAAAATATTTTGATACTTCCTGATTTTTTTTTCTTAATTCAACAGATTCAGTATTTATGTTGTTACAAAAAAAAACTAAGTGTACCATTTTTTTTGTTAAGGATATGTTACGACGGGATATTCCCAATAAAATATCAAACCGATAACAGTTCCTGTCATTATACAATTAAGTGGAAAAACATAACTTAAACAGTTATTATCATCTTATTTCACATTTCCAATGGAATATCATACCAATAACAGTTCCTGTTATTATGGAATTAGATGCAAAAACATAACTGAAACTGTTATTATCATCTTATTTCACATTTCCAATGGAATATCAAACCAATAACAGTTTCTGTTATTATGGAATTAAATGGAAAATCATAACTTAAACTGTTATTATTATCTTATTCCACATTTCCAATTGAATATCGTCTTAATAACATTGTTTGTTAAAATAACAGAAACTGTTATTATTTTTTCTTCCAAAATTTATTTTCAAGAATATTCAATAACAGTTTCTGTTATTTTAACAAAATCTGTTATTGAAATGACATGAATTTTGTTATTACCGTCTGCCCGGGTTGTCCAATTTTTACATGTTTTTTTTTCAAAGGGCGCATATTGACTTTTTGGCAATTTGAATTTCAGGACCAGAAATCGTAAAAAATGTAGGCCATTGCAAATTTTATTTCAAGTTTCAAACAACTCTTACTAAAAGTTTGATTTTTCATTGAAAAAAACATGTGCAATCCATTGTAAACTGTTAAAGAAAGCTTTGAATACCGTTGATTTTTTTTAAATTTTTTATCAAATAGCAAGGCTTTTTACAAATTTGGAATATTAAAGCATAAAAAAGCACAACTCTTAAGAAAAACAATGTTTTCACGATGCCATTGATATTTTATTTTAAGCAATTTGTAATACTTTTTGCTTAAAAAAAATTAAAATAGGGTTGAAATATGACATTTTGACTTTGAAAAATGCTTTTTTCCAAGATCGATGGCCAAAACATTAAATAAAATTTGTACCATCCTACATTTTAAGAATCAAGTCGTAACGCTTTATGTCATTCAAAATAGTAGTTAGAGCATCGAATTCCTTAAAAATCAAAATTTAGCAATATTTAGACATCCAACAACTTTATGAAAAAAAATGTGTTCTTCGACATATTTGTTTTCAAAGATTTCCAAACAAACTTCATCAACGTGGATTTATAAGTTAATGTTGCCTGATATTGCTTATATTTGGCTCAGAGGCATAGAAAACCTTATAAAAAAATATTCAACTTCAATTTTTTGAATATTTTACCGATTATTATCATTACAGTGTTGGTATTATCGCGCTCTCGCGAGAAAAATTTCTCTCTCTCGAGTTCTCGCCGTGAGTCTCGAGCTGCCGAGAGAAACTCACCGATTGCCCGTGCTCTCCTCCGCTCGCGAACGGGCTTTCTCGCGAGCCAGAATTGCCCGTTCGAGAGAAGTTGAACGTGTTAGAAACGAACAAAAAACAACACAGCGATTGAAGTTACACCTTTATACCATCGGCTTTTCCGTATTCATAAGCCTGATAAACAAATTGCTAACTTGGGACGAACGGATAGCCAGAGGCGCTCGCGAGCGCTCGCGCCGAGAGCGAGAACGCGAACGAAAATGCGAGCGCGAGCGAGAAGAGAAAAGTACTACAAGTTCTCTCCCTCGTTCGCGAGCGAGAAATGCTTTCCTTCTTCTCGCTCGAATTCCAACACTGCGTGATTATTATGCGTCATTGTTTTTAGATTGCTTGCAGTCATTTATTATGATTAATGTTGACCAGGGGCACACCAGAAATGCTCGATTTGCTTTAAAATCAATCGTGTTTTTCCTAAATGTCCTATCTGCAAAGAAAATCCATAAAACATAGGTGGACATGAAAAAAATATCCAAAGATTCTAAATTAAATTCAAACTTATTTTTCTGAGCTCGTCCCTGACCAACCCAAAACCAGAACCGTTATAACAAAAAGAATGTCCCAAAACTTTAGTCAGCACCAGGAAATTCCATAGAAAGGCACACTTCCTAACTTAGAACATACACACTCACTCACGGCGGTACAGCATAACTGACCAGCATGACGCGCCGACGATGTTCGGAGCTCACCCAAAAGGAAGAAGAACAAGGGAATTGCTTCTTTTTTTCATGTGCTGGTGGCACGATTAAATTAAATGCCAAATAAGTCTACAACCGAGGAGACGAATCTGACTCATGTTCTGTTCCTCCTCTGTCTGTATGAATGCACACGTGCGATAGTGCTGTTGATGATAAAGAGAACATTGGGTTCGTGTTCGTTTTTGTGGAAGATCGCTTCTATTTCGCGGTGCATTCTTCCTAACGACGTATTCACACTGTATGAATGGGTGCATCCCAACGTAGTATGCGTGGATCGTTGCTTGAAAGAGTGTGTTTGTGTGCAAGCGGTATCATATTTGTATTGGTGTTGCATGCCACGATGAACGCTGCCGCACCCTTGTGTTGCTTAGCAACATTACGAATGCACCCAAATGAAAGATCTCGAACAGTCAATGAGAATAGTACATGTCACCCAAAAAGCAAAAACTGAAAATTGGTTTATTGGACCTTTAAAAAAAATCCAGATGTTTTTGCATTCATTGACTGCAATTTAACATTATGAATTTTGTTATTTGTGTTGCAACATTCACTATCAAATGCTATATCATTGCTATATCAATCTTGTCTAAGAATTTGCCCTTCTGCATTTGGGTGTACTGCAGTTCATTTCATTTGGAACAAACCCATTCGTATCAAATCGTATTCGTTTAAAATTTTACGCAGCTATAGAAAAATCTGTATTTAACAGACTTGTCATGCTAAGAAAACCACAAATATCTGTAACACAGATTGTTTTAGAGTGTTTATTTTTAAACAAATCGTTGTATTTTTCTTCAACAAACTTGTTTAGTCCCGTTCGAGTTCTAAGGTCTACAATTGGCGCAGAACGATTCTTGGTTTCCAGTTTCATGAACGCTTGTCTACGTTCCATACAAAAAAGATCTCTCTGAGGGTCTGAAATTTAAAAAAAAATGCTAAGGTGTTTAAAAATCAATTAGGAATTATAGTTGTATTGAATTTTTGATGTTTAAAATCTCGTTTTATTCAAAGAAAAGTATTTAAAATAATTCTAACCTTGTTCTTACAAGGTCTTTTAACTCCGACTTTAACATCTCACCTCTCCATATAGGCTCTCTAAAATCGTCATGTTCATGCTATCTTGTCGTTTTTTTACCTTTAATAAACTAAAATGAGGCTTTAACGGTCAAATCGACACTGTCGTGCTCACTTGTCGCACGTCGCTTTATGACGTTCGTTTTAATGTTTGACCTTGAATAAACAAAAAAACGAGAGCACGAAATGTAAACAATAACAAACATGTTTAGTAGAGGTGGCAAAAAAAGAGCGAGCCGCTCAAAGAGCCGGTTCATTAAAAAGAGTGAACGAACCACGGCTCACAAAAAAAGAACCGCGGTTCTTTTTTAAACTCCGGTCTTTGAAAGAACCGTTCCGTTTGATTGAATTTTCAACAAATTGTTGTGTTAAATTTGTTTTTGAGCATTGAAAATATAATTTCAAATATTTCAATACTAATAAAAAGTATCCCAACATTGTTCCTTGGTGTACTTTTTCGAGTACCGTCATCAGGGTCTTTGGGTCTGAAGGGTGCAATTGGGTCATACAAATTTCGACATTTTTGTATGACTCAATCTCACCCCCAGACCAAATGTCACCCCTGATGACGGTACTTTAGGATAAAAATCAGCAGGTTAAAGAGGGGCTATTTCCCGTCATTTTCAGAGCTGAATCGTCATATTTCATCGAAGGTCGATAACAACTTTCTTTTCAATATATAATTGAAGACTCTCAATAGCATTGAAGACAATATTTGAAAACAAGTGAATAGTTTTTAAGCTCATATTTTCAGCTTCCTATTTTTTTTTAAATTCCATTCTAATATATATTCTAAACAAAATGACGATACTTTTCATTTTACTTATCGTACATTAAAGTATTACCCAAATACTAATTTCAGCATTTCAAATAGCTTACCTTGTAAATTAATACCAAAAGTCTACTAAATAGCTTAGAAATTTTGGAAATAAACTAAATCCTCTTGCCCGAATAAACTCATAGACTTTGTAGTTCAAATCAGTAGAAAAAAGATAACAGATTTTTTTCTCTAAATAAAATATCAGCATTAGTTAAATTTTGGCAGAGATAAACGCAATTTTAAAATTAAAAGCAATTTCTCCAAATTTAATTTTGGATGCCATTCAATTATTCGAACGTTTAGGTTCGAGTAGAAATGTTGACAATGAGACCGTTAAGGCCTATGGTTTTCAAGGGCATCTTTTCGTTTTAGTTATTTTTGCCAAATTATTTATATTATTCCAATGTTAAATAGCTTTCAAATCGCACCATGCCTACAAAATTATCACTTTCATCCATATTTTGAAAAAGAGCGAAAGAGCCGTTCAAAAGAGCGGCTCTTTTTAATGAGCGAACGAAAATGAGCGGCTCCTAAAAAAGAACGGTTTTGCCCACCTCTAATGTTTAGTTTGGTTGACCATTCTGTGCATTGTCCTGAACTTTTTTTTTTTGAATTTGGATGCTGCAGTCCTGAGTTATAATTACAAATCGACATCGCGAACTTACATAAATTTTCAGGGTGTGTCAAGATAGCACGACAAGACTGAAACTTCTTTCATATGAAAAGTGACAAAAATGCACGGAGTTTTTTCGGTTTTTATTGAATATCTCAGGATTTAAATCGAATTTTGGTGATCTGTGAAGGTCAAAAGGTGGGGCATTGTGAGCTGCACAAAATGGGCTTCTCAACTAAATTTGTCTCAAAATGAACTTGCGACAAGATAGTAAAAGCCCGACGAAATGCAATTTATACTAATACTGTTCTAAAACAAACTTTAAAGTATCAAACTAAAAGTTGTCAAACCAGCGGGGTTACTTGTTGGTGTATAAGAAGCCAGTTCCAAATGACACCAACAAATGTACCGTTCAATGTATTAGTCCATTGATGATCATCGTATCGTTTCATTCATTCTCCCGCCACCTTATTCCTTCACCCACATACCACAATCAAACACACACACACTCTCACGCGCTCTACACGAGAAAGCTCGCTCTCGAATGAAACTCCCTCTACACAAAGCGGTTTCCCGCACACACACACACTCCCATTACCGCTCTCCGCGTTTTGGTAGTGGTAAAAGGACGCCGTTTCTCTGCCCGTGTGTTGAACGGACTGGCACGAAGCATAGCCAGGCAGAAGCATAGTCGCAGCCGCCTAGATCTGTATCGAGCCAACCGCCCCAGCGTTCACACACAGTGTTCCATTCCAGTTATCTCTCTCTTCTCTGTTGGTTGAGGATTAGTGCCCGCCGAGGAGCCTACTTTGGTCGTAGTGACATCCCCCCTCTTCGTTCGTTCATCGCGCGAAGATCATCGTTCATTCATCGCCGATCATCGACACTGTCTATCGCGGCTTTCTATCGCATCGCATCGCGTTTGGAGTTTCAAACCGCCGTCAAGGGGTGTGCAGTACAGTACCGTCGTTTAACCGTTTAACATCGTGTGTGTCTCTCGTTGTGTTCGTTAGTCTGCCAAGTGACGACCCTAGAGTGAGTGTCCTGAGCTGCCCTAGCCTAGCAACGCCTACCCGGATTTTTCGTCGTGTCCTTTCAGGAGAAAAGTTATTTTCTGAAAGAAATCCTTGGATTAAATCTCGGATAAGTGATTTTGATTGAATCGAAAGTGATTGACAAAAAAAGAAGGAAACCTTCCAAGTGATATTTCCGGCCCATTTTCAACAGGCCGAAATAAAAAAAGAGCGAAGAAGTGAACCCAAAAAGTGCGAAAATTTCAACCGCCGTAACGTTGTGTGCGTGAATTTTCTGCCAGATTTCTGCCCGAGTCCCGAAGAACACATCGCATCCCGAGAGATAAAATGGCCACAGAAGTCGAGAACAAGCCTCTGACCGCCGCCGCCGGCGAGGAGGAGAAGAAGACCGAGCAGCCAGCGGCTGTCGCGGCCGAAAAGAAGGCCGACGATGCTGCTGCGCCCACCGCCGCTGCCGCCGCCGCCACTGCCGAGGGTGGTGACAAAAAGGAGGGTGAGGCCGCGGCCGCCGGAGAAAATCACGCCGCCGGTGGCGGAGACGCTGGCGCGGGTGGCGATGGGGCGGCGGCCGGTTCCGGCACGGAGCAAGCCGCGGCCGCTGCTCCGGCCAAGAAGGAAAAGGAAGTGAAGCCCACCGTGCACAAGGCTAACTTCGAGAAGGACGTCGTGTACCTGTACCAGTTTACGCGCACGCCACTGCTGCCGTCGATGTCGCCGTACTGCCTGAAGGTGGAAACCTGGCTGCGGCTGGCCGGGCTCAAGTATGAGGTAGGTGACGGATGAGTTTGGAATCTTATTTATCAAAATGTATAGAAAGATTGATTTGAACATGATTCCTAATTAAGAAATAAGACCATTTTCAAATGTTATTTTCAATTTTATCGATGTCGTTTTGAAGCAAAATTAAAAGAAAGTTTTTGCCGTCAATTTAATTTTTGAACATTTTGACAACCTTTTTCATACAAACAATCGTTTTTTTCCTTTGAAAATTTATATATCTCGAGTTTTTTTTGAAAAGGTCCTATAAACAAAATTTTCACTTTTTGCTTTTTGGGTGTTTTTGAATACCCCTGACTCAAGGCGGTTCTAAAAACACCCAAAAAGCAAAAATTTAAAATTTTGTTTATAGGACCTTTTCAAAAAAAAACTCTAGATATGTTGAAGCTGATTTCCTTTAATTTTTTTAAATAAGTAAAGATTTTTTTAATTTTATAATCCAGCTTCAAAAAGCTCTGTTACAAAAAATTTTGAGCAGAATTTTGTGAAATTTTGCAGAATCATTATCAACTTAAGGGGTTACATACATGTAAATCGGCAAAAATGTCAGAGGTTTGTCTGAGCACACACTTCAACTTTTTCAAAATCTTTTTTAGGACATTAAATTATACATTTTCATCTATTAACAAAACAAGTTTGAAGACATTTGGTTGTATCATTACCGGGATATAGCTATTTGAAGTTAGCAGTTTCAGAAAACGGGTGCCACGATATCTCAACACTGCCTTGACCAAATCGGCTCAAAATTTTGTTAAAGACTCGTTAAACCGGTCCCGGGTGCATAACGAAGGCCGATTTTCAAAAAGTTTATTTTAAAAAAAGATAAAAATATTTTTGTGTTTTTCGTATAAAAAATCGTCAGTTTTTGATTTTTGTATTTTTTGAAAATTCAAAATTTCAAAATCGGGCTTCGTCATGCACACGGGATATGTCTTTGGGAGTCTTCACCCAAAATTTCAGCCAATTTGGTCCGTCCCATCTCGAGATATCGTGGCACCCGTAAATCAACTCAGTGTTAAGAGAAAAACGCTTACAAAGTTTGACAGTTTGCTTTGCGTATGGCAAAATTCTGAGCTTAAATCGTCTCTAACTCAGTTAAATCATGTAATATCTTCATGAAACTTTCAGGAGTGATTGAAATTTATCTTTTGAATGGATTGAATACATTTTCTGTAATATGAAATTTTGTAATTTTCTACATGTACCCCTTAATTCACGAAGTAAAATGAGAAATATTAATTTTGAAATTTGAGTACAGTGAAACCTCTTTTTACGCGGTGCGTTACGCTTTTCTAATTTGTCGATTTCTCTGGAACGATGCAACATTTTTAAAATCTTTTAAAAGCAATTTGTAGGTTTTGTTCAGATCTACAAAATGCTTTTTGAAGCTTGCAAAAATATTGTATGGTTTTAGAGAAATCAACGAAATAAAAAGCGTAACGCCACAACGTAAAAAGAGGTTTCTCTGTATGTACTTCAAAATAGATTAGGCAAATTTAGAATCAAAGCTTTACAAATCATTCATTATTTATAAGCTAAATGTTATAATATGTTTTTCTTTTCATTTTCCGCATGTTATAATAAATTTCTTTATTTATTTTGAAGAACTTAACAGAGATTTCAAAATAAAATGGCTCACACTGCTTTACGATTTCTTTCATTCAAGCCTTGAATAAAGTTCATTTACATTCAAAATGTTCTTCATGTAGAATAACATGTTTTAAACTTCACATTGTATTGCACAAGATTTGGTTGTGAATGTACAATAAATTATTTTTTGTAAACAACATCTTTAAAACTGATATTATTTGTTTCCTTTAATTCCAACGAAAATTACTTTTATAAATTTTGAAGAATGCTTGCATTTAAAAATATATGTTCAAATGCAATGATGTGCAATTTGACACTAAATTATTTCAAATTACGCGGCATTTCGTGGTATTTTTAATAAAAATTTCATGGCCGAGGGCGAATTCCACGGATAATTTAAAATTTCAAGCCTGGTTGAATAAAGTATCACAATATTCATTTTAACACAGTTATGCTACTGTCACAAATTTGCAAAACATCAACGAATTTATAAAAAAAATCCGATCTGTAGTCCTGAAACAAAAAAAAAATTCAAAGGTTCAAAAAGCATTTATAAGATTGAAATTGTATAATCAATGTTTTCTAATCAGTTTTTTTTAATCAATTGTTTTTCAAAAGTTTTTTTCAATGCAAAACTTAATTCTCATTTTGTTGTGTTTTCCATTCTTTGGCAGACTATTATCAAGCTGACAGCTCTTAGAAAAATCGAACTGGCGCAAAGTTCTGCGTTTGATGGACAATTTTGTTCCACACTTAATAAATCTAGAGTTTTTTTGTTCTAAAAGGTCCTATAAGCTATTCTCTTTCATATGTTTATAGGACCTATTAAAAAAAACTCTTGAAATATTGTTGAGCGATCCACGTAGGTAAATCTTTATAAATTTTTCGGTTTTTATGAAATTCAGATTTGAACATCTGGAGCAAAATTAATTCTAATTATTAAAAAAAATATTTTTCTGGTCAATCTTCAAATCTGGTGGTACCTTAAAATCAATAAGTTTTGGAAATAAATATTGAAAGTTAAATAAAAATTAAGTCTGCCACATCTTTTTAACAGCCTTTTTCAGATCACAAAAAATCTTTGAATTTGAATTTGAAAATCGCTTTGCTAATGCTGTTGTTCTTTCCAAAACCAATGAAACATATCAAAATATAGTGCCAACATGGTTTAAAAGGCTCTTCCAATTTGTCCCGATTCGCCCAAGTAGATGGTAGTCATAATCTAAAAATACATGATTTCGTGCAGCAATTCTGTTGAGTGTAATTCCGTGTATTCCTCGAGCAAATTTTGAATCATCCCTTCAAATCCGTCGTGATGATTCACATCCACAGTACATGTTTGCATTTGTTAACAAAAGAAATAAACATGTCGCATGAATAAACATGTATCGATTTTCCCGTCCTCGCTGGCGATTCAATCCTTTCTTCTAACTCAATTCAGCCAGGATCTGGTTCGGCCTAACTTCGCACCCCATGCTGGCTCAAATAATCTCTGCTGATAAAAGTAGCAGCATATCAGATTTATCCACTTTTCCCCCCATCGAATCTCTTTCACTCTCTCTCTATCGATGTACCACCGACCGAACCGAGACGTGTGGGAGTCTGAGTTGCTGCCGCCGCCGCCGGAAAGCTCGTGTCCTCCCACGCACGCATGTCCCACAGCTTGCCCCAATGTAGTGTCGTCTCGATTTCCAGTTCAGGCAGTTCTTCTTTTAACCCCTCAGAACCGGTCCTTTTTCGAAGCCCCAAAGATGGTCTCTCCGGGAAGACTGCGGCCAGGTAGGGTGTGGTGGCGCGAGGTCGAAAACTGCAACGATCATGTGCAAAAGTGTCCCACACTCTCTATCTCTCTCGATTTCTCGTGTCGCTCTCCGAGTCTCCTGTCCCACCCGAATCCTTCCAGTTCGGTTTCACCGCGGAGTAGTTGTGAGGGTGCAAACTCACCGCGCACCAACACAACAAGGACACCACTCGGACGGTTGTGTTGGTGATGTCCTCGGGCGTACTCCCGCGCCAAAGGACGGTGATGATGATGATGACGGTTGTCCCGACACGTCACCAATACCGATGTCCTGGAACGCGTACGTGTGTACGGACACGTGTACGACATGCTGAAGTGGTCATGTCTCAAAGTGCGTGTGTGTAGGCTTCATGGTGGACGGAGATTCGTGCCTAAAACCGTACACCTGGACTGGAGAGATTGCTCCGACACACACAGCAGATGAGACAAAGGAGAACCCACCAGAGTGACGATAACATAATGAATATGGTGGTTCAAACGGGGGGAACTCCCCGACTATGGAGCGTGACATGCATAAAAGTGCAGTTTCCAGATAAGAACTATTGAATGAGCTTATTGTTCAGGAAAGGATCATGTCTCGATATAACGTTACTTCGAATAGCGTGATTGAAGCATCTAATCATTTCTTGATTTTATATTTTAAAAACTGTTTTAAAATTAAATTGATTTTTTTAATTTAACTGACGCTCTTAAAATATCACTAGAAAGGGTTTTTTTTAAGGACAAGTCATCTGAAAACAATGAAACTGGCAACACGGAACTCAAATTTGGCAAGAAACTCGCAACACTGCTGCTGTCAAAGCATGTAGTAAATACAAACACAATTCGTTGTTGTTGTGCTATCTTGTCGCACTTGCATTCTGGACCAAAGTGAGTTAAGAAAGCCATTTTTGCGGCTCACAATGCCTCACCTTTTGACCTTTACGGAGGCCCAACATTCAATATAAATCCGTGCATTGTTGTCACTCTTCAAGTTTCAATCTTGTCGTGCAATTTTGACACAACCTGAAAACTGATGTAAGTGCAACAACTGGTCAAAGGGACTTCAGGTCAGAACGCGTTTGACACACGTACTTGCCCGACTACCGTAAAGTATTGTAATTATAACTTGGGACTGCGACAACAGGTTTAGCCAAACTTCGGTGGTCAAACAAACAAAAAGTGTTTGTTATTGTTTACATTTCGTGCTCTATGTTTCGTTTATTCAAGGTCAAACATTAAAACGCTTTTTTCTCGAAACGAAAAATTATTGTTTTTGTTTTTAGGGAGCGTTCTTTTATTACGTAACGCAGTAGGGGAGAGGGGTCGGAGTTTGATTAATTATTTATGAAAATAATGTTTTTCATAAAATATATTGAAAACAAGTTAAGTGAATTCAAAGTTGAATCATCACATGCACGCAATTCATAAGATTTTCAGAGAGTTTTTGACACTTGAAGTGTTCAACTTTAACTAAGGATAATGGCACTCAAAAATCTGATTATCTCTTCAAAGATTATCACCATTTAAAACATTGTAATGACTTTGAAACCATAATGGCAAACCCTCCACACACTTGCCTTCCCAACTCCATTAGTCCCACAACGACCCAATTAACCAAAGCCCATGAAAGGACAATTCCGGCGAATATCGCAATCGCGACACCTTCTCACCCATAAATGTGTGGCGAGACATTATCGGGTTCTGAAAATTGCGAATTCCGCTTTCGACGACGATGATGTCATCCGGAAGGACTAACCCCCAACAGGTAATCCCTTCGGTCGGTTCCAGACAGTAACCATTATGAAAATTTAACGACCCCTATAAATTTGCAAGCTAAACGCGGTCGCAAAACCCACCGATTTCATCAGCGTTCCGTCCTCGTCGCGACCGTAAATTGCCGCAAGACGTACGCATCGATTCAACAATCGTCAAAAAACACGAAATGACAAAACGAGAAGAAGAACTAGTTCTCCGGGGGATGGCTCGCAGACAGGTTCTACCTGTTGTTGGCGCGCGTCAGGAAGGTCGTTGTCTGTGGACAAGTCGCGACGCTGGGTCGTATTACAACGAGTTTGCCTTCTTTACACCCTCGAATGATGGCGCGACAAAGTCGCGAGACTAAACTGTTCGTCAAGGACCATGGCTAGATCTTGAACAGGGAACGCCAAAGGCGACAACCAAATTAGCGCGAATTTGTAATGGTTGTAATCTTCTTGATCATTCCACAGATGAAGCCTACTGCAAGGACTAGGGGAAATATACCCTTTCTAATCAAACACCTATCTTCGTCATATAAAGAGTTTGATGCTCGATTAAAGCTCCAAAAATACTATTTAGGCTATAAACTTACCAGCAACAGCACCGCCTCAAGTAAGCACGCAAATTTCACTTGCGCTTACGTTTTCAAAGCGCTTAAGGTACAAAATGGCTTCCAACTACCGTCAACATGTTCTTTTGCACATTAGTTAGTCACTCACTTGAAAAATAATCCCGAAACATGTAAATAATCGGCAAGCGCCATCAAAAAAAAAACAAACGCGCCACGTCTTTTGACGTTTAGTTTTTGACTACCCATTCCAATCGAAGGCTGAAGAAAACCGAGCGAGAAGCGAAGGCAAATAAAGAACAAATGGTGGCCACCAACACCAACAGCAGCGCCTGTTGGAGTGAGCCAGTGATGCCAGGAAATTTTCTCTATAAATGCTACTTTTCGTGAGTGTTCGCTTTAAATTTCATCAATTTTGGCAGCACTAAGCAGACCCAAAAGAGCGCTGGAAGAAAAAAGAACTAAGCTGAAAATAGGAAAATGGGCGTGGCCCAATACATTCGACTGATTAGAATGCATTTGGGAAATATTTTTTTTAAATGCTTGTAAAAGGAATAGCATAACTTTTAATAAAAGTGAAAATAAACAGAAATGTTCACAAAAAGTTGCTCTCCTCGTTGGTGTACTTGGTTTTAGTAAATTTCAAGGAACACTCCAGATTATCCAGCATCATTCAAACACGACCGCTTATTAGGCTTGAAATGGGTATATTTCCCCTAGTTTAATCAAAATGTGGTTTCATATGAAAATTTGATTTAAGAGAAGCTAGAAAGAACTTGTTCTACACGTGTTTTTTCCGTCAGATTTATGAATAGCTACTTATTCTGAAGGGGGTGATTCATGACAACGTTTGAAGTTTGATTGATTCCTTCCGGAAGTTGGCAACTTTCTCGATTGAATCGTTCACATATGCTCAAATATGGACACCCCCAGGGGAAAGAAAATGCCACTTCCCTTTACCAAAATAAAAAGTAGCAATCGGGCGCGATACTCCCCAAAAAATAAACAACAATCCATCAATCAGTGTCGATTTGATTTGGTAGCTCGCACACACATTCGCACAGCAATTAGACAGTGAAATTTCAGCTACCCTGGCTGGAAGTCCTCCTTTACGGCGGCAGTTTATAGCACCCCGGGTTGAATACCGGTGCTAATTGGACCCCGTATTGGAAAGTCTAGCATCTCTCACTGCTCCTCTCCGCGCAATGATAATTTATTTCCTAATTGCTAATTACCTCGGCGGCTGTGATTCGCACTCACCAATGATGGTAAAACACCACCCAATTGTGTGTGTGTGTCTCGTTGTTTATCTCGACTTTTTTTTCGCAATCATCTAAAGATTGCCATCAACTAGCTTAGGCGCTACAGGTTGCTGGGTTTCACCGCCAAGTCCGGACCAGATTTGGAGATAATCATCAACGGGGTTGACCCCGGAGACGGGAGAAATTTGAGGCCTCGGATGATGATCTTCTCGGCACGAGTGTCCAAAATCGGCTTCAATTGGACTCCCGTGGTGGTAATAGGGTTGAGAGCAATTGGAGGGTGACTCCCCTCAGGGTTCGAGGAATGAACTTGTAGTTGCTCGAGTTCATGATTGCTTTTAACAAGAAGTCAGGGAATTCTGAGTTTTTTTTTGCCAGGAATCCAACTGAGAGCAGAGTTCTCTCAATCTCTCAACAGAGTGAGCGAACTGAGAGGATTTTACAGACAAAACAATCAAAAGCGCGAATCGATCCCCCAACCTTTGACCTGTCAAGTCCGTGCTTCTACAGTATCGGCCATCATGACTCGACTAGAAGATTCTCTTCGCCATTAAACTACCAGCTACTGAACAGATGAACTTGGTGTCAGCAGCATTCTCACAACACAAATCGAGATCATTTTACTCTTGGTTTAGGATATTCAATGAAGTTAAAGCTTGCTTTGTCCAAATAAATCGAACTCGCGGGTTAACCCTTCAATCAATCGTTTGGATTCGAATCCTACAAAAGGGTCACTGTCAGCTGACAGCTATGAAAAATAACCATGTGTATCAGTAACGTAATGCACGTCTATCAAAAAAGGAGTCATGCTGGTGGGGTGGGCCGGCCCGGCTCAATTGGATCAATTGAATAATTGAGTAAATTGTATTAGCCCCGGCAGCCAGCCAAATGTTACTCGATATGAGTGGATGCCACTGAAGTTGAAGCCCGCGCTCCCTCGATTTTTCGATACTGTCATTCAATTGAATTAACCGTTCGATATGGGTTTTCAATCGCTGTGAAAAAAGGGTGGCATTTAGCTTGGAATGCTGGTATTAAATCTAGCTTCTCAGCACTAATAGCCATGACGGAATCACAGTTCGGCTGACTTTCTTCGGTGCAATCATCCCGCTCCCGACCACAATTCTCAATGTAATAAATTCATAAAAATATCCCGTTCCGAGGGAGTGCATTCCTTAATTTAAATAATTATCGCGCTCTCGCTAGATTAGACGGGTTCAGCTTTTTCGTCCCAAACACATCACACACAATGTATGAAACTGGCGCGATTGTAACAATTTATAGTGGCCATTAAAGAGCTGGCTGGTGTCATCGTGTCGTGTGGGTTGGCCTTATCAACCCCGGAGACCCAGCGGCAGTGGGACCAATTATGACAGAATGTCACGAGGGTGACCAGATGATGATAGACTGCGACGACCGAGGGGGGAGATAGAGTCGTTGGGACGGACGGTCATCTTCTGGCTATGTTCGGAAATTGGGCCCGGGTCATAAAATTTGTCTTTGCATGCACTAACAAATTAGTGCAGATGAAGGAGTGAGGTCACTTTGGGAGGGTTTGATTGGGTGGAAGGGGCGATGAGAGCTTTGGGGTGAGCGATAAGTATTAATTGGAACGTATTAGCCATGGCGGTGTTTGGATATCATACAGGTCGTCCATAGCCACGTGGTACAAGCGGTACAAACTACTCCATCAAATTCAAAGATTCAAAGATTCAAAGATTCAAAGATTCAAAGATTCAAAGATTCAAAGATTCAAAGATTCAAAGATTCAAAGATTCAAAGATTCAAAGATTCAAAGATTCAAAGATTCAAAGATTCAAAGATTCAAAGATTCAAAGATTCAAAGATTCAAAGATTCAAAGATTCAAAGATTCAAAGATTCAAAGATTCAAAGATTCAAAGATTCAAAGATTCAAAGATTCAAAGATTCAAAGATTCAAAGATTCAAAGATTCAAAGATTCAAAGATTCAAAGATTCAAAGATTCAAAGATTCAAAGATTCAAAGATTCAAAGATTCAAAGATTCAAAGATTCAAAGATTCAAAGATTCAAAGATTCAAAGATTCAAAGATTCAAAGATTCAAAGATTCAAAGATTCAAAGATTCAAAGATTCAAAGATTCAAAGATTCAAAGATTCAAAGATTCAAAGATTCAAAGATTCAAAGATTCAAAGATTCAAAGATTCAAAGATTCAAAGATTCAAAGATTCAAAGATTCAAAGATTCAAAGATTCAAAGATTCAAAGATTCAAAGATTCAAAGATTCAAAGATTCAAAGATTCAAAGATTCAAAGATTCAAAGATTCAAAGATTCAAAGATTCAAAGATTCAAAGATTCAAAGATTCAAAATTCAAAGATTCAAAGATTCAAAGATTCAAAGATTCAAAGATTCAAAGATTCAAAGATTCAAAGATTCAAAGATTCAAAGATTCAAAGATTCAAAGATTCAAAGATTCAAAGATTCAAAGATTCAAAGATTCAAAGATTCAAAGATTCAAAGATTCAAAGATTCAAAGATTCAAAGATTCAAAGATTCAAAAATTCAAAGATTCAAAGATTCAAAAATGTTAAGCTTCAAAGCTTCAATGATTCAAAGATTAAAATATCTAACTAAATTTAAAGATTCTGAGAACGGATCACTTTCACAGAATCTACAGGGTAGGAGAGATGCGTGGACATACCGTAAAAAACGCTTCTAAAATTGATTTAAAGATTCAATGCTTCAAAGATTCAAACGTTCAAATATTCGAAGAGTTCATAAATTCGAGATATTTTGAGATTCAAGATTAACGCTCGATCGTTTTGTTCAAGTGAAAGTTCAACGTTACACGCTGTGAGCAAGTTTTGCACTGTTTCGACACATTATATTATGCATGTTACGTTAGGTCACCACCGCGTCCGCTACAGTTCGCTGAGGAAGCGCGCGCGTTGCATCAACTCCGTCATGACCATTACCCCTGGTTGGAGCACGCCGGACGAAAGCATCAATCCGTCCGTCCAAACGCTCCGCCAAGTTGAGAGTTGGAGTGTGGTATAATAAAACTTTTTTTTTTCCTCTCTGCCTTCAAAGAAAACGAGCGAGCGCGAGCTTGCGAAGGCTTAATTATCAAATTCAATATTAAGGTCGATGAACTGTACTTGGTTCGCTGCTGTTTGGAAGTTGTGCTTGTGTTTTGCTCTGCGTGGATGATGATCTCGATCTCGCGGGGAAGACTCGCGCGAGCTTTCGAGTGTTGGAATTGGCATTTTCTATTTTTCCTCTCGCAAAAGCAACAGCAGCACCCCTAAACACGGCGTGGCCACCGCGCCTCAACTGTCCGTAATCGTTATTATTATCGCCCCGCCAGCATCTCTCTCCGAATCTCTGAAGATGAAGAAGCCGGGCTCGCGCGCGATCGCACGAACTCGTGAAAATTAAGCTTAAGTGCAAACGCGTCTCTCGTCCGTCCGTCATCTTCGACATCCCTTGGACACTCCAAGCTGGACATTCCCAAACCAGCAGCTGCAGCTGATGCAATTTCTGTCTGTGTATTAATCTTCTCATTGAAAAGTGCCGGCGACAAAATTGGGCGAAATGTTCACCGCCCGGAGATCGCGAGTTGGCGCGAGCGAATGAACACCGCGAAAAAAGATTCGGGGGTGCATTGGGGTTAAATGATCATTTCGTCATTCGGTGTAATTAAAAAATAATTATTTTTTCGTAAATATCGTTACTTTGATGCGATGTAATTCATTTTTACAGTAAATTAGGCATTGTTACATCAAATTTGACCTTTCAAACGCACTAGAATGGCCAAATTTTAAAACATCAATGTTTGCCAATTTGACCGTTTTACCCCAATTCCCTTGTAGAACAAAAGAAAAGTTCATCCGCGGTCTGTCAGCAGCGCGCTGTTTTGTTTGCTGGATCAACATTTGGAAATGTCGAACGTTGAAGGAAATCGCTCAAAAAATGGAAATTAATCGATTTCAAATGTTATGGCTGCAAATGAAAGGTAAGGGTGGCTAATTTTTGATTCCGATCTGTAAAACTAGTTCTAGCGAGGGTTCTGGGCACTGCGGCAATCGATTTTACCGGCGGGTTGCTTCCGGTTGCATTTGATTTGAGGAGAAGGTTTTTCAATCCACCAGGGGCTTGTTCGGGGGCAACAGTTTCGGTCATCCGGAACTTCCGGTAAGTTTCATATTTGCAGTGTTTAGCATGAAAAACAAACTTAGACCAATCTTTCAAATGTGCGCTCTTTTTGAGGAGGGGGCGCAAACCGAAGAAGAGCGCAACTCTGGGGAGCGTTATTTCGGGGTTTGAGCGCAAATCGAAGGAGCGTTATTGCAGGGTTTTGGCGGAAAATGAGATTTTCTTTTTTAATTTTATTTACAATTAAACGAAACATTTATATAAGGGGTCATCCACAAAACACTGATAATGGGCCATCCTCAAATCTGGGTATCCAAGAACTCCCGGATGTCATGGCCTAGAAAGCTACCTGATCAACGGAGGTCTCGACGGAGGTCTTTATGGGTGAATTAACCATCTTTATACACTCAAACCCCGATGGTTGGTCACTTTTTCGTTGGACACTTTTTTAGTTTGTACCCCGTTGGTTGGTCAAAGTCAAACTAAAAAGTGACGAACTGTCACTTTTTACACGGCGCTCACGCACACTATCAAAACACACGTTTGGTAGTGTGCGTGAACTCCGTGTAAAAGGGGTGTCAAACTAAAAAGTGACCCCGTTCGTCTGACAACAGTTTGTGTCAAACCATCGGGGTTTGAGTGTAGCTTCAGTGAGCAACGATGGAGACACTGGGGTACGTTGGATTGTTATAAGTCTTCTAAGAACCATGTTGGATTATTATGGGTCCTCCAGGAACTCCCGGGAGTTATGACCTGATGACCCAAGGCTGTATATCATAGGTACTCACGATCTTGCTTTGCATTAGTGTGAGTGCATGACTCCGTGCCACTAAAACCAAAACAATAACAAACGAACAATGAACCGTGCCAGGAAAAGCAAGACATAAACAATGTCAGTGGCAGTGGAGTGAGAGAGTCAGATATAACGATTTTGACAACCGCACTACTACACACTCGCGAGTACCTAAGGTAGAAAGCCATGCTGATGATCTACCTAATCAACGGGGGTCTATATGCACCCAAAGTTAAAGAACGAGGGGAAAGTCCTCCCGAAAATAAACGTGAGGAAAGTACTATTTTGCGTGAGTAAAGACCTCTCGCGAGTTCATTCGTTCATTGACGAGTTCATCCAATTGAGTGGCTTATATGGACAAATGACCACCACTTAGTCACCGAACCATGGTGACCTATACGGCAAAGG
Organism: Culex quinquefasciatus; assembly: GCF_015732765.1. Taxonomy (NCBI): domain Eukaryota; kingdom Metazoa; phylum Arthropoda; class Insecta; order Diptera; family Culicidae; genus Culex; species Culex quinquefasciatus. The sequence goes on along the minus strand of NC_051862.1, from coordinate 92,902,226 downwards.
CACGGTTCAATAAGCCGAAGGTCTTGGGTTCGAATCTCGGTACCGGTACTTTTTTTTTGATAGATGAACTTTTTTGGAAAATGAACCCATGAGTAAAGTACTCACGGCAATTTCGGGATTTATCCTCTCCGTCCGCATACAGTAGCATTTTACTACCGAATCGTGCTCTTTATCCTCTCGTATACCGATGCTCAGTTCTGGGTGTGGGTGTATTAACCATTGTAACTATAATCTTTTTTAGACTAAAAAAAGTTTTTAATTCAATCCTGGTCATAACTTAAAACTTTGCCAATGGTTGATATTCAGAAAATCTTATCTCAAGATACAGATTTGCGAAAACATTCACAGCACTTGTGTATTTTGTATGAAGAATATGAGGCAATAGTGCACAATAACTATTTTGGTCATAAAAAAACATCAATGGACAAGGTTTCATACAAATCTGAAAATGCAATCAAAAGTCGATTTGCAATAACGAAAGGAATTAAATACTTTGTTGAATCCAAATTAGCGCCTCATTTCTCTGTTTGTTTGTTGTTGTGCAGGTTTGGTTTCAAATATTTCGTTTGATATGTTTGTTTCAATTGGGCCCAAAGGTGAAGCTTACATTTGTGATATTATTGTTCACAACGATAAAGCTTATTTTTCTGAGTACAATGACACTTTGTACGACCGAGAAGGATTTAAAATCGATTTTAAATCAATTTAAAAAAAAATCACAGCTCGTTCTAAGTGGATCTAAGTTGATTCATCAAAAAAATGTTGTCCTGTCCTATTTTTTGCATTTAAATGAAAAAAAAATTATCAAAAATGGGTTTTAATCTTTTTTTTACCGTTGAACATAACAATTGACTCAGGGCTTTAGGACCCTATTGTCTATATGGGTGAATTGATCATCGGTGTGGCTTCAGGTAGCTTCAGTGAACAACGATAGATACTCTGGGGTACGTTGTTATCGATCATCCAAGAATTCTGGGAAGTGATGACCTGATGATCTACCTGATCAACGCGAAACTATACTGCCCATGATCGCATAAATGTCCCATATGCATTTTCGTCACTTTTGAGTTATTGATGCAGTTTGGTTCAAAATCGTGTGCTCTTTCAAAAGAGCCTATAACATCCAATACTTTGTTCTAGAAATCAGGAGGAAATCCAGTTTTTTCGTGAAAACTTAACACGTAGCCTTATGTGTGGGACAAACTTGTTTAGCGTTTTTCTCAGCTTGCTGTTTTTGCATATGGGACATTTATGCGAACATGGGCAGTATATGGGTATATCAACCATCGGTATCGCTTCAAGAAGCTTCAGTGGACCATGATAGACACTTTGCACCATGCTTGATTGTTATGGGTTTCCCAGGAACTCTCGGAAGTCAGGTAAATCATCAGGTCATAACTCCCGGGAGTTCCTGGAGGACCCATAATAATCCAACATGGCGAAGAGTATCCATCGTGGTTCACTAAAGCTATCTGAAGCTATACCGATGGTTAATTCACCCATATAGACCTCCGTTGATCAGGTAGCTATCTAGGCCATGACATCCGGGAGTTCTTGGACACCCAGATTTGAGGATGGCCCATTATCAGTGTTTTGTGGATGACCCCTTATATAAATGTTTCGTTTAATTGTAAATAAAATTAAAAAAGAAAATCCCATTTTACGCCAAAACCCTGCAATAACGCTCCTTCGATTTGCGCTCAAACCCCGAAATAACGCTCCCCCGAGTTGCGCTCTTCTTCGGATGCGCCCCCTCCTCAAAAAGAGCGCACACTTGAAAAATTGGTCTAAGTTTGTTTTTCATGCTAAACACTGCAAATATGAAACTTACCGGAAGTTCCGGATGACCGAAACTGTTGCCCCCGAACAAGCCCCTGGTGGATTGAAAAACCTTCTCCTCAAATCAAATGCAACCGGAAGCAACCCGCCGGTAAAATCGATTGCCGCAGTGCCCAGAACCCTCGCCAGAACTAGTTTTACAGATCGGAATAAAAAATTAGCCACCCTTACCTTTCATTTGCGGCCATAACATTTGAAATCGATTAATTTCCATTTTTTGAGCGATTTCCTTCAACGTTCGACATTTCCAAATGTTGATCCAGCAAACAAAACAGCGCGCTGCTGACAGACCGCGGATGAACTTTTCTTTTGTTCTACAAGGGGAATTGGGGGTAAAACGGTCAAATTGGCAAACATTGATGTTTTAAAATTTGGCCATTCTAGTGCGTTTGAAAGGTCAAATTTGATGTAACAATGCCTAATTTACTGTAAAAATGAATTACATCGCATCAAAGTAGCGATATTTACGAAAAAATAATTATTGTTTAATTAAACCGAATGACGAAATGATCACTTAACCCCAATGCACCCCCGAATCTTTTTTCGCGGTGTTCATTCGCTCGCGCCAACTCGCGATCTCCGGGCGGTGAACTTTTCGCCCAATTTTGTCGCCGGCATCTTTCAATGAGAAGATTAATATTACGATTCATTGTACTAAATTGCGAATTTATCACATCTCCAAGTTTCGCAGAGCAGCGGCGTTACGACCCGCTGTCAACCGATTCAGCTCAACTCATCACTCTCGCCCGGGGCTGCAATTTCTTGTGTCGTGCTTGTGCTCAAGCGGTCACTGATCGGAGGGGGAACCGCACTCGAGAACCACAAAGGATTACTCGGCCTGTAAAGTGGAGGCTGGAGTGCTAAGTGCAGTCGTCTCGCAGAGCTAATCCCCCTAGTGGGGTTCGATGAGCTTCTAGAACCAACCTCTTGAGACGACCAAAACTGCAAGGCAATTACAGCACTATTTTTCGCAAAAAGAATTATGCCAAGAATACGTCTGACAACCTATAACTAATGAGTTATGAGAGCTCGAGGGAAATTTTGCTCGGTTTCACGTCCAAAGTCAACCCGGCATTAAACTCAATTTACAAGTTGTGGTGCGTGGGGGAACCAGCAGTTTGTGCAGATGTCGTCGTTTTATGCTTGGAGGATTGAAAATCTTCTTCGTATAGAATCATGTATACGAGCATTCATCGAGAGCGTCTCTCGATTGTAGTACATCAAATCGAAGTTGTGACGACGTGACTCAGGTCACTGAACCGTGACTTGGTTAGAGGGTTCTAAGTTCGTCATAGTTCAACTGAGTTTAATGATTGAATCATTGAAGAATTGATTTTGGAATCATATAATCTACATTTCGTGATAATTAATTGTAACTTCAAAAAAACTTGTCATAGTATCGATAGAATCATAAAGTTTTCCAAACCTCAAATCTCAACATTTGTGAACTTTTGAATCTTTGTTCATTTCTGAATCATTCCATCTTCGAATCCCTCCATACTTCCATACTTTCACTCTTTGAATCTTTGAATCTTAAAATTTTTGAATCTTTGCATCTTTGAATTTTTAATTTTTGCATCTATGCATTTTGAGTTAAGAATTTTTGAATCAATCTTTAGATTTTTTGGTACGGTATGTCCACGCATCCGTCCTCTCCTAGAGATTTTGTGAAATGTGATCCATTCCGGGAGTTCTCTCTGCGTAAAACACAACTCAATAGGGCTGGCCGCTTTAATTTTAGTTATACATTGTCGGTTATTCTCGGATGTTTTCCGCAATTAATCTAATCCTAAAACTTTCCATCATGATTTCATTATGCGTCTGTATTAAATTAGATTTGAATCGTGGAATCTTGAATCTTTGAATCTTGAAATCTTTAAATCTTGAAATCTTTAAATCTCTAAATCCTAAAATCTTTTAATCTTTTAATTCGTGTATCTTGAAAAACCTTCCAAATCAATGATAGAAACCTATCACTTTACACCAACCTTTCAAGCGAAACCGTTAACCGTGTGCTCAACTCAACAACAACAACAACAACTGTCAAAGCTTTCACAGATGAACGAGCAAAACTTTTTCTCGCCGCCAAAGGAAAGCAAACTCTCCGCGAATAGTTGTGTTTCACGTGGAAACCGATCGGCGCAGACGAAAAATTTGCAAGCTTTTCCCCGCCATTTCCAATGTTTACCAATCTTCACTAAACATGCACTGAAACAAAAAAAAAACGCCACCATGTCTGAAGTTTCCAACTGTGTTTCGAACAGAAAAAAAAGATAAATGTGTATGACAACTAACCGAGCAACACCCACAAACAAACGCACACACACATACGTGTTAACAAATACGCCGGAGATTCGTCCGGGTTATCAGAGCGTGAAAAAGCGAGGGATGAAAAAAACGCTGAACGCATTTTTCCAGTGCAGCTCTGTCTACACATACATGCTCTAGACCAGGTTTTGGATTTGGACAACAACGACAGCGATTCGAGTCGTGTTCGTGAGTTAGTATCCCAAGTAATGCTCGGATTTGATTGATTGATACACGGAGAAAAAAGCGTTCCGAAAATCGTGAACAATGTGCCACGAAATCTGGAACAAGGTGATATTCCACGGTACGAAAACGTACCATGAACAATTTCCATGAACAAAAAGCAAATCGTGAACAGGTGTTCACGAAAAATCGTAACGCCAGCAGCATAACGCTTAGCTTGTTATCGAAATCATGAACACTGTTCACGATTTCAGGGAACAACGTGGGAATGTGTTCACGATTTAAAGAACTCTTTTTAAATGTGAAAAAAAAATATTTGGAGCTGATAAAAATGTTAAGTTTTCTGGATTGTGTGTTGAAAGTTTTAAGCATATCGAACAGCCGTAGTGGGCAAAATACAGTTTTTAACTAATAATGTTGGTAAGAAGCCGTTACTCACTGTGACGGCGGCTTAGGGATTGGCCTTTATTTTTTTTTAGAGAACCCCATATTTAAATGGCTGTACAACCTGCACAATAATAAGATTATTATGTTTAAAAACGTAACGTAACGCTTCTTTACAATCGTGAACTTTAGTTCATGATTTTTATCATTTCTGTTCATGAAAACGTAGTTTTTTGTTCATACAATCGTGCACGAGTTCACGATTACATGAACAAATATTTTACGCAAAAACATGCACATTTGTTCACGATTTTCGGAACGCTTTTTTCTCCGTGTAGCTCTCAAAAGATCATCAAAGAGTAATAGTAGTTTATGCAACAAGTTGCAAAATGAGGATTTTTTCAGCACGAGTCGTACATTTATCCAACGAGGTTCACCGAGTTGGATAAATACGAAGAGTGCTGAAAAAAACAAGTTTTGCAACGAGTTCCATACAACATTTTTTACAATTCCGAAAAACACCCATTGAGTGAAATTTCAAGTGAAATTTTCATGTATTTCGTCAATAAATCGTTTAAATCAAAAATTTTTTGAAAAGTGTTACTTTTCGAAACAAGTGCTGAAAAGTTCAACTTTTCAGCACCCATTTCAGTGCTGAAAAGTAGAACTTTTCAGCATTTATTTTGAAAAGTGTTGCTATTCGATTCTGTTATGTTTTGTACAGAAAAGTAGGCTATTTCGTCGTTCAAGAATGACAGGAAAAGTAAGTAGTTTCACGACGGAATTGCAAAAATGATATTTTTATGATTATCTTGATTTTTTTCGGCATTCATTTAACAGATATTTTGTGCAAGGGAACAGAGCTAGTTTGCTTCGGTAAATGAACCCTTCATTACGGAAATTGCAGGCTAAAACCTGCAAAACTGCCTACTTCGACGTTTGCGTTTTGACGTTTTTTTTACCATTTTACAAGCAAAAAGTTCACTAAAAACACCAAAATCTACGCGGATGTTCGGCGTGGGCAACCCTTCCCATAGCCTAAGCCATCGCCACTTTTCGCGTATGTAATAAATAAATAAAAATCAACACACAGTTAAAAGTGGGCCAACTTTCGCCTTCAAGAATGATCCGCTCGGCGCGGCAAAAAGAAAGTTTTTTTTTCCTTCTCTATCTCTCTGCCCGGCCAACTCCAAGTAGGCGGCGCGGAAAAACCTCAAGAAAAGCCTACACGCCTGCTCTGTGCAGCAAGTCTCCGCTGAGCTGACTCATCAGCCGATTGCCACTGGTGGTGGCACAAATTGAGGCTGTAATGAAACAAATCGCTGACGATGCTGCTGCTATCTCGACGAGTGATATTTTCCTCTTCATTGCACAAATATGGAGGATGGAAGTCGTCGTCGTCGGATTCAGCGACAACGCAGTGGCACGTTTCTTCGTAATACTGTAATGCCCTGAAACGGGGTGCTGGACTATTATAGACATCGGCCGGACCCGATGCCGGTTCTTGCTTCTTGACTGGTTGAGCTATTTAGGCGTAAAAGGGAACGATTTAGTGGCACTTCACCTGCCTGCCTGGGGGAGACGGGGAATTGAGGGCTCTGTTGCACCCAGCAAGTACCCGTTGTTGAATCGATACCCTATCAACTTGGTGCGCAAGTTGATGGTTATTGTTCGCAACTGGTAGAGAAAAGTGCGAAACGTGCTCGATAGGATTCTGAAGCGAACTTACTTCTGGCCTCAATTATGTCCACACGAAAAACTATTTGTTTTAGATTTGCAAAAAGAACTTGAAAAATAATCAAAGAACGAATTTTAAAAATGCTCAATGTTTGATCTGGAGTTTTTTTTTAAAGCATTTTGAATATCTTAAAGCAAGTTTTCATTACCGAATTTATGACCGATCATATCTTAAAACCTGCAACCTGCAAAAACCTTGACGTCGCAAATGAACACAGAGAACTCAGTGTTCATTTTGTGAGTGACTTTGGGTGGTTTGACAGCAGACATTGCCGCTGTCATTGAAATCTTTTTCCGGAAAAAGTTTTTTCTTGTTTCTCAGCAACCAGTGTGATAATTTGCACAGATTGTGTACAGAGGAGAAAATCGTGACGTCAGAAATGAACTCAAATCACTCAAAGTTCATTTTGTGTGTGACTTTAACAGTTTGGCCTAGTTTGACAGCTACATTGTCCCCAGTTTTCTGTGGGAGAGAAAAGGAGGCGAATACACTCAAACCCCGATGGTTTGACACCAACTGTTGTCAAACGAACGGGGTCACTTTTTAGTTTGACACCCCATTTACACGGAGTTCACACGCACTACCAAACGTTTGTTTGATAGTGTGCGTGAGCACCGTGTAAAAAGTGACAGTTCGTCACTTTTTAGTTTGACTTTGACCAACCAACGGGGTACAAACTAAAAAAGTGTCAAACGAAAAAGTGACCAATTACCGGGGGTTGAGTGTACTTTATGAAAATAATACCTGTCGAAATTCCTAGCCTCAAAATTTTGTCGTGAGTTGCTTTTCTCTTCTATCGGAAGAGAGAATTTTGTTGCGAATTGTTTTGGAATTCTTTTTATGGAAAACGTTTTTTTTCGTATATTCCAACAAAACATGTGATAATTTACACAAACCGTGTGACGGAAGTGTTGCTGGTTCTATGATTGTATTAAAATAAATCCGGTTTTGTAAACTTGATTTAAGATTTTTTAGTTACCTCGAAAAATCTAACAAAAATTAGAAATACCAAAATTTCTAACCCACAAATTTTGTTGCGAGGTGGTTTTTCTTTGACTGAAATATAATTCAGAAGTTTTTTTTTGAGTTTCTAACGACCAGGTAAAGGTCTGAGTGCTGAATAGTGGTTCGAAAAACGGCCTCAATTTTGAACTGTCAAAGTTGAACCAATTAACTGTTCGCCAAATGTAGATAGTATTGTTATCGATTATTAAAAATTGTTTTTTTTTTGCAAGAATGAAAAATGTGTGGCTTTTGTGGACCTGGAGTTGAAGTCAATAAATCTTAAGAAAGTTGAAAACGAGATCGTATTTTTTTATAATTATGAACGGAAGTTGTTCGTTCTTCGTCACCCGTATAAAAGAAAAATCTCTTCTAACCGATCGAAACGCGACAATTTTCTAGCAATTGCGACCAGTGCGACAATTTAACAAAATGTAAAAGTTGCTTACAAAATGAACTTTGTGTTGTTTTAGCTTATTTCTTACGTCACGATTTTCTTGCTTATTAGTCATTATTTTTTTTCGAGTTTTGTAAACTCGTTAAAAAGTTTTGCCAATATTTTTTTTCTAAGAAGGGTCTTTTAAAAACCCCTTTTCAATTACGGAAAAAATTAAAAGTGGAATTTATTTTTTCAGCGAAACAAAAAAGCTGGTTGCTATAAATTCTCATAAAAATCCCTAAAAGATTTTCATTTCTGAACAACCTCATGACTCATAAAGTTTAATAACTTGGCAACACTGCCATAAAGTACAGACTCTGATTGGAATTTATAAATAATTGTTGAGGCTGAATGTTTTTTTTTATTTTGATGAAAACACTATCAAAATCATCTTAATTTGGTGGAAAGGTTTGAAAATTTTGTTTTAAAAATGTTTGAGATCATTCTTTTTGTAATCCCGAAAAAAGCAAATAATGACTCTGAACTTGCGAACCTTTTAAGCTAAAGACCATAAAATCAATTCAATCTAGAATTTCAACGAAAAAAAAAAATCCCCAGGTAATCAACAAGTCAACCCAAGTACACTCATTATAATTACAATTGATTAACCTCTCCGTAATGGTGTACGCGACTCGTAATGGCCATAGCTATCCAGTCGTCTTAAGGTACCCCCTATTCGAATTAAGGCATGGGGCCCCCTCCCCGTATGCGGGGTGGAGACATTAGTGACCGCTTGACACGCCACTGACTGGCAGCACTGGTGCGCTCCAACTTGGTTAGTTGGACGGCTAATTTTGATGAGCGTAAATAAACTTTTGTTCGCCACTTCCTCTGTTGGCTGATGGCTTTGTATGCATATTATGATGGCGCGAAGGTGTGTGATTATTGTATTAAGTAATCTGAGAGTTCGTAAACCGGAGGATTGTTGCATACGCGGAGGATCGTTAGTGGAGGTAATGACGCGTGTTGGCTGATGGTTTATGAGAAATGTGATGTATGAATAAGAACAATTACTAACTTTGATTTTTTCTTCTTTGTTTTCTTTCAGGTAAGCAACGCATTTTTCAAAACGAATTCTTCTGTGGTAAAAGGTAAAATAGAAAAGTGACATCTTTTGTCGCTTCGGACAAGTTGTTAGTAAGGACATTCACCAGCAGGTTCGATTTACACTGCAGAAAAACGAACCAGATAGTATTGTTGGAAAAATATTAGATCTATAATCTAAATTTGTTTTCGTTATCATCGAATAACTCACGACATCTTGCCCTCAAGATGTCAACACATTTCTCGGTTCAATTGCTTCTCCGCTTCTTATTCGGCTATTTATAGTCACACAAACGCGCAATAAACCCTCGGATGCGTTCTGAACCTGAACCACCCTCGTAGCGCAGAAGGTTCTTCACCACTGACCCCGAAAATTGAACTGCTTCCCCGAACATCACTCAATCAGTGGCGGGGCGGGAGAACCGTTCAATCTTTATCGCCGCCCACCCGGAGCGGATATGGTCACTGGCCAACTCAACTTCCCTTCGTTGGCCAAGTACACGATAAACAACCGCTGCTGCTCCGTGGCCAATGGCGTTTCCAGCAATCGTCCGGGCGATTGAGATAAGGACGAAAAGCGAACGGAACGAAAAAAAAAAACAGCTCGGAAAATCCCTTCCAGCTGTTGGTCCGGGACCGCTTGGGTTGTTGGGTAGTTGACTTTGAGTGCCTCGGAAGCTATTTTTGGCTCTATCATAAGGTACTTATTTTGATTGATAACCAAACTTTACCGTGCTGCCCCGGCTGCTGCCCTTTGGTTCAACGGCCATGTTGGGAGGGTAAGGTAAAAGGTTTTGAACTTGGAATTTTGCAGTTTTTATAGTCGTTTTTCAATCTACACGGAGAAAAAAGCGTTCCGAAAATCGTGAACAATGTGCCACGAAATCTGGAACAAGGTGATATTCCACGGTACGAAAACGTACCATGAACAATTTCCATGAACAAAAAGCAAATCGTGAACAGGTGTTCACGAAAAATCGTAACGCCAGCAGCATAACGCTTAGCTTGTTATCGAAATCATGAACACTGTTCACGATTTCAGGGAACAACGTGGGAATGTGTTCACGATTTAAAGAACTCTTTTAAATGTGAAAAAAATATTTGGAGCTGATAAAAATGTTAAGTTTTCTGGATTGTGTGTTGAAAGTTTTAAGCATATCGAACAGCCGTAGTGGGCAAAATACAGTTTTTAACTAATAATGTTGGTAAGAAGCCGTTACTCACTGTGACGGCGGCTTAGGGATTGGCCTTTATTTTTTTTTAGAGAACCCCATATTTAAATGGCTGTACAACCTGCACAATAATAAGATTATTATGTTTAAAAACGTAACGTAACGCTTCTTTACAATCGTGAACTTTAGTTCATGATTTTTATCATTTCTGTTCATGAAAACGTAGTTTTTTGTTCATACAATCGTGCACGAGTTCACGATTACATGAACAAATATTTTACGCAAAAACATGCACATTTGTTCACGATTTTCGGAACGCTTTTTTCTCCGTGTATCACATAATCTGTACATGGACAACAATTTCGAATTAGGCCAGTTTTTATTTAGTTAGTTATTAAGTTTTACTAATTATTTTAAATTTTAAATATTAATTGAAAGCGTTTCGCTTAGAATTGTTGTATTTTATTTAATACTGAAATCAGAGCAAAAAGATTGATTCTAGGGGAAAGTGGGGCAAGTGTAACAAGCTAAGGAAATGATCGTTGTAACCCATTAAAAACGTTAAAAATCTGTCGGATTTTATAATAATCATCTTATTCCAGGTCTCGACTAAGACTTTGATAGAACAAGTTTTCAAAAAATCATGTTTTTTAATGCAAAAAAATGATTTTAATTTTTTTTATTTTCCGTATGTTCTACTCAACTAGTGGGGCAAGACGAACAACCCGTTGGGGCAAGAGGAACAATGCATGAAAAAACATGTTAATTTGCTGACAATTGAACTGTTATCACTTAGATACATCAGATTAGGATGTATTTGAAACGTTTCATTCATTTTTAGATTAAAGAGAATATTATTTTACTAAAAATTTGATAGTTTTTACGAAAAAGATTATTACTTAGATGAAAAAAAAGGAAATTTTCATAATATCACTATATTTTGTATGGACATTTTTTTAAACAATTGTTTATCAGTTATTAAGTACGTTTATGTATTTATTTCCCAATAAAATATGTTGCTGCAGCAATTCGTATTTTTTTTTCATACTAAAAATCCATATGGTACACTTGCCCCACCTGAACATTTTTTTTCAAAAGCTCTCAACAAATATAACCAAAAGCCTTAAAACGAACCCAAAGTCTTATTTTGTACTTTCCAAATATTATAAGAAAACAAAGGTTTCGGAAAAAACTTCATTAAATCTTATGCCCCGTGGCGTTTACGTCATTTTGGCGGTTATGGGGTAGTAGAATCAGCTAATTGCATTGCTAGCAACATTTCCTCATACTGGAAATAATCAAAATTGTAAAAATTACGGCCGTACGAGCGATTGTACCTCTTGCCCCATATGGTCGTCTTGCCCCACCTTCCCCTATAAGAAAATGAATACTTTACAATTTTGTTAGATGGTTAAAATCGGTACAACTTGATTTGACTTTGAAAATGCATTTTTGTAAGTAAATAAGTTTCAATAATTTCAACTTCAAGTATCAATGGGTCAATCTTTACTGAATTTGGCATAATTTGGCACACTGAATATTTCTTAAGTATTTTTTCTTTAATTTGTTGTATTTTATTGCATATTTTATTATTTTATTTCGTAAGTTTGAAAATGTCAATACAGAGCAAAAAGATCGACTCTTACAGGAAATTCAATTCTATCAAATTTTGTGTTACTAAAACGGCATTTTTGAATGGAAAAAAATTGTTCACTAAATTCAAATTCAATCACAGTATAAATAAGTTAACTTGTATTGAATTTGCCAAGGAGTTTACTCACATTTAGTCAAAATTAACCGAAATTCAAATACAAAGTGGATTGGTGATAAAAAAAATGATACGAAAAATATTAAAAATGCCATAGACTGTTCGTACGAATTATAAACAAGTATTTTCTTGCAGAAGGCTTAAAAGTAGAAAAGCAGGGTGTATAATAGGGTGCCCAGAAAAAATGACCCCCTGCTCCACAAACGGAAAACGGTTTATTGGGTTATTTTAAGCATCTGTGCAAATTTTGAGCGAAATTGGTGGAGATTAACCCATTGATACCCGAGCCTGAAGTTGGTGAAAAAATGGTTTTTCATACAAAAATGACATTATTGAATCGCTAATAACTTTTCAGGATCGAGTTTCACAGATTTGGTATGTTCTACAAAGTTGTAGAGCGTTAAATTTCCAATAAGAATCTCACTTTAGAGACTATTTGGATGGAAATAGCGCTCCATCCAGACCAAACAACAACAAAATTGTTTTTTTCATACATTTTTTCGATTTTTTCCATACAAACTTCACCCCCGAGTATCAATGGGTAAATGTTGACCAATTTTGCTCATATTTGGCTCAGAGTCCTAAAATAGCTCAAGGAACAATATTCAGCTTGTGGAGCGAGGTTTTGAGAAAAAGTCCCATATTCTGGGCACCCTAGTGTATAATAATCAGAAAAATGATGACTATTTGTTGAAATTCGATTAACTACAAATATAAAAATATCTCAGAATTATTGAACAAACTTTCAAGAAATCACGTAAGTTTATTCAAATTTGCCTAAAAGTTTTTAAAATAAACATTTTTAACATTTTTTTTTCCAATTTTGATATGATTGATTTTTTTGAATCTACTTTATGAAATATGATAAAATAAGAATTAAGGAATGTTTAATTTTTTCAAAAAGTTTAGAAATTCCATTTGTATCAGTTATAATAACTTTTGTTCTGGATTTCGAAAAATAATTTCAAAATCCATCATCACCAAAATACCAAATATTTCTTGTATTTTACTAGCGTTCTAGGAAAAACATTCAACACATTACTTCAACAAGTTTAATTTGTATCAGTTTTTGTAACTTTTGTTCTAGATTCCAGAAAATAATTTCATGATAAATTGAAATAAAGTTCCGTTAACACCAAAATACCAAATCTTCTTGTAACGTCATGATTCGAAATCCGGACACTTAGTAGCATATCATTTTTGTTATAGCTGGCAAAAAATCATGTAATAAGTTGGAAATGTAGAAATATCATCAGGATGTAGTATAAACAGTCAGTTTCAAGAAAATGCATGCAAAATATGTAATTTCTAACAATATTTCATCAGAATTTTAAAATTAAAATGACTTGTTGTGCTTCGAATCCCGGACACTGATAAAAGCTGATTCGAAATCCGGACACTTTTGCTTCGAATTCCGGACACTCGATTTTACTTATGAATCGCACAAATTTGGACTGAAATGTTAGTGAAAGGCATTCTTTAGGTCTAATAAGCTGTTAACATCAAAACAATCGATAGTTAATATAAAAATTTGCTAGAATTTAAGGAAATCAAAACCATAAATTTCTGCTTTGCCTTCCCGGTGCTTCGAACGCCTATGAAATATTTCAAGTGAAATGTTTCGCATTTTTGGTAAACTTATAATTTTATTGTATTTAATTGTTTGGCATTAACTACAGCGTTCAAACAAACTTTAAATGAAAGTTGATGTTGGAATTCATCAAATAACACAGTTTTGACATCCGTAATGCGAACTTATATCCAAATAATTGATAAAACAAGATGAAGTGTCCGGGTTTCGAAGCGTCCGGGAATTCGAATCATGACGTTATTTTCCTCACGTTCTATGAAACATGTTCAACGCATAATAATTATTTTAACATAGAGATTTGTTATTAAAATAACTCCAGCTGCTGTGTTTTGCGTTTTCTTTCATTCGAATGACGTTTTTTCACAACCTTTTGGATTTTTTTTTGTAATGAAGCAAATTTGCCGATCAAATTTCAAACAATATTGCAAAGTATCACTTTTCTATACAAGTGCTGAAAAATTCATCTTTTCAGTGCCCATTTCAGTGCTTAAAAGTGTAACTTTTATCGACCCGTATTAATTTCCGATTTTTTTTATTCAAAAAAATATTGAAAAAAAATACTTTTTGATACATGTGTTGAAAAATTTAACTTTTCAGTTTTGAAAAGTATAACTTTCTAGCCCATGTATGGAAAAGTCTTACTTTTCGATTCTTTTAATTTTGGCAGCGAAAAGTAGGCCGTTTCGTCGTTCGAGAGTTGCAGGAAATATAAGTAGTTTCACGACGGAATTGGATTTTTTTTCTTTATATTTATGTATTATCAAATCATCAAAAAGCATGAAGCATGATTTATCAATCTCAAAAAATCTATCTGAGTCTAAAAAATCGATTTATGCTGCAGATTCTTACTTTTTTTCCTAATAATTCTGATCTGAACTGTTCTCACCCAGCATTGCTTGCAGATTAAGGGCACCGATAACTCCAATTTCGACACTCCCACCCTATCAAGCCACGGGCGGCAACGCCGGTCACCCTCCCCCTCGAGCTCATCTGCTTCGATTTCGAAAGATGATAATGTTTTCACTTTCTATTTTCCAACGAGTGCTCAACGGTGGAGGAGGGGTGTTGTTTTGCTTTCCAGCAGACTGATTTTCACAACTTTTTCCCCTCTCCTCACTTTTGGGTGTTGTTGTTCCAACCACCCATACACCACTCGGGGCCGATGTCCAGCGAGATCGCCTTTTTTCGGGGCTTTTCCTCTCCACCATCATCATCATCAGCGAACATCGTCGAAGCGTTTCGAAACATTTGCAATTCATAAAGTTTAGCCACCGGCGCCCAGCCCAACAGCAGATTCGGGCAACTGTTGCGTTGTCTGTACGTGCTTGAAATGCCTGGGGGGAAGTTTTTCGGGCAAGTCAGTGGCCAGCGAAAAAAGTCGAGCTTTTCTTTTGTGGGGGGTAAGATTGGTGGGGTGACTTTTCCTACGTGACTCCGGGGTGGAAATCTCGGAGCGCGGGGTCATTGGCGGGGGTTGGTTGGACAGGGCGAGTGATATAAGTAAGATTAATTTGACAGCTAATGTGGCGTGAATATTTTGAAATATTGTTGCTTTTATTTGGCTGCGGAACTTTGATTTGGAGATTAATCTATTTGTGTTAGAAGATTAATCATTCAACATTGAAAAGAGATCGATTTATTATAAATTATAGCAAGACATTTGGGACTGAAATAACCTTTGTCAGCATACTCCAAGTCTGATAAAAATTATACTTTCTCATAATTTCGCTGCCGGCCATCAAATCTTTGAATCGATTTAGGAAAACGAGATCGAGAATTCAATTTTGAATTTTATGATTCAACAAGTACTTTCCATTTAACTTTGACTACACATCAAATTTAAATCCTTCTTATGTAAGAGACTTGTAAGAGACGTGCCTATTTCGCGCGTGGTTTAACCCCCCAAATTAAGACCCTTTCTCGGACAACCACGTGCAACCTCCAACGGTCAGCGCGCAACGAACACGTCTCAATTATTTCCGAACAAGTTGGAGGAGGAAGCACACCCCTCCAGTAATGATCAGTTTCAAGCGGACATGGTGCAAGCAAAAAAGTGCTCACACTTTTGGCGCGCTGAAAGAACCTCTATTGAAACATTTATTTACACTTGTTTATTTGTCACCGTCTTCGGCATTATGCCGCACAGACTGTATATACTTATAAACTAAACGTATAAACAGATATACTGCCCATGATCGCATAAATGTCCCATATGCATTTTCAACGATTTCGAGTTATTGATGCAGTTTGGTTCAAAATTGTGTGCTCTTTCAAAAGAGCCTATAACATCCAGTACTTTGTTCTAGAAATCAGGAGGAAATCCAGTTTTTCCGCGAAAACTTAACCCGTAGCCTTATGTATGGGACAAACTTCAAATGCGTTTTTCTCAGCTTGCTGTTTTTGCATATGGGACATTTATGCGAACATGGGCAGTATAAAACATTAAAAACATAAAGGTACGTCACAACACGTTTCTAATTTTAGTTTTAAATAGTTCTTTTGTCATGTCGAAATTAAAAAAGCACCAAACTGGGTTGAAATAACGGCAGCAGCGATCGATCGGGTGGTTTTGTCCGTAAACGGTAGTGTGCCTAGCGATCCTAAACGGCAGGTAGGTTCTCAGCGCACGTTGGGGCTCGTGAAGGCTCATTTTCTGACGGATCTCCGGGCAGTCTACTCGGTTTGTAAGAACGTCAAACACAAACAGACGTTGCAGGAAAATCCGGCGATGTTCTAGAGATTCTAATTGTAGTAATCTTCGGCGGTCATCGTAACTTGTTAGGTACGCAGGGTTCCTCCAGGGCAGGCGACGTAGAGCGTATAGTGTAAAGCTTTTCTGCACTTTCTCCAAGCGGTCACACAGAACTGCGTAATGCGGTGCCCAGACTTGCACAGCATACTCGAGAATACTTCGTACCAGAGAGATGTACAGCGTTTTAAGTGCCCGAATGTTCTCGAAGTCCACCGTGTTACGTCGAAGGAATCCCAGCGTTGCAAAGGCCTTAGCGGAAGTGACAGCGACATGCTTGTCGAAGGTGAGCTTGTGGTCCATCATTACGCCGAGGTCTTTGATGCAGTCGACACGAGTTAACAAGTGTGAATTCATCTCATATCGGTAGTGAATCGTGTCCTGTTTCTTAGAGAAGCTGATGACGTTGCATTTCTCTTCATTCACCTTCATCCCGTTCCTAACACACCATTCGTTAATAGCGCAGATATCCTGCTGCAGGGCGACGCAATCGATGGCAGAGGAAACGACACGAAACACTTTGAGGTCATCTGCATACAGCAACTTTTGGGATTTGAGGTGAGTGCAAATGTCGTTGACGAACAGTAAAAGATCAATGGGCCGAGGTGGCTTCCTGCGGCACTCCGGATGTCACGGCAAACTGGAGCGATCGTGAGCTTCCTATGCGAACAAACCCTGTTCTGCCGGTCAGATAGGAAGAGAGCCATACCGTGAGCCAGCGAGGGAATCCCATACGTCTCAGCTTTTCAATTGCCAAGTTATGAGGCACCTTATCAAAGGCTTTGGCAAAGTCCACGTACACGGAATCAACCTGGCACCGTTTCTCAAGGCTGGAATTTATCGAGCTAACGTACAGCATCAAGTTCGAGACTGTGGATCGTTTCTTCACGAACCCATGCTGAAACTCCGATATGATGGGGACTGCGGCAGCGTACATTCTTTTGTGAATCAGTTGTTCTAGAACTTTTGGCAGGTAGGATAGTATTGAGATCGGTCTGTAGTTTTGAACATCTTTCCTTCGTCCAGATTTATGAATTGGCGTAATGGCAGCAACTTTCCACACATCTGGGAACTGACCATTTGTAAGCGATCGGTTGAAGACTAAGCTTACAGGGTGTGCCAACGATCCAGCGCACATTTTAATGAAAGAAGGTGGCAGCTTATCAGGACCAGGGCCTTTTGAAGAGTCAACTGCAGCCAAAGCTTCTAGAACTTCTGCTTCAGAAAGAACCGGAAATGGCATGTCAATGTTGTGGGAGGGAATTTCGTCGAGATAATCTGCTGGAGCGGTGTGCAAGCCATGGTTGAACACGCCTTTGAAAAAGTCGGCAAATAAATTAGCTGCTTCTTCAGGACTGTTTGAGCTACGATCACCCGAATCGACCACGGAAGGAATGCCATCAGTTCGCTTCCTGCTCTTAACGTAACTCCAAAACGACGAAGGGTCATCCGTTAAGCGGGTTTGAATGTTGTCGAGGTACTCACGGTACAGTGTTTCGTTCAGCAGCTCGTACTCCGTTTCCAGTCGCTCGACACAAACGTTATCCTCCGGTGATTTCGACCGAAACAGTCGTTTCCTTGCTTTGCGCAGAATGTTCCGCTTATGCCGTAACTCAGCATTCCACCATGGTTGTTTGATTGATCGATCTCTTGCTATCCGTTTCCTCGGCACGAGCTGTTGAATCACGTCAAATACTACGCTGTAGAACTGTGATGCTTGAGTGTTGGCGTCTTCCGAGTTCAGCACGTTGTCCCAGTCGATTTGATTCAATGCATCCGTAACAGCAACATGGTCACATCGGTTGAAGTCAAAATCAGCAACGTCAGCAGAGTGTTGGCTAACTTGGTCGGGATTGTGGTGGATGTCAACCTTCAGTACAAACTGTTTGTGATGTCGGTCGGGTTTGAGAATAGCCGACGGAGGTTCGATCAGGTCAACTCTATCTGCGTCGTTCACGAAAGCTAGGTCAAGTATGTTGCCTCTAGCATTGGAGAGATTACAAACCTGCTGCATTCCGGACGTCAGTAAGGATTCCATAAGGTCAAGTTCAATTTCGGTCGAGGCATTGTTGGGAATGAATGCGTTCACGTCGTCGTCAAACGTCCAGCGCAGACCAGGCAAGTTGTAGTCTCCAACTACAATCACTAAGTCGTTTACGCCAGCTTTCGATAACACTTCACGGACAGCTGCGTAGTGCGAAAGGTAGATATCGTTCGGGCTGTTCGGTCTTATGTAGATGCAGCACAAAAATACATTTTGCCGCCGAACTTTGACACGAATTATGGTCTGCTCCAGATGATCATAGCCGGCGAGTTTCACAAGAGTTGCGTCGAGTCCATTCTTCACGGCAACAAGGCAACCACCTCCTCGCCTCAGTTCACTCGTAGCAGGACTACGATCTTTTCGAAAAATTGATAGTTGGATGAGAGCTCTGAATCCAGAATACCATCACGAAGCCACGTTTCAGACACCGCTATCACATGGTAATCGCTGCTGGCTAGGGCCAAGTTAAACTGGTTAGTTTTGGTTCGAATACCACCTGCGTTCTGGTAATAAACGAGGAGACTGGAAGGGACAAGCTTTCGATTCGGTCGGCGTTGGCGTCGAGGTAATAACACTGAATGAGTCGGTTGAGTTGAAGCAGCAATTTGTGGAGAGTTGGATGTGGCAGCAGTTTCTACTCGGTAGTCTCCATTGCGACATCGGCCGGAGTTGGATGGTTGGCAGGTGAAACGGTCTGTTGTACAGGCACCGTCAGCGTCTGGGTCTGCACGGGATCCAACGGCTGCTGCTCTTCGATCATCTGGGACTGCTCTGTAGCTGGCGCCTGAGGTCTGTCCGGATCGAACCCCGACTGCGAGTTATAGTCCTCGAACTCACGGCACAAAATCAGCGAAGGCCAAGTGTCTTTGCAGAGGGCTACGTCCTTCAGGTCAACCGGCAAACCCACTTTGAAAGACACAAACGAGAGTTCGCTCACGTCTCTGCCTTTGGGTACCAGTTTTCGAACTTTGATGTCGCTGGTTCCGAGCTTTGACTGAACCCATTCAGAAACCCTCTCAGGGGTGATGTTCGGACGGAAACCTCTCATGTACAACCAAAAAACGGGAGAACCGCTGGCTGCGAACGTAGAGTCTGTCGGGAACAAATCTGCCTCATTTTCTGCTTGCTGTGCTGTGCCACGCACGTTGATGGCAGCTTTCTTCAGGGCGCTCGCATAGCTTGAGTCGTTACTCTCATCTTCACGCGCACGTTTGGATGAGCTGACTTGCGAGGATGCTGCCTTGCACGTTTTGAACCCTTCCCGGATTTCCTTCCGTATTTCTGTTCTTATTTCCGCCAGAATACTGTCTTTGATCTCCGTTTTGAGGGAATCCGTGACAGTCATGTTGGCGGTGTCGACAGAAACCAACGAATTCGAGAATCGAGCCTTGTTGACGAGGCCTTTGCACGCGGTGCAGATCCATATGCAGTGGGCACTTCCCCGTATTACGGACAGCATTGCAGCGGACATACCCGAGCATCTCAGGCAAACTTCCGCCGAGCAGAACGCGCCACAGCGGATTACTTCGCCCTTGACCTCGTTTGCACATTTCACACAAATGCCTTGAACCATTTTGGACAACTCAGCAGTGGTCACGCGAGGGTTCAAAATTAGGCTTCTGGTGTGAGAATGGAGATGGCGCTGTACGAAACGAAGTTGATGTGGGGTGCTGTGTCGGTTTCCAACAACTGTTCCACACTATTATCGAATCGTACTTACACAAAGCGCAATCGCAGCTGTCTCTGTTCTTCTAACACGTAGGCGTAGACTGGACCACGAAGATGATGATTGGTGGAAAGAGACAGATGTTGTCGAACGGGGCAGTACTGGATTCGGATGATGCGCAGCGGCAAATAAAAACAACAGCAGGCGACGTTTCGTTTATTGGGTCCTTCAGCGAGTTTACAATGATTGTACAGGTGTTATCAAGTAAACTAGGCTGTTGATTTTGTGTGGCGGGTTGAATTATGATGACGTGGCGGTTTGGGAGGTTGTTGCAGCAAGGACACGAACCATGGAAGGAGGAGGGAATTGGCGAGGTGGGTAGCGCAGGTGGGCGGCCTGCGACCTTCCACAATCGGGCCGGATAAATTTTCAACGGCGATTTTCCTGTCCTACCTTCAGATGGTTGCTGGATAACAGGTGTCGATGATGCAGGTGGCGATTATGGGCGGATTGGTGCGAAATTTGGGCGGGTTTTGTGGTTTTTGCAGCGGTAATTAGCTAAAAGTATTGGCTTAGAAGTGGACACAATGTAAACAATCACAAAGGTACACGGAAAAAAAAAGCCACGCCAAAACGAGCTTGGCTCAAATCCAGCCTCAAGCGAAGGAGGATTCCTGCTTTCCTTTCTCGAGTGTTGCGCCGGGTGATCTCTGCTATGCTCATTAGTGGATGGTACTTTCTCAGTGGCACAACACAACTAACACAGTTTATGTTGAAATTCAGACAACAGTTTCGAGATGCGAAATGGCTTTTTCCTTAACCCTCAACAGAGGAACCACAAATTTCAACGTTTAAAAGGTTTTTTTTTTGCAATTCCGTGCTTATCGCCACACGGAGAAAAAAGAGTTCCCAAAATCGGTAACAAGCGTTCAAGAAAATGGGAACCACGAACAAAGTGTTTGAATTCCATGGTACGTTTTTCAAAATCGTACTATCAGATTTGAATACTTTGTTCGTGGTTCCCAATTTCATGAACGCTTGTTCACGATTTTGGGAACTCTTTTTTTCCGTGCACTAGAACTAACAATGCTGAAAAGTTCACTTTTCAACACTTGTTTCGAAAGGTAATACTTTTCACCACTGTTTTTGGTTTTCAGTTCCCCACCTAAAAATATATATTAATTTTTTTCGGAATTCAAAAAAAAAAAAGATTTATGCTATTCGTTACAAGCATGATCTACTCCTGAATTTCAATCAAAGAAGACAATAAGTTAAGAATCAAAAAAGTTTCAGGCAGAAAGACCGCAAAAGTTATCCAGTTAAGGGTTAACACACAATGCCTTGTGCTGAAAATTGACATCACACGCTGGTACATTCGCTGCTGCTGTTGATGTTTCTGTTGTAATTTTCTGTTTTTGTGGACCACATTTCAAAACTCCTCCCAAAGTGCTTTCCTTTTTTTTGCTGCTTCTACCATCAACATCATCTTCTTCTCTCTGTCTCCACATGGACCCCTTTCGGTGCTGATCTCCTTCACATTCATCATCTCCTTCTTCTTGGTTTTTCCTCCCCTCTTAACTCTCGATGTGTCGGTTAGATAATTTATTTCTTCTTTTATTTTATCATCATTGCCATCCTCATCGTCGCCGTTCGTCATCAACCAACCATTCATTACTTTCATCCGCGGGCATTTCCCCACAAAATCACACACACACACACACACACACTCTGCTACTAATTTTTATTATTTATTTATTTCGATTCGAATTGCCTGGCTTATGTTACGCGTTTTTTTCTCTCTCCAGTTTTTAACCGCCACAGCTGCAGAGCTCTATTTTGGCTGATCTCTCAATTTTGGGTTGATTTTAAACTCTGCTCAATTTGGAGATCTTTCACTGCCGGGGTAATTTTTGCGGCACCGCTCGTGCGATATTTTAAATTGTTATTGCAGCAGATTGGATTGACTTATTTGCCAGCTTTATTATGACAGCTCACATAGTTGGAGATTATTGAGGTTTTTGATTAGTGAAATTAATAGTTATATGATTTTATTCATTGCTGAAGCAGTGCTATCTTTTCTAGAACGTGACTAAAATTTTAAGGCACGTCAAGTTAAACTTTTAGATATTATTTTAAAAGCGTACACAGTAAAAAATTGTGTTAATTTGGAAGGTGTAAATTTGGAAGGTTTATTCTTTTATTATGTAATTTGATCTCAATTTAGACTGAAAAAGTGACATTACACCAGAAAAGTGGTAAAATTACACATTTTCAGAGGTAAAATTTCACAGTTTTTTTAACAGAAAAGATGTACCCCTTCCCAGATGTAATATTACCATGATTTTTTTTTACTGTGTACACAGTAGTACTGTGTACTGAATAATTGAACTTATCAGCACTCTTATTTAGGGTGATGAAAAGCAAGCCGTTTCCTTTTATCAGAAGGCAGCAAAAATTAGTGTTTTTCACAATGCAATTGCGAAAAGTTAGATAGAAAATCGTCGCCATCGTGCTAACTTGTCGTACGTGCATTTTGGGCCAAATTTAGTTAAGAACGCCATTTTGTGCAGCTCACAATGCCTCACCTTTTGACCTTCACAGATCCCCAAAATTCGATTTCAATCTTGAGATATTCAACAAAAACCGAAAAAACTCCGTGCATTTTTGTCACTTTATATATGAAAGTAGTTTCAATCTTGTCGTGCTATTTTGTCACTCCCTGAAAATTGATGTAAGTGCGACAATTGGCCAAAGGGATTTCAGGTCAGAACGCGTTTGACGCACGTACAAGTTAGACTACCGTAAACATTTGTAATTATAACTCGGGACTCCAGCAACCAATTTCCAAACTTCGAGACAATGCACAGAATGGTCAGCCAAACAAAACGTGTTTGTTATTGTTTACATTGCGTGCTCTAGTTTTCGTTTATTCAAGGTCAAACATTAAAACGCGTTTTTTTCGAAACGTTGAAATGGCGGGTGCGACAAGATAGCACGACGACGTCGAAACGAGTTTTTTTTCATGTACTTATTTTTCTGAACATATTTATCGATGATACCAATCAATCAGACCAACCAATCAGAAAATTGCTTCTCAATACAACAATTTTTCATCTTAATATAATAAAAAATACAAAGAAAAATATTGTTTATCCTAGAAAATAACAATGCTAGAGCTAAATAGGTTGTTTTGATTAGTTTTCTACTAATTTTTCACAGAACAATGATACATAATAGGAAACCTAACAAAGGGTTATCAAAGATTATTTTTAATTGACCCTCTTCAAGTCGGCGTGCCAACCAAGTAATTATACTATGGAGTGGGCTTGATCCACATCTTAACATTACATGGTATTTTGAAAAGCTACCAATTAGAGGATAACGAGTCAAATAATGTTACAATATATTACTCTGCAGCTCATTCGGTTACTGTTATTGTGCATCATTTCAGATCAATTTGTGATGTTCATCAAAAGTTCATAAGAGTCACTCTAGAAAAGATTTTTGTCCTTCACTGGAATCAAAACCCCAAACTAACCCTCAATCAACGAGTCCAAAAAAGTCGCCGAAATCAAACTCAAACACAATCGGCTGTAAATAATATCTTCCCAAAGAGTAGTTTTCCCCTTCTCGTTCGCGGTCACATCCATTACCAAACAAAAAAGGGAACCATTTCCGGTGACACAAACAAACAAACAAAAAAATATCGTTGATGGACTGTAATAAGCCGTCTTCAACTTCAGCTGTCCTCTCCGGAGACCCCTCCGTGAACCCTCCAGAGGCCGGGAACGGGGCGTCATCGCCGAATGTCGTCGTCGTCGCATGTCTCTAGAATTTTGATATGTAGACACGCAACATCGGGTCCCGCCTCTTCCTCCTCTTCGTTGACGTCGTCTTCAAGACGCGAATCACGCAACTCTCCGGGTTCTGAACCCCAATCTCTTTCGGCAAGGCCGGCCAGGGCGTGCTAAAGACAGTTTATCGTCGAAATGAGCAGTTTCCCCCCTCCCCGGCAACATGAAATCATAAATATTTCATTGTTGGGTTAAATCGTCTCGAGAACCCTGCCTTGAAGTGCTTTGGAGGGAGTTCTATCTCAATCTCTACATGGTGAGGAATAATTTCAGATAATACCAGACTCCGAAGAACCATGCGAGACCTCAAGTGCGCGCTCGGAAACGGGAATCGATAAAGATGCGTGAAGAAGTCCGGGTTGGTCCGTAATCACCCAACTTGACACAAGTCGCGTTTGTTTCACCCCAAGTCTCGCGGAGGCCGCGGGTTATCTCGAGCGGTGGCAATTAAAGCGATTAAATCCTATAGGAGAAAAAAAGAGATTAATTTCCTGACGCTTTCCACGTCTGTCGACTGAGCCCCGTTGTTGTAGGACAAAGTTGCTCCAAATTTGTTCATTTTTTTTCGAGCTGTTGTCTTCCGAGGAAGGATGGGCCCCAATTAAGGGGCTAGAGATGACCCTCCTCGGCCGGCGGCGACTAGTCGGGGCTGATTGCATTTTTGGCACACCGCGGGAAGCTCCGTGACAAATTGGAAGAGAGCTTTGATTAATTTGGTATTCTGTTGGGTTCGGCTGGTGACTAATACAGGAAGCGACGTGATTCATTTTCGTTTGGTGACTACGAATCGGTACTTGGAAGTGGGGTATTGAAAAGACGTTGAGATAACATTGACTGGAATTCGATGATCTTGAGTATGTCGTGTAGAGCGCTTCCATGTGTTTCAATAAGTCACATAATTAAGTTCTGAATTTGCTATGCAGAGTGTTCAGTTTCAACATGTGAAATACATTCTTTTTATGATGTGAGCTCATTACGGAACTGATGATAAACGTATGGCAGTTGATGATTCGATAACACTTAATGGTTGCTATTAACGTGTCACTTATCACATGGAAAGTCATTTGATGTTCAGTTGCTGCACTGTATGAAACATAAGAACCTGTAAACAAAGCTATTTGTTGACTGAACTGAAAAAAACAAGCTGAAAATTAATCAGTCAAAGGCGAAAAAATTCCTCAAAATTTTATCTTGAATATTTTAAAATGTTCAATTTCATAAGAGTCATTATCAAATGGATTTCACTGAGCCTGCACGAATTATCGATGATTTTAAATTTTAGTAGTATTGGAATCTCATAACTTCAATATTGACCTCTCGAAAATGATTTCTTCTCGTGAAACCGTTATGCTCAACAATCGTCATTATGTTATACAACAGAGAACTTTTGAATCCCCTTCGCAGTTTGCTCGATGAAGAATTTGTATCAATTTTTTCAAGTGTTTTTGTCAAGTGGCGGATCTTTCAACTCGCCTAGCAAGGTCAATCTTTAGAGTGTGTTCTCACGAGATGTCTTCAAGTGTTATGTTGAGATGGGAATATTTTGAACGTCATTGAAATCAGCTGCACGTTAATTTTGGAAAACAGTACAAGTTGTCCAATTCAAGAAAACAAATTGCTTCAAACCCCATGTCCAATCCCATCTATTACCACAAAAACAATTAAAGATAGCGGAAAGGAGAGCCGAGAAAAACTAATAATCATGAATAATAACACAGTGCTGCCCAACCAACGACCACGAACCGCCCGCCGCCGTATATCAATAACATCGTTTCCGAACGCGGGTTTGTTCGGAACCCTTTCAATTTCATAGACACACGTTACGCCTCCCAACTTTCTCCGTCCGAACGTAATATATGACGGTCAGTCAGCCCTCCGTTGGTGCTCTCCGGGGCATGGAACTGCAGACGTTGACATTCAATTCAGTCCGATTCGCTGCGGCACGCCGGGGTCTTACAATCGTCAATTGACCTCGCACTGTTAAACCCCCTTTGGGACGCCACGCCGGTCTTCACAGCAATTGACGCAATTCTCCCATGGTCCAAAGGCTGGGGACACTGACCGCGGCGAGATAAAACTGAAGGAATTTATCGTAGCGTTTCGTGACGTATTTTAAAAGGCCGAAGAGATACTCCAAACTATTCTCAATTAGCCAACTTTGCGCCACGAAAGTTTAGCTATAAACCGCTCAATTTCATGGCTCGTGTGCCACATCTGCGCCGTTCCAGATTCCCCCCAAGATAATAAATCGTTTAACAAGCAAAGTTCTTCGTTCTTCAAATCTCGTTATACACAAGGAGAAACTTTTCCCAGCCCCAAAAACTTTCCACAACAATATGACCGTGAACGGTACTGACAGGTACCGAACCAACTCTTCGGAGTCCGGAATGCTGCTGCTGGTCATATGTAGTTCAGTGGGGACTCTACCCAGAATCCCAAACTTTGTCAGACTCTGTCTAGAGTAAACTTTTTTTTCTCTATCAACTCAACTTTTCTAACTGAAAAATTCAAAAGTTTTCTTTACTGGAATTCCTCTTTCTTTTATCCTTAAAAATCTCTTTTTGTTGGAATTTGAAATGTGTTTTAGGTATCGATTTTGGATGATTTAGTGTCGCTACGAAGTCCAGTCCTGTTTCTTGTTACCTTATCCACGGTAAGAAGTGATTTATTATCATTTTTTGTTGTTTTCTAAGGTTTACTCTGCGACAACGATGCCACCTTAATCTTGATCATAATCTTAGCTTAAAAGATGCAAAGCATTGAATGCTCCAAACAATTCTTTATGAAATATTCTATAGAATTCCTTTCAAATATATGGCTTAAATTTGAAAAAAAAATATTTCAAGATACTCTTGTTAACCAAGCTCGTAAATGTAATATAAAGTGGTATTCCCTCAAGGTGCTAATAAATTTTCCCACGATCTGTATTCTTTGTTGCGCTCTCGAACAAAGAACAACACACAACGTAAAATACTTTATTTACCATGTGCAAATAAGTATACTTATCTCGCTGAATTGCTCCATTTACGTGACTCATAAAACCCACAGTGACTGTACGCAAATAAGACTTGTTAAATTAAGTGTTGATAATGTTGATTCAGATGTAGAGCAGTTTTTTTTTGTTTAAAAATTATGAGTTTTTTCAACTTGGTCATCTCGCTCAACCCAGCAAGCAATTACTCTCCATTTCTAATCGCTAATCCCCTTCGGAACTAGAATAATCAAAGCGCGCCAAGACGATCGTAGCAGGCCGCGGTGAGTCACGTACATCGATCATGCCGCCGCAGATGTGTCGACTTCCCGGCGATCAACGTGCTGAATTACACGTTATCAGCTGGTGCTGTCTCAAGAAATTACTATTTAGTTGCAATGTTTTTTCGCTTTCCGCACCACTGAGCAAATCCGACGTTTGCAATTAGAATATGATTACCGGTTATTCATAGCCGTTCGATCGAGGGAATCGATTTATATGTAAAATAAAGCCATGTTTACTGTTTCGAACTGCTCTCCTGTGATAGCTGGTGGAGCGCAAACGCGGGAACGAGAGCGAATGAACATTCCATTCCTGACCTTTCCACTGGACCTGAACGCTGACTGCAATCGCCAAGAATAAACGAATTAGGCGGCTGGCAGATAACAATCCCAGTAGCCGTACCGTTGAATAATTGTATGAAATGGTCGCGGAATTTGTCGTCGAGACGACGCTTGCTGTGACCACTCAGGGGGACTGACCTGCGGTGTCCGCGGCGACGGCGTCCAGATATCTATCTCGGGAGGCTAATTGCTTCGGAGTTGTAGATCAGCAGCGCGGTGTCACCCCCGATCTCCGTTGAAATAGGCCAGATAATTGGTGAGGTTAGGTGAGATAGCATGGTATTTTGGACCAAATTGTGCGTGGGTTGAACATTCAGGGACAGCTGCGCGCCCTGTCATAATTACTTTAATTGGTGCCAATTTCACTGAAATTTGAAGAATGAAGATCACCCCGATTAGAACCAATTACGACCCATTTGTCATAGATCGCGATCCAGTTTGGTCAAAGTCGCGGCAACCTTCCAGCTCGCAGAGTTCAGTCACCCTTTCATCCCGAACGGCAAGTGAAAGTGAAATATTACCATTCCCCTGTCCAGCTGTCACGTTCTCCCCTCCTTGTGCCATCTGTTCTAGAACTAGCACCGAGGATTGGTTTCAAAATTTACGAACCGCGAGCGCGCGCGCGCTCAGCATGACCGCACAATCTCTCGACATGTCGTGAAACATTCCAGGATTCCGGCGGTCGACGACTGGGACTAGGCCTCTGTAGATTCTGGCGAGAGTAGAAATATGATCGGGTGATCCCCAGGCCGGGTCGTATGCTTAGAGAGGATTTGGGGATTACCGTGAAGATGATTGAGATTGATCGTTGATTTACGGTTCAAAGATTCTAGAAATTGCGGTATGCGTGATTTTTCTTTGGGATTTAATCATTCTGAATTCAGTGCAAAAATATATAAATATTCCATGAATTCAAGGATTCTGGGATTTAATTTAAAGATCAATGTTCAAGCTTGATATATTCAGTGATAGATGATTTCAAAGATTTAAGGTTTAAAAAGGATTATATAAATCAGAGATTTGATATATATTCCATATTTTCAAGGGATTGTAAATTTTTAAAGATGTTTGGTATTCAAGGAACTCCGTAATTCAAAGATTTAAGGGATTCAAGGTATTCATGGATTCAAAACCATAAAGTCTGAAGTATCTAAATCAACTCCACCTCACGGTACCTCTACTCCAGGGACCGCTCGACCACTCAAGTGGTCTCCCACTTTTCAGAACCGCACGCGTATTTCGGCAGGTTTTCCGCAAACCCAGAACACAGAGGGGTGTTCCCGAAGGGAACCCGCGATGATCTTTACACGCGCTTAGTCATTATCACGCACCAGAGCTGACGCAGTCAGCAGCGGTGTGGTCTTCCAGTCTTTCCACTCTAGAAGAAGAAATCTTAAAAATAGACTCTTTTCAAGGTTGGAGAAGCGGTTGTTTGGAGTTTGGAGTGTTTAGTTGCCAGGCACGGTCAGGGTTCAAGTGTGTGGTGAAGATGAGTAATCGGATATCGCGCAGTTCGAAAGCTGAGAAAAGTTTCACTTTCGTTTGATCCTCTTGGTAACGGTTTTTCTTTTTTCGGGGGTTTTGTAGAGGGAAGGTACACTCGTACGGAGAATGAATGGCTTGTTGTTATCTTGCTATGTCTCGTGATGAACGATCGCGGACCAACGGTTTTGAAGTGGTTTTATGGTGAAGGGGGTGGCTTGCGTTGATTTCATAAACTGATTTATTGGTAACATAAGTTTATGAGTGTTGTGTGAAACTTGATCTATACAAAGTTGTTGGTTTTTCTTATAAATTATGTTATACAGTAAGCTACATTTGCATTTTTAATCGCTCAAAACTAATCAATATTTATTTTTCTTCTATTTTTCAGGTAAGCAACAAACAACAGGATCACTTATTATTAGATAAGAAAATCTGACTGTTTTCAGTAAGTACATGCAAATTTGTTTAAAAGTATTTGAAATTTAAAGGAATTATTATTGAAATTCAACTTTTTCTAAATATTCAATTTCTTTTCAACGTCCCCAATGTCTTTTTTAAACACTTTTCCCAATCAAACGCAAAACTACCACGCTAGGAAAATTTATAGCAAAAAGGGGTCCCCACATTTCTTGGAAACCAAATCGAAACTGGGTTTGTGTTCTTTCATTTATGTATGCTAGCTTGTCGTAAAAAGCTGTGACAAGAGTCCCTACCATTTGCACACACTCCCACCCAAGATCTTGATTCTGATGGTCGCTTTGAAAGCCCACATCACTGCCCTCCCCCCTCTAATAAAAAAAATCGCCCCTTCAATGTCACTGGTTGGTCGGTTGCGACTTCCAAGAACGAATAAAAGGAATCAATTATTAAAACCTCCTCGGTAAGAACCCCGGAGTGACTGTTAATGGGGGAGGCAAGTCTTTCGCTGCGTTTGGCACTTAACGAACCGGGAAATGCTCCGATGAAAATGTTGCTCCCTACTTGACAGCGAAAAATCGAGCTCTCTGAATGAAGTGGCTCAGACCGCAATGAATGGAAACGGTTTGTAAAACGCAGCTTTTCGAAACGAAGAATTTCCGGACGACCGCGGCGGAGAACAACGATCGGCATTCATTCAGCTCAAACTGCATCGTACGTGCGTACCAACGCTCACTTTACAAATTGGAGAAAGGACTGCGTTGAGTGCAGGGCACAAACCCATATTTCATTCCTAATAACTCATTAGACGTTCGAACTTTTACGCGTTCAGTAAATCTCCACTTGAGAGTGCGCGATTCGTTGCATTTGCTGGGGATTTGAGTGCGGTACAAACTGCGACATACTCGTCGGAGCGATGCGGTTGGGACTTGAGAGGAGGAGGGAGGGCACAAGTCGCGATCGACAATTAAACGATGGAATGTGAATATAATGATCGAGTCTGGTCATGCAGCACAACAAACCAGCCAGCAACACACACTCGTACATCTTCATTAATACTGATTAAAGAATTCATTCGCAAGAGTCGTAAATTAATTGAATGTATCAACCATGCAAAAGTGTGCGAGCGTGTGTTTGTGAAAGAGTGTATTTGTAAGAGTGTCTTTTTTACTCACACGGGATATATGGTCAATTACGTATGTTGCATTCTGTAAAATGCAGTTTTTTTTCGCTGCTTCCTCTCATTTAGAGCGTAACTCGGGATTGCTATAGGGCATCAGACCTTTGCGATCGCGTTGAGGTTATTGATTCATAATAGTGATATGGACCCAGAGTATCTCTCCCAGACATTTTATTTTTTTTATTGCTTTAAACTTCAACAATTCGGGAAAAAGGGGCGCAGATTGTCACATTTCAACACTAAAAATTGTTTTTAGCTCAAAAATTATTTTAATTTTTGATGTGTTTTAGGGAAAAAGGATGCAAGTTGGAATTGTTAAAAAACGTTACATTATTCATATTTAGATGACTGGTGCCTTTTTGTCACGAAAATACAGAAACCACCTTTGAAGAAAAACTACACGGTTTTTTCGTGGCGGTTATTTGAGGTTATGTTGAAAATCATCCTTTTTGAAGTCTTCTAAAAAGTTTTTTATCATAACTTGTAAACGACTTACCCCTCTACTGCCCAAATTTTTTTTCGAAAATATTTATTTTTCCCGTATTCAGGAGGTCATTTTGAGCAATTTTGTTCTACGAAAAACTTTACTTCTCTTGTTTTATATTTTTCTTGTTTTATTTTTAGTATTTTAATTTGCATTTATCTTGTTTAGTTTATGTTTGTTTTTAGTAGTATTTGGCCTATTCTACCACCTAATATAATTACATTTTGCCAATCTAATTTTTACACGTTTTTACAGTCACTTTTTTCAATTTTTTGCATGTATTTCACATTTTCAGATATAGAATGGCACCATCATCATTTAGATTGCAAAAAAAAATGCGTAGAGGCATAGTCTGGGACACTAGAAAAATTACTGCATACTGTTTTTTACTGAAAATATAGGAAATATAGGAAATGTTGGTAAGGGAGTTTTCCGTGCATACGAAACGGGTCGGTTTGCTCGTTTAGAGCTCTTTATTTCGATTCGATTTTTTCAATGTTTTCGAGACATTGCAGTATTATTTTAGTGTTTAGCTTTGAGTTTGTGATTCATACTTTATGAATCAAGTGAAGTTTTTGCCCAGTATTACGATTAATCCTAAGAATAAGTGGTTTTTTGGTGAATGTTTTCATTTTAATTTTCATTCTTTTGACATTCGATGCGGTGGCGTTTCAGTTTCCCTCGTTCCAAATACAATTTTTTCAATGGGCATGAGTTGCACAGAAGTTTTTGTCATAACTTGGATGCAAGTTGAAGCGACGCGATCTTGTTTCGGTACAGGGGGTCGCTATTCCTGTTTTTTTTTGTGAAATTCGATAGGTTGAATGTTTTGCAATCAATAGAAAAGCGTGAGAAATAACGAAGCTTAGCACTGTTGAGCTAATTTCTCGGTGGTGCAACATAGTGCTCAGTATCATTGAAGGATCATCATCATGGAACTCGGTGAGGACTTTCCAATTACATATTTTTATATTATATTATATATTTTATTTATTGTATTATTATATATCATCACACTTGACACATTCTACACAACTAATGCAATCATAAATTGGAGCGTTTGGTACGGTATGTCCACGCATCCTTCCTCCCCTGTAGATTCTGTGAAATGTGATCCGTTCTCAGAATCCTCTCTGCGGTAAACACAACGCAGTAGGGCTGGCCGCTTTAATTTTTGCAATACATTTTCGGGTGTTCTCGGATGTACTGCAATTATTAATACTGACAAGAAAAGTGCTTGGGGCGTAATCTAATCGCAAGACTTTCCAGCATGCTTTCATCGGACTGGCTGCGTTTGTGTTAGATTAGATTAGATTAGATTAGAAAATATAGGAAATGTTGGTAAAAAACACAGCCAAAGTTGACTCCTAAAAAAATTACATATTTAAAAACATTGGCAAAGTCACATAAAACAAGTTACACTTCCAACCCTTAAATTTTCTAAAATTTCAAGAGTTCTTCTTTCCAATGCTTTTTTAAAGATCAAAAATCGGTTGAAAAATTGATTTTTGGCGATTTTTTTAGATCGAAGCCCGTCTTAAGGCGGGGTTAGGTTGCAGAGGGTTAATAAAATTTTACAATTTTCAATATCAAGCTGTGGGACCTAAAACTGGACCGTAAAGACCAATTGATTCGTTTTATCCCCAAAATTGCCCAAGTTAAAAACATTTTTTTTGAAAAGTTAAAAAAATCTCTAAATTTGTCTAAGAAATTTTGAAGATTTCTTAATATGTTGGGTTTCTATGTGAAATTATCATATGAACCTGAAATATGATCAACAATCGATATTTTGACACTTAGGCTCAATTCTGAAGGCAGATTCGGATTCAGCGGACAAAATTACTCATATCTGGACAAATTTTGAATTTCGTTAGGGTGGTCCCATACACTTTTCCCTTGAAAATTAGACATTTTCAAACGAAGATATCTCGAGAAAAAAAACCCTGCATTTTTTTCAGCGTTTGCAGTGGTAGTTCTACTCTTTTGAATGCAACTCTCTTTTGAATGGCGCTTAAAATTTTACCTGCGCCTTTTTCGAGATATTTGAGTTTAAAATTTGCATCTTGTTAACCTAAAAATGGCGCTAACTTTTGACCCTTAAGTCCAAATCGACTTGTCAAAAAATGAAAATGTTTGATTTGTAGAGCT
Organism: Culex quinquefasciatus; assembly: GCF_015732765.1. NCBI lineage: Eukaryota > Metazoa > Arthropoda > Insecta > Diptera > Culicidae > Culex > Culex quinquefasciatus. The sequence goes on along the minus strand of NC_051862.1, from coordinate 92,869,138 downwards.
CTAAACGTGCCTCAAACATCACTTTTCTCTTAAACTTAACCCTGAATTCTACGTCCAAAAAACTGATTTTTGAAGGTTTGCTCAGATGCTTTTTATAAATTTGATATAAGAAGGCGTAGATTGCGAGATAAAATGTTGGTATCTTGGACAAAATTGCTTGGATTGGCAAGCCTAACAACTTTCTAGAAGACTAAAAAATCCCAAAATATTCCTAAAAAGTAAGATGTTTAGAATCACCCTAATCGTGAACCATCCTTATCTTTTTTATGTTATTTATATTTCAAACTGTCTAGAAGAAGTCAACTCGCTACGACGTTAGACTTTTTTGATAAATAAACAAAACATTTTTTTTCATAAACACGCTTACCTAAATTACAAAAATGGCACAACCCCCCCCCCCCCCCCTTATTGTTGCCAGCGCTTTTCTGCACTTTTGGTGCAATAAAAAAAACATACCTAGCAACAATGCCAGGCGATTCGAAGAAGAAGATCAACAGTAACAAAACGCGCAGTATGGGATTTGACAGCGCGCATTTGCCTAAATTGCGGTGCGTCGTTTCGAGGCTGGTTTCGCCGCGTGTCTTTTTCGGGAATACGCGCAATATAATGATTTGCCAAATTTACACAAACACACCACACTTAACTGATTCGGAGCGGTATGTCCACGCATCCTTCCTCCCCTGTTGATTCTGTGAGATGTGGCCCGTTCACAGAATCTGTCTCTGCGGTTAATTTTTATTTTTTTATTTGGTTACCAAGCTTCATCATCAGCATAATTTGCTTATGTGCTATCATCTAGTTATGAACCTTTTTTATTGATTCATATAAAATTACTACTAAACGTTAAGATCTCGATCGAGGGGAAAGCTGCCATCAGAGAGCACTTTCAAGGCCGTAAAACGGCGCCATATAAACAATATCCCATTAGCGATTGATTACCTCCGGATCGATCGGATCGATCCAAGGGAGTCCAACCTCCAAGCGAGAGATGATCGATTTTATTAGGTCATTCCAAAACCACAACTCTGCGTATATTTAATATAGAATTACTCGCTTGAAGACGTAGTGTAATCGAATTTCACTTGAGCTGTCTCGTGGAGTTAAGCTGGATTCGATTAGCCGGAAGCTGTCATTAAACTCGACGATCGTGTTGAAATTAATATTTGAAATGTTCAACGATTGCTGCGCGCCGGAAGCGATCTAAATCGACGTTGCTTCTCTCTCGCTGACCTCGCAATTAATGTTTAATTTGTTAATCGAAAGTCCCTCTTTTGCGTAAAAGCAGCCATTCCGGCACGTTTCCAAGAAAAAGGAGCGAAAGTTTCCCACCTAATTACAATCTTGTCTCGTTCGGCACGTCCTCCCCAAAAACAGATCCATTCAGTCAGTCAGTCAGTCCCCGAGAGGAATTACTTCTAATGAGATTGAGGCTCTTGCGAGGCTGTTCTTTCTTATTAGCAAAAAATCTCAAATGAATGCAAATTTATTTTGTGAGTGACTTTTTTCTGTGTGAAAATTTTGAAAATCCTTTATGGATCTTTCATTTCAGTGATATTTTTCGAAGGAGTAAAGAGTGATTCGTTTTCTTTCGATTTTTCGTGAATTTTATTTCAAAAATAGCTTCTTGCTCATCTAATCTAATCTTTCACAATCGCAGCCAGTTCGATGAAAGCAAGCTGGATAGTCTTGTGAGAGAGGGAACACCCAAAAATGTATTACAAAAATTAAAGCGGCCAGCCCTACTGCGTTGTGTTTACCGCAGAGAGGATTCTATGAACGGATCTCATTTCACAGATTCTACAGGGAAGGAGGGATGCGTGGACATACCGTAACACACGAAACAAACGAAATTCATTCTAAAATTAATATTGTGAAGGAAAAACTAGATAGTTTTGGGCGCTGGAACTGGCCACCTGAAGTAGCTGTTTTGTCAAAAACTGTCAAAGTTTATAAATTTATCGTTTGATCGTGCCCCTGAGTGTACAATCAAAAATATCTCACCGGTGTTCAAGCCGCCGAAAGGAGCCAACCTCTTCGGGGTCTTTCCCATTCAACAAGGGGCCTCACCGCGTCGTATAATTAAGGCTGATGAGGTTTTTTTTGAGTTACACTTTTTCCCATTTCTTCCAACCCGCCAGCAAACCCCTCAGATGTTAACACCAAGAGAGGGGTATGTGTTTAGCATAGATTTGAATAAATTAGTGAGTGATTGAAAGATTTATTAGTTTGCGAACCTCGGGCCTGTCAACAGCGGTTGATCCGAATCGGCGGATGAAGCTTCCGAAAATCGACCCCCTGACGGTTGAGGTTATGTCGCGCGACATTGTGAAAAGAAGGCAAACTACTAATTTCTCAGACTTGATTATAGTCGGTGAACACCTTCCAGCACATTCAATTGAGTTTTAAGTGAGGGTCATAATTAAGGCGAGGGGTTTTTTGTTGCTCGTGGAAAGTATTTTCTTTGAGGTGGTGCAAGATCAATTGTTCTGAAAAAAAAAACTAAGGGGAAGAGAGTTGAAGAAAGGATGAGTTTTTGCTGCAGCCACTCCTCAAAGTGGTGTGGTTAATTGATAATTGTTAATAATTTCGAGGGCAATTTCGCGGTACTTGGAACGACTCGGCGGACTGTGGTGTGAAAAGTTCTCATGCCATTCAAGGCTAATTGAGCGCAAATATTTACTTCCGAACGGTGTGGCGGTTCCGGGGCAATGTACCTTTGGAAGAGGGTGATAACGGTGATGGAGTTGGATGAGTCAATTTCTAGAAATGGTAATTGCTTTAAAATTATTTTAAAGTTACCGTTTTTTTTCTAGATGGCAATATAGTAAAAAACAGAAAAATACAAAAAAAAGAAGAAAAGTCTAGCAAAAAAGATATCAAAGAAATGTTGTAGTTTGATACATTCGTGTTTTTATTGACAGTAATCAAAATTGTTCATGTTCTATTTGTTTCACAATTCAATTATTTCTAACGTCGAATACTGATAAGGAACGTTTAAGAGCGAGTTTTTCACCGATGTGAAACAGGTCGTATCGAGGTGCTCCGATTTGGATGAAACTTTCAGGGTTTGTTTGTCTATACATGAGATGAACTCATGCCAAATATGAGCCCTCTACGACAAAGGGAAGTGGGGTAAAACGGGCATTGAAGTTTGAGGTCCAAAAAACATGAAAAATCTTAAAATTGCTCGCATTTCCGTAAAATTTCATCAATTCCAACTCTCTTAGATGCATTCGAATGGTCTTTTGAAGCCCTTCAAAATGTGCTGTAGACATCCAGGATTGGTTTGACTTTTTCTCATAGCTTTTGCAAATTACTGTTAAAAATGGATTTTTTTGAAACCTTAATAACTTTTCCCAACAGCCTCCAACACCCATACTCCCATAGGTCAAAAGTTAGGGAATTTCATGGACTATAAGCCTACGGTATTAACTTTTTGGCCAATCGCAATTTTTCTCATAGTTATACGATTTTTCTATAACAAACATTTTACAATGATAGTTTTTGCCCTGTAGGCCGCCATAGCGTCACTTTTTGGTCTCAATTTTGACATATTCGGAATCCTCAGAAAATTTTACATTAAATTGAGGTGTTGTAATTTTGAATTTGATTGTAAAAAATGCCATTTAGAATTAATTAAAATATTATTTAGCATTTTGTCGGATTAAGGGTAAAACAAGTTTTCGCCTACTTGATACAGCATTTGACGTATTGATCATAGGGTAAATAAGATCTATTTCTTTTTTCAAAAATGTTTTATTTGATTATTTTTTAAAGCAATATTACAACTCCAATACTTCTAACTTACGTGAAATTGTCCGAGGATTCCGAATATGACAAAATTGAGACCAAAAAGTGCCGCTATGGAGGCCTACAGGGCAAAAACTAACGTTGTAAAATGTTTGTTCTAGAAAAATCGTCAAACTATGAGAAAAACTGCGATTGGCCAAAAGTTAATACCGTAGGCTTATAGTCCATGAAATTCCTATCTTTTGACCTATGGGAGTATGGGTGTTGGAGGCTGTTGGGAAAAGTTATCAAGGTTTTAAAAATCAATTTTTAACAGTAATTTGCAAAAGCTATGAGAAAAGTCAAACCAATCCTGGATGTCTATAGCACATTTTGAAGGGCTTCAAAAGACCATTCGAATGCATCTAAGAGAGTTGGAATTGATGAAGTTTTACGGAAATGCGAGCAATTTTAAGATTTTTCATGTTTTTTGGACCTCAAACTTCAATGCCCGTTTTACCCCACTTCCCTTTGTCGTAGAGGGCTCATATTTGGCATGAGTTCATCTCATGTATAGACAAACAAACCCTGAAAGCTTCATCCAAATCGGAGCACCTCGATACGACCTTTAGAACAAACCGAGCAGAATCTACAAATACTTCCTCTTAAACTTTTTTCTAAGAATGTTTGCCAGTCCCAAATTCTTCGTTCATGTCAATTCAGCCAAACAGAAGTCACGAAGTCTCTTGCACGCAAAGAATCTTCAAAATTAAAAATTGTGCGCCCCCTTTCTAGACGTCAACTCGTTCCAAGAAGCCACACCCGTTTTGCTACATTTTTTCCTCTTCGGGTCTGGGCTCAAAACAGGTCAATTCCCTTTGATGTCTCGATAACTCGTACCGTCTCCATCGAAACTCCCACGCAGCGAAGAAAAATAATTAAATTCCGCCACGCCACACCCCGGTTGATTAATATGTTGTCAGGTCCGGTCATACCTTAGTTTGGGCCCCGGACGAAGGTCAACCCGGGTTTGGCCAATTTTGTTTTGCAAGGTTTCACCCGTGGTGAACCGCACAAATCCTGTCCAGGACCGCTTGTTGTGTGGTTTCAAGGAGGGTAAAAACAGCTTGAAATTACTCATCATCTTCTTTTACACGCGCGGGCCAGGAAATTGTCTGTCCGGTCGAGGGAAGACGATACACAATTAAGCCACACAGTTGGACGGACACACCCGACCCTGCCCATATGACTCAATCAGGGAGAGACTTTTTTTGGTGAGTGCCTTTATTTAGTTTGCTATTGTCGTTTGAGGAAATTTGATCTGGAAAAAAGCTTAAGAAATCCACAAGATTGAGACGTTTCAAAGGTTGACCCAATTCGGCAAAACTATCTGAGATTGCAAAAACCCAAAAATCAGCAAATCATCTCGATTCGAAAACATGTTGTCAATCTATATGTTAATCGAGACGGCCTTCGACCTCGGCGTAAAAGCTCCAAAGTTCTAAGCTAAAGCTATACAGAAGAAGTTTATCCCCACAGGATGACCCAGTTTCCACGGTCCCTTTGAACGAATTGATGCTGTGTGCCACGCAACATCAACTTTCATGAAGGAATTTAATTTATTCATAAATGAGTCCCTGTGTGTATTACTGCTGCTGCTGCTGCTGATGATGTCGCCGACTTCGTCCTCGAACTCAACCTCTATGCTCAGTTTGGATGAAGGGAATGAAAAAATGTGGGGAGCAATTTTGAGATGAAATATGAAGATGAAATCAACTGTTCCGAGGAGTTTTTATCCCATGAATGATAAAGTACAATTATGAACCAGTCAAATCTGGAGTCAAAACTTCAATACATGGAGTCCTGACTCGATTTCCGAAGTTTCGATTATCCGAAGGTTTCTTTGAAACTTCGGATAACCAAATCATGATCAAAAACTATACATTTTTATTTTTAAATGTTTAGAATCAAACCTGAGTTTTGTGACTTAATTTTATTCAAGTTTGTGTGCATTAGGGTGCCCAGAATATGGGACTTTTTTTTCAAAACCTCGCTCCACAAGCTGAATATTGATCCTTGACTCTGGCCCAAATATCAGAAAAATCGGTCATCATTTATCCATTGATACTCGGAGGTGAATTTGTATGGAAAAAAATCGAAAAAAATGTATGGAAAACCCAAGTTTCTTACGGTTTGGTCTGCATGGTATGCCACTTCCATCCAAATATTCCCAAAAGTGAGATTCTTATTGAAAATTTAATTCTCTACAACTTTGTAGAACATACCAAAGCTGTAAAACTCGATCCTGAAAAGTTATTAGCGATTTAAAAATGTCATTTTTGTATGAAAAACATTTTTATAGCCAATATTATGTTCAATGGGTTAATCTCATCCAATTTCGCTTAAAATTTACACAGATTTACCGTTTTCCGCTTGTGGAGCAGGGGTATTTTTTTTGGGCACCCTAGTGTGCATACATCACGAAACAAATTTTTTGCAATTCCGTCGTGAAAATACTTACATTTCCTGTCATTCTAGATCGACTAAACAGCCTACTTTCCTCTACCAATTATAACAGATTCGAATAGAAACACTTTTCAAAACAATTGCTGAAAAGTCCTACTTTTCAGCACTGAAATGGATGCTGAAAAGTTGAACTTTTCAGAACCTGGTTCGAAAAGTAATACTTTTCATCATTGTTTTGATTTAAACGGTGGATTGACTAAATACATGAATATTAAACTTACATTTCCATTCAAAGGGTGTTTCTTGGAATTGCAAAAAAATGTTGTATGGAACTGGTTGCAAAGCTTGTTTTTTTTCAGCACTTGACATATTTATCCAACTCGGCGAACCTCGTAGGATAAATGTACGACTAGAGCTTAATTTTTTTTTTTTTTTTTGCAAATTGTTGCATAAAATACTATTTTGCCATTCCGCAGAGAAGATTTCAACTTTTTCTTGCTTCGAGAGATTCAAAATGGCCTCTTCTTTTCCATTTTTTATACGTTTCAGGGTTCTAAAAAGACATCTTTTGAGCGAGTACGAAATGGTCCAAAACCCGGTTTAGGAGTTATGAATTTTTGAATAAAATCATATTTTTGGTAAAATATCGAAATCTAGGACAAAAATTACTAAAAATCATTTTTATATGCCAAATCGAATTTGCAATAGAAAAGTACTCAACATATTTTTTGTATAAAATGTACTGTTTTTAAGTTTACCTTTTTTTAGGTTGTTTTTGTTAAAAAATAACTCTTGAAAGAAAGCACCAGTGATTTTTAGTTTTATTGTAAATATCAGAAAATATATTCATTGTGAATTCTTCAAGAGGTTGTATCTCGAAAATTAATAGCCGAATTAACAAAGTTCACGAGAGCGAACATTTTGTTTTTTTTTAACTCAAAACTGATAAAAAAAAATAAAACAATCGGATTTTTTCCATGTACCTATTTTTTCAAAGCCCTTATCATAACCTACAACTTTGCCGAAGACACCAAATCAATCAGAAAATCTATTCTTAAGATACAGAATTTTATACATTTACATGCCCATTTTATATGACCAGTCCCCAAAATTGTATGGAGACTTGCATGGATAAAATGATGCAAAAAGGTTTCTTTTGACATAGATAAAGTGAGCATGGACAAAGTTTCATAAAAATAATTCAAAGAAAAGTCGATTTGCGAAATCGTAGAGAACTCCCTATAAGAAATTTAATTTGATTTACAACATTAATTCAAAAATCCTTCTTTTTTAAAGTTTGACAACAAATTCTGCATTTCAACCATAAAACGCAAACTTTCACCGCTGAACCTTGCTTGAAGCATCATTACATGGTGGTTCGAGAAGGCGCGTGTACAATCACAAGTGATCAAACAGAAAGTTATCAAAACAGTAATCATAGTGTTTAGCCGAACAAATGCACCTCTAAATGACGTCGGTTCGACCAGACAAACTAATGGTCGAAGTTTGTGGCAAGTGGTGTTATTCCAAGGGGAAAGCAACACCTTTTCAACTTTTCGTCTGTCCTGAATGAATGACCGACCAGCAACAACAACAACTACACACGAGAAATGATAATATTACACGCCGGGTCACTATTTAATCAACATAAACATGAAATAACTTAAGGTTTATTTTATCTCGGATTAAGTTGAATGGTTTGAGCGTTGAAGGGAGAAGGGTTCAAGCGGGGGAAGCACTTTTTCCCACGATTTACTGAATTATGCCATCGAGCCCATTGTAAACGAAATTACATTTGTCTTTTCGCGCCATTTTTCGACCCGCTTTCCCACAAACATGGCGTTCGTGGGTGGCGGCGGCGTGTGCCCCCTGTGACATCATCTGGTTATTGCGAGCGATTAATAAAACGTCGTTTAGCAGTGAATAATCGTTTGTCATTCAATTAGCTCTGTCGGCACACATTAATTGATCGAGCCGCCGCGCGGCTTGTGAACCTCCTCCTCGTCGATCTTCCCGGCGTCAGCAGCTGTGTGTTTTATTGCCATAACCGAATTGTTCTCCATCAATCATTTACTGTTGTGTGTTGTTTTTTCCCGCTACTACGTCACCAGTCTGGTCTCGCTAATGGAAATCATCGTGTCCCAAACTGTCCCCAATTTGGGAGCCAGGACTTGTTGACTTGGGATCCTACGAAGGCCGGCGCCGTCCAGCACTAATCAAAGCTATAAATTACGACCCTTTATCATGGTTATTAACTTTCACTTTACCGCGGAGCTTCACCGTTCTGCTTCCGCTACTTTTTTGTTTCTACCTTCCGTCCCAGTTGTTTTTTTTTTTTGCTGTTTCCTTGGGTTCACAAGCGAAAAGCATACATCGTCCTTTCTTCAGGTGTTCGCACTTGGTAGGACACGTGTCACGTGGTGGGAGGTAGTGAGGTAGAGGTGAATAATGCTTAATGGCCACCCAAGCGCCGTTGAGACCTTTGGAAGGATCCATTTTCACGTTGGTTTCTATGATACCAGATAGGAGACCAGTCGAGTTTTGTAATTTAATGTGAAATGACCTTTTTTTAACTTTACTTTTCAACACAATAAAATTAAATTGCTTAAAAAACGCGTTAAACAATATTTTTGGAGTTTGCCCGGGTCGAAAAAGAAATGGTTGAAAAAATTTGACTTTATTTTTTGAAGTAAAAGCGTGTTTGCAATCAAAAATGCAACATTTTTTGAAGAAATACAACTACACCCTGGATATTGTGTACCGTAAAACGGAGTGACTTTGATAGGTTTGCGATTTTTCAGCAAAATGAAGAGTACAATTAAAATACGTACGGAATGGTTTGGAATTATACTGACCATGGTAGAGAAGTACTCAAAGTACCTCAAGAAGAACTTTTCATAACATTTTGAAATGTATAAAAAGTTAGTTAACTAATGTTGATGAAAGGCATTATTTCAAACTTCTCAAAGTGTCATGATTTTTTCAATGAACATGATTTTGAATCGGAAAACGGAATACATTTTCGGATTCTTTGGACAATTTTCCACTAGGAGAAGGTAAACTAATTTTGTAAATATTAAATAATATGTGTTTTTGAAACATGATTAAATTTTTTTTCCAAATTTATAGGCAATTTCAGTGGAACAAATTTCATATAAAATGTGAAAACTTGTGATTTGTGCTTTGAATTTAGTTTAAAATGTAATATAAATCGATAATTTTATGAACAATACTAGATTTAACGAATTTCAGGCAATATTCCGACTTTTTAACAATTTTACCTAAAATTTATATGTATTTTGTTGAAGGCCTAAAAACTTAGTTAACTAAATATAAACATTGATTTTTTTCTTGAAAACTATATCATCAACCTTAGTGGTGGTTCATTTAACGTAAAAATAAAGTTTGAACACCTTTAATCTGATTTTAACAAGAAAAACTATGACTATCAAAGTCACCCCGGAATTAAAAATGAGAATTTTTAACGTAACTATTTTTTTGAATATAGTAGAAATTTTTTTTCAGAAATAGTGCATGGACTTTGTGTGGCCTACCCCAGTACATGTTTTAAAATCAATAATCTTGAGAAAAACCTTTCCAGTTGGGAAATATTCCAAAACTAAATTGAAATCCTATCAAAGTCACCCCTGTTTACGGTACTCTTAAGTAAAATTTCCTAAAAATTTAAGTTTTTGCATAAATTTGTAGTTGATTTTAAGAGGTGGAGACCATATTTTGTATCACTTTGAAATTGAAAAGCCATTTCCCCCGTGACATCGGTATTCATGCCACCACCAGCCTGATCCGTTCGTGCTCCTCGTGGTGATGGAAGCATAATTGCGAACGCACAACTTCAATCAATCAAAAGCAAAATTCCACCCGCGCACACGTAGCTCTCAGGAGAGGTACGTGCAGCTATGATGTTTTGCTAAAATAGTTGCAACCCGCACATATTTTTGCGCGTCCGGAGGTGAGGCAGGAAAAAGGTGGTGCGAGTTGGAATCGGATTCAAACCGCAAAAGCTATTGACGAAACGATGAAAACCACACTCAGTTCGCACACTCGAGTGCGTCTGCTGCTAAGCTCTCTTTTCTATGCAGCCAGCAAACACGTTTTGTTATTGATTTTCTAAACATATTTCATTCCAAACCAATTTTCCAATCTTGTTTACAATATTTAATTTTCTCCGGCTCCTACACACATCTCGTCTGATATCGATACAGCTGCTTGGCAATTCTTTGGAAAAATGCAATTTTAATTTTTTAAATTTATATTTTTGGTCGGTCATAGAAATTGATCTAAGAAGTTGTAGATTTCAATATAAAGTTTACCAAGAAACAAATATAAATCAACTAAATTTTCAAAACAAAACATTTCACAATTTCCAAAGAATCGGTCTGCAACTTAGTTCAACGTCATCAGTTTCCAGCAGCCTTTTTAATGGGTCTGATGCGTGATTTGATCTGCTATAAAGTACTACCTACTCGGAATCTGAATCACTGCTCCAATCCAGAGAAAGAGTATTTCACGGTTGTCGCCGGGCGCGCAAATCAAACAAAAAAGCAAGTTGGCTCTCTCTCGAGTACCATTTTGGCACGGAGATTGGTCGCGTGTCGAATGAATTTATTACACCATAATTGAGTGTGACAAATCATGCATTAAGTGTGTTACACATTTGATTCGCCGGCCAAACCGACCACTAGTACAGTCGTTCTATCTTGTCGCAAGTCACCTCACTATTTGTGACAATCTTGGAAAAATATGACTTATAAGCTGCGTTTCGTATCCAATTTCCGATGGCCGGCAGTGAAATTATAGGAAAATCTAATTTGTATTGTTTGTTATAACTTATTTTAAAAACAACTTTTGTCAATTTGAGATTCTCAAACTCTATTTCTTTCAAAAAATCGACTTGTGACAAGCCAGCACAACCCTGCTCAAACCCGTACTACTCTATAGGTCTAGTCTGGAGTCGATGTTTTATTCATGTCGACAAACAAACGCTTTTGGCGGCCTGGCGAGACTGATAGTGCCTTCTGTAGATAGGTAAATCCGCTCTAAGCGACAATACTACTTAGAGTGCTTAGTGCGCGGCGTTCTGAAAAGAGTCCGTCGTCGTCTAGGCAAACTGGGATGACAAATGAGCACAAACTGTTTGATACAATAACGGCAACAACAATTGGTAGAATAGGTGACAGAGCGTCGACAGTCAGAGGTGATTTACGATGTGAAACCGTGACTGCTCAAATGGGATTGAATTGTGGGATGCTGCGCGGAATGGAATTGGTTATTGATATTTTATGGACATTTTAGGCGCCGTTCTGATACAATTCAAGAGATGTTTACAACGATTTGAAAAGTTACTTTAATATTTAAAAAAAATCCTAAAAATTAAGCTTTCTTATTCATTTTACACAAATATACAAAACAATGAATCTAAAAATGTGGACAGATTTTGCGTCAAAGCAAGACACCATTTAAAAAAAGTGTTATCTTTTTTCACATAAATTTAGATAAAATTTCCATTTTAAAAACATGCAATTTTACACCTTAGTGGTTTTCTACGCTTTCACAAATCGTTTTTTTTTTTATTATTTGAGTTGGATTGAACTTTGTCATTGCGTTCCCTAAGCCAAAATAAGTCATTATGCATCATTATTTTTCCATACAAATCTCAATACAATTGTGGGGGCTGGTCGTACAAAATGGGTAAAAAGGGTGAGAAAAGATTTTCTAATTGATTTGGTGTCTTCGGCAAAATTGTAGGTTATGATTAAGAAAAATGGGTACTCGGAAAAATCCAATTTTTTATTTAACTTTTCTCACTTAAAGTTGAATTCCCAAAATATGTATTTTTACAATTTTATAAAAATATACTCATTGAAAAAAATGTGTTTTATACAAAATATCGAAAATCTTGACAGAAATATGATTTAAAATCATTTTAACGCAAAAAAAAATTTCAATCGAAAAGTACTTAAACATCTTTTTATGAAATGTAACGTTTTCAGGTTATAGCTACTATAAGCTATAAATTTTCGTTTTTTAATTTTTTTTTAGCTTAAAAAAATCTTGAAACAAAAACACCTCTGAACAATATTTTTGAAAAGCTGAGATTTTTTTTTGTAATTTTCTCTCTGGAACTTTGGAACAGCCTCACCAAGTTCCTTCTAATTAGAGTGTAATTTTCATCTGACGATGTCTAGGAAACTATTTGTCTAATTTTCAATGTAAAAAAAATATTTTTTTGCGAAATTTGCAAATCTTTTCAATAAAAAAACCTTTTTTATTTGGTCTGAAATAAGAAACAAGGGAATTATCTATTTTCAGACCTTTCCAATTAAAGCGTCCAATTTCCCGGGGTTACAAATTTCCCGGGAAACGAGAAATTTTAAACCAATTTCCCGGGAATTCCCGGGAAATTTTAAATTTATTGAAAATTGTCATGATCTTGTTTTTAATTAATATTATGCAACAAAATTTTATAGGACATCAACATTAATGGTGTAAATAAGTGGGAAGATCAATTAACAGCTTGACTGCATGTAAAATCATTCAACTACAAGAAAATGTATTTTGGTATTTTTCATGAGAAATTTTAAGCTTGCCTCTGTGACCAGTATATTGAAATGAGAAAAAAAAACATGCAGAAATTATGTTTTTCATGACAAATACTGGTTTCAGCTCTTGAACAAATGGTAAACATTTTGAGTGTTGATTTTTCTTCAAACAACCCAATGTTTTCAAATATTTGAAGCAAGCTTTGAATATATTTTTGTATTTTTTTAGAACAAACAATAGAAAGTAATTTTTCAATGATTTATTTTGTATTATTATGCAACATGATTTAAATTATACGATAAATTAACATCATTCTACAAAAAGTCTTCTATGTTTACACATTCAACCCTCTAACACCTGTAGTTGCACCAGTGCTCCATAATTCTTTTACTTCAAATTGTAATTTCTTTAGTACTAGGTTGAATTAATTCTTTTTGCGCAAATTCGATTTTCATCTCTTTTGATCATGGTGAACAAAAACGAAATAAAATCTCAACTTTAATTTGGAGGTTAGGAGTTAATATTGTTTTGATAAAATAACATCAATCTGTTAAAAGCTTACCTAATTGTAATAGTTTAAATACTCATTAAGCAAGATCTATTCCCACTTGCTTCAAAAGTTAATATTATCAGAAATAATTCGGATATCATAATTTCTGATAAACTGATTAATTATATATAAACCAAACAGTACATTTAATTGAACAAAATCATGTTGAGTTTGTTCATTTATTATTTTTTCAGACCATTAAAAAAAAATAGTTTCAAAAATTTGAGTAAATTTATCCTTCTGCTTGAATAAATACGGGAAATATTTTTTTTCGGGAAATCCCGGGAATTCCCGGGAATTTTTTTCCCGGGACGGGAAATTGGACGCTCTATTTCCAATAGTTAAGCTCTGAAGATAAAACTAACAGATAATGATACAGTCTCTGAACAGAAAAATTGAGGTTTTCTGAATGTGAAAAAAGTCACAATATTAAGATTTCGATATCTCACGGGCCACATGGAAAAGAGTCAATTCTCGAAATCGTGAATTGTGTTCATGAATATGAGAACCTCGGAGGAATATATTCATGTTTATAATGCAAAAGCACCATACTAATGAATACATTCCTTCGTGATCTAAAATTCATGAACACAATTCACGATTACGGGAATTGATTTTTTGCTGTGTATGCCGAAAAATAAATTATTTGTGATATTTTCTGTACTAATTTAAAAAAAAAACCCTTGTAAAAACAAAAAATGATTTTTATTTTAAAGGTATTTTAAGTTTATTTGTCTCAGTCCACGGTTTGATTAGCTTATCTAACTTTTGTTTATTTTTCTCTTTCTAGGTACGTAACTGATTACCCAATCCCTACAAGCAATGAGTTGTCGTTGAGTGAGTAATGTCTAAGATATTTATTTCTATATAAAACATATGAAGCTTCCTAACATTACGAAACAATCACATTTGAAGGTCAAATTCACTGAAAAACAGATTAGTTTCCGCAGGCAAAATATTAGTCAAAATTCTTTTCTTTCGCCTTTGACTAAACCTAAACGCGAAGCACATATTTCCAGCCATTAGCTGAAGCGGTTTTCTATTTCTAATGATTTATGATGCCCATTTCCTTTCAACTCCGCGCGCTTGGTGTGGCGATGGTTGCCAATCGTAAAAACTCCGTCCCATGACTGGACACTGACTGTTGCTGTTGTTGCCGGTTTCCGAGCAATAATGGCGAAATGTATCATTTCTAAGCTCGCGATGTTTATACATTCCAGTCAAAATATTGGAGCACACAAACTATCCGTCTGTCTGTCCGAACTCAAGTTGAGCTTAAAGCGATTTTACCCCACGTTTTAATTTGTTAGTTTTGCGTTTAAACACTCGCGCCAAACAATGATTGATGTCTGCGATGGAAAAGCTGGGTCCAGCTGCTCTACCAACGATGCACCCATCCAACTCAGCGTCAATTAAGACACTAATTTGTCTCCGCGCCATGGGACGTCCCGTGGACATGACGAGGAGATGCATGCATGCCGCTGCCTCGGCCGTTGATGGAGATAATTAATTTACACGCCTGATCTGACTAGCTGCTGCTACTAAACTACTTTTACCCCGCGAGCGTGTGCCGTTTCTAATCATCGTTTAGCACTTGCTCGGGGCCTGGGAAAGATGCTGGGAGATGCTATTTCTGCATCGTACAGAGCCAAACAAGTGCGTTCAGATGGTCTGTTTGTTTTTCCATCATAAACGATTTACGAGGGTGCACCGCTCTTCTGGTTTAACACCTTTCAAAAGATATTGTGTTCAAGTTTTTAATCCAATCTGGCGTGCATGATTTGTGGTTGTACTGCGGTTCAGTAAAGGATTAGAAACTTCATGAAAATAGAAATGTATTCGCCAATTGGACGTGGATTTGTGGTTCGTCGCGGACCAGAGGATTCGAAATGTTCGTAAGTGCAACCGCCAGATGAAATCGAAAAGAAAGACAGCTTTGTAAGCATTGAAAAGCTAAAAGAGCTGTAATTGTGGAAATGGACGATTGGGATGTCAAAAAAGTTATCTATCTACTTTGAAGTTTATTTTTTTAATTTGTCCTTTGCAGTCCAGACTCGATCCGAAGTTCATTTTTTTTTATTTTCTTACTTTTAACATCAAATTCGAATTCTGCGATCCCATTTTAGTCAAATTTGAATGGTTTATTGCCAGTAAAATAAAAAAAAAAATGCATTTTTTCAATATTTCATCATCGCAATTTTGGCTGCCATCTTGAATCTAAAATTTCTAAATCACTTTAGAGTAGCTGAAGCGTCATACTAAAGCTCATCAATCAAAAATAAGACAACCCGAGCCGAACCAGCGTCTATGGCTGAAAGGCTCGTTAATAAAGACAACTAACTAACTAACTAATCAATTTCTTGATAATCCGGAGTGACATTTTGCCAAGGCCTTCGGATAATCGAGTCTGGACTGTATTGAGAAACTTATTTTGAACAATTTTCGTTATAAGAAAGCCTCCTCTTATTTTTTAAATATATTTATTTTGTTCATTTTTCAGATAGGCCAATTTTACAACTTTCTATCATTGTCAGTTATGCAGTTCAGTTTTTCTAGAGATCCAATTTTAATTTTTTAATTTTTTTAAATTTTTAGTAGGGGAACTATACCCTTTTTCAGCCTATTTCTATTATCGGCCTATCAGCACTTTGATCATGAACTACAGCTTTCATAAAGTGTTTTTGATTGTTCCAAAGTAATAAATAGCTCAAATGAAAGTGAGCAAGCAACTCTCCATTGTTGATGTATCTAAAAATATTGATTTAATAGCGGAAAACAGCAAAAGTGATGAGAATTGGTCGAACGGCTTAGTGTGGTTAAAATGGGTATATTTCCCCTATATTTAGTTTTTTTTCACTTTTTTCAAAAGAAATTAAACCAATAGCTTTTATGTCGCAAAAAGTGCGTTTTTTAATTCATAGTCTAAGACTAATGTCGCAATTTTTTGAGAATTTGCAATAACCTAAACAGGAATTTCTAACATTTTTAAGCAAGGTCAATTATGTATTTTTGTAATTTAGCTTTTGCAGTTCAATAATCTGACAAATTTTGCTATATAAAAAAAAGTTTAAGAACTTCCATAAACCACGTAGACAAATAGAGGGGGGGGGGTTGTGATTGTCCACACTCGATACAAAAAAATTTGTTTTGTATGGAAATTGTCCACGAGGAGAGGAGAGGGGTACCAAATGGTATGAAATTACAAATGGTCTAAAATTACAAAAAAATGTTCACGTGGTTTATGGATGGTCCCTTTTCAGTTTTTGTCATTCAAACCAGTATTTCGAAGCTAATTTATGCACAAATTACAAGTTAATTTTTGATATTTTTTTTCGGTAAAGATCTCATTTGTCAGCAAAATACCGGATTTTCAAATACTCAAAAACTGTTTGATTAAATAAAGGCAAACTTGAAATGAATTTTCAATAAACCATCATTTTTAAAACAATGTTCGATTTTTTCCCCGAAAAAACTATATTTTTCTAGAAATGCTGCAGTTCAAATCGCAAGTTTGGAAATAAATATCTTAATTGTTTAGTTAAGTTATTTATTTCCAAACGTTTTAACAACAGTATAGCAAAAGAAATCATAACCATCATTAAAATTTCCTTGCAAAATTTTGCTTCGAATATCTCATTTTTTGAACTTCAATTTCTTCAATGTTTTTTAACGAATCGAAAGGTTTTTTTTTTTTCTCATCTTTTATTAAAAAATATATTTACAGAAATCGGCCCTAATTTAAAAAAAACGAAATTTTTGAAGTACTTTTCGTTTGCAGATTCGATTTTTCATCAAAAATTATGTACATTTTTTACTTGAAATTCGATTTAAAAATAATAAACATTACTTCAAAAAATGTAAACTCAGAATATTCCTACCCAATACCCATAACTTTGCTCAAGACAACAAAAAATCTAAAAATTCCTTTCCAACGCACAGATTTTCGAATATTCACATACCATTTTAGTATCTATACCAGCTGCCAAAATTGTAGGGCTTATTAGGGCAAACCAATAACGCAAAATGGCTTCATTGGTCAGGGGAAACCTCCGCAAATTTTAAGTCGAATTGACAAAAAAAATGTAACGAAAATGGTCATGGAATCGACCGATTTCGTGGAGAATTGCAAAATATCACTACTGCTT
Organism: Culex quinquefasciatus; assembly: GCF_015732765.1. Classification (NCBI taxonomy): domain Eukaryota; kingdom Metazoa; phylum Arthropoda; class Insecta; order Diptera; family Culicidae; genus Culex; species Culex quinquefasciatus. The sequence goes on along the minus strand of NC_051862.1, from coordinate 92,851,687 downwards.
AAAATATTCTAAACGTAAATTCCATAAAAATTCTTTAAATCAAATGCGCCAACTGCGGAAGTAATCACACAAACAACTAAGATGGATGCGTCGCACGGAAATTTTTGACATATGCGTTATGACAAATACAAAACTTTATTTCTGAAATAAGATTCCAATGAAATATTTTTTTAAACTTATTGAATAAAAATTTAATAAATATGACAGAAATTACAAAAAAAAATCATATTTCTTTGAATATTCTTCATTGATGTTTTTTTAAATTTGTGTAATAAGTTTAATCTTCTTAAAACACTTTGTTACTTGTTTATACTTATTACTTATTGTTGACATCCCAAATTGTCGCTTATTTTGACTTTTCTGCTCAAACTCTTCCAGCTTAACATCTTTGTTTCAAAAAATCAAAAAAAAAATCAAACCATCCACATTAACGACCCCCGGGTCTTTTGTGGTCTCTATTGCAAGTTTCTGCTCGAACCTAGGAGTCCGAAGGCTTGAATGGGGAGAGCACCCAAACCTCTTTTTACTCCAAGGAACCTTCCACCCCAGTGTTTGAACTGACGACCTTCAGATTGCGAGTCCAACCGCCGCCAGCGATTCCACCGGAGTAGGCTTGGTTTGGTGTGTTGTTTGTACTTATGGCATGGAGACGACTCCTACACCTGGAATGACTTAACGGCCTAATAACCAAGGCCAGGACCAACATTTTACTTCCTCATCCGATGGAAGGTTGGAGCAGATGGGAATCGAACCTAGAATCATCCGCTTACAAAGCGGACAGCGTAACCATTCGGCCACGCACTGCATCTTTGTTTCAAGGAGGTGTGGAATTGCTTTCACCTCCTCTCCTCAATCATTTTTGTACTATTTGTGTTAAAATCAGTCGAATTTTTGTTTCACTCTCTTTCCCTCCCCCTCACTCTTTCTCAATTCATGTTGTTTTAATTGGGATATTAGCCATCGATAATTGATCGGATCAGCCAGCCGACAGTCTCTCTCAGGAGACTGCGGTAGGGAGGTTGAGGTATCAGTTACGCTGTAGAAGTGGTACAAATTCGTCGGATTCGGTCCTCGGAGGGCTGAGCTTTCTTTATGCTCGAAAGGGTGATCGCTCGAGTGTGACGCTGAGTTCACATGGCTTAAACGGGTTTCACTTTCGGATTAAACCATGCTGTTGTTGTTTCTTGTTGTTGCTTGGTTTGACTGGAACAACAACAATTCGTAATCCATATTGACAAGAAAACGGCCATGATCAAATTGATTCTTTGCTCGGTTTGTTACCATTTTAGGGCTGACAATCGATAGTCTAAGGTCATGAAATGTTCCGTGTTCTATAACTTTGACTTTATCAAATTGAGTTACAATGTTTTCGGTTAATCAAACTAACAAGAGCTTCAGCGCAAAAGACAACCTGGTAGCATATCATTGAAATTAACAAGCTAAAGTGTGGCTCACTCTTTGAAAGCATTACAAGAGCGCCTCATTTGCGACCTTGTTTCAAAAATCAGGATTAAATTTGCTGACTTGTTGTGAACTGCCCCCTCGAGAGTTTCCCGTTACATTTCGGGACGAATCCTCTGGTCAAATGTATTCAACCCCCGACATTACCAGCAAAAAAAGAAAGAAAAGTTTCACGTCAAGGGTCATCATCCAAAAGCCCGAAAAAAAGGCCAGTCTCAAGAACGCTGCTGCAGCAGGGGATTCTTTTCAAAAAACACTCAACAAACTGATAAATTGGAGAACGCTGCGCTGGCAGCGTCAAGCCGACAGGCGCAACAAAAATGAGGATATAATGAATGAGAACCAGCCGCAACCTCCCATCGGGAGACTCTCTGGGTTGGATTTTTCGAAGTCTAAGTTGTGGAAGACTTATAAACTCTGGCTGAACGTTGGAATGCAGCACAGTGACGTTGATGATGATGATGATGATGCTACAAAACATTTTTCCCGGTTCTCAACTCTGACAACAATCAGCTCAGTGGAAACTTGAAGGAATCGGGGTGTCGAGAGGGGGTGGGTTAACCTACGATCATTAGCGCGGGTTAGAGCGGAAACCGGTTCTGGTGGTCGTGGCGACCGCAGCCCCTAGAACCGGTTCAACGTATATTATTGTTTTGTTACACAGAGGAATATGATGGGAAGAAGCCTTCGACGAAGTCGTTGCACACGCGATTAGCATCTAAGACGGGACGGACCGGGGTAGAACAAAGAAACGGCCTGCCCGTGGGTGTCCTTGGTTCCGTGTCCAATGTTGAACGATTCTCCCCAGGGCTATGTTTCGGTGGATTAGATGATTATGAATGTGAAGTTTGGTGGTATTTATTGACATGAACTGTTACAAATCACAGTAAATCCCTGAAAATACCACCAAGATATCTCTGGAATGAATAAAGCATATAAATGTTTTTAAAGTAGCAGTTTCAAAAAAGTAACATGGAATTTGAACACTTTGTTCGTGGTTACGAATTTCATGAACGCTTGTTCACGATTTTTTTTAACTTTTTTGAAATTGTGGTGACAAATGCTAATTTCTTATGCTTTTGGTGACAATATTACTATCGCACAACGCGTATAACCATATTGTCTATGTAGAATTTACTAAGCAATAAATTTAAATCTCAAATGTTCCAGCTTTTGTGACAAGATTAACATCGAACAAGTGTGTCGGTTACTGTTAGCTTCACAAAAGAGGCAAAAAAAGAATACACTAATCTAGGTCACCTGTCACCCCCACCAAACCGTAGTACTACTAGCAGACTGTGTACCGAAATCAAGAGCCAATCTTAATTGTTTAATTGATTTATGCTGCTGATGCGGCGATCCCCCCTCCGGTTTAGTATTTCTCACTCTGGTATATCCACGGTAAACCACACGGGGGTACCAAACACTAATTAGCTATTCGGTCCAAAGTGACAGTTTCACGGTGGAACTCTCTTCCCGTTTGTTCCGCCCAGCGCTTGTGCCATAAATCAGCACCTCATTTGTACGCCATTGGATGAGATTTGGAACATTTTTTTTCATTCAAAACTTTTTTTATAGTCAACGGAAGTTTGTTGACAATCGAGGCAATGTTGGCAGTCCAAAAAAGACTTACGTTACTAACCGGTATAGCACGGCGACAGCGCACAACCCCGGAATAGATTCAACCGATTGACGGACTTCCTTTCCCGGCGTAACGTTCTCGTTCTCTCGGAGCTAAACGACCCATTAAGGCACTTGCCGAGGGTTTTGTTTCACTTCCCACAAAGGGGAAGGTGGAACAAATTACCGCTCGACTCTTGGTTTATGTTACTCGAGAATCTTGGAACTACTCTGGAGAATTTTCCATCAACCCGGGAAAATACTTCAAATTTGTAACGAAATTATTTCACTAGTCACTTCTGATCAACAGTTCTAGCTAGACGTTAAACCAACTTCTTGCAGGTGCACGATTTCCATTTGTGCACGGTAGCAGTGCTCGACAGGTGACCTGAACAAACAAATTGCTCGCATTCCATTCGGTGTAATCATCCTATAGTTGCAAATGGCAAACTCGTGAGTAGTTGCAATTCCAGAGCAGTGTGAACGAAGCTAATGAAAAAAAGATGGTGTATTTAAAGACAAATTGTAGTTAAAATTTATCGATCTTTAAAGAGTTTTTTTTCATACAAAGATTTGAAATTTTTTAAGGATTGAAAATCATTTTTTAAAACAGTCATTTTTTTTATTGCAACATATTAATTCAAATAAAACTGAGTTCTAAAAAAGGTCGTCATTGTTTCTGTAGTTCAAATGATTTTTTTAGTTAGACCGAGCAATATTAGATGTTTTGATGAAGACGCCAAATTAGGAAAAGTAGTATTTTGCGACCCAGAATCGATACAAAACTCTTCAAAAGAAATGGAATTTTTTAGGGTCCCTATTTTGGGCCTACTAAGCAGAGCGTAGTTTTAATTTGATGTATGCTCAAAGGCTGCTATAGGCAACCTAGCTTATAATACATGAATAAGTTGGTTTGTTAATGCTAATGCTCGTACTTAATCAAATATTTGATAAAAATATCATTTATCGCTGTTTATGGCCGAAAAACAAAAACATTTTTTGTCCCTATTTTGGGTCTATTGCTTCTAGGATCCGACCTTCAATGTGCATATTTTCGACCTACCTTCTGATTTGTTGAAATCTCGAAGCATGTAGCGAGAATTTTTGACGTACGGCTCAGCCCAGCTCTAGCAGTACAGCCGCACAAGTTCGGTCGACAAAAATGCTAAATAATTATGCCACAAATCAACAGGTTCGGCAAAATGCACAATTTCTTTGATTTAGGTTTGGTAGACCCAATATAGGTACTAGGCCCAAAACAGGGACAAATACTTAATGTTGTAATTTTGGGTAGAGATAATTAAGGATTTTTTCAATCAAAAAATCCTGATTTTCTGTCAAAAAGCACAAATCATTTGCTCAGTACCGATCGAATCACTTGAATAGCAGTTTTATTTCAAAGGTTATTTTTGCATATTTTTTTTGCTTCTCTGTCCAAATCGTTCTCCTTAGTACCAGTAAACTCTCTCCTCATTTCGAGCAAATCAGCTGTTGAAAGGTAGTCCATATCTCAGCTCAGGATAACAACTGCACCAATGTAATTGTTAAAGCATCCTAATAAAATGGAATGCAAACATGAATAGCAGTCATTTGGTCGATCGCACTTCACACAGCTACTCAAATCCTTCGTGAATTGCTTGGCCTACTCCGCTCGTTGGAGACTCAAGAACGTGCTCAGAGAGCATCAAACCTAACAAAATATTACCTCGGCACTCGTTTGGCAGTGCGTGGCCGAATGGTTACGCTGTCCGCTATGTAAGCGGATGATTCTGGGTTCGATTCCCATCTGCTCCAACCTTCCATCGGATGAGGAAGTAAAATGTCGGTCCCGGCCTTGGTTGTTGTTAGGCCGTTAAGCACATATGTGGAACTTTAGGTTCAAAAACGAGGACAGGACAGGTGCTGCCTCTCGCGGTGGAGAGCTGCAACTTTTCTACCAGTTTTTATGGCAGTTTTGCACACCGATGGTTCGTCCATAGTGCGTGTAGTAAGAATATTTTGAATTATATAAAATTATTAAAAGTAGCAAGTTATGTATTTTTAGTTTTGGATAACAGCATGTATTTCCATCCAGCACATGATGTTGACTCAACGGCACTTCGGCGTGCAATTTAACTTTTTGACTAAACCCTTCCTACTTACTTACTTAAAACCAAATTTTAATTTTCTAGTAAGTTTCCTTATATTCAACATTTTTAAAAGTTACTCAAACGACAACATCCCATTTTTCGTTCAATTTTTTAATTAGGCCGTTGCAAATATTTTTTGAAGTTTATGTTCCTCGACTCTGACCAACGTCGAGGAGGAGGGGGCAAAAAATAAAAAAGTATAAAAATTGAAAAAAAAAACGAGCCATGGTTTCAACATTTTAATGAAAAAAGTGTTTTGAAATGTATTTTACATCTGTCCAGTTGTTTTGCAATCATTAGTTCCCAAAATATCTAAGTATTCACGAAAATTTTATTTTTTGCGAAAAATTAAATTTTTGCGTTGCTGTACATTGCAATTTCATAAAAATTCAAAACATTTTTAAACAAGCCCAAACATGCTAAATATGATTATCATTGCAGAATAATGCATTTTAGATTGTTTTCAGTTGATTAGCCTTCTAATTTCATGTAAATTTTGAAGTTTTTTGCAAAAATATTTTTTTTTGCCCCCTGATTTTTCAGACCAATTCAATTGGGGGGGGGGAGGGTTTGAAGGGGGGAGCGACATAAACTTTGAAAAATATTTGCAACGGCCTTATTAATTTTGGTTTATTTGTAGAATGTCATTTAATCGTAAACAGATACCGGCTACATGAAATATGCATTGACCCCTCATCCGATCAAAACTGGTATACTGAGAAGATGCCTCAAGTAAACAAAATCGCAGCATGCCATGATTTGAATTTTCATTTATCTTCTCGCGCGCCTCGCGTATCAGCCGTTTGTTTTGCAGTTTATTTACTTTTCATGCTCCAAAATGCCGGAAAAAGCTGTGCAGTTAAAAATTGCTTGTTCAATAATCATGGCTCATCATTCTATTCGTTTGGGAACAGGTATTTTGCTAGTGCCGGTAAAATGGCTTGAATTCTGTGACATCGAACAAAAATATGGTAGATCGTCTTCCTCCCATCCTCCATTCGCAACTTCAAAATCTGCTCCTTTCATGTTTAAATTGTTTAAAACCACGATTTTATCAACCCATCAGTGAAATCACGCGGGTGAGCATGCTTAAACTGTTGAAGAAGAGCATAAATAATGAATTGTTGGCAAAGAAATCGCGTCACTAAAGCTACATAATCTCCACAAATCGATCATGTTTGAAAACATTACTTGAATTACGCAGAATTGGTAGATAAAACAAAAACAAGGTCTCTCTGTCGATCTGCGAGTGGTATAAGAGATTCAAATTTGAGAGTTGTTTATGCTGAGTAGGCTGTGACTAGCTTGGACAAATTTACACTATACCAGCGACAGAACTCAACAATCGTCACACTTTTTGGGCTAAGAGGATGTATGGAGTTCCAACCATGTGCGTTAAGTCATTCCAGGTGTAGGAGTCGTCTCCATGCCATAAGTACAAACAACACACCAAACCAAGCCTACTCCGGTGGAATCGCTGGCGGCGGTGGAAGGTTCCTTGGAGTAAAAAGAGGTTTGGGTGCTCTCCCCATTCAAGCCTTCGGACTCCTAGGTTCGAGCAGAAACTTGCAATAGAGACCACAAAAGACCCGGGGGTCGTTAATGTGGATGGTTTGGCGAATCAAATAATTTAATACAACCGATCGCAGACGATCCGGCCTGTGCCTACAATATTCTCTCTTATTGCACGGAAAAAAGTGTGCGAGAAATCATGAATTTCGATTCACGAATTCGTGAATAGTTTGATTCACGATTTCGTGATACTTTTCATGATTTCGTGATACTTTTCATGATTTCATGAAATCATGCATAAAAATCCATGTATTTATGGTTTTTATTCATGGCTCAAATTCCATTCGGTTTTATTGGTGAATAATCAAGATACAATAAGTTCTTTTACAGTTCATAACAGAGTTTTGGAGTTTCATTCAGCTGTGTGTTGCATCATAATCCATTTTGGAACAGATATATCTTTGACTAAAGCACTAACAAGAGTAAGAAAAATTTAAAAAAAAAATTGCAAAGATCATGGCTCAAATATTTTTACGAATATTCATATGAATTTTCATTCATGAAATCATGAATATCACTTTATTCATGATTTCATGACTGATTTTCATGAAATCATGACTAAACTTCATGAATTCATGAAAAATCTTCATCATCACGGTACGAGAATCGAACTCACGACCTCTGGATTGGAAACCCAGCACGCCGCTAGTCGAAACCCATCCCCTACCGGTCAGTATTCCCAGTGAGCAGATTTGCTCTTTTAAGGGATCTGACGTTGCCGAGCCAGACGGGAATCGAACCCATCACCTTCCGCTTACAAGGCGAAACCCGTAACCTCACGGCCACGGTAGCTCATGATTTTACGATTTTTTATCCATGCAGAAATTTTACATTGTAAAATTTTATTCGTGAATCATGCTTTTCATCAATTTTCACATTTTCATGAATAAAATGCATAAATTCGTGCAAAACATTTTTGGGTTTATGAATTTTTGTTCATGTTTATGACGAGTATTCGTGATCGAGCAAGAACAGTTTCGCTCGAACTGTCAGGTTTTTTTCGCTTGCCAGTCAATCGCGTTGTGCGTCCTGTTGTGTTAAAAATGTTAGAGAAAGAGAGAGTTTTCTGTAGTGATTGGTGTAGTGACAAACGTTATGAATTAATCGTTGCGTCGCATCCGATTTGTTTTTGCGTGCGAAGGGGAGCATTTTCAGCAATCAGGACCCTCTTTTCAAACTTGATATCACACAATTTTGTCTGCATAACAAGCAACAATCGTTTCAAGCATGAAGTAAACCTTTTTATGTCCAAATATTCTACAATTTTCCACCTTCATGGTTCACGAATAGACAAAAATAGTCACACCTCGCTCCCCCCAGAGTAAACACTCAGATGCATCTTCGAAAATTGTTTTTATTTGTTCAAGTTTACTATCAACTTGTTTACCAAACAATACCAAATCTGCCCCACCGTTCCTCGTAGCTCTTTACACGATGACAAAGGGGCATATTCTGAATCAAGTTTTTTTTTCGGGGTGAAAGAAAGAAACAACAAAAGTGTGTGCTCAAGAACTCATCCATCCATAAACACAATCAAGAAGACGCACGAGTACAATGAGTTTATTAAAAGGTGTCTTAGGGTGGTCCCTTTTTCGACCGCTCAATGCTGACTCATTGCGCTCTTACACGTGTGTGCATCTAATTTGTGTTCATTCCGAATAGTTAGCGCCATCGTAACAATTTTTACGTGCTCAAGAAAGGAGCCGGAGGAGGAGCAGGAGGGACAAACAAAAGGGAAAATTAAAATATTTTCCTGCTCGATTTAGTGAAGCCAGCGCGTGAGCAAGACATTAAGCTCAATGTGCAAGAAAACAACAACAAACCCGAGTGGATAAACAAACAGAACCGCGCTCCCCGAAGAGCAGGCACTCTGGATGTCTAGAATCTGAAGAAGACCTTAACGAGAACCAGCCGGCTCGTATCGGAGACCGAGTCACGCCGACGTGGTCATGAAAAGGAAAGTTCGGAAGCCGGCTGAGCATAACCAAACTAAACAAGTGAAGCCGTTTCGAGTTTGAGGAGAACCTGATGGGTTCATTCATAAATTGCGTGAAATGTCACACCCGTGCGAGAAGAATGTGGGAAGTTTTTTTTGGGGATTTGGGGCTTCCCAGGGTGAAGAGTTGATCCAAAATCATCCAGTAGGATCTAAAACAGATTCCTTAAACATCAAAGTTTGTTGATTTATTAACAAGAGATGTTTTCCATAATTTCACAGCCGGCTGTATTATTGATAAAACGTGGTCATGTAACTCTTTCAATTCAAATTTAAAGTAAATTTCAAAAAGTCATCCCTCAAATGGTTGGCGTCATCTTTAAACCAATCTACTATCTGTAGGCCGGCTATAAAATTATGGGAAAGTATTACCTATAAAAAATCAGCAAATTCAGTCAAAATCTTATAAATTATAGATTTGGAACCTGCTGACTAGTTGTGGAAATGCTGTTAACCTCATGAAATTCTACTTCTTGGTAGAACTTGGCCAACAGGAAGCAGTCAACTGTCGCGCGTCACATCAAAAGTCACCAATCGCTACTACCATATCTAGTCAATGGCGGTTGTTCGGCAACGCGACTAGAATGCCAAATTAGACCTCATTTGCCTGTCAAAGCCACTACTGGGTTATGTCAACTTCACCGTTCGCGACACAACTATTAAAAGGCAAGCAACAATTGTAATTTTCCACTAGCATTTGTTGTCATATGGCAGCCTCAACAGGTTATGAGGCTCATTTTTTTACATAACAATCATTAAAAAGCTATTCCCAGCCAGAATTTGTGAGAATGCACCAAAGAATCACAAATGAGCTGACTCTGGTGTTTACACATTCTATGGCCAAGATTACACGAGCATTAAAAATGTTTACGGCCCGTCATCCGCGCGGTCGGAATTGTTTTGCAAACAAATCAAACTCTTCTTGCACCAAACAACACCCTCAGCAGATGCTGACAAGCTTGACCACCTCCAGAAAGCAACAAACTTCGTGCACATCGCAATTGAATTGATAAGCCCATCAGGCAAACAATATTTCCGCATGCACATTCCAGGATTAAGTCATCGCCGAGAATAGGTAATTAAATTATCGCATACATTACACCACCCAGAGAGAGGAGTGGTGCAGGAATATCAAGTGGGGTTCTGGACGGGAAGAAAAAACAGCAGCAGCAAGTCGCTGCAAGTGATTGATGGGGAGGTGATCTTGTTCAGCATGTTGTGTACCTAGCTGTTTGAAATCATAACTTCATCATTTAAGCTCGGTTAGTTGTCGGTAGAAACTACAGAATGCTAATTGATGGATTGTTATGTAGAATGTGCTAATTCATCGTGTTTTGCATGCATTTGGATGTTTAGAGACAATTAGTAGTGGGATTGTGTGGTCAGAACATGGTGGGCTGACAGTGAAAAACAAGAGCGTTTAGCGGAGCAAAGCGCAACTAAAGTGTGCAAACTGACAGGGCGCAGTGGCACACAGTTTCTAATAATTAGCGGATTCGAGCTGATTGTTGAAAATATTGGATATTCTTCTTCATAAATTTGCTAAATCAACTATTCAAAATACATTATGTAATGTTAAGGTTTGTATGTTAGTAGAATTGGGATTTTAGTTTTTTTTTTTGCGAATTTTGAATTTTAGGACCATAGCTTGGAAAAAGACATAACAGTTCAGATTTTTTTTCATAAGGCCGATGCAAAGATTTTTCAATGTTTTTGTCCCTCGGCTCTAGCCGGGGACAAAAAAAAAATAAAAAAATACAAATATTGAAATAACAAGCCATAGTTTCTACATTTGCATGGAAAAAGTGTTTTAAAATGCATTTTACACTAGTTCAGTTGTTTTGCAATCATTAGCTTTCAAAAAATTTAAGACTTGACGAAAACAAAAATTTTAGCGAAAAATTTTTTTTTGCGATTATAAACATTGACAATTTTTAAAAAAAATTGTACCAGCCTAAATTGGGTCCTAAAATCGAGTTTAGATTATGGATTTTATTTCACACATTAATTATAATGACAGCTCGTTGTATGAGGTCACACAGTGCCTCAGTTGATTTTATTTTTAGCAAAATAGAAAATTAAATAAAATCATCAAAAAGTGATAAGTATAAAGCAATTTGTAATACTTTTTACTTAAAATTTCTGAAAAATGGGCTTGCAATTTATTTTCCACTATTATTTTTTGCTCAGCTTCCTAAAGTGGACATTTTGTGAAAAAATAGGTTTTCTCTGTGTCATCTTACTAGCCGCATTTTTCAACAGACGATATCTCAGGAACTATTGTTCGGATATTCAATGCATAAAAATGACTTATGTTAAATTTTCTTTTAACAATAATAATTCTAAATCAAGCCTAACATTATAAGAGGGCTAAAAACTTTTATTAAAAATTTGTTGGCTGTTATTCTTGATTTAAAATTTTTAATTAATTTGCATTGAACAGAATTTTTGCAAAAGTTGAATTTTCTAGCATTGATTATCGAGCCAATAAAGGCTAGTCAGTTGACAATGAAAAAAATTAAACGATTTTCCACGTTTTTTCATAAATTTAAAAGAAAATTGTAGGAAATCTCAGCTTTTCGAAAATATTTTTGGCAAAGGCTCTTTTCGGACATGAAAGTCCGTTTCAAATTTTCGAAAATTTTATCTTAATAATTATATTAGCTTGAAAAAACGGTGCACCCTACCAAAATGTATTACTTTACATCTGAAAATATATCGATTTTTGTATGACGATTTATTTGATTTTTTTTTCCAAATACCAGATCAAACATTTATAATTACGATACCAGATTAAATTTAAAAATTATAAATATTCCGAAAAATACGTATTTTGGACAGTGCAATAAAAATCGGGTGTTTTCGTGTACCCATTTTTCTAAACAGTCCAAATTCGGTCCAAATCAAATCAAACAAATTTGTCGAATTTTGTTTTCGAATATCTGGAGCAACATTTGAAAGGGGCGGTACGACATTGCTCTTACGGCCTTTCAGAATTAGTGATGAATTAGTGAGAAAATGTGTAGTACATTTGAGAAAATTAGGTTTTACTAACACTTAAACTCTAAAGCGTGCGGAATACTAGGTTTGCTCTATATCAAAAGTTTTCCGCGTGCTTGGTAGTTTGAGTGCTAATATAAGTTAAGTGAAATTGAATTACTCCATCATCAAGTGAACTTTACAGTGTACTCCACAATGTAATGAATTCAATTCAATTCATTATCAGCTATTTTATGTTCAGTTATAGTTTTTAAAATTGGTTTTAAACTGATATCGAGTTATAAAAATCACAATAGAAAGTGAAAAAGAAAGTTTCTAACAAATTTGTGTTAAAAGTGAGACACAGCAAATAGGAAAGAAATAGGACCGACTCCTTAACCTGCTAAATATAAGATTTTTTCCCTATACAATACATGAAAAGAAAAAAAAAGATTTGATTAAGGAAATGATTTTGATAATCTGGCAACACTATTTAATAGTTATGAGTTTTTTGAGTACTTAACCTTCCTACGGTGTTGGGGTCCTTTTCGGCCCTTTTGAAAATTAAATTCGCCATAACTTTTGCTATATATATGATAGAGCCTTGAAATTTTCTGACATTAAATTTATAGTATAAATACACATTTCACAAAACAAATAAACCTCGGACGACCCCTAGGGGAGCGTCCATAACAAAAGTTACTTTAAAGGTATTGGGGTCCTTTTCGACCCCAAACTTAAAAAAATCGGCAAAAATCCAGTTTTTGACCGATTCCGGTTCTTGTGGTCACAAATGAAAGCATAGAACGTCCCCTTTCCGAAACCGACCTGGAAAACCGGATTTGGTCACTGTGGCCACCGGGAATCGGCTACAACCGAAAAAAGGCATAACCTTCCATTTACGGCAATTTTTATAAAAATGATTTCCGCAATTACCTTCATCGCAACCTACATCGTTGAATAGGTAACAAAACAATTTTCCGACTCGATATTAGGGTTGTCAATTGGCAAAGAGGTATTGAGATTTGGGCGACTTAAGTGAAAATTGATAAGCTCTTGGTTGTTATAATTTTGTTTAAATCTTACAAAATGTTTAGTGAATTGGCATCCGCAGAATAAAGCTGCAATAATGTGGGCGTTCGAAAATTGTCTCCCATCCAAATGCTCATAATCATCTTCAAACATCTGTCTATCATCACCTCGTCAACCTCGCAACTCGTCACAGTTCCACGCAGCTATTAAGTATTACCCAATTTTGCGCCAAAATAACACCTCAATGGTCGGATTATGCGCGTCCATCTGTACCCAACTCACCTGTCTCCAATGTATCTCCTCCACCTTGCCAGTGTTATCGAACACAACTCCAAAAAATGCTTTGACTCCATCTACTGCATAATACCACACCACGAAGGCATGCCAGGAATGTCATTCGACTGGTTTTCACCAAAATGCTTTGGCCAGCAGAGAGACCCCCACAACAAGTGGCCGCCACGCTTTCGGTGTGTTTTTGTGTAGGTTGGCCCCCGGGGGCCAATGTACGACCGACGACGACGATGCCAAAAATTCCATTCATTCCGAGTGGTTGGAAGTTTGTTCGAAAAACTATACGGTCTCTGTCACTTTCATTTCTCGGGGGGTCCCATTCAATTTGTTTCCAATACAAAGTTGGGGCTACCTTCCAGAAATTAATTTGGATTCCGACCCCCTTCAACCGGTTTCTTTCGGATTAAAATGATTCACATTTCATAATCAAAGCGCGTGCGAACATTTGCATAATTGAGCGTCTTTTTTTTTGTTGTTCGTTTCTTCGCTCTGGGTTATCACAAAGCCATATTGTGTGGACGACCCGCGGAAATGGGTCTTCGACGAGGTGATTAACGACACCCAGAAAAGCTGTGCGTGTCGCACGATTTTCCGTTACCACCCCCGAAACGCACCTGACCGCAACATCTGGGCTTAAAGGGCGTCAAGTGGCGGTGACGTCAAAGAAAGCAATTAAAATTCACTCAGAGCCAATCCCGCGGAAGGATTTGGCGGTTGTGTTGTGCACACAGGACGATCAACAGGAACTGGGTGTGGGTCAACCGGCCGGCTGGTCACGCTAGCCCTGTTTTGAAGCCCCATCAATCTTATCAGATGGTGGTGAGCGTTCAAGCAAAGCAGATGTTGACCAACTTGTTAGGCTTTCACGAGGATTCTCGGAGTTTTTCTGGGTTGTGACTAGAGGGTGACGATTCTCGAGATTTTCAATTTCCCGGGAATCGAGAGTTGAACTTGGCAATTTCCCGGGAATTCCCGGGACCCGGGAGTTTTTTTACTACGCACGCAGAAAAATGTTTTGTAGAATCAGCCTGTGCGAGGTTTGAATCAACAAATTTTTTGTTGAATATAATCAACGCCGATTTTGCGTTGAAACAAACCTTGATTTTCTCAATTCCACAAAAGTCTTTTGTTGTTTCGAAAAAGCTGCTTTGACGTTAAGCGTTGATTCAACAAAAATAATGATTTTCAAATCAACAAAACGTTTTGTTGATTCAAATATGCCTTATTTTTCTGCGTGCGCCAACAGTGTCAAAAATTTAAAATGAAAAGTAATAAATTTGTTTCTTTTAAATGAATTCAGTTACTGTTAATTCATACTAATTCTATGAAACGTTAATTTGAACAGCCTCATTGTTTTGAGGAACTATATAAAACTTTTGATTATTTTTTTTTCTGGATCTGCAAAAACAAAATCGTTTCTTGAGTTTTTTAAGACTCAAAATTGTAGTTTAAAATATTTACGAATCTTAACTCGCACTGAGTGATTGTGAAACTTGTTATTAGATTTTTGTTTAAAAAATAACTAATATAGCTTATATATATTTTCCCAATATCGGGTATTTTGCAATATGATAAACAACGACTCAAAACAACAATTTAAATTGTTATTTTTTTAATTTTTTTAGTTCAACATTAAATATTCATTGAAAAAAATATTTACAGTTATCAGGAAACCCCAAATGATCACAAAAACCTAGATTGGATTGCTATGCTCAAGAGAAGATGTGGAAATTGAACTTAAGTTGGAAAAGCTTTTCCCTTTTACAAATAATTCGAAAAAATAATATTTGAAAATAAAACATTTGATTTCATACTTGGGGTGTAACCGCTAAATAATTTTTAAGGAAAATTTTTGGGTCCACCTTTTTTTGGCTTCTCTAAATTATAGTTATTGGAATTTTCGACAAGTTAAAATTTACACTTTCTGAATAAGAAGATTAGAGAAACATTGGTTTATTCGAACTTGAACATCAAACATTGGACATTCAATGTTCTAAACAATTTTGAATTTTTTAAAGGTTTTTTCTGATTAGTTTACATAATTTTGCTTCGATATTTATAAGTTTAAATTTCCCGGGAGTCTCGACCGAATTTCCCGGGAATCGAGAGGTCCAAAAATGGTCAATTTCCCGGGAAATTTTTCCCGGGAATTCCCGCTCGTCACCCTCTAGTTGTGACGCCTTAAATCAATTTTTTGACAATTTTTTTTTGGTCTAATCAAAAACTAAAAAGTTTTTAAAATTTGAGTTAGAACAAATTGTAGCAATTTGAAAGGAAATGGATTAACCCTCTACTGACCAACTTTTCTTCGGAAAATGTCTAGTCTTTGAGCATCTTTTGATCTTTTTCAATTTTTTGCAGTAGAACGATAGCATTATAATTGAAATTGTAAAAAAATGCTAAGAAAAATGTCATTTTTTAAACATTGCCACCACATCAACTTAAGGAGTTCTTGTTTCCAATGCTTTTTATAGATCAAAATTGGTTAAAAAAATAATTTTTTGGCCAATTTTTGATCGAAAAAAATATGGAAAAAGTCAGAACAAAAAAGCAAAAATCATAAACATCTTGGAAAATTAAAAAAATAACAAAAATCAGGTTTATTATGATGGTTTGAGTTTAGCGTGGTTCACGGATATATGAAAAGACAAAAGTGTTTAATTTCGTTTGCATCAACCGGAATTTTCAAGTTTTATGACCCCAGAAAATTTGAGCTTATTTGGTTAAGGTTTAGTTGCTCCAGTTTTGATTTGAAGTTAGAATGGAATTTCAATAAATTAAATTGATTTATTTTTCATTTTTAAACTCTTCTTCTAAAAAGTTTTTCTCGACCCGAAAAAAATATAAACATCTAAGAGATTTCTTAAAGGTTTTGATCCGGGGAACAATCGCAAAGATGTAGTAATTGATACTGAAAAGGTACAGACTAATTTTTTGAGCCAAGAAATTACAAATAAGGAGACGTCAAGTTATTCATAGTGCAAAGATACTCTAGTGCGGAAAATTTAAGTATTTCCGCAAAAAATGTGAGGAGGATGGTGTCAGGATTGATTTGAGCAGTGAAATTTGTTTGTATAAGCAACATCATCGAAAAACACTACATTTCCGCCAAAAGTCAAGTAAATAAATAACTTACCAATCTAAATTGGAACGATTTTTGCAGTGTAAAAAACACTTTAAAAAAAATTGGAGACAGAAACTTGAAAAAAAAATCATATAAAAATATTTAAATATCTGCAACACTGGAATACCACAGCACATATTTTTTTGGGTTTTATTTTTGCAATGATCTGAAAATTTCGCAAAAGTTTAAATTTTTAACATTGAAAATTGAACATCAATAGTTCCCGAGATATCGTCAGTTGAAAATTTCAGGCTAATTAGGTGACACTAAAACAAATTCATTTTCATAGATTCAAATTCTTATTGAGACTGTTCCTAAGAAATAATTGCCGACCTTTAAAAAAAAAAAACTTCATCATCATCCCGGTACGAGAATTGAACTCACGACCTCTGGATTGGAAACCCAGCATGCCGCTAGTCGAAACCCATCCCCTACCGGTCAGTATTCCCAGTGAGCATATTTACTCTTTTAAGGGATCTGACTTTGCCGAGCCAGACAGGAATCGAACCCATCACCTTCCGCTTACAAGGCGAAACCCGTAACCTCACGGCCACGGATGCTTGGCAAACCGGCCGGACCTTCAATGGTCCAGAGAAAAAAATAGCATAAAATAGTTTGTAAATATTAGTTTTTATTCATATTTTCGATATTTTACAAAGAACACATTTTTTCAAAAATTCATATCTCCTAAACCCAGTGTTGGTATTCTCGCGCTCTCGCGAGAAAAAATTCACTCTCTCTCGAGTTCTCGCCGCGAGTCTCGAGCTGCCGAGAGAAACTCACCGATTGCCCGTGCTCTCCTCCGCTCGCGAACGGGCTTTCTCGCGAGCCAGAATTGCCCGTTCGCGAGAAGTTGAACGTGTTAGAAACGAACAAAAAACAACACAGCAATTGTAGTTACACTTCTATACGATCGCCTGGTTCACATTCATAAGCCTGATAAATAAATTGCTAGCTTGGGACGAACGGCTAGCACGAGGAGCTCGCGAGCGACAAGTCGAACGAAAATGCGAGCGCGAGCGAGAAGAGAAAAGTACCACAAGTTCTCTACCTCGCTCGCGAGCGAGAAATGCCATACTTCTTCTCGCTCGAATTCCAACACTGCCTAAACTAGATTTTGCACAATCATCTTTTTGAAAATACTCCAATTTGCTTAATTTTCAATATGGATATTAAAAGACGCAAAGTTTGACACAAAATTGACCCAAACATGTACTTAAATTACCATAATTTTTAATATGGTCAAATGACGTGAAATTCGGTTTTAATTTTCACTGTTTGAGATTTTTTTAGCAAAATCTTATCTAGTGACATCATGTAAACTCAAAGACAATTTCAATCCGTTTTGGCAGCCTTTCAATGGCTTTGACGTAATTGTAAACAAACAGTATGTACACGGAAAAAAGTCAATTCTCGAAATCGTGAATTGTGTTCATGAATTTGAAAACCACGAAGGAATATATTCACGTTTATTAGTGCATATGCACCATACTCATGAATAAATTCCTTCGTTCATGAACACAATTCACGATTTCAAGAATTGACTTTTTCCGTGTACTATTTATTTGAAATTACAACAAAGTCATTGAAAGGCTGCCAAAACGGATTGAAATTGTCTTTGAGTTTACATGATGTCACTACATAAGATTTTACTAAGAAATATCAAACAGTGAAAATTTATACCAAATTTCACGCCATTTGACAACATTAAAAATTATGTTAATTTAAGTACATGTTTGGGCCATTTTTGTGTAATTTTTTTCTGTGTACACGATGTTTTCATTGAACTTAGTGTATTCAAATTATTTAGAATTTCTGATATGCAAATGTAATTCACTCAAATCACAAAACAATGTACACTCTCTTTCATTTAAAATTACCCTCAATTCATAAAAGGTTCACCCAGCCTTTTTAAAAGCCATTCCAGCCAAAAGTGTACACATTATCTCGATCCTCGCGTAATGTCTCAATTTAATTACGGTTAGAAGGGGGTACAAATGAGCAAGTCAATATTGGGCATGGGCCCTCGACCTCCCTCCCTCACTCTTCCTTCTTTTTGGTGAAAATGGGCTCGGCACCAAAGTGCTCGCCAAAAGAAGGGGCGTCGGCAAACAAATGCTGCTCTACAAAAATTCCAACCGGAAAACCATGGCAGGCGGGGGTTGAATTAAGGAAAAATGCTGTTGGGTGGAAATAAAGTGTAATTGTGCGGGGTTGGAAAAGTGTCAGTGGGAATTTAAGTTTTTTAGGTTAATTTTAAAAGTATTTGATAATTGAGAAACAATTTTTTGATTCTGAAAATACTCCGCAAAATTGTTCTTAATTAAAACAAACGGAAAAAGCATTGCTACATTTTAGCAAATTGCGGCTTCCTTTGATTTTCCAAAAACTAGGAGCGGTCGAAAAAAAGCGCGGCAAAACTTTCTTCCGCTCGGAAAAGCGGCGCGCTGTTGCTAGGGGTAACTCACACAAACGAAACTAGGACGAAATCGATAACAGTCGGCAGAGCTATGTGTGTTAGTACGGTCGCCGCCACCAACCCAATACATGCGCAGTAGGCCGCGCCTTCATTGTGGTAGTCACCACACTCCCGGCCTACCTGGATTTTTTTCCAAAACGTGAACCATTTGTTCAGTAAATCGAGAAAACATCAATCAAAGTGTGTTCCCTGTTTGGATTGAATTATAAAACAAATTATCTCTCACTCAAACGGATCCTTCTGTCAGAAAAGTTGTCAAAACTGTCACGTAGGCGTTTGGCAAAAGGGGCGCCCTCACTAACACACCTGCAAACACACAACTTTTGTTCACCCACACAAACACCACCCCAAACTGTCATCAACGCAAAAAACGGGAAATTTTCAGTCCATAAATAGCGGTTTGTATCAGATTTCCGTGGCGCCTTTCCTTGCCGCGCCCTTCCCTGCCCCGCCGGTTTTGACAGTTTGGCGCGGTGATTCCGCGCGCGCCTGTTTGTATGCAATGTCCGAGGAAGGACTTTGAAACGAGAAAGGTGGGTGGCGCAGTAGGCCAGGATCCCTCCTGGACGGGGGATCCTTCGGTAATGGCCGTTTCAGGAGGGAAGGGTTGTAATCGGAGACTTTTCTGGTGCGACTAACGGAAATGGGATGTGTTTGCCTTTTTTGTCGAGCGAGAGCGGGACGGAACAAACATTTACTTTTAAGTTGTTGTTTATTCATCGGATCAACTGTCGGTAATACTTAATGGATATGTCGGAAAAAGTACTGTAAATAAAAACTATTGCATTAACTCTTCACTCCAAACAGTATTGCAGTTTTAACTGTATTGGGGGAGGATTATAATTTTGACCAACACAAGACTTTTATACAGCTGCGTTAATTACAAAATTAAAGCAGTGGCAGCTATAATTTAGCTGTTTAAGAAAAAATCATTGCATTCTTGAATATATAAAATTTCTAAATGATATCGTTGAATATCTGACTAATTCCTATCTCTTTCTGTTTCTTTCCAGGTATTATCACAACCAAACAAATGCATTCTTACAATAATATAAGGCTAAGTATAATAAAGGAGTAAATTTAGCT
The DNA here is from genome assembly GCF_015732765.1 of Culex quinquefasciatus. Classification (NCBI taxonomy): domain Eukaryota; kingdom Metazoa; phylum Arthropoda; class Insecta; order Diptera; family Culicidae; genus Culex; species Culex quinquefasciatus. The sequence continues at coordinate 92,831,918 of NC_051862.1, read as the reverse complement.
TGAAACGAATTCAGTTGCATATAAAAGGCCTCGACGTAAAAAAAATTGCATTATTTTTATTTGATAGTACACGCAGAAATATGCTACATATTTTTCCCCATTTGTAGTGGGTTATTGGACGAGCTTTCCGGTAAAAATACTTTCGAGACTGAAAAATCAAGTCGATCCCGCGATTGGTTTCTGAGAATTATGATGTTTAGACCACTTCTCAAAAAAAAGTTTTGATAAATGATTTTTGCATTTTTCGTGGGGCTTCTTGCAACATCTTTGACTATATCCACAAAAATCATGGGCTCGCCATTAATTTTGACTTTTAAATTTAAAAGCTAAAAATCTCATAAAGATGGCAATTTTAGTATATTTTTTCAGAAACCCGTCAAATTTCCTACAAGTTTGTCTTTGACCACTTTTTGATACGATGTAACGACTTCGAGATACAGCAATATTTGAAAACACAAAAATAATTAAATAATATATGCCCTTATCAAATGTCATTTTCGAGTGCATTTGGCTCCATAAACACAACATTGACTATTATAAGTCTAGGATAACATGTTTACAAAGTTTTATTGATATCGGGGAGGCCCAAATCAAATGTGAAATTTTCATGGAAAATTTCCTGTTTTGGTCTGGAATTGCTATATGAATTTAAGAAAATATTTTATTTTTCGTAAACACTTATCAAAACTATAGTCACCAAATTTAATTTTCGTTGAAATAATCGTCAAAGTCTTTTGATTCAATAAAAAATACCCAAATAAGCGGCATACAATACATACAATCTGTTTAAATAACAATCGATTATAAAAGTTTAGGCCTAATTTAGGCATTATTTTTTACATTTTTTTTTCCAATTTTTACAGTATACTCAGGGTTACCAGGACAAAATTAGAAAAAAAATCTGGTAAAATCTGACAGACGAAAATCTAACAATTCTGAATGGTGAAGGGAGGGAAAATATGAAGTAATTCAAAAGTTTGTAGAACTCAGATAGTTTAACTGATTTAATGGTCTCCAATTTGATGAATTTTCGTAATGAAAAAATACATTCTGAATTTTATTTTTTTTAATTAGGCCGTTGCAAATATTTTTCAAAGTTTATGCGGCCCCCCCTTTTCAAAGTTGGCCTGAATAATCAGGGGGCAAAAAAAAATTTTTTTTCGAAAAACTTAAAAATTTTAATGAAAATTAAAGTATAATCAACAGAAAACCAGTTAAAATGTATTTTCCCGCGTTTATAATCATATTTAGCATGTTTGAACTTCTTTCAAAACATTTTAAATTTTCATAAAATAGCAATGTACAGTCCCACGAAAAGTTTTTTTTTGCGAAAAAAAACAATCCGTCAATACCTACCTCGATATTTTTAAAACTAATGATTGAAAAGCAATTGTACGCCTGTATAATGCATTTAAAAACACTTTTTTCATCCAAATGTTTAAACCTTGGCTTGTAATTTCAATTTTTATATTTTTTATTTTTTGCCCCCTCGACTTTGGTCAGAGCCGAGGGACATAAACTTCAAAAAATATTTGCAACGGCCTTAAGTTCGATCATTCATAAGATATTGTTGTTCAATATGGACATAAATAAAAAAAAATCTGTCAATATCTGGTAACCCTGAGTATAAAAATTTGACATCAGGGATACCCCCTGATTCGATTATTTAGGCAAAAAAAGTGACTATGAAAATTTGGAGCGAAATTGGTTGAGGTTTAAGGGTCGCTTTTTATCGTTGAAGTTGATTAAAAATACATCTTTTCATACAAAAACGTCTTCTATAAATCGTTAGGGTTAACTCGGATCGTTTTGCGGTCTTCGACAAAGTTGTTTGTCATAATATTTTACATCCCATACAAACTTCAACGATTAAAAGTGACCTTTAACCCTTAACCGATTTGGCTCAAGGCACAGTTACTTATTTTTACCTAAAGAATTGAGCCCAAGGGTTATCTCTTTCGATTTTCCAAAATTTTAATTTTTTCTTGTCACCCTACTACACATACAATTGTCATCACAATTGAAAAAAAATGATTGCAAAAAATTTAATTTTCCTCAACTGTTATTTGATAAAATCAAAAGACTAAAATATTTATTATCCTTTAACCCTCTAGTGCCCAGTTTTTGGTAATTTTGACGAGCTTCTGTGATTTAGTTTTCATCGCTCATTTTATTTTTTTCAAATTTCTTTTTTTTCTGCTGTAAAATTTCCGTGTAGCTTAGACATTTTTTTTACTTTCTTTATGCTTTTGACCACAGTTTGAAAACAAACATAAAGTTTGATTAAAATATTTTACATTTTTCTTTTTTCGAAGACAAACATGGCCGACTAGGAATTATAGCTTTTACTGCTTTAATGTCTTATGCAGAGAAAAAAACAAGAGAAGTCACATTTCCATATAGCTTGTTTTGGGTCGTAAACCTTCATGCAGTCATAACCATAACTTTTTTTTCAAATCAAAACATTTTTTTTAATTGTTTGAAAATTCATCCGTAGTCTGAACATTTTGTTATAACTTATTTTAATTTTCGATAAAACATCAATCCAAAATCTTTTTTCACATCGGGAGCAGAGCTTTTTCCAGAAAACAAAAAAACATTTTCCACAAAGCTCTCCACCAAATCAAAAGCATTTACGTTGTCTTCTCCATCAATCAGCCCCGGTTTGGTGCATTAGAACGCCTTTCGCTATGCAACCGCTTAAACCGCGCTACATGCTAGTAGTTGATGATACCCATAGCTCACCGGGACGGGCCTTGTGTTGTAAAACTGGTCGTCATCCACTTGAAACCGCGCCCGGCGCGACTCGTCCGAAGAGCCCATCAACAACAACCCTCGACAATAATGCCCTCTTGCACTAATAACGTGAAAAGCGAGAGAACGGGTCAAGGGGTAGGGTGATGTGGGGGTACCTCCACTGTAGACTACACCTCCCTTCCCCTACAAGTTTTCAGTCCATCAAGCGGATTGTTCCTGTGTTGTAGTGCAGACACATTGTTCATTGGGGTAGACCCGGCATTATGTAGTGCACTGGTACTAATCGACGGCGCTCACGAACACATCGTTGTTGAGTTCCGACGTCGGGCAGGAAAAAAGAGTCCCGGGCCGGCATTTCCTTCTAGTTGTTCTTCTTCGTTACGAGGCGACTGACTTCCGTTTCCCGGCACCAATACAAAGTCACCGCTCTCTCTTTGGTTGAGAATCTCCCTCTCTCTTCTGAATCGACTTCCCTTCGAAAGAGTAAGTCTCTCAACCACACCCCTGTAAACCGATCGTCATCGCAGGAAAAAGAAAGAGTCTCCATCAACAACGCAGACTCCCACCCCTCACAGTCATCGTCATCATTAGCGTCGGTGGAGTGAGGACCAACTTCATCTTCCCATCCCAGGGAGTGCGACCCATGACCAACAAGCAGCAGCAGCAGCCGTGGTCCAAAATGTAGGGCATCCGAGTAACGACAAACACGCGCGCCGTTTGCCGCGACGTCTGCCTTTATCGATCCAGAAGAGCTTTTTTTTTTCTTCCTAAATCCGAGTCCTGGTGCGTAGTGCTTCTGCTGTACCACCTTCTTAGGCCGGAGTAGTAGAGGGCGGAAAATAAGGCTCATGGCTTCATGGTTCATTTGAGCACAAACTTTTTTTTTTTTTGGGGGGGTTGGACCCCGGAAATGAGCTCCTTGGACCGTATCGCATGGACACAAGCTGTTGGATGGACAGCATGACTTCGAGATAAGGCCAGGATATTGGAAGCTAATCGAAATTGATGAACAACTAAATTGAACCAAACAAAATTTGATTGGCAGTTTGGGAAGATGGTTTAAATATAATTTAAATTGCAAGCAAAAGCTGCTGAGGGAAGATTCATCGAGAGACGATACCCATATTGAACATAGTTAGTTCAATCAAATCCCTCTCATACTGTAATAATTACATGAATTTATGTAATTATGTGGTAATTTTACCTATAATTTTGATATAAAAAATATAAAAATACAGCAATTCACCACGAAAACAGCATGATTCGAAAAAAAGTTCTCCGATCGGGCTCAAAATTTTTCTGGGGGTTCCTTGGCCAAAATAATTAGACCCGTATTTTTTTGTTTGGCCATTAGGGTGACCTACGCCGTGTTAGGGTGGTCCGAAAAATTGCCATTTTCGTAATTTTTCGCAAAAGCCACTTTTTTCAAAAAACCATATCTCAATCCGATTTTAGCTGTCTTTGGGAAAAATAGTAAGAAGTTTCAAAAATCTAGCTTAACATTTGAAAAGGTCGTATGAATGCTTAAAATGCTGTTGAAGGTCTCGGTACCAAAGAGCCTATGTCTGAAAATATTTTTATCTGATTCTTCGGAAAATTTTACATAACATATCAAAAAATGGTGATGTTATGTTTTTAATTTTCTGAGTTACGATTTAAAAAAAAAATAAAAAAAACTGGGTTTTTCGACGCGTCACGCGCAAAAATGGAAGAAAGACGAAAACGGCAAAAAATCGACTTTTTTCGCTAAAACTGCGATAACTTGAAAATTTCAGCGATGACCTATACATGTCGGTACCAAAATTTTCGTAATTGAAATACGCAACTTTTTTATTTATTTAAAACTGCATAATCAAACGTTATAAGATGTATTATAGTTTAGAATCGAATCAACAAATTTTTCAATGAAAATTCAGTTTTTTTTGGCCGTAATTTTGTTTTTTTTTTCATTGAGCAGTTTTCTACGATTTTGCAATTTTTAAATTTTGATTTAGATGAAAGTTTGTCCATCCCTATTTCAAATGAAATCATTCTGTATCATTCGTTTTTCCATAAAATTTTGGAGCTTGTCATACGAACTGGGTATGTAAATGTATGAAACTCTGTGTCTTGAGAAGGGATTTTTTGATCGATTTGGTGTCTTCGGTAAAGTTGTACTTTTCGAAAAAAAATAAGAACACGTAAAAAATCGTTTTTTAATTATTTTTTATAACTTGAAGTTGAGTTCTCATAACAAGTTTTTTTTATTTTTCAATTCAATTCAATTCATTTTATTTACCGAAATAACAATTTTACAACTTGTGTGAATGGCTGATTCATAGAGATTTGGTGTTCCTTGCAACTATTTCCTTTTCATTAACCGCTTGGTAACAGAAGGTTCTTCAAATGCAATTAAACACAAACTAGGGAAATTTTGGCCAAAAAACCTAGTGAGATCGAAGTTTTTTTTTAATTTCAGAGATATTTTGATATGTTTCAAAGTAATAAAACGACATCTTTAGCGTGAGCATGAGCATGAGCATGAGAGACCACCCATGGTTGCCCTTCTCCGTTGCTGAACAGGACCGTAATATTCTATCAATACAACCGGTCATATGCTTCAACGATCTAATGGTGTTTCCCTTATCAACAGCATGTATGAATGCGCTGAATAGATAAAACATCAAGATCATTAAAACTAGATCTGAAGCAAATAGGTAACAGTCATTGGCCACCAACGGCGCCCGCCATGTCAGTTTGTAGATCTCGGGGGATTGGGAAGGGAATGTTAGTTAGCACAGGTTGCTACCAAAGGTGGGTTCTATACGATATCCACACCCCCACGTGTGCCGGAAAAACTACTTCTACTTGGGATTTTGTTAGTGGGAAAGGGTAATGGCCAGGATTCATCATAGAGGATGATGATGCGACCCAATAATCAATAAATTTTGTTTAATAGTGTGATGGATTATGAATTCTCAGGGCAAACAGTCGGATGATGCGGATGAGACTATTCCCGGTTATTTGGTGTTGATTTAGAATAAATGATTCAATCTTAGACAGCCGACTGTGGAAAGATAAAACCAAATAATATTCTAAAAAGCGAAAACGCGAAACCGCCCGGATAGAAAAACAAACACAATCGGGAGGGGGGGGGGGGGGCAACAAAGACGGAAACGGCAACGAAAATCTTGCGTGATGACCGCGACGTGCACCGTTCAACTTCACGAACGCAACTCTTAATATAGTATTAATTCGACCGCGATTCTCCAGAAATTCTCCGTCGGCGTGCCTTCCGATCAACGGTGATATAGGAAGGGCTTGAAATTCCGATCAACGGTGAGCTTCCGATCAACGGTGATGTATAAGGGCTTGAAATGATTTTATATCATTAGCCTTAAAAAATATTCGACGGCGTGCCTTCCAATCATCGATGATATAGAAAGGACTTAATCCAGCAATACGACTTGCTAGTCTCAAAAAATAGGTACGTTTTAATAGAAAACTATAAAAAGAGAACAACACAAAAAAACTCATCGGCCAACGAACGCGAGTGAGGAAAACAATGAAAAAAAGAAGAAGGTAAAAAAACAGAACTGCGCGTCCCGAAAAGCACCACACTACTGATGCCAATATTTAATTATAATGGCCAATCACCCCATGCACTCGAACAGCGACACAAGAGAGGAAAATAACACGAAAAAACAAGACTGCGCGTCCATACAGGCACCGCACTCAATAAAACGACATCTTTAGCGTGATGATCCAAACTCTGGTTTAAATGATATGCATATCTGGAAAAAAAATGTTTTTTGGATAATATCGAAAAAATGGACAAAAGAATGACTAAAAATCATGTTTTAAAGAAAAATCAAATTTGCTATCGAAAAGTACTTAATTTTTTTTTCTCTTCTGATACCGTTCTCTACTTTTGAGTATTTATTTTCGATTTATTTTCGTTTTTTGCATTTTAAAAATACTTCATGGAAGAAAAACACCTCCGAAAAAATATTTTTGAAAAGCTAAGAAAATTTTCTACAATTTTCTTGCTGAATTGAAATTTGAACTAAACAATCAGTTTCTAAGAAACAAACTCACAAAGAATTCGTATCGAGGAAAACTAGTGTCATTTAATTAGCCTGTAATTTCCAACTGAAGATATCTTGGAAATTATGGATCAGATTTTCAATGTCGTAATTGAAACTTTTGTGGATTTTTCTGATCTTTTCCATAAAAAGTTTAGGAACAAAATAATACATTTCAAATTTCAAACCCAACTTTCTAAATTTTTAAGGAAAATTATCACAAAATGCTTATAACATAATAACAGTTGTGCTATTACCAAAAAAAAATGCTAAATTTCGATGAATTCATAAAAATATTTCTTTTCTAAAGTTTTATGCCTTTTCCGATCTTTGATCTAAAATTTGTTAAAAGTTAAAAGTTCCATTTTCGATGAAAATTTAAAAAAAAACCTTCAATAGTTCACCATCAATTGTACAAGATTTTTTTCAAAATTTCAATATAAGCAAGAATTATTTTTGATAAATTTTCGAAGGGAAGATAAATTTGCATTGGTCTAATCTATTAAATTTAAATTATTAAAAAAATCAAAAACTAAACCCTTCGGAAAAGCTGTAGAAAATTTTTTTCTCAAAAAATCAATTTCCCAAAATAAATATTTTTTATTTTTTGTAATTTTCTGATATGATTTAGAGGTAAAAAACTGCTTCTGTTTTTAATTTACCGTTTGATATTTTCCGATCGTAGATTAAAATTATTAAATTTTCACAAATTGTATGATAAATAAGGCCTTTTTGAAAAAAATCAAATAGGACGTAGTAAATTACATTTTAGGTCCTTGAAACGTGATTCTTTTTTAATTGAATATTGATTTATCCTTCCTTCTTGGTTCCTTTTTAATTGAAAAAAAGTTGAGCAGAATTCAAATCTTCTGAAAATAGGTGTCACCCCTGATCAAATCAGGACATTTCAAACATGGCAATGCATTGTTTTCAAATGAATCTAAAAATTTGACTTTTAAACAAATTGGTTGAAAAATAAAGGTTTTAATGTTATTGAAACAATTAAATTAAACAAGTATGCTTGCAAATATGGAGTTTAGATTTTATTAAGTGATGACATTAAATATAAAACCTGTTTTTTTAAATATTCCAGTCACATTTTTCAAAATAAATACGTGTATGAATGTGATTTGTGTGTTTGAAAGAAAAGTTTGAAAAATGTTGTAAATCTCGATAACATTTGACTTGCCATTTTACTATTTAAAATTAAGGTGTCCTTTAAATGTCACGAACTACTTATTCAAAATTATTTAAAACAGATAATCCACCCGCGTGCAACCCGTGGCACAATAATCCCAACACGAAGCCTTCCCAGAACCATTTGGGCCTTTCAAATATTAACTCAAATCCCAAATCCTCAGCTCAAGGATTTCCCAGAGTTTTTTTTTCTTTCGCAATTTTCTTCGATTTCGGGCGCCTCTTTTCACCTCATTTTATGGGTGTCCATTAGGGTGCCCAGAATATGGGACTTTTTCTCAAAACCTCGCTCCACAAGCTGATTTTTGTTCCATGAGCTATTTTAGGACTCTGGGCCAAATATGAGCAAAATTGGTCAACATTTACCCATTGATACTCGAAGGGGAAGTTTGTATGGGAAAAATTGAAAAAATGTATGGAAAACTCAACTTTCTTACGGTTTCATCTGCATGGTGCGCTACTTCCATTCAAATATTCCCAAAAGTGAGATTCTTATTGAAAATTTAATGCTCTACAACTTTGTAGAACATACCAAAGCTGTAAAACTTGATCCTGAAAAGTTATTAGCGATTTAAAAAAGTCATTTTTGTATGAAAAACATTTTTTTCACCAACTTTAGGCTCGGGTATCAATGGGTTAATCTCAACCAATTTCGCTCAAAATTGACACAGATGCTTAAAATAACCCAAAAAACCGTTTTCCGCTTGTGGAGCAGGGGGTCATTTTTTCTGGGCACCCTAGTGTCCATGAGTGTGTGTTTTCTTGTACCCAAAATATCCTTTGCAGGTGCGATGCGTGCTGAATAAATTATGCTCGTCGTGGTGTAATAAGATAATCCGAGGCTCGAGAGTTGGATTTGCTGTTTTAGAAATCTGAATAAATATGTAACGTGAATCTCTCTAAAGAAAGGATGCTAACTTGATTCGGAACAAAGAAGAGGAGCTTGTTTGGTACATTTGCATCATTGAAGCTTATGGGTGGCACGTGTGCTATGTAGCACTCTGGCGGTCGGTTTTGTAACTGATTGGCATTCTCACCACTAGGAGCGCTGCTGTTTTCCAGGAGATATACTAACTATTGTTCTCTTCTCCGTCTTTTCAGAACATTGACCACAAGCTGAAGCTGCGCTCCAAGAAGGGACAGCTGCCGTTCGTTGAGGTGAACGGAGAGGAGATCGCCGACTCGACCATCATCATCAAGGAGCTCGGCCAGCGCTACGAGAAGGATCTGGACGCGGCCTTGACCCAGGAGCAGCGCAACATTGCCCACGCGATGATCTCGATGCTGGAGAACCACCTGAACTGGGTGCTGCTGTTCTGGCGCAGCAAGAACCCCGAGCACATGATCAAGGGCTACAAGGTGAACCTGCAGCACGCCCTCGGAAGCCGTCTGCCGAACGCGCTGCTCAACTTCTTCTTCAAGTTCCAGTACGGACGCAAGGTAACTTGAGCGTTTTGAATTGTACTTTTTTTGTTCTGTTCTCAATTCTTTCTTTGGTTCTTTGTACACGAGGCAATCCGGACTATCCCACAAATTCTCTGTATGCATGATGTTTTTCTAAAAAAAAAATCACCCAAATTTCATCACACACAAGCCTCCTCCTGGTCCACAAACGATACAGAGTACAAACCAAAACCAAGAACTGCATGAACTTATCGCTCTCTTTCTGTAGTGTGCACCCGTTTTTAATCCACCACCGTGTCCACCCTCTAACAAAACAAGTATTTACAGGGCAGCAAAAAGGTGAAGGCCCAGGGTCTCGGCGTCCACAAGCCCGAGGAGATTGAGGAGTTTGGCAAGCAGGACCTGAAGGTGCTTTCCGAGCTGCTGGCCGATAAGCCGTTCTTCTTCGGCGATGAGCCCACCATTGTAAGTCACACCCATCTAACTATCTCAGAACAATCCGACTGACCACAGTCATCTTTTTTCTTCCCCAAACAATAGCTGGACTGCGTGGCGTTCTCCGTGCTGGCCCAGATCCACTTCATCTCGGACGAGGTCAAGTACACGCTGAAGGAGTTCATGCAGGAGAACTGCCCGAACCTGGTGGGGCACGTGTCCCGGATCAAGGAGCGCTGCTTCCCCGACTGGGACGACATCTGCACCAAGCTGGACCTGAACGCGCACCTGCCGAAGCCGGAGTGAGTATACTTTTTGCGATTTTTTACGACTAGCTATCGAATGTGAGAAATTTTGAGCTTGATTCAGTCAAGAATTGAACAAAATACCTTGATTATATCACTTGCCTAGGGGCGAATCCTAGTAATTTACTTTTGCTTAAACATTGTGTCGTTACTTTTAATTAAATTATCCTTCTGCTAGAATTCAAAAACAAACAAAAATCAATTCAAAGAACTTTAAACAGTTTAGAGTAAATGTTTATTCTCAGCAGTCTAAGCGGTGTTGTTTGAAAAATACTCGATAATATGGGGTTTTCCTTGAAATTTGCTTTAACCATGTACTTCAACTCTAAGAGCAGCTTGTTGTGAACATTTCTGTATGTTTTGATCATTTCGAGAGTTATTCCTTTTCTTTTTACAAACATATTTACAAAATATTTCCAAAGCCTATTTTAAACATGCGAAAAGTCTTTATGTATCACGCAAATTGTATTCTTGGCTGATAGGTGCTGACAGTTCATGGCATTTGTGACGAACTTTTAAACTTGTCCACACAAAAAGTTGTATTTTTAGAAAAAAAAATCATTGCATCACTTGCTCGCTTAGATCAGTGATTATAATAGGTAAAAAAGTCAAATGACTGGATGTCGCTGAAATTTCGATAGTTTTTGCTGATAAATTACTTGTTTCGGGATATTTTTCCAAGTCAATAGCTTGAACGTGTTCCAAAGAAGATATTGTAGGAAGTTGAGAACAGTTTGTATGAAAGCACTGTAAAAACGTAGTCAGAATGTGTTCAACAAACAAACAAATTCAACAAAATAAAAATAATTTCTTGATGTAATTTTTTTTCTAGATTAATGTTTTGTTGTAGATTGATTTTTTAAGCAAACCAATTTTGAAACCTCATTTATTTAAAAAATAAAATATAGTAAAATTTGGAATATGATAATTTTGTATTTCGCTGATTAGAAAAAAGGAGACATTTACAAATTTAACTATCCCCTTTTAACTCTGACAGGAATTGATGCGAAAAGGACGATAAAATAATTACACATCTCTGTTTTCATCGAATCAATAAAATAAATAAAAATAAATAAATAAATTAAAATTAAAATTCAAAATAATTGATTTTTTTTTTCATTTCATGTAGAACATAAAATCTGGAATTAAAAACAGTAGAATGGTTTTAGGACTCATTTATATACAGTGTTATCCCGTTTTTAGCAGACGAAGGTCAATTTTTTGATTGTATATCATTGTGTGAAGATTTAGGCTGAGTTTCGATCAACAATTTAGATCAACAATCAACAATCAAGTTAGTCTCATTCATCAGTCATTTTTTACGAGAGGAAATAAATATTCGTGTTGCCAAAAAGGGTATGGCACTGTAATAAGAAAAAATAAACGTTTTAAAAATTTAATGAATTTTTTTTCCATTTATTTACTTTCGACTAATTAAAAGTTGAAAATAAACTTTGTAATATGTATTTTTACTAGTTTACAAGCGATTGTACAATTTTTTTTAAATCACTCGAAAAATGAACTTATAAACATAAACATTTATTGTGACTCACAATTTGTGACCTTATCAAAATTTTTGAAAACTTCTATCAAATGTTGACAGTTTTAAGACTATAAAAACGAAAAAAAATGCAAAAAAACATATTAGGAAAATTTTGAACACGGAGAAACAAAAAACAGCAAATTTCAAATGGCAATAAAGAGCAAATTATTCAATCATTATTTTTTATTAGAAAAAACAATGTTTTAGTTCTTCGTAAAACATTATTCTAATGCTTAAAATGTCGAAATTGTTAGCATTTGAGAAAACTTTTGAAAAGTTTATTGTAGTTTTTAATGGAAATCATTTTTTTATAAGATTATATCTAAAATTAATATATTAAGCATGGAATGCTTTGTTAAAAACAACAGTATTAACAACTGCAAAAATTACTTGAAAAACCAAAATTAAATTAAATTGATATTTTTAAAATTATGAATCTTTTTGCATTCTGATCCTCGGTCCTAACCTGGTCGTAGATCCTAAAAAGACCTAATAAAAAAAAGTTATGAATAAAAAAAAATCTTTTTGCATTTTCTATGATTTTATTTTTATTTTTTGTTTCTTAAATATTTTGTTTATTTGACCACATAACATTTTTAAACATTAGAAAATGTTTTTTTTCTTTTTTTTATTATACTTGTACGATTTCAGAAAATGATATGTTTGTGAAATTTTGTTATTAATTCTTCTTTATTAAACTTCAAACATTTAAATACATAGTATTGCGCAAATGGCACTAGCATTTGGATAATGGTTGGCGTAAGACTGTAAGCAAGAGCCAAGAGATCAACTCTCTTTTCTATAGAGTAAAAGAAAGCTGGTGCAGAGCAAAGAAAACGAGAGGCATATGAGGAAAAGAGAGTTGCTCTTTTGCTCACTTTCTAAGATTTCATCCCTCTCGTACAACCTTCTAAGAAGAGGATACGCTCTATGCAAGTGATGTGACCAATTAAGATTTTGTCTTGCTGTTTTATTCTAATTTGAAAGAGGATAACTTTTTTTTAAATAACCTGCTAACAATTTGTCTCTTTTTTTTCCTCCCGCCAGGCCGGAAACCAAGGAAAACAAGGAGGGCGCCGACACGGAGAAGACCGCCGAGCAGGACAAGAACGAGTCGGAGAAGGAGCTCGAGAAGGACAACGCGACCGAGAAGACGGAGAAGAAGGAGGGCGCGGACGCGGACAACAAGCCGGAAAAGGCGGCGGTGGAAGAAAACAAAGAGAAAGAGGAAGCTGCCGCTAAATAAGTTGGAGGATTAAATTTATGTGTCTAATTTACATTATTTTTTTTTTGAATTTGGTTTTTATTTTCTCCGCAAAAAAAACAAACAAACACACACCGATAAACAGACTCTCTCTCCCCCTATGTTAGTAATGACAGCAGCAACAACAACAATAACAGCTATTTGCGAGAAAGTTTTAGTTGGTTTTCTTCCGAGTTAGCAACACACACACACACCCTCACAAATGTTTCGGTTCATAATGAGAGAGAGAGCGAGAGTGGGTAAGAGAAAGAGCGTTGCGAACGGGATGAGAGCGAGAGCGAGAGAGAGAGCGAGAGCATCGCGTGAGCGAGCGAGAGATTAGATAGAAAGAGAGCATTTTTTTCGTGCAAAGTTAGTGGCTTCCCTTTAAGCACACAGATAAAGAAAAAACACTCAAATTTGACGACAATTTTCGTGACAACAAAAAAAACTACTTTTTGATCTGTTTTCTGTTATTTTTTAAGTTGAGGCAGAGATTGGAGAAAGAGAGAGCGAGGGGAGAAATGTGAGAGCGAGAGATTGGATCCACCAGGAGTGAAGAGCAGAGAGTGCGCGAAGAGTTCGAATGAGAGAATATTGTTCATTGCTAGAGAAATTGATACGAGCCAGGACAGGACAGGAGGGAATTTCAAATTTACTTTTAGTGCTAGGACATCAGTAAAATACTCAAAAATAATGAAAATCACAACATCGCGAGTCTGGCGAGAGGGTTTCCCGATCAGTGTGACGCCGTTTGTCGTCACAGGAAAAGGGAGCTCGATCGCCGACGGAAAAGATCAGTTTTGTTCGTTCTGCACTTTTTTTAAAGTAATGCTATCTTTTTGTAGTAATACAATTCTGAAGAACGCCCGCGTGTAATAATGGTTTATTATTACATTTATATATTTTATATATTATATTTTCGTATATATTTATAGTATTTTATATCAATTTTATGTATAGTACAGTCTCTACTTCTCTTTATATTAGTTTAAGGGTAATACAAAAGAACAAGAAGAAGATCGATTATTTCCAAATTTGTGTTTTGTACAAAATTTTGCCAAGTGAACGAGTTTCCCATTACTTCTCAGAACGTTTTTATTCTTCAGATTGAAGCTAAAGAGTAAAAACCAGGCAGAGGGAAATTATCATTCAGAGAGAGAAAAGTATAGCGTTTTCTTTTTTGTTTGTTTGGATCTGTAAGTGTAAACACGTTAAGAAACGACAAGAGCAAGTAAAACGAAACGGTTGCAATTCACGTATAGAGCAAATAATGCAAAAACGCCCCCGAATCAACAACTTACTCTTCGTTCTATTCGACCTCTCTTCGGAACACAAAACACGTTCTTCATCAAAGTCAATAGGCAAAAACCCAACAAACACACACACTACTTTCTAAGGTCCTATTCCTTCGTTTTCACGCGAAAAAAGATAAGAAAAATCATACAGTAATGAAAGAGTCTAGAAAATAAGCGAACAATCTCTCCATTTCACAAAACTCACAAAAAAAACGAAAAATCCACGCGCCACATTCAAGAAAGAAAAAAACAAAATTTAAGAAAAAAATCCAACAGCCAACGGAAAGTTTCGTTTAATTAGGTTTAAAAACTCTGCATAATAAAGAAAATAAAACAGTGATAATAAAAACAAAAAAAAACGAAACTGGAGTTGCACTTTTTTCGCGTTGAACAACACACAGAACGCGCGAACGCAAAGATCACCCCCGAGTGAGGAGGTCCGACGAAAGGTTTCTTTCAAATGTAACGAAACACTGCCAAATCGCGAATCAAACTACCCTCCGGAAGGTTCGTCCGTTGTGGGAAGAAAAGGTGCGGAAGGCTCTTTCAACTCTGCTCTCTGCTTGTCGTTTTTGGTTTTTCGTTTCGTTTCGTTTCGTTTGGTTTCTTCTCGTTTTTGGTTGACTGTTTTTGAAAATGGTAAGTTTATTTTATAAGTTTAACAAATCTCAACATTTATTTTTCCGATTTTCAGCAAAGCTCAATTTTAAATCGTTTGTTATTAGGCTGCATTTGCAATCATGAAAAAGTTATCAAAAAGCGATACTTGCATTGCTATATCCAATTTTCCTATTTTACCTTGTGTAGCATAAAAAAAAATGGCTTCTAAAAAGAAGCAGTTTTTATTCAGAAGGTAGCAAGGAAGGTAGAGTTGATTTGAAAATCAGTTTTGAAATTCTCAATACTGACATATGGCCAGCAATGCATAAAAAATGATTGACAAATTGAGAAATAAGCTTTGAATGTTGAAAACTTTCTGTAACGTTGAAGACTTTCTTGAAATTCAACCTGATTTTTCATTTAATAAACTTGAAAAAGTTTCAAAAAATTCTTTGAGCCAACTGTCAAATCATGGGATTTTAAGCTACGATGTTTGAGACGAAAAACTTTTCATTATAAAACTCAAAAATGAATATTTCGAAAACCTCGTGCTGAAGTTTGAAACTTTTTGAATCTATTGCAGTTCTCCCTAAAGATCAAAAATAATTGTTATTTCCAAATTTTTGATGATATAAAGTTTTTCATTTGAAAAATTGTTGGAAAGACAATTGTCATAAATATATGACGAATTAAATAAAAATAAGTTTCCTAAAGCAGACTTGAATTCATATCGATTTTAAAAATAAGTACCAAAGCTTAAAGGAGGTATTAGACTATGACAAGCAAACAGACAATCTCGCACTTTTTGACAGTTTACCTGATTTTTTCCATTGCATTGCTGAAAACACCTTGCACAAATTCTGGCTAAACGTCAAACAGAAAAAAGTCCTGGTTTGTTTGTTTGTCATAGTCTAATACCTCCTTAAAGCTTATTGTCGAGTTACCGTGGCCGAGAGGTTACGGAGAGTTTTTTTTCCAGTTTGTAATCCTCCAAAATGGAGTATTTTTAAAATTCACAGACAACTAGGCGTAGCAGGCTTAGCTGATCGTCAGTTCGAAGGTTCTAGGTTCGTTGCTAGGTTCAAGCAGAAACTTGCGATGTAGATCACTAAAGACCTGTGAATTGTTAAAGTGAATGGTTTGTATGGACAACTTGGCAAAATTGATTTTGAGATTGTTTTTTTTTTTGCTCAAGGTAAACTTTTTTTCATCTATTTGTATTGTTATTTTATTTCCAGTTCATTTCAACATTTGTTTTATGAAAGTTAGGTAAACAAAAACACTTAAAATTGCTTGTTTTCAAGCAAATGATTGAAACACAACTGACGAAAAAGAAAACGTAAGAATTGCAAGTGCTTTGTCATAGTTTATTTCCCGCCCCCTCAGAGTGTAAACAAGAAGACGAAGAGGAAGTGAGCTGCAGCAGCTGCACCGATTGACCTAGCTATGAATGATAATTGTTGAGAAACTTGACCAAAATTCGCTTATTTCTTGTAAAATGGAATGCATTTCGTTGTGAAACAAAACAAAAACTAGCTTCATTGAACAGTTTACTTTCTTTGGTATTGCTCATACGCACACTTTGAAGTCACATTTTTTGGTAAAAAGAATAAATAAAACTGATTAGTAGTAGAACGGTACATTTTAAAAAAAGAATCAACTGAAATAGACAACATGAATAAAAAGCAAACAGCAAACTGTTAGGGAATTAAACGAAATTATCCTACCGAATTCCAGCGTGTTGACACAGTTACACACAATGACAAAAACACACACAACCACACTAAACGAATCAAAAGCAGCAGTAACAAAGAATATTTGCGATTTTTTTCCTCAGAAAGCAGAAACAAATAAAAAATAGAAAAACCAAAAAACGGAATACTGTCATTCGCTCAAAAATTTGTAAAACATTTTTAAAACAAATCGCGCCACTTTAAGTGGCCGTTGTCATTTTTTGTATTAACTCTACTGTATGTGAAAAGAAGTAAACAAAATAGAGAGAATAAAACGCATCGTTTTTATCATTGAAAACATCACTCATTACAAAGCAACAAAGAAAAAAAAAAGCGAAATAAGAAAATAGATTAAAAAAAACTACATTTGCATCTGTATGTTCGAAATAGTCAGCTCATAAAAAAAGTATAATCAAAAAGATGGAAATCACAACACATTTTCACACACTCATACACCAAAAACACACACACATTCACAACAGCAGAGCAGAAGATTCAGAAGACGACTCTCACACTAATTAGCGGAAAATATTAACTTTAAACTATAAAAAAAAAAACATTATTATTACTAATAATAAGTAGGTAATAAAATAATCATTAAAGTAAGTTGAGAAAAAAACAACTCATAAGTCATGCCATCTTTGAGAAGGAAAATAAAACATCAACAACACCGATTAGGCTTTTGTAGTGCCAACGATGGGCAACGATATAAATTGTGCTTCAGTCATCATATAGAAAAATAACAACTCATAATTCAAAATTACCAGAAATCGAACGAAATGAGCATATTGAAAGATTCCATCCTTTCTCGTAAGACAAACAACTAAATGAAACCAAACAAAAAAAAAAAAATAAGGCACAAAAAACATCGTCACATGGCTCATTTGAGAAATGGAAGAAACAAGTTTCGTAAATTCTCCTGCGATTGATTTACCTACAATGTAATACACATACACTCCGAATTGTAAACAGGCTTGTAAACGTACCACACACAAAAAAAAACAACAGTTTTTAAGGAAAACTTCCACGCGCGTAAGTTTATGTTTTCCGTTTCCTTACACCTGATAGGGGGACAAAGAATCCAGTAATGACATAGATTAAGTGTGAGCTTGATATATTGAAATATTGAAAATGAAGAAAGGAAAAAAAAGGAACAACACAAAAAAGGAGAATCCGAAAGAAAATGAAGAAGAACAAAAGGTAATGAAATATTATGTAATGAAATAAGAAGAAGAAAACACAGAAATGTATGTAATCTGTATTACATTGAATATTGTCAATAAAAGTATATAATAAAGGTGTTTTGCTTTATGTTTCGTTGAGAATGCCACGGTAATTCTGAACTTTGATTCAAGCTGGGGAAGTCGACTACGCCTTTACATTAGCTGTATGATGGAGATTATTAAGAGCAATTGCGCCCAGGCGGTATGCAAAATCTGAGTGCACATTGTCCATACAAAAGTGCTTTGAAAATATTTGAAATTTCTTATCTTGTGAAGGGATTTTCTAATCGATTTCGTGTAAATTTGTAGGTTAATCGCTTTTTAGAGAAAATGGTTGTTTCAGTATATGATTTGAAAAGGTTTTATTTTCAAAGACAATTTTAACTATGAATTTGCTCTCGAAATGAAGTTTAGATAAATTTTGAAAAATTTCACCTTTTTTTAATTATAAAAAAGCTTTCTGAGAGAACTCTTCTCTCAATTTTACATTCTTGATCCTACTTTGGTTGCTGAGATATTGAGAAATTATAATAAAAGCTCAATAGGAAGTGAACAAGCAAGTTTCTATCAAAAGTTTAACAAGATAAGTTGCTTAAGTCTTTTTTTTTGTACTCAACAATGCTTTTGGGAAAAATCTCCAACCGTAAATACAGTAATTGATCTTGTTATTAAATTAACCTGGGTTTTTCTCTGCCAACTCACACAGCAGTTGCCTGACCCCTCTTCGATTTTCGTGAAACTTTATCCTAAGGGGGTCTTTGATCACGAATCCAAGTTGCATTTTTCGATATCCCGTTACGGAGAGGTGGTACGACCCCCTTCATTTTTGAACATGCGAAAAAATACGTGTTGTTCAATGTTGTGCAGCCTGGAATGGTGATGAGAAGGAAATTTGGCGACAAAAGGACTATATGTAAAATTGGACGCCCGATTTGATGGCGTAATCCAAATTCCGAAAAAACGTATTTTTCATCGAAAAAAATACACACATAGTTTTTAAAAACTCTTCCATTTTTCGATACTCAAATATGTAATTTTGAGGGAAATTTACTACTTTTTACTACTTTGGCCCAAATTTGCCCGAGGCTTTGTATACCGAGCTCGAAAACTAGCTAAATTATCACGAAATCTTGTTATAACTCATCACATATAGCTCCTATCAATTTGGCGTCTTCGACAAAGTTGTTTGTTTTGATATTACTGACAACTCTTCTGAACATTGTAATCGTCTAAAATCAATGTTCAACATAGTTTTAGTCGAAAAACTGTTTTTTGGCAGGGATTTATGAAAAAGGTTCCAAAACTGGTATTCAACGCAAAGATAGAGCTTTGGCGTCTTCGACAAAGTTTGTGGAAATTTTCAGCCCTACAACTTTGCCCAAGACACCAAAGCTCTATCTCTTAACTGTCAAAAGTTAGAAATTCCATAGCCTACTGTGATGAGTATTTTGAAAAACAAATTTCATCAAAAGTAGGCCATGACAACGCTGAACAAAGTTGTAGAACATGTCGAAGCACGAAAATGCTTACTTTTTGCTCTAATCAATAGGCAATCAAACGTCAAAATTACCCCCCACTAGAGGGCGCTGAAACTTGGGGTGATGTTTTCATTATAACCTACAGCGAGTAAGTTGGTTTGAAATTTGAAATTGTTTTATTTCATCATAAAATCGACATTAATAGCAAATTATACCATTTTCAGGTAAGAAATAAATACCGTAAACTGGGGTCAATCGGGACACATGGGGCGAATTGGGACAGCAGTTTTAACCATGTTGGAGCACAATATTGTGATTTTTCTGGTTGGTTTCGGTTAGAAAAGACTCAGACCAACAAAATGTGTACATCCATTTCCATATTTAAAAGCTTTAAGTGCTCTAAAAACTGCTGTCCCTATTCAGACTGTAGTCCCGATTCGCCCCAGATTACGGTAGCTTAATTGATATAAACGAAACCTGTTCATTATCTGATTCAAAATAAGGGAATGTTTTAATCAACCAAAACCTAAATAATCAATTGAGAATGTAGATTATTCAAGTGAACAAATATTTTTTAAAGTCACTTCTACCATAAAAGCAAAGCTCTGCTTGAAAAATGGTAATTGGAATGATTTTCAAAATTTGCAATCTAACCTCATTCTCGCGTTTTCAATCCGGATCTCAGAATTTTCAATGAAAAAGGCAACTTAGCAAAAAAATCAAAAAGTCAATCGATAGAACTTTTTATTTCTTACCACCTGTTAACTTTATTTTATTCCAAAAGATCAATTTTCTTTTAAAAAACATTAAAATAGTTTTCACTCGCCTTTGCACTTATCGCGCAAAAACGTAAACGTAACCTTGCACCAAAGTTCTCCTACTCGAATGTAGGTGGCGAATCGAGTTTTTAGCTTTGGTTTTGTGGGCCTATTAAGTTCGTCAAAACAGGCTTTTGAACCACTGTGTATTGTAAACAAAAAAAAAATGACAAGACAACATTTTTTCGATAGATCAACTATGCTCCCCTTGAAATGAACTGTCAAGAAGGGCCCGAAGTTAATATTTTATAAATTGATTTAAAAATCCATTTTAAATTCTTTGCTGTCGTACAAAGGGTCATTGTACAGTCCAGTTTCGATTATCCGAAGTTTCGATTATCCAAAGTTCGATCATCCGAAGGTTTTTATGGGACTTCGGATAATCAAAACATCTTGTTTTGCCTTCCTCACTGAGGTAAGGCTATAATCCTGCTCTAAAAATGAACTTTTTATCAAAAGCTCAAAGACCCACCTTCATGTTTACATATCGACTCAGAATCGAAAACTGAGCAAATGTCTGTGTGTGTATGTGTGTGTGTATGTAATACGTTTGGCGTCGCGGTGTTCATCAAGCT
Source organism: Culex quinquefasciatus (assembly GCF_015732765.1). Taxonomy (NCBI): domain Eukaryota; kingdom Metazoa; phylum Arthropoda; class Insecta; order Diptera; family Culicidae; genus Culex; species Culex quinquefasciatus. The sequence continues at coordinate 92,811,245 of NC_051862.1, read as the reverse complement.
TTCATAGCATGCTAAGGAAAATTTGATGCTTTTTGAGCGAAAACCGTTGATTCCGGAGACATCGGATTGTTTGCCGATGCGCCAGGTCTAGGGACAACGAATCCATATGCTCTCTTCGGGAAAGGTGATCTCCAGACCATTCCCCATAAGCCTGACCATACCAGAAGTTGGCGCGTGATTTTCCCAGACCTGTAGGAGCGTTTGAACAAAAAGTTCCAATTTCCCATAGTAATTCCCATGTAAACTTTAACCCTGATGCGCGCAGCCAGTTTACAACCAAATGAGCTGATATTTGGCATGAAAGTCCATATGGGCATACCCTACAAGGGGAACCATACTAAAACTTGATCCGAGAACTTTTTGAAAAACGTACCCACCCTAGTATGTATGTATGTGACCAAAAATTCTCAATGAGTTTTCTCAGCACTGGCTGAACCGATTTCCTCCTCCGTTGGCAGGCTCGCTTCCAGCTGCTGCACGTAGTGCTGAGCCGCAGCCGTGTCCTGCAGCCGCTCAGTGTTGAACGGCGGTGGGAGCCGGCTCCGTCGTCGGTGGTACGTCGTCGACAGTTTTGAGTGCATGCTTGCACCCACCAGGTAGTGGTCCGAGTGGATGTCCGCACCGCGGTACGTGCGGATGTTCCGTATGTCCGAGAAGAATCGGCCGTCGATGAGGACGTGATCGATTTGTGTTTTTGTTCGTTGGTTAGGCGATGTCCAGGTGACTTTGTGGATGTCTTTCCGGGGGAAGAATGTGCTCCGTACCACCATACCGCGGGAGGCTGCGAAGTTGATGCACCGCTGGCCGTTGTCGTTGGTGACGGTGTGCAGGCTGTTCGGCCCGATCACCGGCTTGTACATCTCCTCCCTTCCTATGCGGGCGTTCATATCTCCGATGACGATCTTGACGTCCCTCTGCGGGCAGCTGTCGAACTTCTGCTCCAGCTTCGCGTAGAACGCTTCCTTCTCGGCATCGGATGATTCCTCGTGTGGGCAGTGTACGTTGAAGATGTGATAGTTGAAGAAACGGCCTTTAATCCTCAACCTACACATCCGGTCGTCGATCGGCTCCCAATCTATCACACGACTCCGCATCTTGCCCAACACTATGAAGCCGGTTCCCAGCTTGTTTTCGGCTCCGCCGCTCTGGTACATGGTGAGCTCCAAAGCATCATCCTCCCACATCTTCGCTCCCTTCCAGCACATCTCCTGCAGTGCTACAACATCGAAGTTGCGGGGTTTGAGCTCGTTCAACAGAGCGTACTCATACCCATCAAAACGTAGCGATCTGCAGTTCCATGTTCCGAGTTTCCAATCGGTGTCCTTTTCGTGCCTAGGTCTGTGCCGTTTGTTCCGGATCCTTATTCCTTCTTGATTGTTCGTAATGTTGTTATTTTCGGTATGCAGCCGGATTGGGGCTGCGATACCTAGTCTCGGGGTGGGGCTGCCACCTTGAAGCTACCGAGACCCAGCTCCGGTTTTCTCTCGACACCGTAACGGGGGCCTTTCTCACGAGGCCTAACGGCATAGCTACACCCTCCGAAGAGGATGGAGCCCCCCTTCCCTGTCAGCATACTACCAGAGTTCCCACCGGGGTTGGTTACCCGATCTCTCCAAAGGTTACTAGTATCCCGGCTAGCGCCGCGGGGAGGCCAGGGTATCGGAGTTACTGGACAAGAGGCTAACGGACCGCTTGGTGGGTCTATTTTATTCCTGCGGTACTCGAAGTACCTATGGTACGCCATGTCCAGTCGTTCGCTAACCATCGGCCATCGGCAGTGCCGCTGAAGCCACGCTAGGTAGTACGGTCCGAGTTGGAAAGCAGCGCTGGTTCGACGAGGAGTGCCAGCGGCTACTTGACGAGAAGAAAGCAGCTTATGCGGTGAAGCTGAGAGCCGCAACTGATGAGAACGTGGCCAGATACAAACAAGCGCTGAAACAGCAGAGAACGGTCTTCAAGCTCAAGAAGCGCCAGCTGGAAGATCGCGATCGCGCCGAAATGGAGCAGCTGTTCCGGCAGAACGAGACGCGAAAGTTCTACGAGAAGGTTAACCGGTCTCGCAAAGGCTATGCGCCGCAAGCCAACACTTGTCGGGACGCCGAGGGAAACCTTCTTATGGACAAAGGCGAGGTGTTGAACAGGTGGCAGCAGTTCTTCAACGAGCACCTCAACGGCGATGTAGCGCATGGAGACGGCTTTGAAGCCCAACTTGGACCGCCCACTGCTGACCAACAGTTCCCGGCACCTGATCTGGAGACGGTGAAGAAGGAGATCAGGCAGCTGAAGAACAACAGGGCCGCCGGTAAAGATCGGTTACCCGGTGAGCTCTTCAAATATGGAGGAGAGCAGTTGGCGAGGGCGATCCACTTGGTGATTTCTAAGATCTGGAGGGAGGAGAAACTACCAGAAGAATGGATGGATGGTGTCGTGTGTCCTATCTACAAAAAGGGCGATAAGCTGGACTGCGGCAACTACCGCGGCATCACGCTTATCAACGCGGCCTATAAAATCCTCTCCCAGATCCTCTGCCGTCTGCTGACACCGTACGCACGGAGGTTCGTAGGCCCAGCGGGGTTTACTATCAAGCGGGGTTTACTGGCGCTCGGGCCACCACGGACCAAATTTTCTCGCTCCGGCAGATCCTCGAGAAATGTCGTGAGTACAACGTGCCCACACATCACATCTTCATCGATTTCAAGGCAGCGTACGATACAGTCGACCGCGAACAGCTATGGCAGATCATGCACGAGAACGGATTTCCGGACAAACTGACTCGGCTGATCAAGGCTACCTTGGATCGTGTGATGTGTCACGTGCGAGTGGCAGGGGAGCTAGCGGACCCCTTTCAATCGCACCAAGGGTTACGACAAGGTGACGGCTTATCCAATGCGCTGTTTAACATCGGACTTGAGGGAGTTGTGCGAAGAGCGGGCATAGACACGAGGGGCACGATTTGCAACAGGACAGTCCAACTTCTTGCTTATGCGGACGATATTGACATTATAGCGAGAGACCTAGAGACGGTGAAAAGGGTTTACACCGCCTTAAAGACGCAAGCAAGACGAATTGGATTGGCCATGAATACGACGAAAACAAAGTACATGAAAGGGAGGGGCTCAAAGGACGTTGACCCCCCAAGACTCACCCCTTTAGCTGTGGATGGCGATGTGCTGGAGGAGGCGAGCGAATTCGTGTACTTGGGATCGCTGGTAACGGCCGACAACGACACCAGCTTAGAGATCCGGACTCGTATCCACTCCGCGAATCGCGCCTACTTTGGATTACGGAAAACCTTGACATCTGATCGAGTGCAACGCGCCACGAAGCTGACCCTGTACAAGACACTGATTAGACCGGTTGCCCTCTATGGCCATGAGACCTGGACGCTGCGGCAAGAGGACGAACGAGCCCTTGGAGTTTTCGAACGGAAGGTGCTGCGAACGATCTACGGTGGAGTACGTACAGCTCAGAACGAGTGGCGAAGGCGCATGAACCACGAACTGCACGCGCTGCTGGGAGAACCGACCATCGTCACCCTGGCGAGAATCGGGAGGCTCAGGTGGGCCGGCCATGTCGCGAGGATGGACGAAGACCATCCTGTCAGGATGCTCTTTGACCGCGCGCGACCGGATGGCGGCACAGGCCGAAGAGCAGGAGCACAGCGTGCACGATGGGGAAATCAGATCGAGGCGGACCTAAGAAAGATCTGCAACCTAGGAGACTGGCGAGCTGCAGCCCAGAACCGAGCAACATGGAACAACCTTCTTGATACAGCACGGGCACCGCGTATGGTGTTCTAAGCTGATTGGTATGGTATGTATGGCTGAACCGATTTTGACCATACATTGAAGATCTGGCAACCCTGTCTCGAGTTATTACCACATAAGTGATATTTATGTACTTTTTTGAAGCCGGATCTCACTTAAATGTACGTAAACGATGTCTGGATCCATCATTCAACCCATTGTTGGTTAGGTAATCGAGAGACCTTTCCAACGAGCTCACAACATTGATGATTTGGTAACCCTGTCTCGAGTTATAACCACTTAAGTTATAACTGTGTACTTATTTTTCTGGATCTAAAAAAAATAGCTGAAATATGTGTCCAAACCACTATTATTGGTAAAAAGTGAGGAAGGCATCAATCACATAGGTGGATTAAGTTAGTTTTTAAAATCAAATTCGAATTCTGCGACCCAATTTAAGTCAAATTTGAATAGTTGACTGCCTATTAAATTATGAAATGTATTTTTTCAATATTCCAACACCACCATTTTTGCCACCATCTTGGGACCATACCAAAGCTAGACAATCAAAAACATGAAAACAAAAAAAATTTGTCGTGATTCGATTATCTGAAGTTTTGATTATCCGAAGTGAAACTTTGCCAAGGTCTTCGGATATTCGAGTCTGAAATGTACCACATTGTATTCAGAAAAATAAGCTTTATTGTTGTGAACAATAATATCACAAATTTAGGCTTAATTTTAGGACCCAATTCAATGAAAATCAAATTCAAATTCAAATTGGAATTAAATTCTGTTCCCATATTAAAATTATTCATAAACAAAACATAAAGGATCGTAATAGAAATGAATAAGCTAAGATTTCACGAACGATTTAAAATTGAAGTATGTATTTTGAACAGTTTTTAGTCCAAAACCAATGAGGCTAACCTCACTTTCTCATCTGACCATTCCCTCGCGATTCCCTATCAATGAACTCTCTCACAACAGTGAGTGCGCCCAGTCAAGAGAATATTCGCATCTTCTCATTGACCATTCGCTCTCTTCAGCAGAACCCCATTCGATGCTCTGCACGGCCAACTCTCGTCAGTTTTCTTGCGACTGTCGAAGCGACAATACAAAACAAAGTTACGATTCGATCGACGAGGTGCGGCTCAACTCCACCAGCGCAGAGTTAGAGTGGATAAGTGGCTGCTTTCGGGTGCTGCCGGAGTTCTAGGAGCCCGCACAGGCTGCCTCTTTTTGGTGCTCTTAAGCCGCAGCTACTAGCTGGTAGCTAAGTCGCGGTTTTAAACATTGCTCAAAAGAGGTGGAATTTTTGGTTTTCAATTTTGCGAAGAAGGATCTGCCTCTTCAAAGTGAGTGTAAGTGAAGTGTGCTCCTTGTTGGAGGTGTTTTTGAATTCGTGTGATGTGATAAAAAGGAAATCTTTCAAAATTTGTAAGGAATCATTGATGAAAGTTTGTGATGCAAAATAAGCAAGAAAGATAAAGGAAGCTGCGAATGCAGCAAAAGTCTGCGTTCAAAATTCATTGAGAATAATGACAAGTGAGAAAAAGTGAGAAGATTTGCTCACTTTCTGGAGTTTTGTTTTCATGTTTTCGACCGTCGCAGGTGAGCGGTGAGCAGAGAGCGCAAGAGAGAATTCTGCATTGTGTGAGAGAGTTTGTGTTTAAATCCCACCGCCGTCGTCTCACTGCTCATCGCGTTTTAGCACCACACCACAAACGTCAAACATCTGTCACCGTCGGGACGCGAAGGTGCAGCTGTGTGTGAGTGTGTTTTGCTCGCGACTGATTGTGTTTCTTCTCTTCTCACAGTGTTCGGGTTTGCTTTGGTGAAGTAGCAGCAGCAAAAAAGTGGAAAAATAGAGGAAATTAGCGTGAAAATAATGTTTTTGATTGGTTGCAAATCAAAAGAAATTGCCGTGAATTAAAGTGATAGTGTGAGAACCAGGCGGAGCTGCGTTTTTCTTTGATTACTGTCTGATTGGCGTTTAAGCCAATTTGCTTCTAGTGGTGAAGGAGGGATCCAAGTAACCAAATCGAGAAAAAAAAACGCCAAAAGGGCTGGAAAAAGATGAGTGACATCATTGTGGATTACGGGAGCCTCCCGGATGACATCCGGGAAAAGCTGGCCGAGCTGGAATTGGAACTATCTGAAGGTAAGGACCCAGAATCCAATCCTCAACCATCGAAAAAAATCCCCTTCGTCAGAAGGAAGTCTCGCAAAATCGCAGACGGATCGATAATTTAATGACATTTTCTCCCTTCTTGATTCACCCCACCTGCTAGCGCGCTCTCATTCACTCTCTGGGAGCGCGATTGTCCTGTTCTCTCTCTCTCTCTTTTGAGACCCCCCCACCCTCTCCAATGCTTCCTGTGGCCACCCCCGGCGACGACAGTATCCTCCCTCCCTTGGTCTTTGGGGCCCGGCTTTCCCTTGTCGACCGTCTGACACTGACTGGATATCTGAATGCGTTGGTTCTGCTCTTGAATAAACTCTCCCCCGAAAAAATAAAAACTCTGAACTGAGCTCATGAAGTAGGTATGCTAAGAGCAATGATTTAGTGAAACAGGAAGAACGTGATTGTTCTCTTGCTCTTGTGCTGAGGTTTTGGGTTCTTCCGGTGTCCGGGAAGTTTGTTGGAAATTTTGGGTGATCAAGATAATCATGCTCTGGAGTTTGTTATGATTTGTAGATTGCCTGCTTCTCTGCTAAAAATCGGATCTAGGAGCATGCTTATCGAGTTCACGCCTCGTGGTTTTACACAAGGGCGTCTTTGTGAAATGTCGATACACTTAATTGCATTCTATTGATGAACCAATATTGACTAAATTGAATGATTCATTTTCTCAAACCCATATTTCCTTGAATGTCCACCAAAGCAAACCCGAATCGGCCGCTCCGGGTTGTGGCCAATTGGGTACTAAAGCCCTATGTAAATTTTTATGTACAACGGTAAAAAACACGATTAAAAACCATTTCTGATCACTTTTTTTCATTTTAATGCGAAAATTTAGTTTGACAAGACAACATTTTTTCGATGGATCAACTATGGTCCCCTTGGAACGAGCTGTCAAGTAAGAGCTTTTCTGTCAAGAAGGACCGCGAGGTTAATTTTTCAAAATTGATTTAAAAATCCATTTCAAAATCTATGTGGTCGTACAAAGGGTCATTGTACTCAGAAAAATAAGCTTTATCGCTGTAAACAATAATATCAGCAATCTAAGCTTCATTTTAGGACCCAATTCCTGTAGTCGAAATATCTCGAGAGCTCCTGGTCACTCCGGCTACCTGTTAGTATAACACCCCCTGACTCGATTGATTAGGCAAAATAAATCTTTTCATACAAAAACGTCTTCTTTAAATCCCTAATAACTTATCAGGGTTTATTCGGTTTCGCTAAAGTTGTTTGACATAAAATTTTACACTTCACAATGATCCGACACATTTAACGCCACGAAATTTGTGCTTTTTACCATACAAACTTCAACGATCAATAGCAACCCTTAAACTGCCAATCATTGAAGAAACGGTTACACTTCTGTCAAAATCGAGATTATACCGTCAAGGGGTAAAAAGCGGTCCACTGAGATATTGTTTGATTATGGCTGCCGATGCGAAAAACCAAACGGCCAATATCCCATTCCCCTTTGAAATTACCGTAGCGAAGATTTAGTGACAAACACAAAAAATGAGGTTTTACTCGGAATACTTGATTTGGCATAATAGCTGAATCTTCAATGATGGGCAGTAAACCTTAACCGAATTGGCACTTTTACTTAATTTCACCTAAAGAATTGAGTCAGGTGGCATCTCTCAAGATTTTCAAAAATTCTAAATTTTTCTTGTCACCCTATTGTGTACGGAAAATTGCTTAATTTGACAATCCATACAAAATCCATGGAAATTTCCTTTAAATAGCTATTTCATAGGTTATTTCGTAACTCTTTTCTTTTAATTTGTTTACTTCTCGGATTAGTTTTCAAAAGGCCGCAAGAGCCATTGGTAAACAAAGTCCTTTTTGCATCGGTATTCGACCAACTCACGAAAAACCAATTTCAAAAATGCTTGAGATTGTACATCTACACGTCCTTCAAGTGCCCTAAACTTAAAACAAATGAAATATTGTTTCATTTTGGAGAAAAATGTAAATTAGTGTTGGAGGTCACGGTGGCTCTTACGGCTTTATAAAAACTCACCCGAGACTTGATCCATTAAGCGCCCGCAAACTTTGTTTTCATCACTGAATTACAGTCCAGACCAATGTGTAGACTCAATTATCCGTAGTCTTCGAAAATGTTTGACTTGGGATAATCGATTGACGATTAAGTATATTTTTCGTTGGCTAGTTTTGGGTCGGTAATCTCTCAATATAATCCTAAAAATATTTGATAATTTGAAATCCAAGATGGCGGCCAAAACGGTAGTTATGGAATATTGAGAACACGCATTTGGTAGTGCAATAGGCAGTCATCATTCAAATTCGACCAAAATAGGGTCTCAGAATTCGAACTTTATGTTTAAGTTGAGAAAAAAAAAAAAAAACGTTTTTATCTTCGATACATTTGCCCAAAGTTCCTGATTAACCTTCTGATAATCGAACTTCAGATAATCTAAATTTCTGATAATCGAGGCTCAAATATTCAGTCTGGACTGTAATAAGATGTTCAAAGGTATTTAATTTTTTTTCTCAGCTTAGGATAACACTTGTACAAAACGAACTCAGTAAATCAAATGAAATAAAAAATATAAATATGCGATGTTGGTTTATACATGTAAATCGACAAAAAAAGTCAGAGGTTGGTGTTAGCACACTCTTAGTTTTATTTAAAATCTGTTTTCAGAGCATTAAAATACACATTTTCATCTATTATCAAAACAAATTTCAAGACATTTGGTTGTATCATTTCCGAGAAATAGCTATTTGAAGTTAGCAATTTCAAAAAACGTGTGCCACGATATCTCAACACTGCCTTGACAGTCTGCGATCAGCAGAGCAGCGAGTCAGACGTGCGTCCCTCACACACCAAAAAAGTGCTTAAAAAGTGCAAAAATGCCTCAGGGCAAGAAAAAGAGGCGGTCCTCACCAGCAGGATCGGCAGATTTGAAGAAGCTAAAGAATGCCGAAGCGCTACCTGCAAAGCCAGGCAGTTTGAGCAAGGACGCTCAAAATTCGTCTGGAAACCAGTTCGCTACCCTCCCTGTGGACGTGAGCGAGAAGGAAGAATTTGAACGACGGGAAAAGTTGCCACCCATTTTTGTGAAAACATCGTCATCGGATTCGGTGCGAAAGTGGCTGACCGGATTTATTAAATCTGGTGCTTTACGAGCTTCCATTCGCTTGTGTGCTGATGGACTCAAAATTCTGCTACCTACCAGAAAGGATTACAACTACGTTCGGGATTTCCTGAACAACACAAAGATTGAATACTACAGCCATGATGATCCAGGTAAACGCCCCATGAAACAGGTCCTCCGAGGTCTGTACGACATGGATGTGAGTGTGCTGAAAGAAGAGCTCAATACTCTGAAGTTGAACGTAATCGAAGTCTTCAAGATGACGAGACACAACAAGGACATCAAGTATCGTGATCAACTGTACCTGGTTCATCTCGAGAAAGGATCGACAACGCCGTCTGAGCTGAAGGCAGTTCGGGCAATTTTCAACATCATCGTGACTTGGGAACGTTATCGTCCAGTGCACCGTGACGTGACACAATGTTCGAACTGCTTGCAGTTTGGACATGGTGGAAGGAACTGTTTCATCAAGAGTCGTTGTGCAACCTGCGGAGGTGAGCACAAAACTCAAGCTTGCGAAACAATCAACGAGAACATCGAAGCCAAATGCTTCAATTGCGGCGGCGACCATTCTACCAAAAATCGAAGCTGCCCAAAACGAGCTGAGTTTGTGAAAATTCGGCAGCAAGCGACGACGAGGCACCAACCAAATCGTCGCAAAACACCACCAGCATACACGGACGTGGATTTTCCTGCTTTGGCGTCACCAGGAGCAGGATCTGTTCGAGTGGTTCCAAATCTGCAGCCATTGCCGTTGAATCAGCGGCAAAAGTTGCAGAGAATACAACACCTCCTGGCTTCAGTCAGCAACCGAGGAAAACCAACCAACATCAACGGGTGAAGGCAGTAGTGACCTGTTTTCACCACAAGAACTTTTGAACATTTTCATCGAGATGACAACAACACTGCGTGGTTGCAAAACTCGTCAGGAACAAGTAAGAACTCTTGGAGCATTCATCTTAAAATACAGTTCGTAGTTTACTCGTTCTAGTGATTTTGAATATTTCAATGAATTTATTTTTTAGTTTTAAGTTAGGATTAGTTGTTAAAGTGATTTTTTCTTTTTTACCCAAATGCATTTGATTCAATGCAATAATGTAAAACAATTTGAAGTAAATAAAATAAATGTGAACAGTTAATAATAAAACGAAAAATACAACAAAGATGAAGAGCATTAGGCCATACCACTTAGCATGTAAATGAAATGTAATTATTATAAGAAAGTTCAATAAAGACTTATTTCCCTGGGCCTTGTAAAGTCAAGGGGCATGATTTGATCCTAGTGCATTAGTTAAAATTTGGGTATACATTATTTTTTATAAGCACTATGGACACCACTTCATGCTACGAGAACTCGCTTTGCCGCAGCCCCAGGGCTTCATTTTCATTTTCTTTAAGTGTTGACCGTTAAGCTGTCTTCGTGAACTAGGTAGTTCTCCGATAGTGAAAATATCACAATTGCACAAGACACCGCTGCTTCTGTGACTTTTTCACTATCACAATGTGGGATTTAGGTGGGACTTTAGGATAGTACAATTGATTAGTTGCTTAACATTTGCATTTAAAATAAATTTATATCATTTCCAAATCTATTTGATGTTAAAGTTAGTTGCAATTGTTAAGTTAGAGTAATGCTGTCAATAAACTTAGATTGATGTAGAATACTAGGCATTCTTTTATGTCAAATTGTCCATAGAGTCTCCATCAATCAATAATGTAATGATATCTGACAAAATTCGTTGATCTGTTGAACTAACGGTTTTCGGATTATGGTTGTATCGACCATTGTTGCGAATCGAGGAACTACGGATCTTTTGACGTAAATGATCATTTCTTTTTCAAATCGCGATTTCTATCCTATTTGTATATCAGTTCATACATTTTTATTGTTTTTGATAGAAGTAGTACTACAACAGTTAAGACATGTTTAGTTTTGAACATTAAGTTTAGAGGATTTTAGATTAAAATTTAGATTTTCAATCCAAAGTAGTTAGCAAATGAATATTTGGACTTAAATGAATAATTGAATTAGTTGGACTTATGAATAACACACAACTGTGCATTTATTCTAGAGTCAGATCCATACAGTGTCAGTGTTTATTTGGTCGAAGTGTACTAATTCATTGGCAGATCTGATTCTAGTTGTAATGTACGACAAGACTACTGACGGACGTGACAGGACGAGGGCCCAGTTTAGAGGTTTCAACATCAACGATGTGCGGCTGGACCACCCTCCCAAAAAAAAAAAAAAAAAGTTTAATAAAGACTTATTTAATTTCAAAAAAAAAACTCTGCCTTGACCAAATCGGCTCGAAATTTTGGTAAAGACTCGTTAAACCGATCTTGTGTGCATGACGAAGGCCGATTTTCAAAAATCTTGGTTTAAAAAAGATAAAAATATTTTTGTGTTTTTCATATAAAAAAATCGTCAGTTTTTGATTTTTGTAATTTTTAAGAAGCAAAATTTAAAAATCGGGCTTCGTCATGCACTCGGTGTAAATCAACTCGGTGTTTAGAGAAAAACGCTTACAAAGTTTGACAGTTCGCCTTGCGCATGGCAAAATTTTGAGCTTAAATCGTTTCTTACTCAGTTTAATCATGAAATATCTTTTTGAAACTTTCAGGAGTGATTGAAAATCATCTTTTTAGAGGATAAAATAAACTTTCTGTAATATGAAATTTTGTAATTTTCTACATGTATGTAACCCCTTAATATAATTGAACCATTGAACTGTGAAAAGTGTAGAATTACAACAATAAAAAAAATAATAACAATAAACAAGCCAGATTCGATTATCCGAATATCTTTTTTTTATTTTCCTAATCTCAAAAAATCGAATTCAGTTATCCCAAGTCTAGTCAAATGACAGAGGTTGATAAACAGTTAAATTGCCAAATGAATATTCTCATCTTCTCCATCTTGGATAATATATTTTCAGATCTTTTCAAGTATTTTTAGAGTCATTTTTGGCCTCAGCGACCAATAAATAACCAACAACAAAATCCGTTGAAATCCATTTGACTGAAAAACAAACGTGCATTTTCAGCAATATTTAGTTTGACGTTTTTGCATTTTGGATTGAGCTTTACAGTACAGTCCAGACTAGATTATCCGAAGCCTCAATTATCCGAAGTTTCGATTATCCGAAGATTGATGATCCGAAGGATAATCGAATCACGAACAAAAAAAATGTCAAATTTGAATAGTTGATTGCCTATTAAAAAATAAATGTTTCGCTACCGCCATATTGGCCGCCAACTTGGATTTTTTTTAAATAACTTTAACGAAGTTTTGGGGTCATACATTAGCTGGACAAATAAAAATAAAAATATTCGAAGTTTCGATTATCCGAAGTGAAATTTTTCCGAGGCCTTCGGATAATCGAGTCTGGATTGTACATATATGTATAAAAAAGTTTGTGATGAAACATGTTGATAAAATGTTGTTATGGTGATTTTTCTGGACGTTTTTGACGGTTCAAACTTATTTTGTACTTATTTAATAGTTCACAGATCGTTATGAGCAAAGGCTTTTTAGTTGATCTGACTAAATTGGAGTTTTTTTTGGTGTCGACTGCAAGTTTTCTAAACAACAATCCTCCGACCCAGACAGCGGCATTTTGGCGTTATACATTTAGGGAAACAATCCGTTCAACAGCGAAAGAGAGCGAAAAAAAACGGAGTACCTAGTGGTTCAATTAATGGCTAGCACAAAATAAACACTTCTCTAATTGATGTCTGCGCGAACGCCAGATGAAGTGAGGAGGAAAAAAATCGAAATTCCTACTAGATAAAGGCGAGAAACCAAGACGAACACACGAAACAAGCGTAAATGGGAAGGCACTTTATTGTGGTTTGTGGTTCGTTCTGCTCGCGTTCAGCTTAGACCCAGTAAGTTAAAGGGGTGATGTGATGAGAGTGAGATGCTGCTCTGCCTCCTGTACGTAATTGTGAACACTTTCCGTTCAGAGCCACATGAGCACGATGAGCATTGCTGTTTTAGCTTATTGGCACCACACAGGTAGATTTTTGTTTCAACTCCAACGAATGATGGCGCTGAGAATAATCATCATGATGGTTCATCATAATCTTTTCCAGGCAGTAAAATCCGCCAAACAGCAACGGCGCAACGACGTCGACGGCCTTCAACAGAAGTCAGTTGGCTGTAGCTATTTCCTCGAGACAAGACAAAACCAACATCAAAGTACCGGTCAGAAGCCGCGAGAATTAACGCTCGCGAGTGTGAGGAAGGTCAAACTGAAGTACTTGTGACAGTTGCTTTTTTTTATTGTTTGCTTGACGGCGAAGGAATGTTTTGAATTGTGCTTGTGGCTGCATACTTTGTTTAAAGCATAAACTATGACTTGTTCATAGTTCAATCACGTAGAATTGCTATTTGATCTAAATTTGTGCTAAGATTGTTTTATTTGATGTCCCTTATTATATAATATCTCTTCTCCCTCATCGTAACGTATAATGTTGTCCACAGTGACGGTAACTTCGAATCAAAATTTATGACGGACCAAAGCGGCCAGGCTGCTGACGCGGCCATACGTGGCGGCGGTGAATAGGACGGGGACGCTGCCGGAGAGGACACGAATAATCAGATGCAAACAAAATAGTGCAAATATTTACTCTTTGCTTCGGGAGACCGTAATGCCACGGCTGCTGATTTTTGCCTTGATGCCGGTCGTCTTTCTACCCGAGTTGGGTTGTGTGTACCTCGAAATCGTACAATTTGTGCAAGGCTTAGAAACCCAACCGGGCGTAACGATTGGCATGCAAATCTTCGTCTTTGGTGCGATGAATGGGAACGCTGTTGATTTTTTTTTCGGGGTGGATCAATTTGATCGCTCCGATTTACGGCGGGCCAATTGATGAGTTACGGACTTGTGTGGAATACTTACGGGTTTGTTTGAATACCGATTAACCGCGCACTGCAAAGCGGTCAAATTACAGTTTAGAATTCAACACTGTCCACGTTGTTGGGGCAGCAGTTAGGGCTCAGTATAATGTTCCGTTATTTTACAAACTAGAAGAGGCAGCAGCACCGGAAGTGGCAAATGCTGAATGTCCAACCCGCGTATAGACAATCCCGCCCACGTGTTTGCTGTGTGGTCGTCGTCGTCGCTGAGCACTCGGGCCCCTGATGAGTGCCTCTCTTCTGCCAGTGAAGAAAGTCTAGACATTGCGCTTTTAATGAGGGTTAATGCAAATGGTGCTAGGCACGGCTAATTGTTGGACATTTTCACGGTTAAGTGACCAGAGGAACTTCTTTGGGTACAAACTTCTTTGAACTACGTAATGTTCTCATTTGCATGATTTTTTTTCTAATCAAATGGTATTAAAACATTTATCTTGACATAAAAACACATACCTATAACATAAAAAACTTCATCTATTTAGTTCTCCATTATCAACTGAAGACATTTATTTGTCCTATTTTTAACAAATTAGAAAAATGAGACCTAACTTATAATAAAGTCCAAACAATAGGAATTTGGCCTTTAATTGAAAAATTAAAACTCAACAACCAGCAGCTTTCCAGATTAACTTTCCAGCCAAATTTAAAAAAAATATACATAAAATTTACAAACTGAAGAGCGCAAGTTAAATATGTAAAAAAAAAAAAAAAAAGTGTTCAAAGTACCTCGAGAAGAAGTTTTCATAGAATTTTAGATAGTTTAAAAAGTTAGTTAACTGTAATTAAGACAATGTTTATGGATAGCAATATTTCAATATTCTCAAAGTGTCATGATTTTCTCATTGAAATCTCCTTATTTAAAACCATTTTCAGTAGAATACATTTTATATAAAGTGCGACAACTTTTGATACGTTTGAATTCAGGTTAAAATGCAATAAAGTAAGGTAATTTTTCCCCATGAAAACGAAGTTGACTTTATAGCTGTCGGCCACCATTGCTAGTACCAACCACTAGTGTCTTCGTTTTTATCTACAAGGACTTCGCCGCCCTGGGCTCCTAAGTGTATGAAAGTATGGCACGGAGCGACGGCGCCGAATACCCATATTTACACACACAATTTTAGAGCGCCCGCCGCGGGATTCGAACCGGCGACCTCTGGATTGTGAGTCCAGTGTGCGGTCCGATTGATCCACACGGGCGGGACTTCCCCATGACCTATGAAGAATATCGGGGCCGCATTTACAAAGCGGATTCAGTGACTATTTCTTAACTTAATGCTAACATGTTAAGGTTTATGTTAATATCCCATAGGTCGCCTTCCCTAAGGTGTCGTGGATAAGGTCCAGCTTGTGTAGATTCACTACCTTCCCTTTACTAGGCAATCGATTCCAGAAGAGAAAAGATAAAAAAATCCAGAAATTTTGGAGAAATTCACTTTTCATTTTACGAAATTATTTATTTTACCTCTGCTAATATTGGACCGAAATTGATACTTTTTTATGAAACTTGTTCAAAAAACTGTTTTCTACAATGCACAGTGGTACAGACTGCAAAATTAAGTGGAAAATTGATTTTCCGAAAAATGGTGAAGTTTTGGAGCATTGGTGTCTTCAGGAGAGTTGTTGCAAATAGCCAGGGGCAACTTTTGATTTGGTTTAAAATTAGGGTGGTTCACGATTAGGGTGATTTTTGGGATTTTTTTTGTCTTCTAAAAAGATGTTGAGCTCGCCAATCCAAGAAACTTTGTTGAAGACACCAACATTTCATCTCGCAATCTACGCCTTCTACGACCAAATTTAGAGAAAGCATCTGAGCTAACCTTCAAAAATCAGTTTTTTGAACGTAGAAATTCAGGGTTAAGTTTTGAAGAAAAGTGATGTTAGAGACGCTTTTAGTGCTTTGAAAATCGAACATTTTTATTTTCTGAAAAGTCAATTTGGACTTAAGGGTCAAAAGTTACAGCCATTTTAAGGGACTTAGATGCAAATTTAAAACTCAAATATCTCAAAAAGGCGCAAGCCAAATTTTAAGCGCCAGGTTGCATTCTAAAGAGGAGATCTAGCACTATAAACTCTGAAAAAAAATCCTAGGGGTATTTTTCTTTAAACACGAGATATCTTCATTTGAAAACTTCTAATTTTCAAGGGAAAAGTGTATGGGACCACCCTAACGAAATTCGAAAATTATCCAACTATATGTTTTTTCATGTAATTTTGCCCGCTGAATCTGAATCTGCCCTCAAAATTGAAATTGTCAACAAATCGATTTTTGGTCATATTTTTGGTTTCTATCTAAATTTATCATAAAAAATCCAAAGAAATCTGGTAAATTTGGTATCAGAAACGTTTTTTGGTGGTCAAATATTGATAAATTATGTAATTAGAGGTCTCTTAATGCACATTCTTCAGAAATTTGATGGGTATGAACATGTCCCTATCGATTTTCAGCGACTTTTCTGAAGAAAAACCCTATAAAATCGAAAAAAAATCTTCATTAAAAAAAAGTTGCTCTGGAACCCCTCGATGAATTATGGAAATATTTCGGTATACCCCGCAAAATGTCGGGAAAGAGCCTTTTTCATGTTGCCAAATATCAGACCTGCCGATTTTTTTATGTTAATGTTCTTTGAAAAATACCAGTGAACAACTTTTTTTTTAAATAATGCATGGACCTTGTGTGGCCTACCCCAAGTGTTTTAAAAATAATAATCTTCAGACAAATCTACCAGTTGGAAAATATTCCAAAATATTATCTTAAGATTCCAAAATATGATATAAAATACAAAATAATAACTTTACATAAAGATTGCATTTTTGCAGGATCTCACTTAGAATTTGATGAGTTTTAGTATTATTTTGCAAATAGTAATGTTCAAAATTAAAATATAAAGAGAAGTCGTAAATTTGTGTAACGGTATTATTGATCTGTCACTCAAATTTAAAACATAACTTAAACCATATTTGTTTAACCAATATCAAAACTGATTGATTTTTCGAATTCAAGCAAAAAAAACTCAAAATTTCCGCTCTACTGACTTCTTACAGCAAACCCCACAAACGGTGCCAAATGTAGCCTGTAAATCCATCATTTTTATCCTCCATCAACCACAATCTAGTTTGCGATATTAGGCGGAAAAACTATCAGAGCAGGATGGCTAGTGGTGCCGTCCAATCGACTGCTAGTAAGTGCACTAAATATGCGCCCAAGTGTTGGCAGTGAATTCAACCGTGTCATTGACTTAATTACTCACTCTCAGACTTGGCTTGGCTCAGTTGGTCTTCGAGTATATCAGACGCGTGCCTCAGCTGTTGGCCACCGGCAACGGGCTGCTTTATCGTTATTACTCTCACTAGCTGTTGATTACATAATATTATGCGCGCAACTGACTTTAGCATATAGTCGCCGCCGACGACGCTGAGTAAACTCAGATGCAGTTTTGTACACAGCCTCCAGGTTTTTTTAACGGTTGGGTGTCTCACATTGTCGATCAGGTGTGAACTTTTTGGGCTGCTGCTCAAATAAGAATGTTTACTTTAGGGTAGGACCATGCTTTCACCTGAAAATTTTAATAAATGTTTCACAATGATATTTATTGGAAAAAGGTAATTTAATTACAATTTGAGGAAATACGCTGAAAAACAAGCCTCTTGGCTAAACAAAGTACACTACTATCAATCATCAATATCTGCCTCAGAGTCAAAACAAACTCGAGAAAATCATGGTACCGGAACTGGAACGTACAGTGATGTGTGGAATCATAAATATCTAAGCAATGGGTAGAATTGAAGAAATTTTAATGACCGTCTGCTGGTTGCCTCCGAGATACACGCCGTCTGGATTACGTCTCTATCGGTCAATAAATGGTGGTTATTTGTGCTGACTGGCGGACAAACCAACCTCGTTGGTTATTTTTGAGTTTTTTTTTTATGTTTGGAGAGCAATTTTGAATGTCCAGACATTTGAATATTTGAGCAAATAGTGGCTTTGGGCTTTATCAAATTTGGGATAAAAAAGTCCATCTCGCTTTAATATTGATATTTTTATTATCTTTTGTCTGAATGTTGATAATAACATGTCTCTGCAACCTTAGCGCAAGAGAGCACAGATGCATCGAATTGTGTTAATCAGTTTGCGAAGATTTCATAAATTAATAAACATGAAATTGTATTACCGTCAGGGGGGTGACCATAGGTCAAAAAACGATACACCTCTCGTAATTTCTTACTTACAAAAACAATTTAAACAACATCGAAAATCTTTCAACGTAGGTTTGTTCTTAGATAGTTTACTAACATTTTTCCAAAATATGGTGGATTTTGATGAACACTACCTTAAATGCTTGAAAATTGACCCAATCTCACCCCTTAGAGGGTGAAACTAAAATGATGCTCCAATACAACGATATGGTAAAAACAAGTCATGAAACAGTGTTTCTTGTTCGAGGAAATCGGATTGACATGCTACAATGTTTGGAGTGGAGATTTTCAAACATTTAGGTAGTTTTCGAGCAATTCCAACAAAAATATTAGAAAAATGATTTTTCGAGAGGTAATTTTTGGCCAAAAACGTACCTCAACTTTAGACAGCTGCCGAAATAACAGGATTTGTTCCAGGAACGAGATTTTTTCAGCGAAGTCTTCTTAAGATGTCCCCTACACAACCCTTTAAACCAGAGGTGTCCAAAGTATGGCCCGCGGGCCAAACGTGGCCCGCGAGGTGATATTTTGTGGCCGGCGGACCCATTTTGAATGATCATGTAAAATGGCCCGTTGACCACTTGTAAAGTAATTTTATACTTTTTCAAAATTATGGATTATTTTAAGCTTTTATATGCTAATCTTTTTTATTTTTTGTTAATAAAAAGAAACTTATGATTTATCAATATTTTGATCCCCACTTTAGGATACAAATAATTTGTTCAAAATATTTTATAATTAAAAAAACTTCACACGTTTCAATGTGAGTGAAACTGGTAAATATCGTCAAAACTTTCATCAAACATTTTTAGAAATATCAAAAAAACGTTCAAGTTTGACTCAGGTAGAATTCTGTAATAGTTGCAAAAATAAAAGTTTTCTCACCCTCACCCTCAAACTTACATTGCACTTCCTTAGGGATTCGAACTCATTACAGTTAGATAACAAATCTGATTGACTATCAACTGATTCAAGCAGACAAAATGTGGAAATCGGAGGATCAAGTTTGCAGCAAATATTTTACAAAGCTTTCGTCGATCAACCCACCTCTCCACCATTATTAAAAAATTGACTCGAAAAACCAGGAGCTTTTTTTGAAAATAATGATTGCAGGTTAACTATACGGATGCTTAAAACATTTTCTAAAAGATTTTTTTCATTGAAATGATGAAGTTCTGGATCTCAACGATTTTTCAATAGCCACACTTAACTTATAGAAGAATTGTTCAACATGTAATGTCACCACAATTTTCGAAATATAAAAACAAAACTTTATTTTTATTTTTTTTGAAAACACAGGTACATTCAGCTAAGAACTTTTTTTTTTCAAATACCAGAAACAACAATACCGATAGAAACTCGTTATTTTGTGGTTTCTATTATTTTGAAAAGACATTTTTTTAAATAACAGAAATGTAATCTTTTACATTAAAATAACTTAATTTATTTTTTTAACAACCTTTTTTTTGTAAATTTGGCCCGCAAGCTCATTTGAGCTTCAAATTTGGCCCGGCCTTCATAAACTTTGAGCACCCCTGCTTTAAACAGAATTCAGTTTCATTGAGAAGCATCTGAAAAATGGTAAAATCTAGAGCGTCCAATTTCCCGGGGTTACAAAATTCCCGAGAAACGGGAAATTTTCAGCAAATTTCCCGGAAAATCCCGGGAATTTCCGGGAAATTTGAAATTTATCGAAATTTGTTCTGATCCTGGTATAAATAACTATTAGGGTGGTCCAAATCCGGACTTTTTTGGGGCTACCCCCTGAAATCAAAGATTGACCCATCACTAGGCTAAATTCCAAATTTGAGCTCATTCTGACCACGGGAACCCCTCCCTCCAATCGCTTAAAGTTTGTATGGGAAAAATCGTCAAAATGTATGGAGAAAAGCAACTGTTTTACTTGTTTACCTGTGGAAGGCGCCATAATTATCCGATTCTTACCAATTCTCAAATGTAGAACCTTCATTAAATTTAGAACAACTTTCCCGAAGACACCATGTTTTTAGGATTTTTTCCCGCTAAGTTGTTTGCGCCCAAAACTGACCCTTTTTGCGCGGCCAGCTGTAAGGGGCTACCTAACAACGATGTTTATTTCCAATTCGTACACGCACGTGCTCTCTCTCAGGTTCAAACTCTCTCACGAGCTTGCTCGCCTGCCTGCCTGCCTGCCTGTTTACCAACAAGCGCGCGCTGTTTCTCTGCTTGGACTTTTGTCGTCGTCGTCGTTTTCGTTTGCTTTCCGCCGCGCTGCGTTCTTGACATGTTTATTATAATGTTGAACTAAAATACCAGGTTTGTTTTTGAGATATAAAATTTAATGTAATATGTGATCAACAAAAGATATCATATTATAAGAGCGTGAGAAAGAGTACAAATTTGATGAAGTAGTTCATCCATGAATCGTCATCTGTTCTGATCCAAACCTAATTGCAAAAGTTTTGGATTTTAATTTATCTGCTTTTGTTACAAGAAATACCATGCAGTTTTTTTTAGATAAAAAAGGAAGGAATTTTCTTTATATTTTTTTTTAAACTGAATCCAAATGAGTATCTTAAAGGAAGGCCGCAACTGCAAGATCTGAAGGTAGTTAACGATTGTCCAGAAAGAGATGTTTCCTGAATCGAAAAATTTACAGGTAAACTGACAAAAAATGATAAACAGTTGCAATATTTGTTGCAGGGTGTCTAGGAACACAGAAAGAAATTTCCCGAAAGAATCAAAAAATAATTTTAGAGAGTATGAATGAAAATTTGCAGCAATAATTGTAAAATTGCCTTGATTTCTAGAGTTTTTTTTTAAAAGGACCAATAAACTATTGTCTTTCATATGTTTATAGGACCTAATAAAAAAAACTCTAGATTTGTACTAAGTATATTTTTGTTAAAGCAAACTACCTAAAGGAACAACATTTATATTACCTGAAGAGTTTTTTTTTAAATAATTGAATCATTATCATGTTTCTTTAGCATATACGAAAAACTGCGTGTAATGCTTGGAAAAACAAACAAACCCTGTTCTCATGACATTTGCTGTAATTTTTTAATCGAGCCTAAGCTGTTTTTTCTTTAAACTATTTTTTTCAGCGCAGTTTTTTTTATTTTTGTCATAATTTAAGAATTTATATGCTAAATATATCTCAAAAGAATCCTGCTATTTTAGTTAAAAATTATAATAAACATGTCAAGAACGCAGCGCAGCGGATAGCAAACGAAAACGACGACGACGACAAAAGTCCAAGCAGAGAAACAGCGCGCGCTTGTTGGTAAACAGGCAGGCAGGCAGGCGAGCAAGCTCGTGAGAGAGTTTGAACCTGAGAGAGAGCACGTGCGTGTACGAATTGGAAATAAACATCGTTGTTAGGTAGCCCCTTACAGCTGGTCGCGCAAAAAGGGTCAGTTTTGGGCGCTAATAACTTCGCGGGAAAAAATTCTGAAAATATGGTGTCTTCGGGAAAGTTGTTCTAAATTTAATGAAGGTTCTACATTTGAGAAATGGTAAGAATCGGATAATTATGGCGCCTTCCACAGGTAAAAAAGTAAAACAGTTGCTTTTCTCCATACATTTTGACGATTTTTCCCATACAAACTTTAAGCGATTGGAGGGAGGGGTTCCCGTGGTCAGAATGAGCTCAAATTTGGAATTTAGCCTAGTGATGGGTCAATCTTTGATTTCAGGGGGTAGCCCCAAAAAAGTCCGGATTTGGACCACCCTAATAACTATGTTGCAACAAAATATTATAAAATAGCAACTATAATGATCAAAATAAGTGTTTGGTTCCATTAATGCCTAGGCTGCTTGTAAAAAATACAATTTCAAGAAAATATATAGAATTTTCTAAATATATAAGCTGTCTTTCAATTCTCTCCAAAATATCCAAAAATAATGATTAGTATTTTGTATTGATAATAAGTAGCTAGGTATATTTGTTTAATCCCAAACAGTGAGTAATATTAATCCATGCTCCAAAACGATAAAATTGCTTTTGAATACGTCTCTTTGAACAGTTAGAAAGAATACACTCAACCCCCGGTGGTTGGTCACTTTTTAGTTTGACAATTTTTTAGTTTGTACCCCGTTGGTTGGTCAAAGTCAAACTAAAAAGTGACGAACTGTCACTTTTTACAAGGCGCTCACGCACACTATCAAAACAACGTTTGATAGTGTGTGTGAACTCCGTGTAAACGGGGTGTCAAACTAAAAAGTGACCCCGTTCGTTTGACAACAGTTGGTGTCAAACCGTCGAGGTTTGAGTGTATGTTAAAGAATAAATTGATGACTTAGCTGAAATGAAAAAAAAAAATCATGCGGCATATATGTTTTTCATGGCAAAACATTAAAGTGAAAAAATAATAATAAAGAAATTGTGTTTTTCATGACAAACATTTTATCCAGAACAAATCTTACTGGTTAAATCTCATGAATAAATATATAAGCATTGAATTTACCTTAAAAATCTGCTATTCAACAATTTTTATGTAATCACAACTCCAAGGTTTCAAATGTTTGAAGCGAGTATTTGAAATATGTTTGCATTTTTTTGGGCACTTTTTATATAACACGAAAAAGTTTTTTTTTATGATTTTTTAATGATTCGGCCTAAAAGAAGACTTCGATTAAAAGAATTTTCATAGAACAAAAAGTTGTTTAGTAGTTTCAGATTGAAACCTTACGCCCTTGGTAGCTTCAGTGCTCTATAAAATCCTCTTAGAGATATTTAATGATACCAATTCAATTTTCTTTAAATTTGGTCATGGTAAACAAAACGTTAAAAATCAATTTTGATCTTGGCGGGAAGAGTTACCTTATTTTCAAATGATATAACAAGAATTTTCGTTTAAAATGCTTACCAAAATTTTAAAAGTTTTTTTTCACTTCTTATCTTATATCGTAATTTTTGTTGCCCAGCAAATAAACAAGATCTATTCCTAGTTGTGAATGCTTCAGAAATTAATATCATCTGAAATAAATCTTGACATAAAATTTACAGACGAACTGATAAGTTCAATAAGAATCGTAAATTGAATTTAATAAAATAAAATTTAGTTCTTTCATTATTTTTTTGTAAGTTCAAGAAAATGTACCACAAAGTTAAGAAAATGTATACTTTCGCTTGAATTTTGGGAATTCCCGGGAAATTTATAAATAAATTATAAAATTATAAATAAATTGAACGCTCTAGTAAAATCTGTAAAAAATCACTTTGACCCAATTCCACCCCCAGACCCAATGTCACCTCCACTGACGGTATGAGTTATTTTTTTAAGTATAACTTGAGATATTTTTTTGGCCGGGTCCGGAGGCGCAGTGGTTAGCGTGGTAGCCTCTCACCCCAGTTAGGCCTGGGTTCAATCCCAGACGGACGCGGTGGCATTTTTCGAGACGAGATTTGCCTGACCACGCCTTCTATCGGATGGGGAAGAAAAACGTCGGTCCATTTGCGTAAAAGAGGTTTTGAGTGACTAACCACACATAACCTTCGGACGCCTAGAAATGAGCAGAAACTTGCAACAGAGACCACAAAAGACCTGGGGGTCGTTAAAGTGGATTGCTTTGCTTTTTTTGAGATATTTTTTAAGGCTAAAATATTGATTGCTATGTGAACTTAGTTTCATTTATGCTGTTTTCAATAAACCTAATATTTCACGGATAGATCAAAATTTAAAAGACTTCACTCTTTCCGTAAATCGTAAAAATTCTTTGTTTTATCAGGTGGTTAACGAATAGGGCTACAAATTAAAGTTTTAAAGTGTTTGTCCCTCGGCTCCAGTAAAGGTCAAGAGAAAGGAGGGACTAAATTTCATTTTTTTTTATGCAAAACTATCACAAAATGCTTTATACATTGTTACAGCTTCACCTCTGCCAAAATTTTATAAAATATCTTTTTTTTTTCATTTTTTTTTTCTTAAAGGCTGTATTCCAACCGAAGCTCAAAAAAAAAGTTACGCTTAGAGTGCCCTTTTGAATTAAAAGTACAAAGATTAATGTTAAAAAGTTAGCTTCGATCTAAAAATTCGCAAAAGAAAACAATTTTTCAACCAACCTTTGATATTTAAAAAGCATTGGAAAGAAGAACTCTTAAATTTTTAGAAAATTTTAATGTTGGAAGTTTGACTTGTTTTATGTGACTTCACTAATGTTTTTAAAAATGTATTTTTTCTGGGATAAAATTTGGCTGTGTTTTTATTAACATTTTCTTTATTATAAGTAAAAATAAGTATCCAGTAATTTTTGTAGTGTCCCAAACTATGCGTCTGTGCATTTTTTTTACAATTTAAATAAATGATAATGGTGCCATTCTATAGCAGAAAATGTGAAAAAACATTTTCTTATTTAAAAGTGACTGTAAAAACATGAAAAAATTAGAAAGGAAAAATGTAATGATAGGAGATGGTTAAATAAGCCAAATACTACCAAAAACAAACATAAATTAAACAAGATAAATGCTAATAAACTACTAAAAATATTACAAGAAAAACATAAAACAAGAGAAGTAATGTTTTTCGTAGAACAAAAGATGCTCTAGATGACTTCCTGAACACGGAAAAAAAATCGAAAAAAAATGTGGGCAGTAGAGGGTTAACAGAGCACATCAACCAGAGTTTTTGGCACCGAAACTTCTGTTACTCGCAAAAAACGGTTCCCTCTCGCCAGAAATGGTCGATGTTTATCGCAAGCTTGGGCAAAACAACGGTCGAAAGAAGTATTGTGCGACCATATGCAGATTTTTGGGAGTCTACCTTGTCGTTCTTGAAAGTGTTTGTATGTGTGCGTAATTGCCGTGTGCGAGTCTGCGTTTTGTTTACCCGACCAGATTTGCTAATTTTATGACACGATGCTGTGAGTTGAAGGTAATTCCAGCGATTTATTTGGTATATTTTTTCAATTGATGAACTGCGCGGTGCTGGAAGTGTAAGTGTGGATAATCCCGCAAACAATTGAGGTGGGAACGCGCTTGGTTTTGGTCAAAGTCAAGGTTTTGGCCGAGTGTTG
Organism: Culex quinquefasciatus; assembly: GCF_015732765.1. Classification (NCBI taxonomy): domain Eukaryota; kingdom Metazoa; phylum Arthropoda; class Insecta; order Diptera; family Culicidae; genus Culex; species Culex quinquefasciatus. Next base: position 92,786,081 of record NC_051862.1, on the reverse strand, counting down.
CTTCCTTCCGGAGTGTTGGGACCATTGTTTTGATTTTCGCTTTTTTTGGCCAGTACGATGGTGTCACGCGATACGCCAAGTGTCATTGAATTGGTAAATTCCGTTTAACGCAACTTGGCAGCATAATAACCATAAAAGTAAACAATTGAGAGATTTTCGAAGCTGATATCAGATGGGACTAAATATACAAACTACCTGTCAGATTCAAGCCATGGAATGACACCGGGTTTACGGCACAGCTAGAATTACTTCAGCGCAATGTCGCATATCAAACGACCAAACTCGTGACAGTTGAGGCGTGGAGTTTGTTTGCATAGAACCAATAAACAAAACTGTAACAACAACAGGGAACGTTGGGCAAACCGACTGGCAAAGGTAATTCTAGCCGATGAGGGACCGGTAGAATCACGATTGATTGGCGTTCCTTCGAAAGTGAAGTCATCTGACAGTTTGCACGTTTCGATTTTCAGGTGAAATGTGACTCCATCGACAAATAATTACGTACTAGGTGCAAACAAACGCTGGAAAAAGGTTCCCTCAGTGTTTGCTGACTTGGCTCAACTCCTTCGTAGTTATAGATAAACGTTGTTCGGTGATTTGACTGGTTGTTATCTGTTCGAGAAGTAAGTTTTTTTGCGATAGCTTAGTGCATCCAACTAGGTCGAGCAAAACTGTTAAATGCTACCACATTAAACCTTAAATAGAGGACTAGTGAGAGTCCAGATGGTGACGTGACAATTTTTAGAACCATTATGTCAATATTGAAACCATTTTGCACAACGTGATAGCGGCTAGATAAGTCTGTCTGCCGTACAACTGCTGCTTTGGTGACAATCTTTTCCGTATTTTTTCTCACTCTCACACAGTATCGAAAGTTGCAGCAAATACGCACAAAATGCAGCAGTAGTAGCTCTGCGATAACCCGGTTGTGTGAAATGGCCAGAGATTGAATCATGTATTAGGCCTGATTTTTAGATTTTGTTTTGTATTTCAAAATTGAAATAAGACTGTAAAATTTGACTTTCCGCCTTCTATGGTATAGGTAAATTGTATTATTGTACTGAAACTTAAACCAGAATATGAGCTCAATTGGACGCAAACGACGCAAAATGGGCGAAAAATCCGGGTTTCACCTAATCTAATCTAGTCTAATCGAACACCTTGTGGTTAGATTACGCTTTAAGTTCTACTGCGTTGCATTAACCTTAGATACAGATTCTGTGAAAGGATCTCATTTCAAAGTTTCAGCAAGGAAGTAAGGATGCGTGGACATACCGTACCAAACGCAACCAATCAGTTGTGGTGTTGAGTGTAAGTGATTCTAAAATTTGTTTTTTAAAAATGAACTTAAAAAACTTGAATTCTAATGTTGTTGCAAGATGATTGCAATCGTATTAACGCGATCTCCTGTTCTTCCTCAAGCAGTTTACAACTTTTCTCCTGCAAATAAGGCAAAACAAGAACTGCTCTCGAGAGTCAACTCCCGGTCCGGCAACGAGGTTTAGCCCACATCGGCCAAGTACTTTGCCAGCGTGAACCGTTACTTGGCTCGTCTCGTCTGTGTTGTGTTGTGACGCGCAATTCGCTATACCCCTGCCAAGTTTGTGCGACTTTGTCTGCTATCGTAGATGGATTGCTAGAATGCGAACTTGTGACAGCCGCCGATGCGATACCGTATCGCCGTACAGAAGAGTGATGGTTTTAGAAGTTTGCGTGCATACATTGTCATAGGTTAGGAATAAGTTTACAATGGAATTATAAACTTTTCGGTGAACATTCCTAATTGTTAATAGCAACTCGTAACTCTATTCCTTAACTTCTTCTAATGAGCACTTGGAAGACATTACCCGTTGGCACAAGGCGAAGGTCCCCAAAGAACGCAGAGCAATTAAGACGAAGTTGGAACAGGAGAGTTTGTCGTTCGTCACCAACGAACTCACAGCAGTTGAGTGATTCACTTTCGAGCGAGATTTATGTTTCTGCTGTTTTGTAGCCACAAAACAACCAAATGACTACACCTCTCTATGACTGTTGCATCCCGCGAGTATGTGATGCATTCATTTGCATAAACTTGAATCCGGCTTAAGGCATCGATCTTCAGAAGGGATTCCGAGCTGGTACACGACATATCAACAACGTTGTCAACCTCGCCGGTGATTCAGCCATTGCGTATTTCGGTTATTATTAGCTACCCCGCGACGTGTTATTGTTGTTTTGTTGTCATTCTGACTTCCCGAACAAATGTCTACAAACGTACGCTATGTAGATGTGATCAACCGCCACATAGATTCTACCGCGAGGATCAACCTTGCCGATCGCCGTCGAAGATCGTGACGCCGTTCAAAGAGCATGTGGCATGTGTGTGTTTGTTTGCAAGAAAAACAAAAACCGGTTGTTCGAATGCTATCCCCCTCAGACAGGGCAGTGCAGTGGAGTGGGGTTTAGTCTGGCTAGAGGGGTCCGTAATTTGCGATTAATCTGGGGACCCTGCCGGTGATGATTAGTGCAGGTCGGGTTTGGGGTCCAGTAGTAGAAGGATGGAATGAAAAAAACTGGTAGCCCCGTGGCGTGGCTTCACGTTGATCGCACTTCAGCAGATAGCGTTTGGACTCTGGTGGATAAGGTTTCGTTGAGTGGAATTTAGGTAAACATTTGATAAATCGGTACGTACCACGGTGGACACTTTCAGATAGTTGACCATTATGCAATGGATTCATACGAGTGATGATGGTTTGAATGTGAATTATGAGCATAACGACTTTCACTTTTAATATGCTTGAAACTTGAAAGTGCTATACAATACCCACAAAATAACTTAGACTTAAATCTCACTTGAAATGTGCACTTGGATTGGTATTCGCCTATAATTTTTTTTGTTTTAAATAGGATTTGAAGTTTGGTTTGTAGACTCTGCCTTACTGCCAGCATTTATTTGACTAGTCTTTTCAGGGCCTTAATTGATAAATTCTGAATTGATTTTTTGTTTTTTTTTTCTAAAACAAACATGGTCGACATGCTAATGATACCTCTTACTGCATTCAATAGCGTGATTTTTACAGGCCAGACTCGGTTACCCGAAGGTTTGTATGGGATTTCGAATACTCGATTCATGATAAAAAAAAAAACGCGTTTTGTCTTGTCTTGGGCCGTTTTTTCAAAGTTTATTCGTTTAATTTTTTAGAGTTCTAAAAGAGCAATTCTTCGATTTTTTTTTGTATTTTTTAATCCGGCTGAAACTTTTTTGGTGCCTTCGGTGTGCCCTAAGAAGTCATTTTGCATCATTGCACAGTAGTCCGAAACCGAAATCTAGCGTATTTCAGGAATCAACAAAATTATTAAATTTATTCCTGAAATATTTCAGCTAAAACTTGTTTCTTCTTTTCCAACCACTAGAACATTTTGTACATTTTTGGGCTCTTCTAGACAATTGTAGAGCTTGTCAAAATGAACATTTTTATTCTTGAAAAACGAATTTTGGTCAATTCTATCAAAAGTAATGGACAAAAAACGATTTAAAAATGCTCATTTTCAAATTGAGATCAAATGAGTTAAACAAAAAAGACTTCCGAGATATTTTCAGCAAATGTACTCTAGAATATGTACTTTCAGATGCTTCTAAGAGCGAGGTCAAACTCTACCACCTTTTCAAGTTATTTACATTTCAAAATGGCGTCTTTTTCGTCGTATTTTGGCTATAACTTTCGTTTAGAAGGTCCGATTTTCGCTCTCTTGGAAGATAAATGTGTGTTTTAATAAGCTCTACAAATGTCTAGAAGACACCAACTCGCTACGACATAAGCCTGAGTTAATAAATTCAAAAAACTCGTTTTTTCATTAACACTTCAACCTTAATTACAAAAATGGCTCTAGAAACTTCCCGTTTGAAGATAGAGCTTTGTGTTCTTCAGCAAAGTTGCTCAGAATGGTGTTCCCTACAACTTTTCTGAAGACACCGAAGCGCTATCTCGTCATCCCGCCAAAATAAAAATTCTGAACCACCCTAAAATTTGGATCACTCTAATGTCCACCATACCAAAAGATACCCTGATCATTTATCCCGAAGACACCAAAGCTCTAAATTTTAACGTGTGGCCGCTATCAATTTTGTCACGCTAGATTTCGGTTTCGGAACACTGTGCATTGGTTTGTCCATATAATTTTCCATACAAACTTGGCAGCTGTCCATACAAAAATGATACATCGACGTCGTCGTGCTATCATGTCGCACCCGCCATTTTGACGTTCCGAGAAAAACGCGTTTTAATGTTTAAACCTTGAATAAACAAAAACGAAAGCACGCAATATAAACAATAACAAACACGTTTTGTTTGGCTGACCATTCTGTGCATTGTCCCGAAGTTTGGTTGAAGTTGGTTGCTGGAGACCCGAGTTATAATTAAAAATGTTTACGGTAGTTTAAGTTGTACGTGCGTCAAACGCATTCTGGCCTGAAATCCCTTTGCCCTTTGTCGCACTTACATCAATTTTCAGGGAGTGACAAGATAGCACGACAGGATTGAAACTTCTTTTATATGTAGAGTGACAAAAATTTTCGGAGCTTTTTTGGTTTTCATTGAATATCTCAGGATTGAAATCGAATTTTGGGGATCTGTGAAGTTCAAAAGATGAGGCATTGTGAGCTGCACAAAATGGCGTTCTTAACTCAATTTGGCCCAAAATGCACGTACGACAAGTTAGCACGACGGCGACGACATGAAAATTCAAAAATCTGTATCTTTTGAAGGAATTTTTTGATCGAAGACACCAATCTTCGGCAAAGTTGTAGGTATGAATAAGGACTACACTGAAAAAAATGATACACGGTAAAAAAAAAATTTGGTGATTTTTTATTTTACTTTTTGTCACTAAAACTTGATTTGCAAAAAACACTAATTTTATTTTTTTTGTTTTCTGATTTGTTTTAGGGGACATCAAATGCCAACTTTTCAGATATTTCCTGAATTGGGAAAAAAAAATCTTTGACTCAGTTATAAATTTTTGAATCAATACTGATTTTTTCAAAAATTCGATGTACCGAAAAATAAATATCGCAAATGTTTCAACTTCATTCTACGATGTAAAATCGAATTTGCAATCATAAAGTACTTAAGTGAAATTTTGATAAAGTGCACCGTTTTCGAGTTATAGCCATTTTTAGTGTCCATGTTTGCCCCTCCTTGACAAAATATTTTTGAAAAGCTGAGAAAATTCTCTATATTTTGCTTTTTTGAACATTGTTGATACGACCCTTAGTTGCATTTAGTAATTTCTTTAGGGCAGGGGTGCTCAAAGTTTTTGGAGGCCGGGCCAAATTTGAAGCTCAAATGAGCTTGCGGGCCAAATTTACAAAAAAGGTTTTATTGGAAAAAAAATTACATCATTTTAATTTAAAAGATTTAATTTGTTATTTTAGAAAAAAAAATCAATTCAAAATAATAGAAACCACAAAATAACGGTTTTCTATCGGTATCGTTGATGTTATTGTTTCAGGTATTTGAAAAAAATGTGACCGAGCCACGTAGCCTAGTGGTAACGCTCCCGCCTAGTAAGCGGCAGATCGGGGTTCAAATCCCGGCTCGGACCAACACAACTGGTGATCGTTTCTCTTCTAGATTCGATTGCTTAGTAAAGGGAAGGTAGTGTATCGTCACAAACTGGACCTTATCACGACACCTTAGGGAGGCGACCTATGGAATGTTAAAATTAACCATAACATGTTAACATTAAATTGAGAAGGAAAATTGCCACTGAATCCGCTTTGTAAATGCCGGCCCCGATACTCTTCAAGAGTGTTCCCCTCAGGAACTGGGAAAGATTTACTTTTTATTTGAAAAAAAAGTTTTTAGCTGAATGTATTTGTGTTTTCATAAAAAGAAACAAAGTATTGTTTTCACATTTCGAAAATGGTGACATTAAATGTTGAACAATTCATCTAAAGGCGTAATTTTATCTATAAATTAAATCGAAAAATCGTTGAGAGCCAGAATTTCAACATTTCAATGAAAAAAATGTTAGAAAATGTTTTAAGTTTAACTATACAACTGCAATCAATATTTTCAAAAAAAAAAGATTCAACAGAAAAAACATTTTAGCGAAAAATCATTAATTTATTTCATCGAAAATTCACTAAAATTCATTTTTTTAATAAACCCAAACATGCTCATGATTCTATGATGCAAAGGAATGCATATTTAATAAATTTCAGCTGATTGCACTTAAATTTATTTTTTTAAGTTTTGAAGTTTTTTGAAAATATATTTTTGCTTCTGGTTTTTGAGCCAATTTTTTAATAATGGTGGAGAGGTGGGTTGATCGACGAAAGCTTTGTAAAATATTTGCAACAAACTTGATCCTCCGATTTCCACATTTTGTCTACCTGAATCAGTTGGTAGTCAATCAGATTCGTTATTTAAATGTAATGAGTTTGAATCCCTAAAGAAGTGCAATATTAGTTTGAGGGTGAGTTCATAAAAGGGTCATTTTGACTTGCAAATTAATAAAGAAAACTTTTATTTTTGCAACTATTACAGAATTCTACCTAAGTCAAACTTGAACGTTTTTTTTTTAATATTTCTAAAAATGTTTGATGAAAATTTTGACGATATTTACTAGTTTCACTCACATTGAAACGTGTGAAATTGTTTTAATTATAAAATATTTTGAACAAATTATTTGTATCCTAAAGTGGGGATAAAAAATATTGATAAATCATAAGTTTTTTTTTTAATAACAAAAAATAAAAAGATTAGCGTATATATAAAAGTTTTAAAAAATCAAAATCACAAATCAAATTATTCGCTCTACAGCATTGCCTTGGCGTTCTCGATTGCGAGATTCCTACTCGAAACTAGGTGTCCGAAGGCTTGATTGTTGAGGCAATTGCAAACCTCTTTTTACACCTAAGCTTCCATCCACCCCGGGATTCGAACTGACGACCTTTGGATTGAGAGTCCAACTGCCTACCAGCGACTCCACCGAGGCAGGACCCAGGGAGACGACTCCTACACCTGGACTGAGCTAACGACCTAACCTCTAGGTTAGACCGGGGCCAACATTTACTTCCCTTCCGACGGAAGGCGTGATCAGACAAATCTCGTCTCAAAATTTGCCACCGGGACCTTCTGGGATCAAACCCAGGCCGACTGGGTGAGAGGCAACCACGCTTACCTCTACACCACGGTCCCGGCTCATAAATAAACTTTAATTTTGAAAAAGTATAAAATCACTTTTCAAGTGGTCAACGGGCCATTTTACATGATCATTCAAAATGGGTCCGCGGGCCACAAAATATCATCTCGCGGGCCACCTTTGGCCCGCGGGCCATACTTTGGTCACCCCTGCTTTAGGGGGTTTGAAATTTCCCGTTTTCAGTGAAAGCATTCGCTTTGATAGCGCAAATTTTATTATATTGTCAAAATTAGTAAAAAATTTCCCATAGTTTCAGAGGAATTTGATAAAAAAATTTAATACCAAAATAATACCAACATGTGGTGTCCTGACTTAGAAAATTTTCCACAGTTTTAAGTCAATTCTTTAGAAGGTATATCAAAAATGTTTCAAATCAATTTTGAAATTTTCCGTTTTCAATCATTTTTGAGTCATCATTTTAGCGCAAAATTAATTATTTTGTCAAAATTGGTAAAAAAAAATCTGGTAGTTTCAGAGGATTTTGAAAAAATACTGTAATACCAAAATGTGGTGTCCGACCATTGACAAATTTTGCAACTTTGCAATATCAAAACAATACCTTAAATTGGTATGACACCCCCTGGGCTTTGTCATAATGAGTGTCATAGGTTTGATGCTTGTTTGGCAAAGAGTATGATTTGATTCGATGTGGAATTAAAATCGAAGTGTTCAGTATATTGCTGAAGCTTCCATTTTTACACATGGACACCACTTCATGCTGCGAGAACCCACTTTGGCGTAGTCTCAGGGCTTAATCGATGGCCGGTAAGCTGTCATCGAGACAAGGAGGTTCTCTGATAGTGGAAATATCACATTTGTACAATGAACCGCTACATATGTGATTTTTCCCTATCTTAATATGGGTGTCAGGTTAGGATGCGGGTTTAAAAAAAAATAGTGTTTGTAGAATTTAGGATTTTAACTATAAATATCAACTTTTTATACTTTACCTTTAGTTATTTAGGGACAAAATTAGTAACAGTGAACTTAGTAATTCTATCAGAATCGGTGATTTTCATTCAAGTAGCATAAAAACCATTCTGATTTGTCAAAATTTCCATAGAGTCTTGATCAATCAATAGTGAAATGATATCGGACTAAATTCGTTGATCTGTTGAACTAACGGTTGTCGGATTATGATTGTATCGACCATTGTTGCGAATCGAGGATCTACTGGAATTCTGACGAACAAATGGTCGTCTCTTTTTCAATTCACGACTTGTAAAATATCAACTGTTATTTTTTTTTTGTTTTTTAAAAGAAGCCAGACAGGTTTTAAAAGAAACGTTTTTTTTGGTTAATAATTAAAATGTCGGGGATTTGAGATAAGAGTAGCTTTCGGATAGGTTGCTTTAAATCTTGTATTCAATTCAAGTTAGGTAGTTATCCGCAAATGAATATTTGGACTTATATGAATAATTGAACATTTTGGACTTATGAATAACACACAACTGTGCATTTATTCTAGAGTCAGATCCATACAGCGTCAGTGTTTATTTGGTCGAAGTGTACTAATTCATTGGCAGATCTGATTCTAGTTGTAATCTACGACAAGACTACTGACGGACGTGACAGGACGAGGGCCCAGTTTAGAGGTTTCGACATCAACAATGTGTGGCTGGATCACCCCCAAAAAAAAAAAAAAATACCATAAATTGGTATGACACCATATTTTGCTCTTGCATAATCCTTAAGACAAATTTTAAAGGGTCCAAGAATACCAAATTTTGGTATAGATACCAGAGAAAGGTATTATTACACATTTCCTTTGTTATTTACCCATGCTCGGGATGTCGATTTCTCAGCAACTAATGGTCCGATTTTCAATGTTAAAATATGAAACATTCGTGAAAATTTCCGATCTTTTCGATTTTTTTAAAGGGCTAAACATTCAATATTACGCCCTTTTGAAATGTTAGTCTTGATTCAAGAAAAATTTAAAGTCTTTTTTTTCTAAAAGATAAGAAAATTTCACAAAGTAAAAGGTATATTGACTACGGTAGGTCAGAACAGCAGTCTTTTGCAGTGGTTTTAAATCGGTTACCCTGACCAAAAGTGACTCAAGCTAATTCCACTGCTAGAGGACTTTGTCCGACTTCTATTCGCATGATGCACGAATTTGTAATCCTCCCACGCTATCGCAACCGCGCGCAGGTGCGTTTCCCCGCTCTCTGAATGATTGGATGACTCTGTCGCTTGCGTTGCTCATTTAAATATGTGTATTTTTAGAGATAAATTTGGGGGAAAAAAACATCTCACTCTCTGAAGATGTGGTGAGGCTCTAGGTTTGGTCAATCCATTGAGCGCGGGAAAAAAACTGCTCGGCTGGCATTGAATTTGGTGATTATTTGATAAATGCTTTTTCTACTTTTTCGGCGTGACTCGTGCCGCGTTGGAATGGGGTTTAATTGAGTGCGCGGGGGAGGTGACCAATTAATTACGAATTATGGGAACAATTTCTCGAAAGCTTTTAGGGCGGTGACGCAAGGTTATAAGCTGGAACTGTTTGACTTGCACTAAGTTTGGCTGATTTTCAGCTTGATTTTATAGTTGTATTTGAATTTTTTTCAACAATTTCAAAAACGCGACGAAATGCATTCATTAATTTAAGTTGAGCTAAAATTAATTAATTTTTTCAGACGCCAGAGATTAGATTAGATTAGATTTTTCAGACGCCAGACGAAGTGACATTCCTCGAAGGGCGTCACCGGTGCCGTTTTGGGTGCTGCCCTGCAACGTTTTTTTTATTGCTTTATTCTGTGATTTTTTATGCTCGTTAATCGTTTCAGAGAAGAACCGTTACACGGGGTTTCTCGCTGTCAACGTCACAGTGAGTGATAATGTTGGGATGATGTTGGTTTTCTTTTTGGAGAAAAACGAGAGATGAAGAGTTCACAAACCTTTTGACCCGAAGCTATCAATGTCTAGGGCAGGCTAGAGCGAGGTTAATGCTTCAAGGGTAATAAAAACTGTGACTTTTTCGTTGCTGCTTGTCAAGTGAGAGTAAAACGGGTGACACGGTGGCGAATAATGACTAATCATGGCTTTTTGTTTCACGTTTAATGGCGGTTGTTGACGTTTAGGGGCCGTTTGATTTAAGTAATGTAAGGGGTGTATGACTTGCGGAGTCAGAGTTCAGTGCTGAGGTAATTATGAGTGTTATTATTCGATGGAAATAATGATGGGGTACCTGCAGTAATTGTTGCAGTGAAATTTGTTTATACCGGGAATTTCTTGGAATTCTCATTTTCATTGTGTTTGAATCGCTGATAATATTTCAACTGATATGTATTTTATAAGTCATATACTAATTCTATGCATCTTTTTTCTTTTGCAGGTATTTATGGATTCAATTCGTGTTTTGTAAGCTCATGTAAGGTATAAAGCTGTCAAATTTTATCAAATTGCTGTTTAGGTTTTTAAGGTTAAATCAAATGGCTTAAAAAGATAAAATAAATATATATCTTCCAATATTTTATTAAATGAAATATTTCCGAATTAACATAAATTCACATCTGCGCACAAACAAGGTGCTTCAAATTATATCATCATTATCAGGCCGTTTCCCTTATTTGGGAGGAGGGTACAAAGAAAAGATGCAACAATATTGCATGCCAATGCGGTCCGGTCCGGCATCCGCACACTCGATTTCAATAAACATCTTTACAAGTGATACCGTAAATGGAGGCAAAAAATGTCTACAATCGCGCGAATCACCAGACACAAAGGGTACCAAAGGAGGACACACACGCAACCGGACGGTGGTTACATAATTTAAGTCGTCACTTTTGCAGCATCTTGTGCAAAAAAAAGCGTCCGTGAAATGTGAGTTATCTTCAGTTCAACTAACATAATTCACTTTGTGAAAGGGATTTAACCTTTTCCAGGATTGCATCAAGTTGTTTGGTTTTCTTTTTAAGGTTATGTCAACCTACAAAAAATACAGTTAATTTTACCCACATTTCACGTAAATCAAGAAACATGTTACCCTTAACCAGCAGCACGTCGTCGTCTACTTTCTTTGTACGGAGAAAGAACAAGTTTTTAATACTAGAGTACGTGCGGCAATAATTACCGCGACACAATTCTCTTGGGCTGCTTGCTTTCCACCTTCACCTTGCGTAGCGACAGAAGAAGAAGCTTCAAGTTCTGGTCGTTGACATCCGTGATACGATGCTGCGACCTGGTGTTCAAACAGACACACGAGAAGTGACGAAGCGTCACCGAAGGGACGCCGGCATCATCTTCATCAGCTGATGAACCCCTGCCAAAGGTATAGTGGGGCCGTCCACGAGTGACGTAGCAAATCTTCTTTTCGAAGGTTTTAATGTAATCCAACTAATGGACGCCCTCTTTCTCCACCGCTGAGAGATACACTTTTAAGTGGTTGGTGTAAATACCTCACTCCACCTTAAAGTCAAGAACGTCCTACACGGCGACGACGACGAGAGTGCGCTGATGTTCTGGTGTGTGGTAAAAAGTCATCCAACCGTGAATCATGCGAGCGAAACAGCCAGAATCAGCTCATCAAACAATACTGCAAGCACGGCGAATCTGCCTGAGGGCAGTGCTGCCAGAAGTACTAATTTGAATGTTGCCATTTCACGTAAAGAATCAACCTAATCTCAAAAGAAAGTTCGGCATTCTGGCAACACTGCCTCTTGAAAGGCTTAGCTCATTTGCACAGATTTTACACGTTCGTATATATATATGAGTGAACGCTGAAGAGTATCAAAAAGAAGAACCGTCGGAAAGAAGGGCTAAATGGAAAAAAAGAGGAAAAGTGCTTCTTTTGAACCTGAACTTGACGAGAGTGTAGAATCCCATTTGGCGGTTGATGTGCGTGCATGAAGTCTTTCGTCTAGTTGAAAGGACAACCAACGGTATGCTTCCACCGCATTCTTCACAATCTGAAGCAGGCACACATACGAGCGTGTGTATGTGTGTTTCAGTTTATTTGCTCTTGTTTTGCTCAACCTGGCTTTCAGAGTCGTCGTCGTCGGTGGTGAAGCCCTAACCTGAGCTCATAACTTTGTGAGTGAGTAACTTTCGGTTCGACGCTAGCGCGGTCATTACGCTCTTTATTCGTTTGAATTTGATTTCTGATTGCAACTCTGCGGATAGCAGATTACCATTAATCGTTTTGCGGTTATGCTACACCACAGCAGTCAATTTGTTGGCAGCACTATTTTGTCCAAGTCATCACCGCAGTGAGCTGAGCTAGGCCTTCGATTAGAATGGGCTTTTCCTGCTTTGGCACGATCCATCTCGCCTCGCGATGATCTGCGGCTGGATAATGAATGTTGTGTGTCAATTCCAGTGAATCATCTCAATTTAGCGAAACGAAACCTGTTTCGGACTTTCGGGTTGATCGTGGCGAGCCGGACCCCGGTCGTTGGAGTGAGATGAGTCATGTAATTGTGCTTCACCGGGCACATGCTGGAACGGATTGTTGCGGATGGTTTGGGTTGGCGAGAGATTTGTTTTTGTATTAAATAATGTGATTTTCGTGCATGTATACATATTTTCTCACTGTTGGAGAAAATCGGGTGTATTTTGGCTTATTAAGAAGCTTCAGGTGATTCTAAGTCGATTTTGATTTTATTGTTTTCATTCAGGTTTTTTTTTGTAAATGTGTAATTTTACCACTTTTCCGGTTTAGGGGAACGGTCGTGGCTGAATGGTTACGATGTTCGCTTTATAAGCGAATGGTTCTGGGTTCGATACCCATCTGCTCCCAACGAGAAAGTTCTGGACTCATTGAATTTGGAATTAATGGAAAATCATGAAAAGTTCACGGCGGGGTTCGATCCCCTGTCCTTAGGATTGGCAAGCAAAATGCTTTCCACTTAACCGTGGAGCATTGGTAGCTTGAGGAGGAATTAGACTGGTATAGTTGAATCCAAGAATCGGACAAAGAATCAAATTGAATGGAAGTTGAAAATCAGAACTCAAACAAGATTGCATGCAAGATTGCAAGCGCAGTTGAAATTGAATCTAAAAATACCTCGCTATAAATAGCCTGGGTGACTGATAGAATTCATCCAATAAGAGATGAGAAGAATTGAAAGCCACTTTTCCGGTTTAGTATAAATTGAGCCAAAATTTCATCATAAAAGCGGTAATATTCAACAACTGTGTACATTTTCCTTTAACTAGATTTTACTTAATTTACGGGCACGCCCGAAATCCATGGCTTGTTTTTCTTTCTTTTGAACAATAAGACACTGTTTTTTTGTAAAATAACAACTTTTTCAAACCACTTCAGTGCCTTTCTCATTAAATCCATTGCAATTTCATTAAATCTTAATGATTCACATTTCATTAAATCTTAATGATTCACAGCAAAAAATTGTGTAATTTTGGAAGGTTATGATGTAATTTTACCTCAATTCTCTACCAACTCACACGAAATCGGGAAAAGTTGCCCCGACCCCTCTTAGATTTGCGTGAAACTTTGTCCTAAGGGGTAACTTTAGTCACTGATCACGAATCCGAGGTCCGTTTTTTGATATCTCGTGATGGAGGGGCGGTACGACCCCTTCCATTTTTGAACATGCGATTTGATGGAGTACTCAGAATTCCGAAAAAACGTATTTTTCATCGAAAAAATACACTGTAAAATTTTTTGGAACATGTCATTTAATCGGAAATTTAATGTACTTTTCGAATCTACATTGACCCAGAAGGGTCATTTTTTCATTTAGAACAAAATTTTTCATTTTAAAATTTCGTGTTTTTTTCTAACTTTGCAGGGTTATTTTTTAGAGAGTAATAATGTTCTACAAAGTTATAGAGCAGACAATTGCAAAAAATTTGATATATAGACATAAGGGGTTTGCTTGTAAACATCACGAGTTATCGCGGTTTTACGAAAAAAAGTTTTGAAAAAGTTACTTTTTGCGTTTCTCTTTGTTTCGTCGTCCGTGTCTGTCGCGGGTGACCATGAACGGCCATGATCGATGACTACCAACTTTTTCAAAACTTTTTTTCGTAAAACCGCGATAACTCGTGATGTTTACAAGCAAACCCCTTATGTCTATGTATCAACATTTTTGTAATTGTCTGCTCTACAACTTTGTAGAACATTGTAACACTTTAAAAAATAACCCTGCAAAGCTAGAAAAAACATTTTTCAAACTTTTTTATTGTTTTTTTCGATGAAAAATACGTTTTTTTCGGAATTCTGAGTACGCCATTAAATCGGGCGTCTAATTTTACATAAAAGTCCCTTTGACACCAAATTTCTATCTCATCACCGTTTCAGGCTGCAAATTATTGAAAAACACCTCTTTTTTCGCATGTTCAAAAATGGAAGGGGTCGTACCGCCCCTCCGTCACGAGATATCAAAAAACGGACCTCGGATTCGTGATCAAGGACAAAAGTTACCCCCAACTGCTGTGTGAGTTGGTAGAGAATTACCCATAACGAAACGCGATATATATTTATTTTTCAAAAAAAAAATCATTTCTTAAAATCATCACATCACAGTTAACAATACCAAGCTTTGGGACTCGAAACTGGACCGAATGGAACAAATCCGGAGATCAAAAAATTCTCCACGTGATTTATGGATGATCCTAAATTCAGCTGCGTGTAAAAGGCCTTGGTGCAAAAAAGATTTTGCATTATTTTATGAAACTTTATGTTATATTAAACCCAGAAATATGTAGCCCATTAGTTTGGGAAACCAACTGGACCGAAATCTCAAGCTCATATATGCGTTTCTTTTTCCACTCTTCATCGGTCTGTTAGCCGAGCTGGCTTAGGCACCAGTTCACTCTATGAGAGCTGGGTTTGAACCCTATACATTACGATCGGTTTTTTTCGCTTTGCAGGATTTGATTCTGAGTCGATATTTGTAAATGAAAGTGTTTTGTATTAAATTGTAATATTATCCTGAAATATATTTAAAAAATCATGCTAAAAGCAAATTTGCCAAAATCATACCCAAATCACGAGATAAATTCGGAAAACGCCTAATCAAGCTTCCCAACATTTCCGATGGCTTTCCCTTCACAAAAATCGGGTGACAACCCAATTATTCTCGCTCACGTTCTCATCTTTATGTCAAGTCTCCAGCAGCAGCCGCCGCCGCCGAGTCAGTTAAAAAATAACGACCCCGACAACGAAGATGATGGTGGTGTCACACTTCGGGCTACTTGCTACTGCTGCTGCTAATATGGCTGCCAACTATTTACAATGGAGAGAAAAAAAGTAACTGCTGGTTAAGCAAAGAAAGAAGCTCGTCGACACCGCAACAAACAGCACACAAAAGCCATTCGGGTTCATTGCTCGCGAAACATTTGGGAAGGGTTGAATTAGAATTTGACAACTTTTCAGAGTTTGGAGGTAGAAAGATTCGCGTGATAAAATCAGGGCTGCGGAGTCGGGTCATATTTCGAACGACTCCGACTCCGACTCCGACTCCGGCTTTCTCAGATTAGCCGACTCCGACTCCGACTCCGGCTCCAGCTTTCAACAAATGGTTGGCTCCGACTCCGACTCCGACTCCGGCCTACCAACTCTAGCCGACTCCGACTCCGACTCCGACTCCAGCTTTCAACAAATGGTTGGCTCCGACTCCGACTCCGACTCCACATATTTTTAAATGTTTCAAAAGTTAGTTAACTATTATTAGTTAATTATTTTTAAAGCATTGATAAATAGGATTATTTAAGTACTCTCTAAGCGTCATGTTTTTCTAAAGAAAAATAAGTTAAGTAAAAGTAAAGTTAAGTAAATAAACGGAAAAAAAGTTTCTAGGTTACAAGTTTTATACGTTATGGACACAGAAATCAACAAATATCTTCAGTTTTAGAGGCATTTTGAGAAGAACAGTTTTGTAAGTAAATTTGGATTTATTTGCTTAACCTCAAATTTGAAATATTTTTTTCAAAGCTAATAAATTTAAATATTAAATTGTTATTTTTGAAAGAATAACTAAAAGAAACCTTAAAATCCTACATTTTGTTCTATAATTTTTTTTATTAGTTCATTTTTGTACTGAATTCTTGAGATTTGTTCAACGATAATTTGCAACGATATCAAAATAATTTAACTAAAATCAACATCAACATCAACAATCAATGATTAATTCAAAATTTGTTGCATTTCTTTTGATATTTTTTGTTAGTTTCAATTATTTTAAATGCAACATATTGATTTTCTTGTACTTAGTGATAAACAAAATGCGCATGTTGAGTTCCAAGTAAGAGATTGTTATTATCGTTGATTATTTGTTACAAAAGTTAACTGTCAGTGACTCTTTTTCGATTTGCAAAAACAGTTTTTACCTATTTTTAATCTTTTTATGTACCTCGTACCAAGACATATGCTATCGGGGTAAAAGATGACTGTGTGTGTACTTTTTTCAGAAATAACTGGATGAAATTTGGTCAAATTTTAATTGAAAGGTCACATAAATATGGGCTAAATGAAGCATTCAAGAATCAATTAGATATGTCTGACTACATAACCAATATTTTTTTTATTATTTTTTAAATTATGATACTACATACTTGGGTAAGAGATTGTAATTTAGTGATTTTAGTGTAATAACACAATTAGAGCTTTTCAATCACAATAAAAAGCTTCAAAAACACAATGGCATCTGATAAATCAATTAAAAATATAAGATGTTTTGTAAATTAAGCTGTTCTATAGGAAATACTGAACAATAAAAAAAAAACATTTTTTTTTGTTGAATTAAAGATAACTCCGGCTCCGACTCCGACTCCGGTATATCAGAAATCCTCGGCTCCGACTCCGACTCCGACTCCAGCTCTTAAAATTTAGCCGACTCCGGCTCCGACTCCGACTCCAGCTGTTAGAGTTTTGACGACTCCGACTCCGACTCCGACTCCAGGTCCCCAAAAAGACCCGACTCCACCGACTCCGGCTCCGACTCCGACTCCGACTCCACAGCCCTGGATAAAATAACGAGATTCGACTTGTTCAGAAGTTGGGCCAGGGACCGTGGTGCCCTGGAGAAGACGGCAAAAAACGTAATTCTCAAAGTTCATAGAACTTATTACCCGCGAGAATGAGCATTATTCATTTGCTCGACTGGGTTTGAGTGTTTGAGCGAGTATTCAAAATCCACACACATACGGGCCTCCGTTCTACCTACCTACGCCACTTGACATCCTCGGGACAGACTGATGATACCGGCTTATGGCATCAGTAATCTGGTCTAATTAAGGCCCCGGAGTTGTTCGTGTTCACCTTTTGGATAATGTGCTCTAACTTTTTGGGTGGTAAAGGAGATTGTTCTAATTAGAGTTAAGTACTCTCAAATCTGAAATTGTTTTCACGAAGTTTGTACCATATTCTACTTGCTATACGAACAAGTCGTAAACCCATTTAACAAGACTTTTATTTATTTATTTTAAATCGTTCGTTCAACGCTGGAATGCGAGATGAAAATTGTGCCCGTACGTCATTTCATTGGCGCTACTTAATATTTCACATCAAATAAACTTCAAGAGATTAATAAACTATGCTGGAATCACTCTCAGCGGGTGCAACAATAAATAAACCTGAAGCTAGGCACAACTCGGCGACCGCAGTGGCAAACCCGGGGACGACCGTCCTGCATTCCAGCAGTCACACTCAGAACGGCAGCAGAACCCCAAAGTGCATCGCAGAGCAGCAAAAAGCATAACTGCCGCTAAGCTCTCCGCTGGGAATATGGCGTGGCGTTCTGTGGAATGAAATTGGTTTCATCGAGAAAATTAAACTCAGATAAATAAATAATAGATTTGACCCAGTTCTGTGTCACTTAGTCGATGGGCTGCCACTGCCTTGTGACCATTTATGCACTCGCTGGGTATTGTTTTTGTTTTGTCGTGTTTTGCAATATTAAACTCGATTGTGGAGATAACTTTTATGGCAGATGGACGATGGATTGTTTTATTAAATTTGGACCTTTATTAAGAAAAAAATGTAGTTTTACTTGATTTGAAGAGATTAAGACGTGATAATCGTTTCAAATCATTCGATTGTTAGAACTGTTTATGTGTCTTAAGGATTGTAATATGACTCAAATGACTTTCCCATATCATCGTAGCTCGGAATGCATGGTGGGTGACCGTTACAGCTTGATTCAAGTCCTCCCCATAGCATCGCCACTCAGAAGGCATCAGACACCAAGATAAACCGTTCAGTGTCGGACAATTTTTTCTTTATTTCGTCGAACTGCATACCCGAGCAGGTAGAAATAACTGGAAAAGTTCAAGATCTGTTATTGTCAAATAACCCTGCAAAGTTAGAAAAAACACGAAATTTTAAAATGAAAAATTTTATTCTAAATGAAAAAATTACCCTTCTGGATCACTGTAGATTCAAAAAGTACATTAAATTTCCCATAAAATGACATGTTCCAATTTTTTTTACAGTCGAGTAACGGAAAATGACAGAGTTTTTTTTTAAGTTTTTTAGTGTTTTTTCAATGAAAATACGTTTTTTTTTTGAATTCTGAGTATGCCATCAAATCGGGCGTCTAATTTTACATAAAAGTCCCTTTGACACCAAAATTTCTATCTCATCAGGCTGCAAATTATTGAAAAACACCACTTTTTTCGCATGTTCAAAAATTGAAGGGGTCGTACCGCCCCTCCGTCACGAGATATCAAAAAACGGACCTCGGATTCGTGATCAGGGGCAAAAGTTACCCCTTAGGACAAAGTTTCACGCAAATCGAAGAGGGGTCGGGGCAACTGCTGTGTGAGTTGGCGGAGAATTACCCACATAAGATCAGTTCAATAACAATTTTTAGACCAAGTGTTGCGGATGTTATTATATTTTCTTCTTATTACATGACTTTCTGATAACAAAATTAGACAGGACTTGTTATTGAAATGGCCTCCATTTTGTTATTTTCACCTGTCCGGGTAGCTTTTTGGAGGGCACCGGTATTGACTAATAAAGCAGCAAACTAAAAATCATACATGACTTGGAATCAAAAAATGAAAACCAATACTGCTCAATCAAATCAAGTTTATCGATAAAGGTGAAATAATAACTCTTGTCCAAGATTCCCAATCCATTCAGAGTCAATTACCATTTCGTTGGTATTCAAATGGCTTTTTATTCGTTTCTTAGCCCGATAGCAACAATGGTCGGCCTAATTGAACCTCAAGAGAGAACTCCCTCCCCACCGATCATTAGCATTCAAATCGTCGAACCGCGACACATTTCACCGCCACCAAATTTGAGCTGGGTTGAAAAGCGTTCATAACAAAACATCAGAATCAGAAATCAGAGGAGAAAAAAACGAACGAATCAGTATTAATGTCATCGGATACAACAGTTACTTTTTCGAACATGCCGCATATTTACGTGTACGTGTCGACGTTGCTGCTGCTGTCAATTGCATCCATAAAATCATATCAAAAACAGTGGTCAAGTTTGTATTGTACCTGTCGTCGGGAGCAGCGCGCGAGTTTATGCTGATGTACGTGTGTACATTCGAAACATGTGCGAGCTGCCCCTATTATAGAGGCGGACACACAAACACCGTCGTCGTTGTGTTATTTTGACGCACGTTGCACTTTGGCGGTTCGGCAGAAAACGCATTTTGATGTAAATAAACGGGGAAGTTGCACGTTTTGTAAACAATAACAAGTGTCCGCCAATTTTGACATGGTATTCAGTGTCAATCCAAATTTTTGTTACGGACTTCTTCTTTCAGGGCATGTGATTCAAGTATCTAATCACACTTTGAATGGTCACGAGGCCCCGAGGAAACTGCATTAAAGGGACACTTTTAGCAATATTTGGTCAAATTTCGGGAATCAATACCGAGGACAACATTTAATATGACGTCGACATTTTCAAGTATGTTTTTGTCATTCTGGTAATGTCTATGACATAACTATTTGCAGATGTTTAATGTAGTAAGCAAAATGAAATATTAATGTCTGATTTTTGTCGCACATGCGTTAGAGATAAAATTTAAATCCTGTGCTTTCAAATGTCAAAATACAAATCACACAAAACAAAGCTCATAAAAATCAATTTTGACCAAGAACTGAAATTTGCCAAGATTGCACAACGGCTCTGCATTTTCCATCATCGTCGCACACGTTCGTGTGTTTCTCGTTCGGGATGCACGAGACCTAAAGTGGAACACACGCACGACGATCGGCCGAAGCAGCAGCAGAAATCAAAACACTTTACAGTTAATTGGTCGTCAATCATCGGTTGGTTGCGATGCAGCACTCGGCAGCCGCGATGCGATCTAATAGGGATGGTTTTCCCCTTTCTCGTTTGTTTTCAACGTCAGGGAGAGTGATTTTAGTTTGACGCGGAATCGCTCTATAAACAATAAGGTTGGCCCATTATTTGGGACAGCGCACCACATACTCGTTCCCGGGGCATTTTGAAGGGTTTTTGATGGCTATCGGATGGATGTTTTATGGTTTCGTACGTTTTGATACCGGCGGAGAGTTGACAGCGGATTATCGTGTTTTGGTTTTCGATTTCAAAGTTCAAATTGTTATTGTGATATGCATGTCTTCCTTTCACTGCTTTCGTTTTTTGACGAAAACGTCGCGTTTTATTGAAGCTTCAATTTGGATTCAGCACAGTCATTTTTGGGTGTGTTCCAAATTTTGGAGTGAAAGTGCATGCATGCTGTCTACAGCAAATATATGAATAATTCTTTAAAATTTCCCATTTTTAGTATGTCAGAAGAATAAGTAGCCATTTTGCATCATTACTTAATATATATAATTTTGCATACAAAATTTGCATGATAATGTTCGAAAATTTGTATCTTGTGAAGCGATTTTCTGATTTGGCGTGATGATCGGGACTTTTCAGGAAAGAAAATAAGTACAAATGAAACAAAATTTTACATATTCACTATTCAGTGTCATTTCTCAACTCGTGATATCTCGGAAACTATTGGATCGATTTTGAATGTTAAAATATTAAACATTTGAGAAAATTTCAGCCTTTTCTATGAAAATAATGTTATATTTATTTATGGAATTCAACTGGTAAGGTTTGTTTCAATGTTTTTAAAATTTAAACATGTACTGGCCACACAAGGTCCAAGCACTATTTTTGGAAAAATGTATTTTAAATAGTGTTTAAAAAAATAGTTGCACTGAATTTTTTTTTTATTTTGAATTCAGGGGTGATTGAATGAATGACTGAATGAACAATGACTTTCAAAGTCATTGTTGAAATTAGATTTAAGGTGTTCAAATTTTATTTTCGCGACAAATGTACCATTACAAAAGTTGCTGATATAGTTTTCAATTAAAAAAATATATCAACGTGTACCCCTGGGCTTTGTCATAATGAGTGTCATAGGTTTGATGCTTGTTTGGCAAAGAGTATGATTTGATTCGATGTGGAATTAAAATCGAAGTGTTCAGTATATTGCTGAAGCTTCCATTTTTACACATGGACACCACTTCATGCTGTGAGAACCCACTTTGGCGCAGTCTCAGGGCTTAATCGATGGCCGGTAAGCTGTCATCGAGACAAGGAGGTTCTCCGATAGTGGAAATATCACATTTGTACAATGAACCGCTACATATGTGATTTTTCCCTATCTTAATGTGGGTGTCAGGTTAGGATGCGGGTTTTAAAAAAAATAGTTTTTGTAGAACTATAAATATCAACTTTTTGTACTTTGCCTTTAGTTATTTAGAGACAAAATTAGTAACAGTGAATTTAGTAATTCTATCAGAATCGGTGATTTTCATTCAAGTAGCATAAAAACCATTCTGATTTGTCAAAATTTTCATAGAGTCTCGATCAATCAATAATGAAATGATATCGGACTAAATTCGTTGATCTGTTGAACTAACGGTTGTCGGATTATGATTGTATCGACCATTGTTGCGAATCGAGGATCTACTGGAATTCTGACGATCAAATGGTCGTCTCTTTTTCAATTTACGACTTGTAAAATATGAAATGTTAATCTATTTTTTGACGTAGACTACGTCTTTGTCGAAGGTACTGGGGTGCCATTCCAAAAAACCCGGGCCGAAGGCCCTGGATTACTGCGTCATCCGTCAAACGCTTATATCTTCCTTCCCTCTAATCGAATCAACACGATTTATGTTCCATTCGATTCGAAAATTATTCAGCAATTTGCTATAAAACTTTCATTGTTGGCAAAATAGTTTAACTATTGAAACAATTGAATGTTTTAAAATGTTTTCAAAATGCAGAGATTTTGCAAGCAAAATGAGCGCTTCCCACTCACGGAGGGGAATGTCAAGTACCTATTTTGAGGGGAAAATCATCCGAGCAACGCGACCGAGTGTCGGTCGCGAAAAAGGAGGGGAAGTAGCGGGCCGAAATCATATATAAGAAAGTGCGCCAGTTTTCATTACAACATTCACGTCTCAGACGTCGGACCGGCAGCAGCAGCAGAAAAGCTCAGCCCAGAGCAGCAGCAGCAGGAGAGAGACCAGAGCAGCAGCAGCAGCAGGAAAGAGAGGGACCAGAACTGCAAAAGAAGTTCGCATCGCCTTCTCGTCGTCACCTTCACCCAGTTGCCTCTCGATGGCCGGACCGTTTGGATCTTTCGTGGTTGCTGTGGTTCGGAGTTGCCCACCCGGGACGAGGCATCAACAAGATGAGGCGCGCGCCTGCTGCCTTCCGCCGAAAAGCCTTTCGTGGGTCAAGCCGTGGTTGTGAAATAATCAGGACATCCAACTAGCTCGTCGCATTCGCGGCGAGCGCTTCTGAAAGAGTTACGTCGTATCCAATTCCAAACTGTTGAAAGAGTTGCCCTCATCCCTCGTCCCACCCGGGACGAGGCAGCGAGTTGCAATAATTTCAATTTAAATTTCAGGAACAAATCTAGAGTTTTTTTTGAAAAGGTCCTATAAACAAAATTTTCAATTTTTGCTTTTTGGGTGTTTTTAGAACCGACTTGAGTCAGGGGTATACAAAAACACCCAAAAAGCAAAAAGTGAAAATTTTGTTTATAGGACCTTTTCAAAAAAAACTCGAGAAATTTTGGTCTTCGGGGGCGACGGAATGCACAGCTTTCTGAGGCTGCTCTCGCCCCCAACCTCTCTACCCTCCCCCCTTTCTGCTCTTAGCTTTCTTGCAAAAAATCATCCAATGCTCTCGTTTACCTTCAAAATCAATAATTATGTATTGATTCATGCCTAGAAATGCTAAAAGTTTATTAATCTTTTTAATCTTATTGAAAATTTCAAAGAATTTCATTTTTTCGAAAGTGTCAAAAGTTAAACAATTTGCTACCCGATTTGATTCTCACCAAACCCACACATCTAAACTTTACGTAGTCTACGCCAATCCGGTTATGTCTGTGACATAACTACTTTGACTTTTTTTGTTTTTTTTTTTTTTTTTTTAAGAAGCCAGACAGGTTTTAAAAGAAACGTTCTAGATTTTTGGCTATTATTAAAGAGTACCTTTCGGATATGTTACTTTAAATCTTGTATTCAATTCAAGTTAGGTAGTTATCCGCAAATGAATATTTGGACTTAAATTAATAATTTAATAAGTTGGACTTATGAATAACACACAACTGTGCATTTATTCTAGAGTCAGGTCCATACAGCGTCAGTGTTTATTTGGTCGAAGTGTACTAATTCATTGGCAGATCTGATTCTAGTTGTAATGTACGACAAGACACTGACGGACGTGACAGGACGAGGGCCCAGTTTAGAGGTTTCGACATCAACGATGTGCGGCTGGATCACCCTACCAAAAAAAAAAAATTAAAAAAATATATCAACGTGTATATTTTGTTAACCAAGTTTATGAGCTTTTTATCAACGTACATACAAAAGTCAGAATTTTGCCTCAATTTTTTATAAACTTGCTTTGTTAATAAAATTATCGATTCAAACTGCGTTTTTAACTGAATTCGAAGCATGAATTAAAAAATTTCTCATTTTATGTGAATCTTGTTCTACTGAAAATGCTTATACATTTGGAGATTTTTAAATTATGTTTCAAAAACACATTTTTCAATTAAAAAAATATATCTACGTGTATTTTTGTTAACCAAGTTTATGAGCTTTTTATCAGCTTTTTATTTGTTTTTTTTTTTCGTTCTGTTGAAATGAAATGTGTTACATTTTTTTGTTATGTGGCAATGAAATGTGTTTATTAAATAATTGTTAATGACATAAGTCTTAACATCTAAGACTATTTTTTCATAAAAGAAACAAAGATAATTATTGGTGACTTCAAAACTTTTTTTTCGTAAAATCGCGATAACTCGTGAAGGTTAAAAGCACCCTTTATGTTTATATTACAACATTTTTGTAATTGTCTGCTCTACAACTTTGTAGAACATTGTTACACTCTAAAAAATAACCCTGCAAAGTTAGAAAAAACACGAAATTTTAAAATGAAAAATTTTGTTCTAAATGAAAAAAAATAACCCTTCTGGGTTAATGAAGATTCAAAAAGTACATAAAATTTCCCTTTAAATGACATGTTTCAAATAATTTTACAGTGAAGTAACGGGAAATAGCAGAGTTTTTTAAACATTTTTTGTGTTTTTTTGATGAAAAATACGTTTTTCGGAATTTTGAATACACCATCAAAACTGGCGTACAATTTTACATAAAAGTCCTTTTGACACCAAATTTATATCTCATCACCGTTTCAGGCTGAAAATTATGAAAAACCTCTTTTTTCGCATGTTCAAAAATAAAATAGAATAGAAGTAGAGAATTACCCATTGACAACCTGTTTTGGATGCCGATGGGAAAACTAGTATCCAAAAAAAAGTCTGGAATACATTTTCAAAACAACCTATGTGCTATTGATTTCCTGTGCAGATAGGATCCATTGAAAATTTAATCTAGATGTGAAATTGCCTTGACGAATTTTCAATTATGCCAATAACGAGCAGTAGAGGTCTTGTTGTGATTAATAAAGTGATGGATCATTCATAAAACACGTCTTCGTCTTTGCATTTATGATTAAAAATGGAAAAATAAACGCTATAAATTTTGTTTTTGGGTAACTTTTCTTGGAGCCCCAGTTGTCGGATCCGTCGGATCAATAAAATACAGAAATTATTTTTTTATACATTTGGTCAGCTTTTGAAAAGTATTGTTATCAGTCGAATACTTTCAATTACTACACACAAAAAAATATTTCCGAATGTTACATCATTTATGATGTAACACTTTTGCACGTCATTAAACATTTAAATTTAAATGCAATTTGATGTAAATTTGCAACAAATTATATGTAGATTCTACATTGTAGAAACATGATTTTATGTGTGATTCAACCGTTTACGTCGAATCTCAAGTTTACATCAACTGAGTTTACATGTGATTCATTTTTTCCATGTCGAGTAAATTCACATTTTTTTTCTGTGTATGTCAGTACATTTTTCAACCTCCAAGGATGATTTTTTTTCTGTATATAAACAAGTGATACAAACAAAAAAATAGGTAGAGAGAGTTACTGATAACGAGTTTGGAAATACCATAAAGCACAACACCATCCCTAAAACTATTCTCAATATTAGACTCTAAAAAAAGGCTTCATTCGTTCACCTTTGCTCGCCATCAGCATATCGTCGCCATCGTGCTAACTTGTCGTACGTGCATTTTGGGCCAAATTGAGTTAAGAACGCCATTTTGTGCAGCTCACAATGCCTCACCTTTTGACCTTCACAGATCCCCAAAATTCGATTTCAATCCTGAGATATTCAACAAAAACCGAAAAAACTCCGTGCATTTTTGTCACTTTATATATGAAAGTAGTTTCAATCTTGTCGTGCTATCTTGTCACTCCATGAAAATTGATGTAAGTGCGACAAAAGGCCAAAGGGATTTCAGGCCAGGAAAGTCAGGATGCGTTTGTCGCACGTACAAGCTAGACTACCGTAAACATTTGTAATTATAACTCGGGACTCCAGCAACCAACTTCAACCAAACTTTGGGACAATGCATAGAATGGTCAGCCAAACAAAACGTGTTTGTTATTGTTTACATTGCGTGCTCTCGTTTTTGTATATTCAAGGTCAAACATTAAAACGCGTTTTTCTCGGAACGTCAAAATGGCGGGTGCGACAAGATAGCACGACGACGTCGATATATTCACAAAACACACACTCTCACAAACTCTCAAAATTATGTTTGACCTTTTTTGTCTGGTTCGACCTTGTCTTATGTGTTTGTTTCAGTTTCTGTGTTTCGACAAAGTGGATACATAAGAGATGGAAACACTGTCTGGCAAAAAAAAACCACACTCACGAAGAACTAAGGGGAGCCATTCGATCCCATGTGCAGCATATGTACGGCCAACTTCACGGTACACACGAAGGAATAAAAAATAAATAAATTCATTCGAGCTCCGGTTCGACCAGATCGGGGAAACACTAACACTGTTCAGCTGATGCTGGGCGCAATATTCTGTGTTTGTTGATTGTTTCCCCTCCCGCAAGGTTTGTTGAGGCCACTAAAAATTGGAACTCACGTTTGGGTCGGCCAAACCACTTGCCCACTTGGGTCCACGATCCTAAGAAAGAACAGGAAAAAGGTAGCACGTGTTGAACAACTTACTCATTCTCATGCAACTGAGCGCGGATATCTCAGAATGGAAATCTTGCTTCGACGTCGAAAAATGGAAGCTTTCTCGAGGTAATCGAGGTGGTGCCGAATTAGCCATAGTGTGAGATGAAATCGGCAAACAAGTTTGACTCGGGCCAAACTCCTACCTTGAAGGCACGTTCGTGCAATTGTTAGAATACAGTGAATCGTATCGGGGGAATCTTGACGAGTTTGTTCATTCGAAAGGAAATTGAAGAAAAAAGTTTTGCTTTCAAAGTTGTTTTTGCTGTTAGAATACCTTAAAAGTCTTTCAAAGAAACAGAAAGTTTTGTGAAGCATGATCGAGGTTAAATGCGATAAAAAGAAAACTTTCCTCATTTTATCATGAACTATCAAGTTAGGAATGGTTCCAACGATATCAACATTGTACCAGCGACTCGCAGACACTTTTCCCACGCGCGTAACAGATACGTTGGAATTTCGTAATAACGCAAGAAGGCAACCATGCGGATGGAAGTAACTTCAGAAACGCATTTTTTCATACAGAAAAAAAATCTCCGTGACAAGGTGAGCACTGTTTTCGCACGATGCCCTTAAGTGACTCGATTTCACCTTCATTGTTGCGCCAGACGATTGTTGCACATTTTTGCCAATGGGTCACAGCCAGTGTCGAGTCGAGTCTTTCTCAAAAGTCGTAAACAACAAACAGATATTCGCCGCCCTTCTTTGGAGTTGACCTAGTGCATAATTAGTGGGTGCCAACATTAGGCACGTAGGCACACACTTTACAGGTGATTTCCCAATCGATTCACGTGGTTGGAGTGAAACTGTACCTTCAACTCACGCAAAATTGTCTTACGTTACATAGATTTAGGTACAAGTTAGAATGAATGATTTTTAAGATACTTTGAAAATCTAAAACGGAAAATTCGAGCCAAACATTTGATTAGGGCACAAAACCAAAAACCGCGATTCGAGAAAATCGCTGGCAAAAAGTGGACAACTTGTTTCAATTCCTATTGTATAAAAAAAATATTGTATTCCTATTTAAAAAGAAAGCTTGACTGGTTGTATTTTTACTAATGATACGATAAAGCACATCATTAGCCTCCACCCTGCTTAAATGCTTCTTAATTTATGTTGATTTTCGCAATAAAACTCATAATTTTTAAAAATCTCGTTATTGGGCCCTTTTAACTTTCCAACTGTTGTTCATAATGGGCCCTTTCTAAATGCAATTTCGAAGAGAACTGAAAGGGCACAAAGCGCTGTCACCTGATTGTTGTTTTTAATTATGTTTATGGGCCTTTTTGTTTAGTTAGAAATAATGAGGAATTCAGCGGAAATTTTGATAATTGGTGAAGTTTTGTGATCGAGTGGTGAAAATAAGGTATGTGAAACATAAAAATTCTTCAAAAGTGTACTGAACAGCAGCCGCGGGGCCGTATTAAATATTGTATTTCGACGAAGTTTTTTTCTGCAGAAATCCTTGGTGAAACGTAAACCAAACTTTGTTTTGAGGTGAATTGAATGTATGAAAGTTCCTTAACCACGAAAAACTAAAGAAAAAGAAAAGGGCACAATTGAACTTTTTTTCTGGTTTGGAGTGAACATTGTTATGTGCCCTTTTGTGTTTTTGATTTTTTCAATAGGAAATTGTTTGCTATCAATCTGATTCTTGGAGGGCATGTAGGGAGTTTACTAATGAATGGAATAGTGGAATAATCCCAAATGTTTACGTTTTGGTTTTGTGCCCTAATGAAATGTTTGGCTCGAATTATGGATTTCGTTCAAGTTCATTAAGTAAATAAAAAAAAGGCCTTTAAGTTGAAAAATTCTACGAGCTTTTTGAATTATGTAAAATGATCTGAAAACATGTTTGACTCAAAATCTAC
Source organism: Culex quinquefasciatus (assembly GCF_015732765.1). NCBI lineage: Eukaryota > Metazoa > Arthropoda > Insecta > Diptera > Culicidae > Culex > Culex quinquefasciatus. The sequence continues at coordinate 92,757,465 of NC_051862.1, read as the reverse complement.
ATGTTGACACTCTTTCTAAAACACATTTTGCTATATTCCATAACTCGTCGCTGTCGTGCTAAGTTGTCGCACGTGCATTTTGGGCCAAATTGAGTTAACAACGCCATTTTGTGCAGCTCCTCAAAATTGGATTTCAATCCGGAGGTATTCAAAATAAACAAAAAAAAATCCATGCATTGTTGGCACTCTTCATATGAAAGAAGTTTCAGTCTTGTCGTGCTATCTTGACACACTCTGAAAGTTGCTTTAAGTGCGACAACTGGGCGAAGGGATTACAAGTCAGAACGCGTTTGACACACGTACATGCCCGACTACCGTAAACATTTGTAATTATAACTCGGGACTCCGGCAACCAAATTTAACCAAACTTCGGGACAATGCACAGAATGGTCAACCAAACAAAATATGTTTGTTATTGTTTACTTTGCGTGCGTTTTTCTCGGAACGTTAAAAAAAGACGTGCGACAAGTTAGCACGACAGGGTCGAACTGTAACAATGTGACACTTCCATCGCCAATTCAAAGTCAATTTGATTTTCAAATAAATCACAATCAAGAACGAATCCACTGATGAATTAATGAATCTATATTTAGTGCGCGATATTCGTTGTCAATTGGCCTGGCGAGCTAAAGTTTGCACGTAAAATCTTCCATCGACCGGCTCTGCACCGTCGATTCTCCGTTACAGTATCCTGTGCTGAGTGTGCCAATCATGTGATACGAGAGAATGTAATTGCACTATGAACAAGCGAAAATGTCACTCCCTGACTCCATGTCAATTAACAATGTTTGAACAAGTCATGCGAGTTTGGAATTGGATTTTGAAAGGAAAGCTAGCTTTTTGAATTAGTACGAGCAATTACTTCAGAGTCAACAGTATACTTTCATGTTCTTCAATCACATTATTCTAATAAAAACTTTTTTTCTTTTCTACTTTCAGGTATGTTAACATTCCACAACGGTACCATTTGGCTTCCTGGTAACTATATTCGTCAATAATCTAATTGACATGAAGCTCACCCTGAACCTTGGGTTGCGCGCGCGTCAACACGACTCGCCGCCGACTCCCCTGGCAATAACAGCAGCCCTGGCAAATATGAATATGATCTCAGCTGTTAGAGCCAACCGGCTGCCGGCTTCCAGTGTCCATATGCATTTCCCAAGCCGCCCCGAGAGACAAAACCAGCAAAAATCATTGTGAGAAATTTGCATAATATTTATCGCACTCGTTTTACATATTATGAATTACTGGCCTCACAATTTGCATTATATTTCATTCCGCTGGTAAGCTCCCGCTAGTTAAGAGTTGAAACCCAGTTGAACCGACAAACAATTTTACACAATCATTTGTTCGTGCAAGCACTTGCCCACTAGACGACGTTTGGCGTCCCTCTGGGGACGGCGATCATAAGTGCTTCAACGACGACGTTCAAATGTGCACACTCGATTCTACGTGCGTACACCGTACACACACACTATCCGAGTCGTAGATAAATTTTAATTTAATTTCACATTTATCTCTCGCTCCCACTTGCGGGCATTGTCCAAGTTCTTCGGGGTACTTTTTTCTTCTTTCTGCCGCAGAAGTGGTCTCGATTTCAAAGATATGCAAAAGCTGGAGGCGTTTGGTATGCGCCAATGGGTATGGTAGTGACATTTTTGGAATATTTGAACTCTTTATGGAGAAGGAGTAGGCAGTTCAAAGTACTTTTGACCTTATATCCTTTTATGCACCTCGTTTACATGAAATTTCAATTGCTCATTTTTAATTTTCACTTTTTATAATTGAATTATCAGAATGTTGCCTTTTGAAAAATGAAATATGCATTAGAGTGTAACAAAAATGACTTTTTGGCGGGCATTCAGTGGTTTGTTCCGGTGGGCATACTGAGCCTAAATCCCAAATATGAGCTTGATTGGACGTAACAGGAGCTGGCGCTCCGCCCTTCAATTTTAAATGGGATTTAACCCGTAAAAAAGATTTTTTCAAAAATGTCACTTTTTGAGGCATTTTGGCCACCAATGCGTTTACCAAAAACATCGCTGGCGTGTAGGCCAGATCCTTGCGCATCTTTTGGTATATATAACATTGAAGTTTGGAGCATCCTGGAGCTCGGTAAAGACCTTCAAAGTTTGGCATTTTTTCGAAAAATCGGTCCCAATATGCATGTACTTTTTGGAGCCCAATCTTACTTATCTATATTGAAAATATGTCCAAATCCATCAACCGACCGATCATTGAATAGGTAATCGAAATATTTACCTTCCAAAGAATTTAAAAGCTTGAAGATTTGGCAACCCTGTTTCAAGTTAAGACCACTTAAGTAATATTTATGTACTGTTTCAAAGCCGGATCTCTCTAATCTATATTAAACCTATGTCTGGATTCATTATCCGATCTACACAGCAAAAAATCCGATGGTAAAATCGCATGCAAAAGCATGCACATCACCTTCGTCAAAATACAATTTTTGCAAATACAAAAAAAAAAGTTAGCACCTAGCACCAACAGTAAGGACTGGCGCCTTAGCCCACTCGGCCATCAGACCGATGAAAAGTTGTAAGGATAAACGCATATATGAACTTGACATTTCGGTCAAGTAGGTTTCCCATACTGATGGGCTACATATTTCAGGGTGTAAAATCACATAACATTGCATAAAATAATGCAATATTTATTTTACACCCAGGCCTTTTACACGCAGCTGGATTACTACTTTTTTAGCTGTGTAGCGTTGGATAGGTAATCAAAAGTGATATTTATGTACTTTTTGAAGCCACACGGATAAAAACCTTGTAAGCATATCTGGTAACTCTATGTTTTCGAATTTGTAAACATTGATATGTTTCCAAAATCGTCAATATTTTCTTCGATTTCAATGTAAATGTTTTCAAAATCGACAACATTGTTGTTTGAAATCGGAACAAATGTTGACGATTTTGGAAATATTTCAATGTTTACGAATTAAAAAACAAAGAGTTATCGGATTAGCTAACAGAATATCTATCCGTGCAATCTGACTTATCTGTATGAAAACAAAATAAAAGTGTTTGATTTTTAGCAAAAATGATGATGAAAAATAAGGAGAAGAGTAATTTCAAAAATTCTTTAAGCGTTAGCAAGGTAATTGACTAGGCTAAATAGGACCATCCACAAACCACGTGGACACTTTTTTGGAATTGTCAAACCCGATAGGGGGCCCATCGTGGACCATTTCCATACAAAGATAAACTTTTTTTGTATGGAGCATGGACAATCGCCAACAATATACCTTTCAAACTAATCTTATCGTCATCATGGGTGACATTGGGTCTGGGGGGTGAGATTGGGTCATACAAAAATGCTGAAATTTGTATGACCCAATCTCACCCCCAGACCCAATGTCACCTCTGATGACGGTATCTAAAGTTGCAGTTGGACAAAGTTGATTCCATAAAAAAACCATTCACGTGATAATTATTTCCGAATCTTTTGAGTGACCCATTTTTGATAGGAGGATTAATTTTTGCTATTAATAACCTCTTAAAATTTTGAGCAAATTATATTTTACGAAAAACTTGACACCGTTTGCTTTATGGTTTTCTTCATTCTTTTTTCGTTTTTTTTTTCATTTTCATTTATCATGTCTAGTTTATGTTTGTTTCTGATAGTGTTGCGCATATTTTTATAATTACAATTACAACTCGAGGCGAAGCATTTCAGCACGAGTCGTACATTTATCCAACGAGGTTCGCCGAGTTCGATAAACACGACGAGTGCTGAAAAAATCTTATTTTGGCAACTTGTTGCATAAACTACTATTTTTCAACGAGTTTCATATTTTTTTTTTGGCAATTCCGAAAAACACCCTCCAAATGGAGTTTGGAAGTCAAATGTCCATGTGTTTAGTCAATTCACCACTTAAATCAAAATAATTCTGAAAAGTATTACTTTTCGAAACAAGTGTTGAAAAGTTCAACTTTTCAGCATCCATTTCAGAGCTGAAATGTAGAACTTTTAAACATTTATTTCGAAAAATGTTTTTTTTCGAATCTTTAATTTTTGGTAGAGAAAAGTAGGCTGTTTCGTCTTTCTAGTTTCTAGTTTCAAGATTAAATTGCAAAAATAGTTTTTTTGATCACTTGTTGTATTTATCCAACACGGTTGGATAAATTTACGACTCGGGCTAAAAAAAATCTTTTTGCAACTTGTTGCATAAACTACTCTAATTATATGAAATACTACAATTTTCTTTATAGGACTTTGTTTGCTTACGATATACGACCAACAAGCCAATACAATTTAAGAAAATGATATTGACAAATTGCGAATTTCAAGTGTTACCAAAAGTAACATTTATATCACATCTTTTAATTACAGTTCTTTTCTAATTTCTGGATTGGGTAAAATTCATATATTTGAAGCCGTTTCATAATTAGAAGCTGTTTCATTCTTGTCAGAGTCGAAGGACATAAACTTCAAACATATATTTGCAACAGCCTAATCACATGGTTAGTTGTGAGCTATCATCATTTAAAAAAAAAACATGTATTTGATATAGTGAGGACGTTGTTACAAAAATCAATGTTTCGGAAAAACTTTAAAAATTGAATGTTTTATTGCAATTGAGCATTACCGCGGAAGATCAATAAAAAAGGCAGGAAATGGCCTTTTAGCTGCTGGCAAAATATATGCACACTTGCCCGAGATCGCGGTGTTGCAATAAAGTATGGACCTCACCAGCAGCCGCGGCAGCATATGAGTTATTAAAAGCTGTTATGCAATTTTATGCTCGGAAAGTGGTGCACTGGTAATAACAATTTGTACCAACCTGTAATTTAAAGCAACACGGGATAGATTTAACGCTACTGAGCTGTCGTCTAGCCGCTATCAAGAAAAGGTTAGGTTTGAAACGTTCCAAGTCATTCTCGTTGAGGGTAAACTCAAACATCCTGTGGAATGAGCACATCACTGATTGAAGAAGAATGCACTTTCACCAATCATATTATCATCACACGTTCGCCCTCACCCATACTGATCCTCAAATTGAGTTCCTCCCGCAATGGCTTCGAGAGCAGGCGAGAAACGATAAAAATGCCAGACAAATATGGTACTTACATGCAATTTAACATCATTAATAAAATAAAAGAATCATCGTCCGATTTTGGGAGAATGACGGGGGAGGAGGTTGTGCAACGCAAACGGTCGAAGAAGAGCATCCATTTTTAGCTCGGGCACCAGGCAGATTACAGCGCAGCACACCCACCACACCAACACTTTCCGGGGCACTTCTTCCACCTGTTCCGACGACGACGACGAACGTTGATGCACACGGACGTTAGTCACGTACCTTGGCCAGGTTGGATTGGATCTTCGAATTGGATGACGGTGCAATCAGGAAGAGAGCGAAGAATCCACAAAAATATCGAAAACTGGTTTTCGGATTCGAGATGCCACACTGTTATTGTGCCCTCCGGCGGACAAAGGATTTGCATTTTTTTTTTTGTTCTGATAAGTTGAGCATTTGAATAACTTCAAGTCACAGTCGATTAAATTCACTTTCGATGGATTCATTCAAATCATGTGGACGATGATAACTGTCATTTGTTTGTTTGCAAGTCTTTAATCGATGTTCTAGCCAAATGATATCGTCGGAAGTTTTCTTGGATACACAGTAAAAAATTCAATGGTAAAATTACAGACAAAATCATGCACATTACTTTTGTGAGAAAAGTCTCTAATTATTACACACAAGAATACACACTACACATAGTAGACAATTGTGTAAATTTGGAAGGTGTAATTTTGAAAGGTTGAATATTACATCTTTTACGATGTAATTTTACCCCAATTTAGACTGAAAAAGCGACATTACACCATAATAGTGGTAAAATTACACATTTTCAGAGGTAAAATTACACATTTTTTCCCCTTCCCAGATTTAATTACCAGATACTTTTCAAAATCAAATTATTCGCTCTACAGCATTGCCTTGGCGTTCTCGATTACGAGATTCCTACTCGAAACTAGGTGTTCGAAGGCTTGATTGTTGAGGCAATTGCAAACCTCTTTTTACACCTTAGCTTCCATCCACCCCGGGATTCGAACTGACGACCTTTGGATTGTTAGTCCAACTGCCTACCAGTGACTCCACCGAGGCAGGACCCAGGGAGACGACTCCTACACCTGGACTGAGCTAACGACCTAACCTTTTTTTAGGTTATTCCGGGGCCAACATTTACTTCCCGTCCGACGGAAGGCGTGATCAGGCAAATCTCGTCTCGAAAAATGCCACCGGGACCGTCTGGGATCGAACCAAGGCCGACTGGGTTACCCCTACACCACGGTCCCGGCTTACCAGATACTTTTACCAGATGTAATATTACCATGATTTTTTTCTGTGTTTCTACATACCGTGAAATGGGGTGACTTTGATAACCGAGGTGACTTTGATAGGTTTGAGATTTTTCCGCAAAACGAAGAGTACTAATTAAATACGTATACGGATTGGTTTGGAATCATTCTGGCCGTGGTACTCTTAAAAGAAGTTTTCGTAAAATTTTGAAAAGTTTTACAAGTGAGTTAACTATAATTAAGAATATGTTGATAAATAGCATTACTTTAATATTCTGAAAGTGTCAAGATTTTATCAATGAACATGATTTCGAATCGTAAAATGGAATGCGTTTTCGGATTCTTTGGACAATTTTCCACTAGGAGAAAGTTAAATAAGTTTGTAAATAATTTGTATTATGTGTTTTTGAAACATAATTAAAAAAATCTCCCAATTTAAAGGCATTTTCAGTACAAAAAATAGGCAATCGATGGGATTCAAACCTAGAACTCACAGAGATGACTGGCGTCTTAGCCCGCACGTCTATCAGACCGTTAGAGTTGAAATAAAACACGTATATGTGAGCTTGAACATTTCGGTCAAGTAGAATTTGAATTTGGCATCTTTTTTCAGTGTCACCATCGAACAATTTTGAGTAATGAGAGGGGAATCAGTTCCGGGTAGAACCCCTTCTGATAAACTTGGGACAAATTCTTGAACAAATTCCAGGAACCGATTGTCAATCGCCCGCCACAAAAACCGCTTCAAAAATACAACCCTACCTGGTCACAACAAAATTAAAGGACAGGGGAAACACCACTTTTTGCCTCAGTGAAAGGTTTTAAGCGATCTTTTTGTTTTCCTTCGTGTTGTGTCCCAGCAATTAGCGCTATCGATGTGAAAGGAAACTGCAAACCAACTAACTTTTCATTTTTTTTTTGCTTAGTCACACCCTAACATGGGGGTCGTTGAAACGGACACGGAACAGCGAAACACACGATTGACCATCATTTGTCACCGCGCAGATCGAGAGATCGAACTCATTCACGAGCTGAGACAGCCTGCGGCATTTGGCGCGGAAAGGTCATTCCGATTTCCGTGCAGCTCGAGTTGCTCTGATGGACCAATGTTGGTGTGAAAAATTGTTTTCGATTAAAGTTTTTGCCCGATTTTCGTTTCTCAGATATCGAGTGATACTTTGTAGAACAGTTGCAGACTGATATTTCTTGGTTCACAGCTTTTTAAAACAAACAACCAGTTTTCTTGTGGAGGAACTTCCTGCCATACCCCGGGGCTAGCCGTGTGTGCGGTCAGTCTCGAGGTATCACAAAACGGTTCTTTTATCGTCAAGAGTCGCCACCGTTTTCACGGGGGATTTTGCATAAAATTACAACATATCTACTGCCCCCGAATGACGTAACTAGTTGAGCAGTTGAGGTCATATTCTGGGGTGCGATTTCCAACCGGCGATTCCAGCAAGCCGCATGATGTACTTGGTCCAATTCTTATGAGCCTCGCAAATGTATGCAAATTTTCACACGCACGCCTTTGTTGATGTTATTGTTCCTCAACCGGCACCCTCCAAGACACCTCACTGAGTGTGACGGATGTAGGGTAAGCGTTCCTGATTTGGGCACATGGTTCCTATTGTTGGCATGTTTTGACCCATCCAGTCCAAAATCATCACTTTACCATCTTTTGGTAAGTTTGACCACCTTGGTGGAACCCCAAGCTGATAAATAAAACATACGTACGAGACACACTCCAAGTAGCTGAATTTTGCGATAGTGCCCGATGAGTATCTCAGTCGATTGTGTGTACGCCACTTGTGTGTTGGATAATTTTAGCACGGCCTCAAGTCTATGACTTCACACTTTACGGGCGCGCGAGTATCATTTAAATATGATCAATTTTAATTGTGCTCAATTACCGGCCGGCTGGTTTGTGCCTATCGCAAGGGGTAAGATCTTGCGTTGAACCCGTGTTTTAGATTGTACCGGTAACACTGTTTTTTTTTGTTTTCGGACCGGGAACCTGTTTGGACTAGTTTGCGAGTGGGTGTCATGTTCGGCAGGAATTGCTGCTTGGTCGTATTATGTAAATTTTTGTAGATTTAATTGACCCGATACATGACGTTTAGCACCCGAAAAGCTATATTTGAAACGTTTATTGTACTTATTAATTTGGTTTTACGGTACGGTTTATTGTACTTATTCTAAATTTTAGTTTCCTGTAATATTTTGTTTTGTTTGCGGATTGTACACTGGATTTCGTCATGTAGCATGTTTATGCGATGATTATCCAAATTCAGGTTGCCTAGGAATTGATAGTGACAAACGTACATTGTCGGCTGCTCCCTAGGGTGTTAATAAAAACAACGACTTCAGGGATACCCCCTGACTCGATTCCTTAGTAACTGTGCCAATTTTGAGCCATATCGAATAAGAAGGGTAGCTTAAGATCGTTAAAGTTGGTGAAATAAAATCTTTTCATACAAAAACGTCTTCTTTCAATAGCTAATAACTCGTCAGGGTTAACTCTAATCGTTTTGCGGTCTTCGACAAAGTTGTTTATTGTGAAATTCAACATCGGAATCTCACACTTGACAAAGATCCGAATCTCCACCGCTCACCAGAGAGACAAGGATAAGGGATTTGGATGACGGGAATTTTCGATGCTCGACTTTTCAACACGATAAGGGAAAATCTTAACGGTATCCTCAAACAATTTTTCTCTTGGTGTTGTACGGTTTTTGGGCAGATAAATAGTCTAATGTGCCACCCTAGGCGAGTGTTAACGATCGTTGGCATTGCACAGTGTTCGAATTGGCCAAGTGGTGTCTTCGTAAGCAACAACTCTTATCTTTTGAAATTATTGACATACAGAATGTCAACAAAATTCTAACTTTGTTGGATGACGTTTTAAAGCTTTCGTGTCTTGGGCAAAGAGATATACGCCATTTTTGCAAAAAAAAAAATGTCGAAAATAGTACTTTTTTTTGGAGATAACTAAAAAAATTTGCATTTTAGCGGCATACTATGTTCTGAAGAGTTGTTTATAACATCAAATTTAAAAAATATTGCCGAAGGCAGCAACATGTTTTGAGCCTTTATTGAAGAGTTAAAATAATGTTTATGTGATTTTGAGCCTATTTTCAAGTTGGCCAACAATGAACAGGTAGGCAGTTGATAGGGATAAAAACTTAGTAATAAAAAACTTCTTCGAGTGGGAAGGTGTCAAATGGCTTTGCAAACCTCCTTTGAATGGTTTTTAGTCACTTCCGATACATCTTGAGTTCTGGTTTCCACAGGGATTTAAAAAAATTGACCTCATGTCGAAACACTGATAATAAGTTTTATAAAATGTAGGAAAATTAAAATTATCAGTTTCCAAAGTGCCCAATTCCGGACAATCCAGAATTCCGGTCACACTACACACTACGGAAAAATCGTGTAATTTTCCGTTAATTATGATGCACATAACTGGAGCGTCAAATAAGATGTAAAGTTACGTCAAATTATAAAATTACACGATTTCAACAATCAATCGTGGTTGTGTAAAACTACACTACTCGCAATGCCAGTGGAAAAATATTCTTATTGAATTTGATAAATTCTTACTGGATGAATGAAAACATGTTTGTAATCATTTGTGATTGTTTTACTGTACCTCAATTGTACCCGTGGTTCCGAAGAACTTCCCAGTAACTTTAGCACGATACGATTCGGTCCACTCCACGAACTTTCACTTTTTGGAAACACTGATTATTTATTCTACCGGAACCATGTTCCCACTTTGACAGCTACAGATTCCTGCGGAATGACCCTGGTCGTTGATTCGCGTTGAGCTGCCTTTCCGGAACAGATTTCAAGAGGAGAAGTACCGCCTGTAAAGAGTAAACAAGAATCTAAAAAAATATCTGATTTAAACGAAAATACATCATATTCACCATTGCTTGCATCTGATTAATGTCCTCGTTGATTAACTGATGCAGATTCCGACCAAATATCGGAAATATTTGAAGAGAAAAGTTCCAGTCAGAACAACTTTCACGACTGTAAACCTAGCTGACATTTGTTTGCTCGACACGATTGTCATTCGTGTAACGAAGAAAGTGCGTACGATTCTATTACATCTGATGTAAAATTACATCCAAAAACACGCTCCATTTATGTGCATCAAATTTAGTGTAACATTAGGTCAAAATTTATGTTTATTTAATTCCGCATGATGTAACGGTTTTTCTTATGAATGTTGGTGTATTTTTTTTTCATTTACGTCATAACACACAGAATATTACATCAAAATGTTATTTACACGATAAATTATAACATCCAACTGGCAATTACGTTGAATGTAATATTTGCAAAAGCGTGTACTGAGATACTGTTCTAAAGTGGTCTTTTATCTCATGCAACCTGTCAAAATACGTGTAATGAGTGGTCTAAAATGTAAGAAAGTTTGCACATAACATTTTGGACCATACCGGTCTATCCGGAATTCCAGTTCTAAAAAAATAGATTATTTTGTTCAAGTGTTGGACGGGGACGGTGGTTTAGCTGTAAGCGTAGCCTTGGTTCAATCCCATCCCAGTTGGCCTGGGTCGTAAAACATCCCATCCTCTTAAAAAATCATTATGCAGTAACCTTAACCACCAATCCGGCGTACTCATATTTGGCACAGATTAAAGATTTTGCTGTAAACAAATCTAAACGAAATAAAAGGAGTGATTCCCTCGTGTCATCAAGATTAAATCTTTGCTCGGAAAAGAATATATACACACTGCCTCTTCCTTCGCACTCGCCTGCCAGTTTTAAAAATAATAACTCGAAAAACTTGACTGAATCCACATTGTAGGTTGGTATTGCTTTCCTCACATTCCTCACTTGGCAGTGTTTCCAATTTTTCTAGATATCATTCAAAATGGATAATATATAATGAACTTTATTTTCATCAACATCATCTTGTCTTTAAATTAGATCTGCTCGGTTTTGATTCATTCATTTTCCTGGTAATTTTATAGCTTTTCCCCCAACGAGAAAGGCATAAGCATAGCAAGAATCTGTCGGCCAAATCTGACGAAACGCCGTCCGTCACTGGGGTGCGGACGGCTTATCTAAATAGACTAATTAAAGAGCGCGTAAGAGCCGCCGCCGCCGCCAACACACCCGGCTTAAACCGTGCGCCCGAGTGTCCTCTCGTCAAAGATTTGTGAAACATTCTGACACGTCAAAACAAAAATCAATTTAAATTAGGGGGTTACCAAGTGGTGTATATGTAGCGCCTTACCTCTCAGTATGTCAGTGGTCTATTTCGGGCGGAAGAGTTAAGATGAAAAGTGCTGATAAATGTGAGAAAAACGTTGTGACGAAAAAACGTGTGTGCCATTGCAGTACAGGGAAGAAGGGATTTGTAGAACATGATTTTTGATGTAGCATATTCAAATCGACGTAATGACATGATCTGTATGAACTCTGGGTGAGAAATTTGAACAGAGTACAATTGATTAATTACTGTACTTAAAGTCAGTGTTAATTCTATTGCTTCCTTCAAATTTGCTGTAACTTTTTCGAACAGTGGCGCTCCTCTGAAGACACTTGCTAAACCACGTTAAGGGAACGGACTCGATGCTTCATTCAGTCATTCCGACCCATTTGTCTTCCAAATACCCCGTTCTTTCCTACCTCGGGACAGCAGGAAAAACTTTTGCCGAAAGAAAAACATGCTAGCGATTTATGACTTTGTGATGTGTGGTAATTCCACCAGAAGTTTTGCTTTTTCTCGGTTACGGCCGAAGGTCAGGAAGAACATAGAGCTCATCTTTCGCCGTGGTTCCGCCGACCGGTCGGACAGCATAAACAACAACAACTCTTCGAGGGACGATAATTTATGAATTTGGCAGCAATGTAGGCCACGCCGCATCGGTCGCTGGTCTATTTTGAGCTAAAGCATGTTTTGATGAACAATATCCCAATTTGACAACACACTTTTTTGGCTTCTGAAACCTCCAAATAACAAATCAAGCCATCTCCACGAAAGTGCTTCCCGATCAGCCTTCTTGCTCTTCACACACTGGAGCTGGAATTAAATTTCGACACGGGTCTTTCCCTTTCCTTGGGGGATTCGAAGCCACGCTCAGGAAGGATAGACGAATTTGTTCAAACTGGAACGACCCGGGGGCGCCTTGACCGCAAGTCGGTAGGAAATGTGTACCCCCCGAAACGCCCCGCGCCTCATGGGATCACGATAATGATGATCGTTTGACGTCGTCGCAGGTAAACTTTTATCGACCCAACCCGTGGTCATCGAATCTGGGTTGATTGCAATCGGGGCGAATTGGGTTGAGGCAGATTGATGAATCAGATTTTTTCTGTTTGATGGCTGTTTTTTGCGAAATGATTAGCGCGTACTAGCTGTTATATCTTAACCATAATTTAATAATCGAGCAAAAGTCTGAAGAATTACGCAGGTTGCATAGAAAAGTTCATTGATAAATCAATTCTGAATTCTGAAATAACACTTTTATTAGTTGAATTGATTGTCAAAAAGAGATAATTTCACTTATAGCCCTAAGTTTAACATTCCAATATCCCGGTGCATTGTTCCGATACGTTGTGTAAGACCCAGTTCGGACCTCATACTACTACCTCATTAGTTTCACTTTCTGCCCTTGAGCTAATGGTCATCCCGTCAACAGATATATTACCCCTGCTGCTGGACTCATAAGGTTTGTTGTTTGTAGCTTTCCCAAACACACACACCTCGTTCGCGCGAGCTATATTCGAACATTATGCAAACGCTCCGAAACAGCTGGATCCATTCAAAATGCGATCGGCCGGTCTGGGTGTTGTTGGCTTGGCCCACATCAAAAGTCCTCCGTCAGCAGGGTAAGATCAACAACATCCAAGCCGAAACCAGAATTTTAAAACCCATCGCAAACTGTCTATCCTCCTCAAGCCGGACGACCTCAGTTTTGAGTGGTTGTGGACGACTCCCTCTACCTCTTCTCCTCAGAGCATCCAAAAAAACTCCTCGATTCATTCATCCATTCAGTGCGCAGACGAAAAACACATCGCACACACATCAGATCTCTAACGGGTAAGAAGAAGTAGAAATAACACACATCTCACCCATCCGTCAGTGGATTATTAATCCATAATCTGTATATTTAACAACACTCTCCTCTCGGGCTTGCGATCGGACCGGCTGGCTGGCTTGTAACAGGCCAGAAATAGACAACCACCGACCGACGGATCGCGGAGGGGAAATCAACGCGTTCGCGTGCGTACTTGATGGACGCAGGATTGGCCATTCGAAAGAAGTAAGCGGCCCTTGTCAACGACGACGTGTGGCCAAAATGATCAACACACCGTTTAATTCATAAATTACGTAACGTGAGTTTTGAAATTTGACGAATTTTAAAAATCGTAGGGCAGTCCTTGGGTTATTCGAAGCAACGTTACGTAGCTTGTGAACGGACCCTTGCAACATAGCAATTAGTGCTTTCATAGCACATTTATGGCACATCGACTCGTCATACATTTTGCGAAGCTATATTTAGCAGTAGCCGATCTTTAGATACTTTTACTTTAATTTGAAAAATGATTCACCGTGATTCAGGAGAAAATTTACATAACATCAACATACAAGTCGTTGATTAACTTTGCAAGAGAAATAAACGACACTTAAAATGGTGACGCCAACATTCAGAAGAAGTCGTGTTTGACGTCGTGTTAACTTATCCCACGATGAGTTTTAGGAAAATTAAGGTAAACCAAACATCATTTTGTAATGCTTTACATGCATTACTTTGTAACTTTCACAGATCCTAACAGTTCTATGCGATGGACTATCTTTCAACAACATTATTTTGATAAGGTCGCTACAAAAATGTTTTTACAAATTTGTTTAATTTTGAAAAGAAAGCATTACATTGCACCTTAACATTTCGCGTACAAAAGTAGATATCAACACTTGCTATCCAAAAGGTAACGATCGGCCAAATGGCGCGCGCGCGTGATGAGTAAGCGAGCGCGACCTAACAAAGTTGGTGTTCTCGTGATGTGCCGACCACAGCCGGGGCGCACAAACGCAATGTATTGGTGAGTCAGTAAACCGGTTAGTGTTGGTCTGTATGCGAGAAAGTATGCGGAAAACGGCGCGTCCGCTTTTGTTTACTTTTGTAGTGTTGGGTGGAGTTTGCTAGGGGGCGAAAAAGTCGTGCTGGTTTAGTCGAGGCACGCAAGCGTTTGTCAGCAGTTCAGTAGTTGGTTGGGCGATCGTCGTTTCTTTTGCAACGCTTGGGAATTTGAGGATCAACTGCTGAACGGAGCATACATTCAGGGGTTTTAATGTACGATCGTTAGGTGTTGAATAGAAACGCTTCAAACAGGGCAGGCTGAAGTTTTCGGAAATATTTCATATTTGAGTGCTGCATGTGATTTTAGAGAAATGTTTCTCTACCGATAGGGAATTCTTCAAAGGCAAAAAAAGCAGCGTTATGATAATTGGGTACTAAAGCCCTATGTCAATTTTTATGTACAACGGTAAAAAACACGATTAAAAACCATTTCTGATCACTTTTTTTCATATTTGAGTGCTGCATGTGATTTTAGAGAAATGTTTCTCTACCGATAGGGAATTCTTCAAAGGCAAAAAAAGCAGCGTTATGATAATTGGGTACTAAAGCCCTATGTCAATTTTTATGTACAACGGTAAAAAACACGATTAAAAACCATTTCTGATCACTTTTTTTCAGTTTAATGCAAAAAAAAAATATTGACAAGACAACATTTTTTCGATGGATCAACTATGGTCCCCTTGGAACGAGCTGTCAAGTAGGAACTTTTCTGTCAAGAAGGACCGCGAGGATAATTTTTCAAAATTGATTTAAAAATCCATTTTAAACTCTTTGTGGTCGTACAAAGGGTCATTGTACTCAGAAAAATAAGCTTTATCGCTGTAAACAATAATATCAGCAATCTAAGCTTCATTTTAGGACCCAATTCTAGGATTACAAGCTAAAAATTGGGTCCTACGATATCTATTTACAATTTTCACAAGCTTTTTATGAGCAAGAACATCATCTCAACCCACTGCACTTTATAGTTTTTTATTGGGCAAATGTGTTTTAAAGAAATTTAAAAAAGAAAAGTTTAAAATCAACTTTCAACAGGAGCAAACCCGGCAATCTACCGAAATATCATTTTAAAATCAAACCGTTTATGAAAATAATGGGCTAATAGAAAAGCAAAAAATAAAGCATGCAAAAGAAATTATAAATTCCGCATAAATCCTTATTACAGTCCAGACTCGATTATCCGAAGTTCGATTATCTGAAGGTTTATATTGGACTTCGGATAATCGAATGATTTTAGTAAAATTTGAAAAGTACAAATAACAAAATACATTTTTTTATATTTCATCACCGCCATTTTGGTCGCCATCTTGGGTTCAAAAATTCAAAATCACTTAGGCGTAGTTTAAGGGTTATACTTAAACTCTACATTAAAAACGATACTTAATCCACCTTTAGGTGGTTGGTGCCTTCCTCACATTCATAAAGTCATTGCATTCAGTCAAAATAGCAATATTCTCCCTTAACATGTTTAACAAATCAACTTTATTACTCATTTCTTTTGATAAGGTTTTCAGACCTTCAATCTTTCTGGCTCATCGGCAAGGTCTTTTAAAAAACCTATCCACATTTGATAGGGTTGTCAGATCTTCAATGTTTTGGCTCGTTGGAAAGGTCTTTTCAAAAACTTTCTAAAAATGTAAAACAAGACGGTTTTTCTTACAAAAAAAAATTAAATAAAATTCCAATAAAAGCAGTTGCGGCGTATCTTCGATCGAGCGGACTATAAATACTCTCGGATTTCGGGCTGTTTTTCCGGACAAATCAAACGCGTGAAAGTTTACTAAAACTATATAAGCTTGCTGGGATTCCTATCTAGATATAACAAGATGCAGATTCGATTTGCATATAATCTTCTTATATCCAAGGTGTGTGCTTCAACAAGGTCGATTAACAACTAATTTACCATAAAACGTTATGTCACTCATCTTGATTACCATGCCTGACCAGTCCCACCTGTTGCAAAGCTCGATATAGGCCATAAACAGTGTGTACAGCTATCTTGCCACTATCATCAGAAGAATAGTCTCAAGTGGGTATCACTTCAAGCACACACACTCATGCACTCCAGAACCGTTGCCACCTTGCTGAATTGTACAGTTAGGGGTTCGTGTCCGATGTGCGCGGAGTACCTCCCACTTTTTGCACCCATCATCATATATTCTTTTTGCAAAAAAAAGAAACCCAACCTTATCTTGATCTTGACCTCGAAAGTCGAGCGCACCGAAAAACCTATCGAACTGTTTTAGACAGTCTTCAAACACTCTCAATTTCTGCTGCTTGTCTAAAGAGGATGCTCATCTGAGTAGTTAGCGCCGGAAGCCTCACTTACCCCCTGGTTAATTTATTCCAGCCAAAAGCCTGTCGAACCGCGAAACGAGCGTTTTAACCTCCCAAGACGGCGTGGCCCCCGTTCGAAATCGTTACGCCATGTCGCAACACCACTGCTCCGAAATCATATTAGGGCAAAATATCTCACGCCGTACTGCTTCAGATTTGTCGTTCTGTGGGGTAACTCCGGATCCGTTGAGTTGCGTTGGACTAGGTTCAACTGGTGCCAAATTACCCCAAAATCTTTGAAAACCAAGCGACACATGCGCCGATATACTCTCTCACATAGTAAAAAAAAAAGTTAGCACACACAAGTTTTGCCAAAAGTAGCAAATTACTGCCTAATGGGTGCAATTTGTAAACACTAATTGATTAGTGTGAGCGCGCGCGACAACCTGTGTCAACTCGTATGGCTTGTCGCCTGGCATCTTCTTGGCCGCGACGAGACGGCAACGAACCGGCTCCAAAACCGTCGATCTCGCCGGGGACAAGGAACGTCACTGGCAGCAATGTCCTTTCGAGTTGAGCACTCTAATTAATCGTTTGTCGGATGCAATTATTGTCGCCATACGGATCTTTGGATAAGTGCTGCCGACTTGGAATTTATGATGGATTTTCATCACAGCTTGATAAAATGATTGTTGAATACAGGTGGGACTCATTAATTTACATCTGAAAGCGAGCAACATTTTATTATTCGTTCTAACACAGATGACAGAAGAACTACACTCACGGCAACAGTCGAGAGTAAAAAAGCTTCGGATTTTATATGAGAGTATAATGGTATTCGCGAAAGGATAATGATTCGTACGTCAGTACTGACATGGACAATACTGTAAATGTACTACTTTACTGAGTCAAAAGTGTAAGGATCGGATTCTGTTATCGATACTTTTTGTTTTTTTTTTTTCTCTCAGTCTTTTTCCTCTTCCTCTTATTTTCAAGTTTTGACTTAATTGCAATTTTTCGCGACAATCATGTCCACGAAATTACCTGGTTACCCAGAATACTTCCATAAAGCGCTGTCATATACTGAATGGCTAGTTTTTTCCACCCATTATAAACCGAGTAGTTATAAGTTGAGCTGGAACTGCCACCGTGGATGTCATGTTTTTAATGTTTTTAATAAGGAAACAAGTTCATTGTAATCAAGTCTGGCTCTACTAGTAGAAACATTATCGGCATCAGTGTTGTGCTCAACGAAAAAAAAACACACACACAATAAAATAGTCGGTAAGTACAAAACAGTTTGCTCGAAAAAAACCCGCGCAAAACTACAACTGCAAAACAAACATCGCGAATTGCCGCGGCGGTGCCACCCATCAGCAAGGGGGGCGGGGGAGGAGGCGGTCGAGTTGAGTTGAAATGACTACTCGCGCGCCGAGGTTACGCAAGCGCATCATTACCGGCCGCGGGGGGAACCATCGCGAGCGAGTGACCGTTATTGTTATAATGAGTGTGCCTCCTCGTCGTGATGTACCTGATGGTGATGCTCTCCAGCTGGTTCTCCCCCCGCGCCGACGCCACTGCCGGTAGCAATTTTTCGGCTAATGAGACGACTACTCTTCACTTCCACTTTGACAAATCGGTGTGAGGCGGTGCGACTTTTTTAGGAGGATTTGCTGAAATTTGTTAAATGTTTTGGGTTGGTAATGTTTAGCTGATTTGCTCTGTGTATTTTGAACATTTCTCACTCAATCAAAATGGTATCCAAGTGGCAAGTTTGTTACATTCAATCCTGCATCCGTTTACTTCGTTTAACCGATTATTCCGGCGACTGAGCTATTCAATATTACGCCCTTTTGAAATGTTAGTGTTTATTTAAAAAAATAAAATATTGTTTTCGAAAAGATCTAAAAATTTCACGAATGTTTTATTTTTCAACATTGTAAATCGGACCATTAGTTGCTGAGATATCGACATTAGAAAATGGTGGGTTGTTTGGGTGAGACTTAGGAACATCAATTTTCCTGTTTTTTATTCTTTGCATGGCAATATCTCAGCAACTAAGGGTTCAAAAAAGCAAAATATAATGAATTTTCTCAGATTTTCAAAAATATGTTTTCCAAACAAAAGTAGGCACTAATGGGCACTAATTTAAAAAAAAATAACTGCGACTGTTTTCAAAAAAATACCTAAAAATGGATATAACTTGAAAATGGTGCACTTTATCAAAATTTCACTAAAGTACTTTTTGATTGCAAATTTTACATCGAAAAATGAAGTTGGAAAATTTTCGCGACCATTTTTTCGATTTTTTGAAAAAAATGAGTATTGATTAAAAATTTAATAACTCGGTCAAAGATTTTTTGCCCGTTCTGGAAATTTCTGAAAAGTTGGCATTTGATGTCACCTGAAACATATCAGAAAACGAAAAAAATAGAAATAGTGATTTTTGTAAATCAAGTGACAAAAAAGTGAAATTAAAATTTATAAAAAAAAATAACGTGCATCATTTTTTTCACTGTAGCCCTTATCCATACCTACAACTTTGCCGAAGACACCAAATCGAACAAAAAATTCTTTGAAAAGATTGAGATTTTTGAATTTTCATGTATCATTTTTGTATGGACAGCTGCCAAATATGTATGGAGATTCATATGGACAAACTAATGATGCAAAATGATTTCTTTGGGCATACCAAAGGCACCAAAAAAGTTTCAGCCGTATTAAAAAAATACAAAAAAAAATCGAATGAACGAAATCTCAGAGAATTTTTCCCCTGCAAGGCCATATCTCAATAACCAAAGGCCGGATCAGCGAAGTTCGAAAAGGGTTTTTTTAATTTACTCAGCGTCTATAATTATTTTAAAAAACTGCGTCATTTAATAATAACCTAAAAATGGCTTTCACTTGAAACGATGCACTTAATCAACATTTTATAGAGTTATTTTGTATTGCAATTATTATTACTACACATGAGAAAAAGACATTTTTTTTACCTCTCTAGATTTTTTTTTGAAAAGCTGACATTTTATGTGTGTTTTTGATAATCAAATTTTAGTGACAAAAAGTGATTTTGTTAATCAGCATTTTTTTCAGTGTACCTTTTTTCGGCACAGTACTCAACTACCTACATCATTGAATAATGATATGGACAAATTTATGATGAAAAATAGCGTACGGAAGGCATCTAAAAAGTTTCTGCCAAATAAAAAAATAGAAACATTAAAATTAGCAAAAAGCTAATTTCGTAGATTACTTTTGGAAAAAAATGACTGCAAATGGATAAGAAAAAATGGTTTCGGCTTAAGTGCCAATTATTCATACATTGTTGATTGAGAAAGTTTAATAGCTTAAATAAAATTACCTTTTTTGTAAGAGGAATACATTTGGTATTTACTAATGAGAATACACTAAAATTAAAAATTGCTAAAAAATGTTAAAAATCAATACTTTTTTACCAAAAAAATCAATACATACTCAGAGAAGAATATCCCGATTTTTTATTCCACTTTTTATGACTTAAAGTTTGATGAAACTGAGAAAAACTCATTTTCCACCAAATTTAAGACAGCAAGCAACAACAAGTCAAACTAAGGAAAGCGTGAGAATTTTTTTCAGCAAAAAAAAATAACATTTTTCAAAAAACTCTCGAATAACTTGAAAAAAACCTTGTCAAAAATGCGTTAAGTAATTTGTAATTGCATATTTGCACATCAAAACATCAACTTTATATTTTTCTAAAGCCACTACATTCACCTTGTAAATGCATTCACATTTTTTTCTGAAAAGTCCCAATCACTACTTTGCCGATGACGCCAAATCAATCAGAAAATGCCTTTTCAATATACAAATTTTCCATAAACCACGTGGACACTTTTCTGTAATCTAAGATCCCTGTTCCTAGAGCTAGAGGTGTTATAAGCCCCTTCGCAGCTTAATTGGAATTTAAATTGAGAAAAAACCCGGGGTCATCACAATGCAGTCATCTCGCAAACATTCGACAGCCTACCAGCTATACTAGAACAACAACTGCCCAGGTGCAATAAACAACGTGCAAACGGGCACGCAAACAAAACCTTAGCAGTGGAAGCAACTTGCCACATTTTTGCGGTTTCTCACTGCTCGGAACGTGTCGTAATTTTCCCAAGATTCTTAACATTACTGCGCGCAATTGGCTCAGGCGGCGAGAACTAGATCAGCGAATTTCTGTGCGGGCCTCCGACAGGTCGCAAGACGCGTCATTACGATGTGCGCAACCAAAGTGCAAGGTTGGCTCGAAAGTTTTGTAACAAGATCTGGTACCGAACTTTGGCGAGAGAGACGCTGACACGAACCAAATAACTCGATGATTCACGGTCATTATCGGCAGCAGAAGAAGAAACCGGATTCGCGCTCGGATGTCAACAACTTCATCGAAGAAGTCGTTTAAGTTTGCGGGCGCACACCAACACACTTATCGGTCATTGCCACGACGGTGGCAATTTTGGCCAAAAACGGGCGAGAAATTTGCATTTTATGCTGCGAAGCAAACTCGTTCTAAAGAGAACGAGCACACTTAAATGTTTGCTACAGGTTTCGGGGGACAACTTTCTAAGAACAGCACAAGCTGGATCCGAGAAAACGAAATTAACAGCAGGACTGTTTGGGATAATTGGCTAAAGTTTCGAAATGGTGTGGATTTTAAAGCGCTTGTTGGTGAAATTTGTATAATTATTCCGACCATTTAAAATTTTGCACTTTTTTATGGTATTCCCCATCAGAACAGTGTCATTTTTAGCCAATTTATGAAATATTCATGCGATTTATTGAACTCTTGATGTATTGCTTCTTTTAGTCTTTAACCAAACCAATAAATAAATCTAATAGCTGACACCACCAACCAAGGAAGCAATCCATAACCATTACCCAATTTTCGAACAAGGTCGTAACATAACTCACCACTCTGCCCTGCAGCCATTACGGTGTGACACCTCTAATATTCCTCATCGTTGCTCTAATGGCCACCACCACCACCAATCGATGCTACTGCATCAGTTCTATTTAAAAAAAAAGTCAATTAAAATAAATGGCCCAACAACGATGGCCCGTTGAAAAGCCTGCGGCCCGTCATCGCCGGCCACGTCCGAAGGTCACAACCGGAGAATCAATCAATTTTGAACGCTCAAAATAAACCACCATCTAAAAAGCCTTCACCACACACAGCTGCCGACCAACATTAGCATATTCCAACTAGAGGGTGACGATTCTCGAGAATTTCAATTTCCCGGGATTCGAGAGTTGAATTTGGCCATTTCCCGGGAATTCCCGGGACCCGGGAGTTTTTTTTTCTATGCCAATACTGCCGTTCTACGCATAATTGTCCCATGTTCAAAAAAGTGCAACTGAGAAAAACGCGATTGAAATTTTTCGACCGATTTCTGTGTTTCTACGCATAATTGTCCCGTGGGTTCCTATCCACCCTATGTGTCCCTAATCGCCCCAGTTAGCAGTTTATCACCCTTATTTGTGATTCTCTTGCTATACAACAGGTAAACAAGACATAATGCTTAGTAAAACTAATGATTCCGTGTAAGAAAATACTTGGTGGGACAATTATGCGTAGAAGTTTAACGATGGGACAAACAGACTTGGTGTTGTTTTTAATGAGTTTCCGAACAAAGTACCAAATGTTATGTGTTTTTCTTAAAGTACACGTTAAACTAAGCTTAAAAATGTCATAAAGTCAAAATCGTCCAAAACTGACATGGGACAATTATGCGTAGAACGGCAGAATAGTGGCAATAATTTAAAAGGAAATGTAATAATATTGTTTCTTTTCAATCAATTAAGTGACATTTAATTCATACTTATTATATGAAACATTACTTTCAGTATCCTCTTTATCTTAGGAACTATATCTACCTTGTGATTTTTTTCTGAATCTGCAAATACAAGATCGTTTCTTGTGCTTTTTGGGATTCAAAATTGTAGTTTAAAATGTTAACGAATCTTTATTCGCACTGAGTGATTTTTATAAAGTTTCACAAGCTTGATGCATAAACTATATTTTAGATTTTTGTGAAGTAAAAAAATAGCTAATACATAATTTCCCAGTATCGGGATATTTGGAATATTATAAACAACTACTAAAAACATCAATTTAAACTTGTTTTTTTTTTCTTTTTTAAGGTCAACTGTAAATATTCATTAAAGAAATATTTACAGTTATCAGGAAAACCCGAATGTTAACAATTGGTGTACCTTAACTTTACAAAGATTGACAGAGTGTTTTTTTTTTCTTCAAAATATGATTGAATATTGAGGTTGACGTGAAACACAAAATGACTTATTGGCATCAAAAAAGAACAATTACCTTGATACAGCGAAATTGCCCTAGGGACTTAGAATTTAAAAAAAAAACAGATCATGAGGATTGCTATGCTATGCTCGAGAGAGGATATGGAAATTGAACTTTTTTTGAATAAAAAATAAATAAAAATAATTAAAAAAAACTTTGAATTTCATTTCTTTGGTGTAACTGCTAAGTATGCTTCAAGATAAATTTTGAAGTCCAATTTAGTTTTGGCTTCTCTCAATTATAGTTATTGAAATTTTTGACAAGTTAAATTTTGAACGTTCTGAACAAGAAGATCAGAGAAGCATTTATTCGAACTTGGACATAGAGCATTGAACTTCTAATGTTCTAAACAATTTAGAATTTTTCAAATAATTTTCTGCTTTGTTTATTTAATTTTGCTTCGAAATTTATAAGTATAAAATTTCCCGAGAGTCTCGACCGAAATTCCCGGGAATCGAGAGGTCCAAAAAAGGTCGATTTCCCGGGAATTCCCGCTCGTCACCCTCTAATTCCAACGAAAGCAGCAGCAGTCACAAACCTGGGCAGTGTTGCCAGCTGCCGGGGTGGGAAAGGTGACCATCGCAAAATGAGAGCTCCCTCCTCGGTGAACGTGGAAGTATAAGTTATCTCAATTAATGGCCCCGCAGCCTTCTCTATTTTTTGTGTTTCGCGATCTTGCCGAGATCTACTCCGAGCTGCAACCTGAAACCATAACACAGTCACGCAGTTTAACTCAACGAACTCTACTCGCGTTGGTTTTGCAGAGTTCAAAGATGATGTAATGTGTTGCTGGCGACCACCTTAAAGTTGGGCCGAAGGAAAAAGTGATCGTTTTAATGCGACCGCAGCAGCAGCGGCCAAAACTTGGCCACGACCAAACCTGAAGAAAAAAAAAAACGTAAATCTGGACGCTCTAAGAAGCTGGCACAGTTCAGTTTGCGTACATGCCTACGAGAGTAAAAGGTCGGCTGATTTAATGTAAAGTCGTGAGAGCGATGGCCACAGGGATTGGCACTCCGAGGGAAGATAAGACCAGACGACCCGAGGTTTAGGAGTCAAGGAGGGAGTGTGTGTGAAATATGCTTTGGCGACGCTTGGTGGGTTGATTGAATTAGTAACGTTGTTTTCGCGCGATGGTCTCATTTTTTTTGGAACCGGCCAGTTGAACGACCAGTTTGAGCATGGTTTGCTAAAATTTAACATTACCGAGTCCGACCAGCCTCCGTAGTCTGCGAGTTACACTGCTCGACAAAAAATTACACAGTTTTTGCAATTCAGTTTGAGTTTTTTAGCGAAGATACATTGACTTTTCGGAATAAGACAGTAAGCAAGAAAGAACCTCTCTCGCTTCTCTCGCTCTTTTTTCGCTTTACTCTCGTTTGCTTTGAAGCAAGATTGAAGGTGAAAAAGAACTGCTCTTTTGATCACTGTCTTCACTTGATAACTTGATTTTTTTTCGCTTGTAGAAGTCATAAACAAGCTCGACCATCCCTAAAAATATATTTTTTTCAAAACGTCAGAAAATTTTCTATACATTTGCATTGAAGATTTGACCAATAGTAGCTGAGATAAAGCATCCGAAAGAAAATTATTCAAGAAAAGAGAGGTTTTCTCTACATCACCAAACTTTGAACTTTGAATTTTTAAGTTAGCATAAATATGCGTCTGATTTTCAAGTTAAAATAATTAGAGTTTTGTTAAATTTTCCGAGAATTTGTCTAAAAATATTTATAAAAAATTTCAAACTAAACCTCACATTTGATATGGCTGAAAATAAATGTTTTGAGGCCAATTTATAGGAAATTTTCTGAACTCTTCAAAAAATGTCAGGGATGTTCTAAATTGATCATGGCTTTTATCTAATCTGATCTAATCTAACACAAAATTGATCATGACTTTTATCGGTAAAAAAGTTACGTTATCAAAAACATTTTTGGCAGATATATCTCGAAAAAGGTTCACGATGTCATTTTTTTGTAGAGGTGGCTCATTCAAATGAGCCGCTCTTTCAACGGCTCTTTCGCTCTTTTTAAAAAAATAGTTGAAAAGGCTATTTTAAAAAATGGTGTTATTTTTTATATGTTTTATTAGACTTTACATAATAAGAAAAACTAAAAACGAGAAGATTCACTTGAAAAAACAATGGTCTAAACGCTCGATTAATTTAGTAGTTTTTCGGCAAAATTTTCCAAGCTTAGTATTTTGAAATGCTTAAATTTTTAATTAGGCAATTCCTTAATGTATCTTTACGATCAGTTGTGCAATGAAAACTAATTTGACATTAGTTTATCAGCATTGATTTTTTTTAAATAACATTTTCAATTCTCAAAAACTAATTTAGCGCTACGATTTGTTAGAAATTCAATTAATTTTATTTATAATCTTAAAAATAGTTAAAAATTTAAAAATCATTCCATCTTGGAACGCTTCATTCAAAGGACCGGAGTTTCAAAAAGAATCGCAAATCTTTTTTTTTTGAGCCATGGTCCGTTCGCTCTATTTAGTGAACTGGCTCTTTGAGCGGCTCGCTCTTTTTTTGTCCACCTCTAATTTTTTTTTGCAAAAAAATTAAAAAAAAAATATTCTGAAAATAATGTCAAAACATTTGTTTAATTTTTTCCATGTTTAGGGCTTAATGTACAACCGTTTATTTAATATTTTGAGAAATAGCTCTTCTCAGTGTTACCTAATAAGCCCCATAATTGTTCAAGCAACAATTACTCAGTTTAATTTTCAATGTCAAAAAGATTATAGAGCAATTCTCTACGAAATCGGTCTTTTTTTCTTATTTTTAATTTTTGTAAACTTTTTTGGAACCTTCGGTATGTTCAAAGAAGCCATTTTGCATCATTAGTTTGTCAATCAAATTTTCCATACAAATTTGGTAGCTGTCCATACAAAAATGATGTTTAAAAATTCAAAAATCGGTATCTTTTGAAGAATTTTCTCAGCTCTTCAAAAATATTTTTTCAAAAATGTGCAAGCATGGGCGATAATTTAAAAAAGTAAATAACTGCGACCTAAAAATGGCTTTCACTTGAAAACGGTGCACTTTATCAAAATTTCACTAAAGTACTTTTTGATTGCAAATTCGATTTCACACCATAAAAATGAAGTTGAAAATTATTTGCGACCAGTATTTCGATTTTTTGAAAAAATCAGTATTGGTTCAAAAACTCATAACTCGGTCAAAGATTTTTTTTTGCTTATTCTGGAATTCTGGAAAGTTGGCATTTGATGTCCTCCAAAACATACCAGAAAATGAAAAAAATAATAAAAATAGTTTTTTTTTTGCAAATCAAGTTTTATTTTTACCGTGTATCATTTTTTTCAGTGTAGTCCTTATTCATACCTACAACTTTGCCGAAGGCACCAAATCGATCAAAAAAATCCTTCAAAAGATACAGATTTTTGAATTTTCATATATCATTTTTGAATGGACAGCTGTCAAATTTGTATGGCTTCTTTGGGCATACCGAAGGCTCCAAAAAAGTTTCAGTCGGTTTAAAAAATGCAAAAAAAAATCGAATGACCGAAATCTCAGAGAATTGCTCTATACATTGTTAAAATTGTCTCCTTTTTATTTAAATAATTTTCAATAAATATAAACCAGGTCTAGCTAGCAAAAATATTATTTTGGGCCTCGCTTTGGACATTTTTGATTGTCAGGCTTGTTTTTGCAAATTCAAAAGAAATCTTGATAAATAAAAGTCACTTTTCTAAAAGTTGAAGGTTCAAAAAACCAAATGCCCGAAATTTTCGAAACAAACCATTGACTTTATTTCTGTCGAGCCGTGTTGTTTTTAGACAGATTAACAGATTAGACTATCGCGATCGCGAAAGTGGTCAATTTGTGTGTACCGACCCCGGGCCGACCGGGGAGTGGAGATCGGTCGGTGATTAGCACGGTATAAATGAGATCATTAGGCTTTGGCTGGACGGTTTGGGTAACCTCTCTACACTGCGGGGCGTTTAAGAAGTGAGGATCGTTTGTTTTGGTCTTCTGTTGATGAAGATGAATTATTCGTTTGTGCGGTAATGTTGCGTAACTGATGAATGGTAAGATCTAACTGTTTATCTGAAATTCAAAGTAAAAATCTGCATTTGATGTTGGCACAATCAATTTAGTAATCTACAATCTATTTTCAATCATGTAATTAAAATCGAAAAACTGCCAAAGATAGGTATGATTTCTCAGAAATAATATCTTTCAACACCAACTGAAGAAAACCTCCATTGAAGAAGGCCTCCACCAAGAAACTAGACCATTTTATGCTTTATTGGTTTCTTCAACTTTCCTGCAGACAAACTTGCCAGCGCAGGGGCAAGTGCTACTTTCGTTTAGTCAGACAAACTAGCGCGAGGCAAATAAGCTCGCAAAGAGCTCTGGTATCAGTTTCCCCCGTGGCTCCTCTTCCGCATTACTTGCCTTGCTGGAATTGATGTTATATCACGTGTCGAACATAATTGCTCGTTGTTTTCCATATGGCTCATCTTGCTGAGCTTTTTTTTTAGATACAGCGATTACGAGGAATCGATCAATAATATATGAAAAGTAAGGTTCCATAAGAAAACGATTCGCTTTGGATTTTATTATTATGAGTTTATTTACTTATTTTTGCCCTCCGGTAGCCTTTTTCATGTGTAGGCGAACACGTTGGAGGAAAAACAATGACTTGAGGCGACGATTAGAGCAACAGCAGAATACAACTAGAGTGGATGCTCAACCGTGTAAAAACATTAGAAATAAGTTTTGCATAACTTTGTCCTAGAACGAATAGTGATCCGAGTTGAACCTGGAAAGATATTACCTTTTGGATGAGAACCACCCTAATGTGAGATAGTCAGAATCGTCATCATCTTGTTGCCGTACCCTTCGTGGTCATTGGTCTCTGGTGGGCTTCTGGCCCGTTTTCGTTTTGTTTGTATATTCTGCATAATTGAGCTTCGAAAGAACAAATTTATGTTCTTTGAAAGGATCTTCATTTCGAGCCCACGGAGCTGTTGGAAGTTGGTGTTGATTTGAGTGGGTTGTTTGAATAAGTTGTTCTTTTGGAAGACGTTTTGCGGTAAATAAATGCAACCAACTACCTGTTCTGTAAATGAAAATTTAAGAAATAAAAAAAGGTTGAAGATGTTTTCTGGACAAAAACCAAGTTTCAAAATCACTTATTAGTTAAGTAAAGTACTTTTCGTGAAGGATTTGGATGTCCATAGAACAACCTCAGTTCTTGACACAGGAAAACATAAACAACCAGCATACGTTCAAATCACTTTTCAATGACACAATGTCTCTCGTTGTAAAATTCCGTCCAAAGCAAATCACTTCAAAAAGAAAGTACTTCAAAAATTGAACAATCATCGTTTCCAGCATCATCCACCCAACAAGAACACATAATATAATCGAACGCACCGTATCTCTGGGGGTTAATAAAATTTATGAATTATCGCTCGAGGGCTGTCAACTGCCGTTAGCATTGGACGTTCTTCGGCGTCGCTGCAGTCCAACGGAATCGAGGCCGATTGGAAAGGTCCCGCCACTTCTGACTGGTGGGATTGACCGGCGTGCGCTTGGAACGAGTATCAGTCAAGACATTCCAATCCAGCCGGCGATCAGATTTGTTGAGAGAAGTGTATGTGTGTGACTGTGTGCTTCATGTCAGAGGTCTCATTGGGAACGACGGCTGATTGGTGCTCTTTTTGTCACTTGCTTAAGAAACTTTGAAAAAATAATCAAAAATGTTTTTTTTAGATTTTTAATGAAACTATCACGGTTTATTAATTACACTTTAACATCGGACCCGAATGACTCTTGAGTTAAGTGGTCCTTAAACGCAAATAAATAAAATAAACACTTTAACAAGAACCAGGAAAAGGGGAAAATCTCGTATGTTTGGCAGTTTATAGATTAGGTTCTACTCTGAATTTCTGAAATCATTCATATAATTGAAAAAAAAGTATTTATTACCAACACAAACAACACTATAATCAAAATTCCATCTTCTAATATACTTTCTTTCTTCTTTTTCAGGTAAGGGGTAAAAAATATCAACATATACCGCAGCACGTAAGTTTTACTTGTGTGAATCTTCTGGAACTAACTAACTTGTTGTTCGGAGACTTTTGCAGTGTTATGCGGTACCTTTAAATCCCTTCATCCCAGTAATCAATGAATTAAAAAAATAAATTAAATAGGGAATGTGTAATTTTTGTATCTTAGGGAAAATATACCTATGTTCGTCACAGTTACTTCATTTGAACTACTTATTACTGTGAAATACTTTATGAAAACTGTAATTCGTGATCATAGTAGCAGCATAGCATAGCATTGGTGTCTACCCGTAGCTGCTACTTCGTTATTGATCAGGACCCCCAAACATTGCTCCGTGGACCACAGATGAAAAGTAGGAACCAATCATCACCCCTTCGCAATTTTCAAAGGTCCCTATCATGCTGATCAATACCGACGCCGGCCACGACCAGAGGTAAGACACGGGGAAGTGGATGGGAATGTTAGTCCGATACTTGAGTGATGGGACCGCCAAATCGACTGCGTCTCCGACAAAGTATCACATGAGTTTTGAGGGGTTAGTAAGATGGGTATGAGGCCAGGATTCACTGTGGTAGGTGATGCGACCATAAGCAATTTGTTTATCGGTTGAAATTTTAAAAATCTTAGGCAGCCGGCTGCGGAAAGATAGCTATCTAGGGATTTAAATATAGTATTAATTCGACCGCGATTCTCCAGAAATTCTCCGTCGGCGTGCCTACCGATCAACGGTGATGTAGGAAGGGCTTCATTTATTGAAATGATTATTGAAATGATATAGAAAGGGCTTAATCCAGCAATACAACTTGCTAGTCTCAAAAAAAAATAGGTACATTTTTATAGAAAACTATAAATAGAGAACAACACAAAAAAACTCATCGGCCAACGAACGCGAGTGGAAAAAAAACAATGAAAAAAAGAAGGTAAAAAAACAGAACTGCGCGTCCCGAAAAGCACCACACTACTGATGCCATTATTTAGTTATAATAGCCAATCACCCAATGCACTCGAACAGCGACACAAAAGAGACGGAAAATAACACGAAAAAACAGGACTGCGCGTCCACATAGGCACCGCACTACTGATGCCATTATTTAATTATAATAGCCAATCACCCAATGCACTCGAACAGCGACACAAAAGAGACGGAAAATAACACGAAAAAACAGGACTACGCGTCCACACAGGCACCGCACTACTGATGCCATTATTTAGTTATAATAGCCAATCACCCAATGCACTCGAACAGCGACACAAAAGAGACGGAAAATAACACGAAAAAAACAGGACTGCGCGTCCACACAGGCACCGCACTACTGATGCCATTATTTAGTTATAATAGCCAATCACCCAATGCACTCGAACAGCGACACAAAAGAGACGGAAAATAACACGAAAAAACAGGACTGCGCGTCCACATAGGCACCGCACTACTGATGCCATTATTTAATTATAATAGCCAATCACCCAATGCACTCGAACAGCGACACAAAAGAGACGGAAAATAACACGAAAAAACAGGACTACGCGTCCACACAGGCACCGCACTACTGATCAAAACTGTAATTCGTGATCATAGTTCTAATAAACCGATAATAAAAATGGGTTGAAATAGGCTAATTTTCCTAGATTTTTTCGTTACAATAATAAATTTTAAATTACCTTACCTTAAATAATTTTTTTTAGGAAACTTTTTTTTTAGCAGCGGTAGAATCTGTTATAAAATGTAACATTTTTTGTATCAAATCCACTATGACAGATTTTGATACAATTATTTCCTGTGGGTGTATCAACATTTTCCCATGATGTTTTTTTAACTTTGTGTACTTTGATCAAATATAAATAAAATGCTTTGTTTTCAATATTGAAAGTTTTAACTGAGCAATTCTCTACGAAATCGGCCGATTTCGACCATTTTTATTTCTTGTAATTTTTTATTTGGCTCAAACTTTGTGGGGGCCTTTCCTATGACCAAAGAAGCTATTTTGTGTCATTGGTTTACCCATACAAGTCTCCATACAATTTTGGCAGCTGTCCATACAAAAATGGTACGTAAATATTCGAAAATCTGTAACCTTTGAATGAATTTTCTGATCAATTTGGTGGTTTCGGCAAAGTTGTTGGTATTGTTGAGGAATATCCAGAGAAAAATAGGTACACGGAAAAAAATTCCGATTTTTTTTAACAACTATTTTTTCACAAAAACTCCATTTCCCAAAATTCTTTTTTTTTATTTTCGAGATTTAAAGATATGTTTTAGGGGACTAAAACCCGCAACTTTTGAGCCATAGAGAAGCACGGTCAAAAATTTTGCCGCCGCGTTATGAATTTTAGAAAAATAGTGATTTTTGAAAATAATCGAAATTTCATGCATAAATCTTTTTGAAAAGGTCCTATAAACTATTGTCTTTCATATGTTTATAGGACCTAATAAAAAAAAGTCTGGAAATGTAAAATTTTAAT
Source organism: Culex quinquefasciatus (assembly GCF_015732765.1). Classification (NCBI taxonomy): domain Eukaryota; kingdom Metazoa; phylum Arthropoda; class Insecta; order Diptera; family Culicidae; genus Culex; species Culex quinquefasciatus. Next base: position 92,725,889 of record NC_051862.1, on the reverse strand, counting down.
ATAAAATTGAATTTGCAATCGAAAAGTACTTTACAGATTTTTTTTATATAGGGCCCCGTTTTCAACATATATGTTGGATTTCAGCAAAATATTTGCAGATTTTCGATTTTTAAAAATAGTGACCATGAGTGACATTTCCGATTTTTTTTAAGTTCAGAAAATTGGATATAAAATTGTCTCAGAGACATTGAAGATTGGACCTCTGGATGCTGAGATACAGCGGTTTTAAGAAAAAGAAACAGGAAAATTGAAGTTTTCTAAGTCTTACCCAAACAACCCACCATTTTCTAATGTCGATATCTCAGCAATTAATGGTCCGATTTTCAATGTTAAAATATGAAACATTCGTGAAATTTTTCGATCTTTTTGAAAACAATATTTAAAATTTGTTTTAATCAAGACAAACATTTCAAAGGGCCAAATATTCCATATTACGCTTGAAAGGCTAATCTTGTTTTTTGCCTTCCTCACCTCACTGAGGCAAGGCTATAAAATCACTGGAAAAATGAACTTCTTAAATACACCTCCTAGATATACCTTCACGTATACCTATCAAATTCTGAACAAATGTCTGTGGGGATGTGTGTAGACATGATTTTTTTCCACACGATTATCTCACTGGCTGAACCGATTTTGGCCGGATCCGCCTTATTCTGTTCGTTTTGGGGTCCCCTAAGACCCTATTGAATTTTATTCTGTTTAGTAAAGTACTTTTAAAGTTATGCCATGAAAAAGTTTTTTTGTAGCTACAAAAAAGGGTAATTTTTGCATAACCTCAAAGGCCGGATCTTTTTGCTTACGCGCGAGAGTCGCGCAGCATGCATATCGCCCGGTTGCCACATTGCTTAAGCAGTGTCTGCGTCTTTTCTGGAAAAAGTCTGTATTAATTATGTTGCTGAATACATCATTTTGTCTCGACAAAGATTTACACGAACTTTTTACTGAAATATACAACACATAAGACATTGTTTACTAAGACTAGGGGGACAGCATGCAATTCCATCGTGCACCTAATGTTGGCATATCAGCACTTTTAAATTCAATTACAGCCCTCCCTTTTCTCCTCTATTTTGGAGAGTTGGTAAAAAAATAATTGAAAATTTATGTTCTGGTAAAAACAATAATTATAAAAAAATAAATGAAAAAAAAATAAAATTAAATAAAAAAAACTCTTAAATTAATTTGTAAATACAACCTAAAATACAACGTGGATGTGAGGAAGGCACCAACCACCTTAAGGTGGATTAAGTAACGTTTTTTTTAAATATTGTTTTCGAAAAGATCGGAAAATTTCACGAATGTTTCATAATTCAACATTGAAAATCGGACCATTAGTTGCCGAGATATCGACATTAGAAAATGGTGGGTTGTTTGGGTGAGACTTAGAAAACATCAATTTTCCTGTTTTTAAACCTTTGCATGGCAATATCTCAGCAACTAAGTGTCGTATCCACAATGTTCAAAAAAGCAAAATATAGAGAATTTTCTCAGCTGTTCAAAAATATTTTTTTTAAGTGGGCAAACATGGGCACTTATTTTTAAAAAAAAATGAATAACTGCGACTATTTAAAAAAAGTTACATAAAAATGGACATAACTTGAAAACGGTGCACTTTATCCAAATTTCACTAAGGTACTTTTTGATTGCAAATTCGATTTACATCGAAAAATGAAGTTTTAAAATTTTTGCGACCAATATTTCGATTTTTTGAAAATTCATAACTTGGTCAAAGATGTTTTGCCCGTTCTGGAAATTTTTTAAAAGTTGGCGTTTGATGTCCCCTAAAACATATCAGAAAATAAATAAATAAAAATAGTGTTTTTTTGCAAATCAAGTTTTCGTGGCAAAAATTTAAATTAAAAATCATTTAAAAACATCACCGTGTATCATTTTTTCAGTGTAGTCCTTATCCATACCTACAACTTTGCCGAAGACAAAAAATCGATGAAAAAATGCCTTCAAAAGATACCAATATTTGAATTTTATTATATCATTTTTGTATGGACAGCTGTCAAATTTATATGGAAAATATGGACAAACTAATGGCTTCTTTGGGCATACCAAAGGCACCAAAAGAGTTTCATCCCGATTAAAAAATACAAAAAAAAAATCGAATGACCAAAATCTCAGAGAATTCCTCATGTGTATAAGAATTGAGTCCAAACTTTATCAACAATTCGTTTTCCATCAGATTTTTCGTATGCGATATTTCCCTATTTAGGCCAACAAAATCGGTTCGCGTGTGAAACTACATTGCGTTTGAGGGAAGCATACGGCGAAGCTCGTTCACGTGTTCTTCTCCTCTCAAACAATTTCCAACGTTGATCGTATATATGGTGTCCGTGTGTGTATTTCCATTAATCGAAATGCTTTCGAGGCAAAAATGAAGAAACTCAATGGACATTAAAAAGCGTTTCTAATTTTCGTCGATTCTTTTTTCGAGAGCGATAACTTTCCATTCTGTGTGTGTGAGTTTACGAGGGTCGTTAAAAAAGATGCAAGTCCGGTCGATGGGAGAAGAATCAAGAAATTAGTCCACTTATCAGCACCGATCTTAATTGGGAAGCCATTGTGGATGCTGTGGTTGGCTCTCTTTCTGCACTTATGCAATAAACCTCGAAATAAAAATCAATGTCGCTAATTAAATGAAACAAACACCACGTCGCCTCTCAAGTTTTTAAATGCAAAAACAACACCGCGCCAGCACAATTGCGCTTTCCTTTCGAAGTCATTGATCCTGAAGAATTGCTCCATTTAGGTTTATTTTTAAAACAAGCCATTGCCCCCGATGTGACAGGCAGGCAAACTTACAACCCCCGCGTGTATTCTCCAGAACATCGAGAGCTCCCAAAGCGAAAATTTAGCACGCCGCGGCGATGGGACTGCTCTGCACATAACTCTGGCACTGGATGCTGTTGTGGTGGTTGGTTTGGCCTGGCTGGCAGTGTCGTGATTTCAGGATTTTTACATGCACCACCAACCCACCCGGGTGACTCCATGCATCCTCCGCGCATCCTGGCTTCACTCTTCACTTTTCCCCTCGATGGATCCATCCTTTTCGGAGGGAGCTGAGAATAGGGTGTCCCAATATATTTTTTAAAAAAGCTATTAGCTACAGCTTTTTTCTATCAATTATTTCAAAGCTAATGTTTAGAATGCATATCATTTTGAAGAAAAGTCACCCTAACCGTCTGCTCTGCAAGTGATACCGACGATGCACCGATCCAACGAGAAGCAAAGTGTTGAGCTCCAAAGAATAGCAGCAACGGCATTCACCGAAAAAAAAGCCATCCAGGCCAGCCTCGTAAAAAGCACCTCTCGGAGCGGAAAACCTGTTTTAATATTCTCGTCCGGCCCTTCCCCGGCCATGTCCAGGAGGACTCCAGCAGGGGACCTGTCTGCCCGATGCTCCCACTCGGGACCCTCGGGATCCAGAACGAAAAGGAAAATGGTGGATGGTTGAGCAAAATATTTAAATTCGTGAAATGTGTCCACGGGGGGAGGGGGATAATGTTGATACAGAGGCAAAGAGCTTATTTAATTTTAGAAATGATGCAATGTTGAAAGAGTTCTACCGGGGAACAGTAGAAGAAGGTAATTGGCGATGCTGGATAGGGATGATGGAGTCTAGTCTAACTCATCAAGACACATTTTATCCATAAAAGGTATCATTTTACATCTTAAATGAGAAAGGGAAGAAACTGAATCCTGATACCAGTTTAAAAATAGAAAACCTGCTTGGAAAATAAGCAGCCGCTATACAATGTCTTTGCTCGGACTCGTACCTTTCCCAGCAACTCCTGGACGATCTATCCGATCGGAGATACAATTGACTTGTTGGAAAATATAGCTACAACTGCATCTGTTCTTGCGCGGCATTCTTCTGAAACCCGAGGGCGGTAGAATAGCTCCAAGTAATGGACCATTCTCCCACGAGAGTCTTTCTTCAGCCCAGTGTCCTTCCTCTGCACATAGCACAGACACGATCGCGATAGAGACTCTCCACGTATGGCGGTCATATTCATTATCATCCGAGGACAGACTGACAAATCTTGACTCAATCCCTGGCTCGCCGTGCAACGAGCAGCAGAAGTAAAAATTGAAATCGATTAATTAGTGACCACGGCGGCATCCCCTTGACTTCTTCTAACTCCCCAACAGGTTGTCTCCGTAGAGGCCCTTTCAGAAGTCGTAATCAAAAGTCCAAAGTAGCTGGTCAGCATCATGTTACCCCGACCACTTAAGCGGCGCCCTCCATGGGAGAATCGTGCCATCATCGTCCACGCAAGGCATGCACCCGTGAAGAGCCTCATTGGAATTGACACGTCATGCGCACGTAATTGGACGTGGCACGACTTTATGGATACGACGCCGACGAGGTGGACTCTGTGACCGATAGGTCGCGATTAGTAACCTTCCTTTGGTTTTTGATGTTTGATCACCGGCCAAGTTACTATACACGCAGATATCTGCTGGTTTGATCGATCTATAGAGGCTGCCAAATGGTGTGCGCACTTTTGGGGAATATATATTTGTTTTACTGCCGAATTTGGTCATCTGACATCCCTGAGAGGGTCATCTAGATTTTTGTTGTTTCTGTTCTCCGCTGAATACGTTCTCCACTGAACTTTAACCTAGAGAAGTATAGCGTGTGAGAACCTGTGTTTTACGCGATTTCTCATTAGCGCATGATTGATGTAACGTTCTGCCAAAGTAAGATGCGTATCTAATGAGTGTTTTTGCAAGGTATAATGCTACCACTGCAATCTTAAAACTGAAATGTTCGATTCAAATAATTGTTTTGTTGCTAGCTATTATCAATTTTTTCGATATTTTCCTGTCATACCTTCTTTATCAAATATTTAGATCAGAAGAATCTTAAGAAAGTAAAATCGCCGCGGTACCTCTTTGACGTATCTTCACCCCGAATATGAGTCGATTTGTTTAACTTGGTGTCAACGATTAGATACATTTCCATAATGACATATTTCTGCCAGTTTTTGATAACACAACATTTTTCGCAGTTTAAAATACCCATTGAATTGGATTTTTTGAGTAAAACGAGTTTTTATTTTCATTTGGGTCGCAAATTACCCAAAACTCAAAAATGTTATATCTGTTCTTAGAATTTAATAAAGTAACTGTACTTTTGATTAGTGCGTCCATCCCGGGAATTCCCGGGACGAAATTTCCGGGATTTTTCCAAAACAGGGAATTCTCGAATCTCGGGAATTCCCGAATCCCGGGAATTTGTATATTTTGTCCCGGGAATTCCCGAAATAAAAAAAAACAAATTTTGTATGAAAATTCAGATTTGGTTCTGGAAATAGTTAAACAATTGAATATTTAGTAATCGATAAGAATTTTGAAACATCAAAATTTATATTCGGCAAATATCAGCATTAATTTGTTAAATGTTAGTTAACAAATCCGCATAGTGCCTGACGCTTCAAATATTTTCTATTCAATATTATATATATTTGAAAGTACTAGGTTTAATATTTACGTAAATTTATGAACTCAAATTTGAAAAAAATATTTAAATTATTTATTTTTTTCATCAAACACCAGCATCTTGAGATAATAAGTAACGAATTAAGACAGCTGTTAAAGCTATTTTTTGCACAATGTTTAGATTTTTTGATTGATTTCAACAAATTTTTGATCATAAAACTACAAAATCAGTACTCCGATTTCCAAATTTATTGTTCTAAAATTTCATGTACCTATTTAGACTGTACTCCCGATTTTCCCCAGACTCAAAAAATATGTTTCCCGTTTCCCGGGAAAATCTAAACGCTGGAAAACTTTTGCTTATTTCTTATTAATGGAAAATGGGCTTGAAATTTCAAATTTTAGAAACAAATATTAGTTCTGGATCATTCCAAATTATGTGTTAAAATGTTAGTTGTATTTGATACAATTCAAAGTCATCCCCTCTAAGAGGTGAGATTAGGCCAGGTTATATCTATGTTCTGCATATTTTGGAAAAGTTGGTATATGTTCGGTTGTTTCAAATCTAGAGTTTTTTTTAAGGGTCCTATAAACAAAATCTCACCGCTTAGAGGGGATGACTTTGAATTGTATAAAATACAACTAACATTTTAACACATAATTTGGAATGATCCAGAACTAATATTTGTTTCTAAAATTTTAAATTTCAAGCCCATTTTCCATTAATAAGAAATAAGCAAAAATTATGACAAAGGAATCTCGCAATCGAACGCCAAGGCAATGCTGTAGAGCGGATAATTTGATTTTTGGATATTTTTTTAATTCTATTTATCAATATAGTTTCAGAGCCCAATTTTTTTTTTTTTTTTTTTTTGAAGATTTGAAATTTAATCAGTAATCATAATGTCTTTTGTAACTTTTTTACGTATTTCATTAACAGACCATTACCAATGTTTCGGCAGTTAAAAATTGAACAATGCTTAGTTAAATAACAACCCGGAGATGAATTATTCAAATATTATTGTTTTTTTTTTTATATTTATTTTCCCCGCCAACTCACACAGAAGATGCCTCGACCCCTCTTCGATTTGCGTGAAACTTTGTCCTAAGGGGTAAATTTTGTCCCTTATCACGAATCCGAGGTCCGTTTTTTGATACCTCGTGACGGAGGGGCGGTACGACCCCTTCCATTTTTGAACATGCGAAAAAAGCACTAAAAAAGTTTTAAAACTCTGGCATTTTCCGTTATTTTTTAGAGTGTTACCCCCCCCCCCCCTTTAAAGTTGGCCAGAAAAATCAGGGGGCAAAAAAAAATTTTTTTTCAAAAAACTTCAAAATTGCAATGGAAATTTAAGTGCAATCAGCTGAAATTGATTTAAAATGCATTCCCCTGCGTTTAAAATCATTTTTAGCATGTTTGGGTTGATTTAAACATCTTTTTAATTTTTAAAAAATTGTCGATGTTTAATATCGCAAAAAGTTGAATAATGTGGCAGAAGTTTTCAACTTATATTTGAAGAAAAATATTTTAATTATATAATATTCACATTGTTCTTCATTTATTCATACAATTCAATTGCTTTCAGATTGAAACTTTGGAAAAGGGTAATCGCTTATGTAATTCTAGTAAACAATTGCCAAAAAAACATCTCTGATGCAAAAATCAATCACTCCTCTACTGCTACAACTTCAATCACCGCGTTACATAAAATTATTACAAACATCCCAACACCAATCAATATCGCTCCGCGCAGCGTGCAAAATGTAACACGATTTTCTTTCCACTCATGCAAAACGACGTGTCCTAATCCGAAAAGAAAGTTTTTCTTTTCTTTTCTGAAGCCGCGCGCACGCCCGCCTTTGCTCTAGTTTCATTTTCAATATCATTAGCCTGGGCTTCTGATGCCTTCAAGCGCGATCCTAACACTCTGCTCTGCTCATCATCTGCCAGGGCTTAGCCTAACTTAGCTAACAGTTAATTTCACACGTATCTCGAGCTTCTCCTTTGCCTACAGTTGGACTAAAACCTGATAGCTGAGGTAAGGCACACAGCCGAGATAGAGATTGCATGCTGCTGCCTTTAATTGAATTCCGTCCCGACCGACTCTGTTATCCAAGAGCCCTTCCTTTCCGTCAAAGTCGATTCCGGCCGTCAATGGATGATGGATGAGCTCTCTCGCGTGGTCCACAAATGCCACGATGCCGATCCTAATTTCGCTAGCCTTCATGCATCTCGAGCCTGTGGTGTGTCCATTCGATACATTTTTATGGACGGTTTACCGATGCATTTCCACTCAGAGTCGTTTTGTGAGTTTTATTGGCAGAACAAATTTGGTAATTGGAAAAACGACACTAGTCGTAAAAAATGCTGATACGTAAAAAATAAATATTTCCTTTACTGACTTCAATCGTTAGCACAGAAAAAAACTCACTTGAACAAATCCTCAATCTATACAACTAACATTTGTTTTATCTCTCTTCCATTTCCACAGGTAAGCCCCCTACACAGAGGACCAGCGTTGATTAGGACTCTAAACCAGCTGACCGACTGTTGAGAGAGCGCCTCAAGAAGTAAGACATCAAGTCTCGCCATATGAATGAGGTCTCTCGCGCCGCAGGAGTGTGTAAGTGGGTTTTCAAAACCGTAAATCGTAAAAAAGCTAGTTTTGAACCCAAGGATACTTTCACGATGACCGACGTCCACCGCTTGCTCGCAATGTGAGCCTGAGCAAGTGACCGCCGCCGGGAAGACCCTGAATAATTGCCTCCGATGAGTGGCCCGATGAGTGGAAATGCTTGTATTGGAGAGGGCTATGCGGGGAGATTTTGGGTTTTACGACCGGTTGTTTTGATGTGTTGAAAAGTGCATTTTTCACTTTTGGTTCATGGTCAAGTTCTGTGTTAACCTAATTCCATGGTTAAGACAGAACTTTACCATGAACTAAAAGCGAAAAAACTGCACTTTTCGACGATGGCATTTGACAATTTCAAATATATTAAACTTGCAGGATAAAAATATCTGGACAAAAAAATTTGGTCCAAAGAAAGCCAAATGAATTTAACCCAGTTTCATTCGTCGTCCACAAATCGACGACAAACTTCACCTCCAATCGCTGCTGCTCACCCCTAAAGCGAACAAGTAAAACAATCAACATACTTCTCAAATTAGTTCAAGACCCCCTCCCCAGCGCCCTCCCTCATTTCGATTGTTCACCTTTTGTTTGAGAAAAGTAAATTCTTCGGCGCACCAGACCTTTCACTCCAGCATCCACACCGAGCACCAGCATTCCATCTCATCTCTCACGAGTGTGACTTTGCAAACATATTTTACAGCTGTTCATATTTCCAGCATCGAACCTCTCGCTGGACCGCTGGTTGTCATTTCTCCCGCGGGGTAGATCAACGCACCGCGCGCGCGCTCCGCCCCAACTTCTGTGCAAAGCCAAATCATGTTTCCAGACCTGCTCCGAGTGCCCAGACTGCCGGTGGCTCCTCCAAGCCCAACTTCAAGCAGAGAGGCTGGACTGGAATGACCAGCTCGCGATCGCGTCAGCAAATTTCTTCGCGGGCACCAGAAACCTGTTATTTTGATAATTTTATTCCTGTTTTTATTCATTTCTTTCCCCGGGACCTCCGTCGGGTTCTGCCAACTCCTTGGGCCAAGCTGACCGCGCACGGAAGGTTCCGTCGCCAAACCTGCCCCACCAGCAGCGAGTAGTGGGCATTGCCTGACTGTGTGTGTGCGTGGCTGGGTAGATCTACCTTCCCGGTGATCTGGTCACGCTGCCCCGGCCGCCCGTCGTTGAACTCTTCGCCATGGTTGTTTTTGTTTTTGTGTCGACGATCCACGAGCCCAGCGAGCAAGCGATCTGGCAAAAAGCAACAGTAACAAGATGCAAAAGAAGGGAGAGCATGGAAATGGACACAGCCACACGGCCGTACTCAAGCCCACTACGTCGATGTAGTGCCATCTTGGCGCACTTGTTTCCAAAATGATTCGAATTTAGGAGGTAAATGTTGATGCTCCACTTTTACAATGGTATAAGGGAAATTCTCCTTGGTATTCCCAAAAAAGTTTCGCTTTAAATTTGTCAAACTTCGAAATGCTACGCCGCGAGAAAAGATAGCACAACGGCATCGACTTGCCCACTTGCAGAAAATAAAAACAAGTCAAAGAAAGAAGGCAGAATTTTGCAAGGCTCCAACTGTTGGAAAGAAAGGCTGCACAGCCTGATGAGGGAACAAAATCAACACGAACTTGTTGGCGGGCGCGGCATGCCGAATGTTGACGCGAGCCCATGGGCTTTTGCGACGGCGACGACGAGTTGTGTTGAGGTGAAGAAAATGGGCTGAATTAATTGTTATGCCGAAATTTACAGTTTGACGCACGAACACACACTCATGGGCAAATATGGAAGGCATTCGCACATGTCATTAACGAGCATGATATGGCTTGTGTAACTTGTTTCAATAGTAAGAGGAAACGTACAAAAATACTTCAACATCATTTTGTGAATTGCAAACATGATAATTTAAGTTCTTCTTAGTAAAAATTTACGTAACACACACACACACACACACACACACACACACACACACACACACACACACTCAGAATCAATCCTATACCGTTCCAATAAGGAAGTGAATATTAAACATCTGGCAACACTGTAAAACATAAGTCCTTAAGTGATTTTTTCAAAACCAGATTTTTTTTAATTCAAGTAACTTATTTTGCTTTGTAAAACAGGATTTTTTTTTTAAATCTTTTCTATATTGATTGTCTGTCTTAGAATATTTTAACTGAAGTGGAATTTATGGATCCTTTTATGGCATCCTATGAGAAGTTGCTTAAAATTACTGTTAGAACACACTTTTTTATCCTTGAAAAAGTATTAAGTCAAATAAGTCGTATTTTTCAATAATCTGGCAACACTGTCCGTGTCCGTGACTTAGATATATTTTTTTACAACTTTTGATTCGTCAATCAATCGTTTCCTTCTTATAGATCAGGTCTGCCCAAAGTCCGGCCCGCGGGCCGGATCCGGCCCGTGAAGCCATTTTATCCGGCCTGCGACGGCTTTTCAAAATAGTTCTATGACCGGCCCTTAAGGCTGTTCATGAAGTATTAAATAAATAACATTATTGTCTGAATTAAAAAAAAATAAGCTTGAGATCAAATTTTAACATATAATACGAACATTCTTCATGTTTGAATTTAATTCTTATAATTTTTATATTGATATTTTTTTTAATTGAAAAATTGTGCAGGAAAACAAAACTATCCATTTCGTAAAATTGTGAAATTTATGAAAAAAACTTGGATTGTTGTCTTAAAATTTACAAAAAGAGACTAAATGTTATTTCTTTCAGTTTTAACTGTGTTTACTTGAAGGTTTTTTTCTATTTTCTTTTTCTTAAATAAATAAGGCTGGTACAAATTTTATTTAAAGTTTTTGTCTCCCCCCCCTTCAAAGTTGGCCCGAAAAATCAGGGGGCAAAAAAAATATTTTTTCAAAAAAAATTAAAAAGTTCAATGGAAATTGAAGTGCAATCGGTTGAAATCAATTTAAAATGCATTCCCCTGCGTTTAGAATCATTTTTAGCAAGTTTGGGTTGATAAATCTTTTGATTTTTTGGAAATCATCAATGCCGCAAAAAGTTTTTTTTTGAAAATTTTATTGTTTTCGTCAAATTTTCCATTTTTTGAAATTTAGCGATTGCAAAACAACTGAACTAGTGTAAAATGCATTTTAAAACACTTTTTCCATGCAAATGTTGAAAATATGGCTTGTTACATCAAAATAAACATTTTTAAACATATATTAAACATATATAACATACATATATTAAACATATTTTTTTGCCCCCCCCCCTCGACCCCGACCAGAGCCGAGGGACAAAAACTTTGAAAAATATTTGCATCGGCCTAAGTAAGCAAAAATTATGTATTTTTCCAGAACAACTTTTTATTGATAAAGTTTTTTTTTTTAAAGCTTAAAAACTCAAATTATTCATACTGAAAATAGATCGCTGCCAATATTTTAAAAATATTAAAAAATGTATCAAAAACTTCAAAAAATTGCAACGATCATTGAAATTTGAATTTTTTTTATAAAAAAATATACATATCAAGGTATTTAATTGCAATTGTCAAAAAAATCTATACAATTTTAAACAATTAAACAAACAAAAATTAAAATAAGTCAAATAAACACATTTTTCAATGTTATCTTTGTTCTTAAAATCAAGATATATGAATCATATTTGCAACACTAGTTCTTTTATGTATTTACTTTAAAAGATTGGGTTCTTGGGTTAAGAAAATTGAAAATGTGTTTACTTTTTAAACTTTTATCAAATATTAATTCCGGCCCACCACTGCTTCAGAAAAATTTGATCTGGCCCGCAGGGCCTAAAGGTTGGGCACCCCTGTTATAGATCGTTAGGTAGTTGATTAAGCTTTCCACCGAATCAGGCTTGGTCTAGAACTTTTTGTGTCGGTACCAAACCAACTTATGGCAGACTACTCCGACAATTGTAATGACCTAATAGCCTAATTTAGGTATCAGGCAGCCTAATAGCCTAATTTAGGTATCAGACCATCATTCTATTTCCCAATTAGACGGGAAATGACTCAATTCACTAGAATTGTCCAAATATGGAAATCTGGCGATTTTCAATATCTATCCCGAATCTTGCGATTTTCAATATCTTGTCCCGAATTTCCTGACATTGAAAAAAAATATTTTTTTTTGGTCATAAATTCCAACTAGTTTTCTGACCCAGTTATTAAATTGAACATTCAATAAGGTAGCTGCAAATATTTTTTGAGGTTTATGTCCCTCGATTTTGACCATAGTCGAAAATGAGTTCCAAAATGAGATTACAAGCCATGGTATTAAAATTTAGATAAAAAATTGTTTTAAAATGCATTTTAAACCAGCAAAGTTGTTTTGCAACAATTTCCAAAATATCTAAGTGTTGGTGAAATTTATTCCTTTCACGAAAATAAAAATTGTGGTAGGTACTGTACATCATTTAAAAAAAAAATCTAAATGTTTTTTTTATCGAGCTCAACGCATGAAAAGGAAAACGCATTTCAAATAGTTTTCAGTTGATAAAAACTACTATTTTCATTAACATTTTGAAGTTTTTTCAAACAGTTTAGCCTGCTTTGCAAGGAAAATAGCACATTACACTTGACATTACAGCAATTTACTCGTTATTTTAAATAATATCAAAATGACATTTAGAAATGACTGTAGACTAATCAGAACAGAAGTCAGATGTGAAAATTCCTGATAATAAATCAGAATATTATTTTGAGAATTCCTTGACATAAATCAGCTTTTTTTTTTTCTCATAACTTATTTTTATTAGGTCCTTTTAGGTGCTGCGACCAGGTTAGGACCGAGTAACGATAATACAAAAAATAATAAAAAGAAGATGATCATTTTCCCGCGCCATGTGTCAACAAGTGTGCGATCACATCAATCTGTTCCTCGGGTGTCTTGCACTGCCTCAAGCGAACTCTATATTCTCGATAAATGGCCCACAGCTCGGACTCGCTGTACAGCTTCCGTTCGTCTGGATGTTCCTTCGGGGTTGCACCGGCGCCGGCGCCAGTATTTTCTCGACTTCTTCCTGCGGGACGAGGATGCTTTTCTTCCGTCCCGACGGACGGCACCGCTCCAGGTAGCGGAGGAAAATCCGCCGCGGTGAACGCGGCTACAGCCGGAGTCTGTTTGTCCTTCTTCCATGCTGGCGGCTTCGGCTTGAACGTCGGCTGCCTCGACTGGATGAACTGCGCACGTTTGGGACAGCTGCGGTCCAGACCCTCGTGAGATCCAGAGCAGTTGACACACTTCTTGGCTTCCGTTTCTTCAGCTTTGCACTTTTCTGTGCTGTGGGCACCCCCACAGCTGCTGCACCTGGGCTTGAGATGGCAGTTACTGGTTCCGTGACCGAACTGCAAGCAGTTCTTGCACTGGGTCACGTGCGGTTCTTTGTTCCGGAAGGCCACCCACCGGACGACGACTGATCCCACTTTCTTTACCTTGCTACTCAACTCCTTGAGACTGGTGTGCCCCTTGGGGAAGAGTACAACGAAAGGTGTCTCATCGATGGCGGGAAGCTGCTGCTTCCGCTTGATGGCGTGAACTTCCAAGGCGTCCAGCTGATGTTCCGACTTGAGCAGCTCCTTGATGTATTCCGGTTCCAGGTTCGGAAGACCTCTCATCACTACCCGGTGCGGTCTATCACCGCGCCTTCCGTAGGTGAAAAACTCCACCTTGTTCTTCTTCAGGTGGGCTTGCACCGTGTCGAAGTCGTCCCTCTTGAAGCACGTAATTTTGGTGCCGTACCGCGTCAGTTTGTGTTCCGGCTGGACATTGCATGTCGACATCACCTTCGCAAGGCGGGCGAAGCTTGTATTTTTCACCACCAGCGGCGGCTGCTTCTTTTCCCCGGCCGACTTGCCGGATTCTGGTACCACGGGGGTGGATTTTCCTGCGGCTGGGTTCGCATTGTTGTTGTTGTTGTTTTCCTCCGCTAGCGGGCTGAACTTGTTGTTGCTGAGCAGTTTTTTCACCTCCTGGCCATCGGCGACGGTGATCTCCTCCATAGCCTTCCTGCGCCGAACCTTGATAACGGGACGAAATTCGCCCCCGTCCTCTCCTCCTCCTTCGGAGTCTTCCACCTCCATGCTCGTCGCCGCCTGCGTTTTGGGTTGGAACCCGTCCGGCTTCTCCCACACACTTTTCTTCAAGGCCGCATTCCAGTAGAACAGCCTTCCATCCTCAGTCCTGTGCTCCGTCCACACACTCTCCGCCGTCGCGGCCGCTGCCATGGCCGTCGACGAAAGTTAAAAAAAAACACCGTCAAAAACGCGCTAAGCTCCAATCAAAGGACACACGTCTGCTCTGGGCGAGCTGTCAAACTGGAATACATAAATCAGCTTGTTTCTGAAAATTTATCGAAACTTTAATTCACAGTTTTGCCAAAGTCTTAAGTATTTTTTTCAAATTATTTTTCTTTTCAAACACAATCCAGACAATCCAGACTCGATTACTCGACGTTCTCTAAAATCAAGGTTAAACAAGTTTTTTGTTGCCTAATTTTGGGTCCTTGAGCTCAAATATGACCCCAGAAATGATATAATGATCTAATCACTACACAAACATGTTTTTCCTGATCCGATTTGTTAAAGTTTCTTTGACATTTTCAAATAATCGAATGTTGGATAGTCGTACTGCAGGCATCCCGTTTATTTTTTAGCACAAATTTAGATTAAGATTTCTATTCTAACTTTAGACCGTAACTTTGCTCAGGGTAGAACAATATTTTAACAACATATCCCGGTAGAATTAAAACCTGAGAAAATTGGACGCTCTACTGAAAAGCTTTATATACAAAATATAAAACAATATGGTATCGTATGGTAATAAAAATTATATCTAATTGATTTTTGAGAAAAAAAACAATACTTTTATTTTAAATTATTTTACCAATGATTGCTCTAAATAAATTGCAAACGAAATTTTAATTTTGATTGCAAACTTTATCTCACATTTTTTCGAAGCATTACAAACGACCTGAGTCCCACAAGTTCAAACCGATTTTGTCAATGACCATTCCCTGTCATTACCCCCATTATTTTCAAATTAGCTGAATCGAACAATGCCACTGCGCTGCAACGAAACCCCGATCCCAAGCGTTTCAAATGCCCAAACAGACTCTCCTCCACACCAACAACAACAAAAACTCTCAGAAGTAGAAGCCACTCCGAATCAACGACCAGCAGCGGCATCATCCTTTCCCGATCGCGAGCAGCAAAACCAGTTTTGTTCCGATCAAGCCTTCACGACCTCTCTGCGCGGCAGGCCCCAGACCCCAAAATACCAGCCACCAGAAGCCAGCCAGCGCCGAGTGGCCTTCCACAGCATCCCTTTTGGACGACGCGACGCGTCCACGCGATCCTACAGATCGTTCTCGCTCCAAGTCTCTCTGCGATTTCCCCCGTTCAATTCTCTCGCTCTAGTAAACATCTAGAGATGACGGCTGATCGTTTCTCTTCATCGAGTTTTACGAGACGCGCGTTAGTGACTTGGGCCAAGGCTCTGTCCGGCACGCGTTTTGTTTTGGACGATCTCCAGCCGCCAAGCCGGTTACGCTCACGAGCGCAGCGACTTAGTTGAGAGAGCGAGTTGTTTGTTGTTCAGCTCGCTCTGGGACGCTCAGTACAGCGTAGTCCGTCGTCGCGATCGGTTCGAAGTTTCGGTCGTTGTCTACAGGTCGGTCTGTAGTGCTTGTAGTGCTGATTCAGTGTTTGTTTTGGGATTGTGGACCCCTGGAGGGATTTAACCCTAGGAAGGATTAAGGATCTGATTTGGAGTGTGTCGCGCCGGATTAAGTTGGATTATCTTCCTGAGTTCTACGGAAAAAAGGGTAGAAACGTGGAAGGAGCGTGAAGATTGACAGTGAAAAAACGAAAACTGTGAGTTTCCAGAAAGGAATACCGAGAAGAGAGTTAGTAGAATCGTTGTGCAAGAAATCGTTGGCTTAATTGGGAAGTGAATTAAAATCACGATTGTATCATTAAAACTTGGCCAGAAACCCTCGCTCGTCTTAATAGAAAAGAAGATAATTCGAGCTGCTCTAGTGAAGATGAAGTAAGTGTTTAGTGTACTGCTGGTGAAGAGAAGCCATTCAACGGTTCGTCAATGGAGCAACAGCTGGAGCATGCACACACCCCTCGACGGGGCGGCCTTTTTTGGATTACCTCGCTTGCAAATATTGGATTAAACGGCCTCACCCACAACGCTTGCGCCGCCAAGTACCATCGGCCGTTGGCCGAAAATCTCGACATTTCATAATCAGGCCACAAGTATTTACAACCCACCCTCAAAACCGCGCACATTTCAGCTTCGAGGCTCGTCTCTTAAGTGTTCAACGATACCCGAGGCTTCGTTACCTCTCGAAGAAAGGGGGCAATTAATGAAGGCTCGTTTTTTCGCAACATCTGCACACACGTGTGTGTGTGTGAGTCGTCTACTACTGCTGCTGACTCAAGTCGTGATTCGCAAATCGCACCCTGCCGAACTACCTTCTGCGGGTTTGATATTTGGGCTCCGCTTAGCTTCTTCGCCGTACCTTAGTTTTAGTCGTCGATCAGGGGTTCAATATTCCGTCACACTTTGCCCCGAAGGAAAATCGTCACCGTTGTGCCATCTCTTGCGTTTCTTGGCTTATTTCCCCACTAGACAAAACAAGACGACGTGCAACAAGCTAGCTCAACGGTGACGAAATGCTTACCTCTTCGAGGTCGATCCTCCAAGTCTGAGTCGTCGTCGTCGGAAAATGCCAGAACTTCTTCTTGTTGGCGGAGGAGGATCGGCATATCGGTTTTACGATTTGTTTTCATACAGTCGAGCGTGTGTTTTCTTTCCTCGATAGTCATCGTAGCAAATTCCAGGCAAAACGATCGTTATCGCATTTCGACGGTTTTAGGTTTCGTAATGGTTTGCACGATTAGCGCAAAAAAAAATCCCAGTTATGTCGCCCGCTAAAGCGTGGGACCGGTTTGGAATAGTAGGGATCAACAAAAGTTGTATTTTTTGCTGCTGCTGCTGCTGCTGCTGCTGCTGCTGCTGCTTTGTTTTGACTAAGCTGATTAATGATTAGTATCGCTGCGAAGCATATCGAGCTTATCTATGAACGAAAATATGGTAGCTTCATATTTTGGGTGAAACTTTGCATAACTGTTAAACTCAACCTTTTGTGCTTAAAAAAGGTTCAATTTTAGAGCATTTGCAACCAACAAACCTCCGAACCACGGATGCCATATGGTTTTTTGAAATGTCTGGACAGGCTTATCAAAAAAGTCTATGCATGTCTGTAAACTTCACCAAAATTAAAAAAATCAATGTGCGATCATGGAAAACAGAATAGGCAATTTTATGCATTTGGACACCCAAAGTTAAAGAACGAGGGGATAGTCCTCACGAAAAGAAACGTGAGGAAAGTGCTATATTGCGAGAGTATAGTCCTCTCGCGTGTTCATTCGTTCATTGGAACAGTTCATCCTATGAGTGGCTTATGTGGACAAACGACCGCCACATAGTCACCGAACCATGGTGGCCCATACGGCAAAGGCACGGTTCAAAATGCCGAAGGTCTTGGGTTCGAGTCTCGGTACCGGTCCTTTTTTTTTTTTTTTTTGATAGATGACCTTTTTTTTAAAATGAACCATGAGTAAAGTACTCTCGGTAATTTCGGGGTTTATCCTCTCCGTCCGCACACAGTACCATTTTACTACCGAATCGTGCTCTTTATCCTCTCGTATGCCAATGCCCAGTTCTGGGTGGAGAATTCTGAAATAAGTTTCGCTCGATATTTTTACAAAAGGGAAATTTCAAAAAGTCTGTGCACCTCGGAAAAAGTCTGGCACGAGCTCAAATGTCTGTGAAACACAGACAAATTTGTGCATCTGGCATCCCTGCTCCGAACCCTTTTCCGGAGTCCTCGTGAAAAATTGAGCTGTGTTGAGCTAATGCAAATTTTATTTTGAGTTTTTGTCGTTTTGTGATTCTCTATACCTAATCATTTTGGAAATTTGTTTGAGTAATAGTTTTTTTTAAACTTGAAAAATATTTAAAAGTTAAACTTTTTTGATTTTTGGTCACGTGTTAGCCCATTGTGATATACCGGAGAAGTATTCTTGAGGATATTCATTTAGTATAGTAACAAGCAATGAATCACTCATGGTTGACTAATTTCTGGTCGCTGAACTCAAACTTGAAGTTAAAAACAAAAAAATAAATTTAAAAAAAAACGAAAAAAATCAGAGTTTTTAGACATTTTTTCACTAAGAGAAGATCAAATTAATTTGTAAATAATAAAATTTTATGAGTTTTTGAAACACAATTCAACAAATCTAAAAATTTAAAGGCATTTTCAATAGAACACATTCCAAATCAAATATGAAAACTTTTGATTCTTGTTGCGAATGCATATAAAAATGCAATATAAATCGATATATTTTTTATACACAAAACTGATTTTAAATAATTTTAGCCATAATTCTGACGTTTTAGCAATTTCATCTACAATTTATATGTATTTTGTGAAAAAGCTTATATACTTAGTTAACCCATAAAAGCAATGATTTTTTTCTTTAAAATGGTTGTGATTGTCCACGATCCATTAAAAAAAGTTTTTTTTTGTATGGACAATTGTCCACGAGGGGGGGGCGGGGTAACAGATTCCCAAAAAAGTGTTCACGTGGTTTATGGATGGTTCCTAAATGTCCTAATCAAAATTTAAAATTTTACCTTTTTGGGTGTTTTTAGAACCGCCTTGAGTCAAGGATATTCAAAAACATCCAAAAAGCAGAAATATCAAAATTTTGTTTATAGGACCTTTTGAAAAAAAAAAACTTCAGAAATTTCCAATGGAAATTAAAGTGCAATGAACTGAAATTAATTCAAAATGCATTCCCCTGCGTTTAGAAACATTTTA
The DNA here is from genome assembly GCF_015732765.1 of Culex quinquefasciatus. Classification (NCBI taxonomy): domain Eukaryota; kingdom Metazoa; phylum Arthropoda; class Insecta; order Diptera; family Culicidae; genus Culex; species Culex quinquefasciatus. The sequence goes on along the minus strand of NC_051862.1, from coordinate 92,706,914 downwards.
GTATGTTTGGGTTGAAAATCTCTTAATTTTGATTTTTTGTATTATGATAAATTTTTGTTTCATAAATGAAAATTGCGCTAAAAAAAAGAGTGAAAACTTTGTAACGCTAGTTTAACTAGCGTTACAAAGTTTTCACTCTTTTTTTTAGCGCAAAAATCTCATAATATTCAAATGTTATAGAAAAGACCATAAATCATCACTAAAATAATATAAACAGAAAAGTGGACTATAAAATGCTAGAAAAAAAAAGAAAGGTTTTCGTAGAACACAAATTGCTCAATTTGACACGTGAAAACAAAAAAAAAATCAACACAACATTGCCATTTATGAGGTTATTATTAATTTCTTTTCTAAAGTAAGTCACACTCAAAATATTTGCTTAGTCTCCCCGTTCCTAACATCAGCGCAAAAAATCTCGATTCCCCAAAAACAACATGTCGTAAAATCACAGTTTTATTGTTTTATCGCACTCCGTGGCTTTCTCCAAAGTAACTTTTTGGTCACAGCACCATCAATGTTTTACAAACAATCAGATATAAATCATATAAAAGTGTCACAGCGAGCTTTGACTCAGTGTGATTTTATCAAGTTTGTTAGATAAGTTGATTCATTTTTGAATTTTCTTTCATATCATTTTTATAACTGTAAATTTAGTAAATTAAAGTGGCACACCATACTCTAGTCATTGAGTTTCACCTTTCTTGACAGAAAGTCCTGAACCCATGTTATGTCCAATGTTAGAACTCAATTTCACTTTCAGCAAGTTTCAATTGACCTTTTTTTTTTAATCGACATTACTCCAGCTAAATATCGGACTTGCTTTCCATGCCGCCTTTTTGTTACACGTCTCATTTCAAAGCTAATCAAATCGCACATGAATGTTGTTTTGTTTGCGAGTGGAGAAATTTCGAACAAAGATTTTTTGTTTCTAATCTTCGGCAAATTGAACCACGCAGATCAAAGCTTGTACCACTAATTTGCGCGGTGTTCGTACGAACATGTGAGCGCGCGCTATCACAGAGAGGGAAAGTATGCGGTGTTTCAACGCCAAGCCAAAGTGGAGCTTAGAGAGCTGAGTTTCGATTGGGGGATCGTTTTGTGTATCGCATATGAGCACGGCGGCGAATTGCAGGTGAAATTGGGCCTCTTTTCGTGTGATAAATCATCTTTTTTGTTTCTCATTAGCATTTCACTAATTTCTCTCCCGCGAAGATGAAGTGACCCAATTTCCGAGACGGGCTTTTTTTCGGGCTAGAATCTCTGGACCATAGTGGAAAGCTTAACCTAAATAACCGGTTATATACGAACCATTCACAACGCAAGTGTCGAATTATACAGAAGGGAGAAGACGCTTCCTCTCAGCCACTGCAAAGTGTGTGTCTGACGTTAAAAAGGCTAAAGATTGATAGCTGAGCACCATTGACTTGCTTGTCCAGCCAGCAGCCCGGTCTTTCTCATTAAAGAGTGATTCCTTCATTTGCGTTTCTCCGCCGAACCATTCTTCCTTCAATCTTCAAGATTTCAATTACGTAAAAATGGGAATCCACTCGGCTACCGAGAAGAGCCCCCAAACCACAGACCGCAGCGTTTTCCAGTACGGGACGTCGAAGTTGTGAGCTCTTGTCGCAATGTCTATTTGTGTTTTTGCCTGATTTTTAACATTTCATTCTTATGAGGAAAAAAATCACGATTTAATAATTTTGCACTGTTGATCAGTAATTTCTCAGACTCAAGGTTGAGGAGCCGCCCTAAGCCAGTGATATGACCATTGCAATGTTGATTAAATGAGTTTGTCTCTAGAACAACGAACAAGATCCCTTTGCTAGTTTATCTTCTCTCTTGCATAAAATATCGTACAAATGAAAGCTCAATGGAGGAATCTTGGTCTCACTAATAAGTGTTGTAGATAAAATGTCAAATGCCGCCAACTTATGCTGCAACTTTTCGCAGATGACAAATGTTTGTAAACAAAGTGAACTCAATCGAAACTAGTTCTGCTTTGCTTAATAACAGAGATATTAATGAAAATATCGATTATTCATTGATGTTCGTTTGAGAGTTTGGGAGAGATTTTCTCAACATCTCAAGGACCTATTAGACTATGGCAAACAAACAAACAAACTCGCACTTTTTTGTGTTTGACAGTTTGCCAAACTCGCAAACAAAGCAAATCAGATCATGCAAACTGTCAAAAAGTTTGTTTGTTTGTTTGTGATAGTCTAATACGTCCTTCACTTTCGTCACTTTTTTCTGAAAAAACCAATTGCGAAAAGATAACATAACCTCGCCCAAGGTACGTGTGCTAAATCCCTCGAACAATCCTCGATACAGGTCACATAATGAACTTCAGCGCAAAAAGGGGGCTCTTCTTCAACTCGGGGAATGATGGACAGCCGGCAATTTGTGGCCCACGTTCCAAAGGGAAGCGGGAGTTGGAAATTTGGAAGAATCTGCTTCGCGAGAGGCAATAACTATGCACACGGGGCTGAAAAATTAGGTTAGTCGAGGTTTCTTTTTTTTCGGGTGGGGAACTTTCAAGTGGCGGGGAAAGAAACGAGTTTGGGGTACTTCCTCGGAACGGTCGCACCGCGCACACCTTACTTTCGACAGCGCCACAGAGATTACGAGAGTTAAGTCGGTGATGAATGTGGCTAAACCGGCCTCTGGGAACACTGACGATTCAGCTGAAGAAGCTGGCGATTAATCTAGCGAAGTGGTTGTAAACAGACGATCGTTAGCCCATCTCTTGTTTCACCAGCGGCGATGAATTTGAGGTTTCTCGTGTCTCGTTTAGGAGGAACGGGCCTGTCGGTCAACCGGCAGTCCGTCCGTGTTTGCAATTCCAGGTGGAACGACCTTGATCGGTATACTTTGGTGGTGGCAAGCAAACCTTGTCCGGACGACGCCTTGCGGTCGGGTAGATCCAATTTCACACAGCACGTCAGCGGCGACCGCTGACCATTGTTTGGTCCGAACCGCAGCAAGACCCCGGACCAACTACCGAGAACCGTGTGTGTATCTATAAATCTACAATCGCGCGCAGCCTACGCGACCTCCGCCGAATACGGCGTCGAACAGAATAAAGGCAGAACGCGGAATGCAACACGCCCCAATTGGAGCTCCAAACTCACTTTCAACCGGAATAGATAGGAGAAACTTTGCTGCGAAAGGCAGCACGGCAGGGGTACGGACTTGAAGTCAACGGGGGCGATGAAGAAGAAGAAGCCTTCTTGCAGAACGAGATGATCTAACCGGATGTAGTCGGGTAGAAGAAAATTATATGCTCTCGTTCTTATGACCGCATCTTCGTGGAAAGTGATGGTGGCCTTCGATGGAACGTTAATCGTTGAAGAGAGCATCGATCGAAGACATTTGAATCGGTTTGGTAGACCGCACAGACATTGTTTCTACGAGATTTCTAGAACAATGTTGATGGGAAATCTTCTTGAACTCGATCAAAAAACCAAAAAAGGTAAACTTTTCCTTCCGGACCATCAGGTCACCGCGCACAGGTCACAGACCTCCCAAGCTCTGACCAGCATAGCGGCCAATTTGTAACACTTTTACCGCGGCGAGGGCTCCAAATTGTGCACGCTTTTGTGGCGCCATTGTCACCCGGCTGTCGATGTCGTGAAGGGGGGCACACTTTCGTTGTCGTCATTGTTGTCATTCCCAGCAGTAAACAAAAAATCATAACCTCTAGCAGACAAAGGCAGACCCAGCTATAGCGTCAAATGTGGTTGAGGAACACGATTTTTGATGGAAGGGAGTGGGGGGTGACTAATAAAGACTGACCTTTCTCTTCTTGGCGCGCTGTGGAGCTTTATGACAATTGCCATTCTGCTGGCTAACTAACTGGTTATAACTGTTGAATAGACTCGCGAGCCCGCGCGAGGTTCTTCGTGAGCGGTATTGGGCAGTTGACCTCAAAATCGCGGCTCGTGTGGTTTATGTTTCTATTGTGATAGAATGCGGACAGATTTGTCGTATGGCAGCTTTGACAAGCATTTCGGGACATTGGGGACATTATCGCTTGGTGACGTGCAAGGTAGACTTGAAGATCTGAAAAATTGAACTAAGTTATCGCTAAAGATTTGAAGGTTTATATCTGTACTCAAGTAAAGAACTCGAGTAGAAAAATAGTAGTTTATGCAACAAGTTGGAAAAAGAGGATTTTTTCAGCACGAGTCGCATATTTATCCAAAGAGGTTCACCGAATTGGATAAATACGAAGAATGCTGAAAAAATCAAGTTTTGCAACGAGTTCCATGCAACATTTTTTGCAATTCCGACAAATACCCATTGAGTGAAATTTAAGTCAAATTTTCCTGTATTTTGTCATTAAATCGCTTAAATCAAAAAATGTTGAAAAGTGTTACTTTTTAAAACAAGTGCTGAAAAGTTCAACTTTGCAGCACCCATTTCAGTGCTGAAAAGTAGAACTTTTCAGCATTTATTTTGAAAGTGTTGCTATTCGATTCACTTATTTTTGGTACAGAAAAGTAGGCTATTTCGTCGTTCAAGAATGACAGGAAAAGTAAGTAGTTTCACGACGGAATTGCAAAAATATCGTTTTAATATCTCGGAATGAGCTGAATGGATGCATGTCGGATTTGTTCCATTTGGTCCAGTTCAGTCGGGTCACAAAAATCAACACAACTTTGAAGATGATGTCAGTAAACGCATCAGTTTCGTCAAGGTATGATATATTTGGGCTCTCTGAACATGCTTCAATCGACAGAATTGCATTGTAGTTAATTTCCTGCGAAAGAATAAAGTTGTAAATTTCAACCCTCTTATTTTTGCTACCCTCACAGATACACGCAGGGTTGCCAGGTCCAAATTGAAAAAAAATCTTATCTGGTGACGATTTTTCAGCTTAAAAGTTTGAATTTATATTTTCACTGAAATAATTTTTCGATTTTTTATAAAACTTGTTAATTTTAATCATTTTTGATCAAAATTGCCAGAAAATTTAAAATCTATCAGAATCATTCTAAATCTGACACAGAAAATGATTAATCTGATCTGATGCAATGTTTTCTAGGTCATTCGAGGATACCCTAGAGTTAAGAACTGGTGATCAACCGCCATAGCAAGCAAAAGATCGTTGAATTTTGATCCCGGATCATACCCGTATTGCCTCAGCGAGTATGGTATACTTCTTTACTGAAATAATGGGTTGTTCTAGGTCATCCGATGATTCCCTGAAGTTAAGACCTGTTGGTATAATGCCATAACAAGCAGCAGGTCGCTGGATTTTGACCCTGGATCATATCCGTATTACTTCAGAGAGTATGGTAGACTAGTTTACTGATATAATGGGTTGTTTTAGGTCATCCGAAGACTCCAAGGAGCTAAGACCAGTTGGTCTACCGTCATAACAAGCAAGAGGTCGTCAGATTTTGACCACGGATCATATCCGTATTGCCCCATTGAGTATGGTAGACTACTTTACTGATATAATGGGATGTTCAAGGTCATCTGAGGAATCCTTTGAGTTAAGACCTGTTGGTCTACCTCCATAACAAGCAAGAGGTCGTCGGATTTTGACCCCGGATCATAACCGTGTTGCCTCAGAGAGTATAGTAGACTACTTTACTGATATAATGGGATGTTCTAGGTCTTCAAAATACTCCCTGGAGTTTAATCCTGCTGGTCTACCGCCATAACAAGCAGGAGGTCACTGGATTTTGACCCCGGATCATATCCGTATTGCCTCAGAGAGTATGGTAGACTACATTACTGATAAAATTGGATGTTCTAGGTCAACCGAGGGCTCCTTGGAGTTTAGATCTGTTGGTCTACCACCATAGCAATCAAAAGGTCATTGGATTTTTGCCCCGGATCATACCCGTATTGCCCAAGACAGTTTGGTAGACTACATTACTGATAAAATGGGATGCTTTAGGTCATCCGAGGCCTCCCTGGAGTTATGACCTGTTGGTCTACCGCCATAGCAAGCAAAGGGTTGTTGAATTTTCATCCCGAATCATACCCGCATTGCCTCAGCGAGTATGGTAGACTACTTTACTGACATAATGGGATGTTCTAGGTCATCCGAGGATTCCCTGAAGTTAAGACCTGTTGGTCTAATGTCATAACAAGCAGCAGGTCGCTGGATTTTAACCCCGGATCATACCTCAGAGAGTATGGTTGACTACTTTGCTGATACAATGGGATGACCTAGGCACCCCAATACATTATAAGCATTTTTTATGCTGAAAATAAATCAAATCTTATGTCATTACTACTTATTCGCATTTATTGTCAAAGGTTGGTCCTCTGACATAAATTTCCAGGTCTTCTGTCAACATTACCAATAGATTTGACTGCTCTTGTTATGATATCGTTTTCTGTTTTATTTGTTCTTCATGTTTCGTAGACTATTACAGTGAATTTTTCACTCAACTTTGAGAAAGCTCAAATTTGAAACACTTACACTTTCTTCAATTGCGGTTAAAACCCTCTGTTTGACATCCATTTAAGGTGACCTAATCCCACTTACACAATACGCACTTAATTCGTTTATCGTGTCGTTTTTTTCGGAACGTGTTCACCCCAAACATTGTATCCAAGCGAGCGATCAAGTGATCTTCAACCCGCCGACCTCCGTTTGTTTTTGCTCTCGTACGCACGACGACTCTTCACGGCTTGTAAACAACTTCCTTAAATGTGTGATGCCCCCAAAGTGGTCGTTTCTCACCTGCTAAGTCACAAAACGCTGCGCTTAACGCCACACTTGATGATCAATAGGCTATCGATGCGTACGTGTGTATGTTTACCAATCAAATGTAAACAGTTGGATTGGTGGAAAAAAACAGCGCGCTTAATTTGAGGCACCAAAAGGTTACCCGCTCAAGAGCGGTTGTTCGATTTCGTACTCCACCGTGGAGTGCACAAAAGAACAAACATTTATCGATACGGAACGTGCTTAATTTCGTCAAGTGTGGCGTGTTTTATTCACGTGTTTTTTACCGACTCCTCGCCGGGGTGATCTTGATTCATTAGGGACCGCCAAGCGGCGGCGACGTGCCGCTGTCGAAACCGAACGTCAATGCAATTTCAGCGTACCGCCGAGATTCCATGACCATTTCATTCAAATAAGGGTGGAATTACACGTGGTGGTCCGGTCGAGTTTGGCGGCCTGACCTGGCCCCCGTCCGTGAAACGCCAAAGTTGAAGGAAAATTGAGCAATTCTTCTACGCTCTGGGTAGAGTTCGCGCCAATAATGATGAACGCGCGCGCGCGCGTTTAGGATGGATTGCGCAGGGGCGTTTTTCTGGGAGGTTGATCGACGTCCTCGAACCGGGCGAGGTCTCGCCTTAATAATGGGTGGTCTCTGACGTAATGTTTCTAGACCGAACGAAAGCAATTTGGCTGAAGATTGCACAGATCCTTTTTCGGCGTAATTTGAAGAACTTGGGAATGTCGTAACCAAGATCTGAATCTTTACTAATGAATTTAGAAGCCTTGAGCAAGTCATGGGATGCTTGAACCCGTTTTGCATCTCAATAATACTAATTTCACACACCTGTGAATCTACCCCTCGGAGTGAACTGATCGTCGAGATGACCCACGCTGGTCACCATTACATCACTTCCTAACGATCGCACTAATGGCAGCGCGGTTGGTTGGAAATGTGGGCATCGTCCGAGGAAAACACTTCCCGCGTGTTGTCTTCAGCGCAGATGAAAGAAAAAATCCAACTTTGGAAACCCCAAAACCGATCACGCGAAACGAGTGAGTCGAAATTACACAAATTTTTACACCTCTAAACAAACTAGACGAGAGCCCATTGTGCTGGCTAATTTCAGCTGATCGATCCAATTTTCCAATCGAGTTTCGCTGAAAACAAGCAAACCACCAGCGGGGCTGTCGATACGTCTAATTAGAGAACACTTTCTACCGACGGATAGGTTCGCAACTGTCGAAACTTTATCCGCCGGGGACCTTAAATGGGCACTTTTGTGCGCGAAATGGACGTCTTTTGGATGAGATCGCCGTGTGTGGTGTGGAAATGGGGTGTTCCAAAAAGTTGATGTCAGAATACAACGCATTCACGTTAGTTAGCCGTTAGCTTGCCATTGCAGTTGGCACACTTGACGTGCAGATTACTCGATATTTTAGAGTTGTTTTTACGAATCAAATCTCCTGCGTCTTGGAACACCCTAAACCTGAAATCCGCTCCAACTCATCTTCCCATTAGACAACAGACCCCCTTGAGATTGATATGCTTTCAGGGGTTAATTGCTGTTCGATCGAAGACGTGGTTTAATTTCCTCCCCCAGATTAAACCCATCGATCACTGTGCAATGTTCACACAGGCCAAACCCATCACGATGTCGAACAGTTTTATGTTGCAACACCACACCCATCAAGGGGGGCTCGGTAGGCAGTAATTATGAGACACGCTTACACCCCCTCCCGCTGATGCGCGGTCCCCACGTGGTGAAATTTGTTTATGCTCCGGGGAGGGAGGAAGAAGAAGAAAAAAAGAGAAAATGCTCCAAACGTGAGCATCGCACGCTTTTCCTTGTAATAGAAAGCGTTTCGAGAGCCGCGCAGGTAAATTTTTCGTGTTGTTTTATGATGGGTAAATGCTTCGAGCGGCCTTCAACTAGAGCGCGATGATCTGACATCGCGCATTACCACTTTGCGTCAACAGCGCGCGAGGAGGGGGCGCGAAAAGATCGAAATCGGCGGCGCAGTCATGGCCATTTGGTTATTGAAATGCAAATTACCGGACCGGAATCGGTCTCTCGAGCGCGCGCTACAAAAGGATTTGAATTGCCATCACAATTCAAAGTAACAACAACAGTGTCGAAGATCAGAAAGCATGAGAGAGGTTGCGGATCGGTGAGCGGCTGTTGGAAAGTTGTTCTACTTGTTGAGCAAACAACGTGGCTTTGGAGAGATCCGTCAAAAACAAAGGAGACAAAGCAGAGTTGATCATGGAATTTACTAAAAGGTCAGCTTAGAACCAAAATATCCCAAAAAATCCAGTTCATTCCGGAAGTGTCCTCAATCGACCGCCGGAAACCGATTCCGGAGTGGCAAGGATGGGTCAGAGAACAATGGCATGGTCGTACATTCTCATATCTTTCAATTTCATGAAGTTTGATATGTCGGATGATAGGGTTTCTCGCATATTCCGGAAGTGTCCCCAAGCGGCCACCGGAACTGGTTCTGGAATCACCAGGATAAGTCAAATAACTATGAAATGACCACGAATTGTCATATCTGTCAATTTTAAGAAGTTTGATATGTCGGATGATAGGGTTTCTCGCATATTCCGGAAGTGTCCCTAAGCGGCCACCGGAACTGGTTCTGAAGTGGTTAGGATGGATCAGAAATCAATAGCATGCCCGTAAATTGACATATCTCTCAATTTCATGAAGTTTGATATGTCGGATGATAAGATTTCTTGCATATTCCGGAAGTGTCCCCAAGCGGCCACCGGTTACCGGTTCTGCCGTGACCAAGATGGATCAAAGAACAACGGCATGATCGTAATTTGTCATATCTCTGAATTTTATGAAATTTGACATGCAAGGCAAGGATGGGTCAGACAACAATGGCATGGCCGTGAATCGTCATATCTTTCAATTTCATGAAGTTTGATATGTCGGATGATAGGGTTACTTGCATATTTCGGAAGTGTCCCCAAGCGGCCATCGGCTACCGGTTCCAGAGTGACTAGGATGGGTCAGAGAACAATAGCATGGTCGTACATTCTCATATCTTTCAATTTTATGAAGTTTAATATGTCGGATGTTATAGTTTCTTGCATATTCCGGAATTGTCCCCAAGCGACCACCGGAACTGGTTCTGGAGTGACCAGGATGGGTCAAATAATAATGACATGACCATGAATTGTCATATCTCTCAATTTTATGAAGTTTGATGTGTCGGATGATATAGTTTATTGCATATTCCGGAAGTGTCCCCAAGTGGCACCGGTTACCGATTCAGGAGGGGTTAGGATGGGTCAGAAACCAATGGCATGGTCGCAAATTATCATGTCTTTCAATTTAATAAAGTTTGATACGTCGGATGTTAGGGTTTCTAGCATACTCCGGAAGTGTCCCCAAGCGGCCACCGGTAACCGATTCCGGAGTGGCCGGGGTGGATAAAAAACAATGGCATGACCATAAATTGTCATATCTTTCAATTTAATGAAGTTTGATATGGAACTTGATGGGGTTCCATCAAATTGTCAAAGTTGGCCGTTTCTGGGACTGGTTCCACCGGAACTAGCCTGCAATAATCTGCCTGCATTCGTGTTATTTTTTTATTTTAGCTTGATTTTTAGTCAGTTTTAAGGATCAATTGAATTGAAATACAATAAGTAAATAAAATAATACAATAAGTAAATACTTTAAAAAACAGTTAAAAAAAATTAACTTTTCTTACAATCAAGAGAACCGGAACCGGTAGATCGTCTTGCCCTGACATTAAGGTGGTAGTTCCCGGTGGCTACAGTGGCCAAATCCGATTTTATGCTATAAATTTAATGTCAGAAAATTTCGAGGAAACTCTGAACTTCTGATATCGATGGTCAGAATTCGACGATCTGACATACTCCAAGGATGATCTCGCGATTGGTTGGCATTAGAGCTGACAACAGCTGTCAGTTACTTGGTTAACACTAAATGTCAGTGGAGTTCATTTTGGGTGAAAAAAGGAGCGACTAAAATATTCTAAAATAAATCGGCCTCACACGGAGAAAAAAGAGTTCCCAAAATCGTGAACAAGCGTTCATGAAATTCGGAACCACGAACAAAGTGTTCAAATTTCATGGTACGATTTTGTAAAACGTACCATGAAATTTGAACATTTTGTTCGTGGTTCCGAATTTCATGAACGCTTGTTCACGATTTTGAGAACTCATTTTTCTCCGTGCATACGACAGTGACCACTGAAACAGACTCCATTTTCTAAGAATAACAAAAGCGCTACAAATGTCCTCCTACTCTGTCAACGTTTCAACGCTCCCCACAAAGGTCGTCGTCCAGCCGTAAAGACACACCGCCATCAACACCACTTTGGTTTCAATTTTCAACGCACTCGAAATGATCCTATAAATCATGCAAAGTTTGACCACCTGAAATTGCTCAATTTCTCACACTCCAAAACTAGAGGCACGTCGACCTAACGATCGCGTCCGTCCGTCCGTACGGCACAGATCTTCGCGTCGTCGGTTACATCGAAAGAGTCTCTCCGGTTGACACGCAAAGCTCCGCGCCTTGAATTCGGAGGCCAGTGCGGCAATGAAGTCGGTTCGTACTAAGTGGCATTTTTGCAGGCACACTTTGAACTTTACATTTGGCGGGATCCGAGCCGCCGATTACGACCTGTTTTGTTTGTGTACTCTATGCTAAGGAGGCCCCGATGCAATACGACCGTTTCGAGGAGGAAGACCCCAAACCGCAACCGGCCTCTCTCGGCGGTTTATTATGATTTTGTTTTTTTTCGGTAATGGCATTACGTGCCTTCACTTACTATTTTTGATTTGCGGCTTTACTTAGACGGAGTGGCTTCCAAAAGTACCTTCCTCTCGCAAACCTGCTTGAAGTTGAGGCCCGCGATGGCCAGAGGCCAAACATGAAACGACTTTGCGCTTCCGTGAAATTCATATTACTTACGACGCGTGATGGATTAATTCGGCGGTCTTCTTCTATTTTGGCTTTGTACAAATTGCGGCGGCTTGCGCTTTTAGTCACACCGTCTGTTTAACGACGAGGAAGCCCCAAGCGGGTACCGGGAGCAAACCGGACTTGAAGGGGGGTTCAACTAGACAATTCAGAACTCAAAATTCTTCACCGCCGAGATTGTCAGCACAATGAATGGAGTTATTTATAGTCGAGCCTTGTGCAGGGAAGCTGAGAAGGGGGTAGGGGGGGGGGGACTATTAAGCTGCAGTCAAGTCTGAGTCAATGTTGTTGTGGGCGTCAAAGCAAACAAGGGAGCTGGTCAGCAGCGGACCTGGTGGCAGCTTTCGGAAGATCTTGACACGAAGATTATGAGTAGGAAATATAAGCAGCATGTTTCCAAATTGAGCACCTCGAAAATTGCTGTTCCGTAATAAAGAGGGAGGAGAACTGCTGCGGCAAGGTTGGATTATATTGTAGAGATTTTCGGATTATAGTTCAATCGGATGGATGTTGATCACGTGAAGTTTGTACAAATTAATTTAGAAGTTCACTAGCATACAAATTACTTCAAAAATTCACATGCTAACAAAATTTAAACTATTACTCTTTTAACACATGAACAATTCTAGATTAAATTTTCAAAACAACCTATCCCTCATGGGTTTCCTATGCAGATAGGGCCTTTTGAAAATTTAATCGAGAATTCTCCACCAAAACCGGAAATGGATTTTTTTTTTATTTGGCTCAAACTTTGTGGGATTTTTCCCTGCGACCAAAGAAGCCATTTGGTGTCATTCGTTCACCCTTTCAAGATTTCATACAATTTTGGCATCTGTCCATACAAAATCGGTATACGTAACTTTTGAAGGAATTTTCTGATCGATTTGGTGTCCTCGGCAAGGTACACAATTTTTCTGCCGATTTGTGAATTTCCTTTTTTCACCAAAATTCTATTCCCCAAAATCCGTTTTGCAAATTTTTGAAATTTTTGGTATGTTTTAGGGGATACACAACACTTATGAGCAATAAAGAAGGAAGAAAAAAATTCCTGCGTTTTAAAATGTTTTGAAAAAATGTGTTTTTTTACAAAAATTTCATTAAATTTTTTCCGTGATCTATGTTTTTAATGTCAAATCAAATTTGCTATCAAAAAGTACATTACAGAAATTACAGATTTATGGAAGGTCAAACATTCAATATAACGCCCATTTGAAATGTTAATTTTCATTCCAAAATTTTCAAAATATTTTGTTTTGAAGCATCATAAAAAGTTACAAATTTTTCATTTTTCTACTCAAATTTACTTGTTTTTTTTTCTTTGATTTGCTGCAGTTCAGCAACCAGAGGTCCAAAAATTAAAAAAATAGTATAAAAGTTGAAATCACAAGCCATGGTATTAACATTTGAATAAATGTATTTTACATCTGCCCTGTTGTTTTGCAACTATTAGTTTTCAAAATATTGACAATTTGTTTTTCGCCGAAAAAAAAAGAAAAAAAAACTTTTTGCAGTACTGTATAACGGAATTTAAAAAAAAAATGAAAATATTTGCAAACGAACTTAAACATGTTAAAAATGTTGATAAACACAGGTTAATGCAAAATGTTTTTAGCTAATTATTCTCAAAATTTCGTTGCTGAATTTTTTTAATCCCCTGATTTTTCGGACTGATTTTAAAGGGGAGGGCGACATAAACTTTGATTTTTTTTTCCAACAGCCTAAAAACTGAAGTCAAAACAAAATTTTATTTTTTTCCAAAAACCACACTTTAAAAAAAATTCTGGCTCGGCGGATTTTTTTTCCATACTGCTCAAAAGTTGCGGGTTTTTTGTCCCCTGAAACATAAGAAAAAAATAAAAAAAATAATAAATAAGGGGAGAGGGTGTAATATGCACCCCCTAAGGGAAAACTGTAATTTCTCGACCATAACAGTAATTCTATTTAAAAAAAAATGTTAGAAGTTCTAAAACAACTAATACTCTACATCATCCATGAGAAAAAAAAAGTCTTTAAAAACTTGAAAATTGCTTAAAAATAACAGATTTCTAAAAACATGTTTGATTCATTTTAAACAACCATGCGGGGCAATATGCACCACAACAACGGGGCAAAATCCACCGGATAAAAGCAGTTTTCACTAGTCACAACTAGATGATACCGCTGTTTTACAAAGCAGTATCAAAGTGGTGCATTTTGCCCCGACTACGCTTATTGTTGAAAATGTTTAAGACCCATTTATCTATAGAAAAATCAAAATTATTAAAAATAGCGAAATTGAGAGGAACTCTCTTTGTATTCACAAGATTATGGCAAACACTTTACAAATCAACATTTACAAAATCAATAAATTTTATCTTGCACAAAAATCATGTTGCAAGTCAAATGAAAATTAAATGAAAACAAAACATTTCAAAAGTACTTTAGCTGTTTTCATACTACTATGCTCAAATTTTGGCAGCATTCTTTTGCAATGTTAAGCTTCCAATTAGTGAGAGAGGGGGGGCATTAAACGCATGCGTAAGATATGTTTTCAATTTAAATCGATATTCTCATGTTAACACATTAACAAAAAAGACTAATTGGATGTAATTTTTCTATTTTTTATAATTATCGTTCATGTATGGTATTGCATAGGATCATCAACTCCAAGAAACCCAATTACCTATTTGAAAAGTTATTACCTTTTCGAAACACCAGAACATTTAGCTTTCTTATACCTAATCATAGCTTGTTTTATTATAGTCAATCGTTTTTTGCAAGAGGCATCGCAAATTGGAATAGTCTACCTGTAACGTTAAAACAAACTCCTTCCAAAAATATTTTCAAGCGTGATCTGCTTATCGACCTCAATCTAAACCATTAGTTAATTAAGAGAACCTAAGTTAGTTTTAGTTCATTAAAGTAAATTGAATTCAAGCAGAACACACAATGTAACATTAAAAAAGACAATGCCTTAAGTTACGATACGGAATAAATAAATAAATAAAAATAAAAAAAATAAATAATATGCCCCCCCTAAGGGAAAACTCTGATTTTTCAACTATAACAGCACATCTATCGAAGAATTTTGTTCGATGTTTCAAAACAACTAATATTCGTCTTCCATGTGAAAAAAGTCTTTAAAAACCTCAAAATTGATCGAAAATATCAAATTCCAAGAAAAAAATTTGAATAATTTTCAATAATCATGCGGGGCAATATTCACCCCAACTTTGGGGCAAAATGCACTACAACAACGGGGCATAATGCACCGGGTTAAAGTAGTTTTCACTAGTCACCACTAGATGACACCGCTGTTTTTACAAAGGAGCATCACAGCGGTGCACTTTGCCCCGATCACGCTTTTTGCAGACAATTTAATCAAAAATGCATTTTTTTTAATGTTTTTGGACTCATCTATCTTATGAATAATGAAGATTAGAGCATGAGCATGAGCATGAGAGACCACCCATGGTTGCCCCTCCGTTGCTGAACAGAACCGTAATATCCTTTCAGCACTACTGATTATAGGCTTCGACGATCTAGTGGTGTTTCCCTTATCAACAGCATGTATGAATGCGCTGAAAAGATAAAACACCATGATTGCTAAAACTAGATCAGTTGCGAATAGGTAACAGTCATTGGCCACCAACGGCGCCCGCCAATTTCAGTTTGTAGATCTCGATTTTTAGGGACGGGAATGTTAGTTAGCGCAGGTTGCTACTAGAGCAGCTGATTTACTCTGTGCTTACACCCCACAAGCGCCAGGAACCTGAAAATTTGTTAGTAGGATAGGGTGTTTGGTCAGGATTCATCATAGAAGATGATGATGCGACCCAAAATCATAGTGTTTGTTGAAAGGTATTATGTTTTATTCTCAAGGCAAGCAATCGGATGCTGCGGATGAGAAATTTTCCGTTTATCGGCTGTTAACTTTTAATTGAAATGGTTTAATCTTAGACAGCCGGCTGTGGAAAGATAGAACCAAAATTATTTGTAATTAAATGATGAAGGATTTAACAGTGTAACTTTTTAATTGAGATGTTTTTACGAGTTTAACATGATTGATGTTTAGTGGGGTACTGATTAACGAAGCGAACGACGAGTTACGATGTTTATCGAGCTGAAATGGTATGATAAGGTTTTGTTGTTGTTGCACACCGACCAATCTTATGAATAATGAAGATTATGGCAAAAACTATATAAATCAACACTTACAATATCAATAAATGCTTTTTATATTGTCAAAAAATCATATTGATTTCAAAATTAGATGAAAACACAACATTTTAAAGTTTTGCAAATAACTTAAGCTGTGTTTTCTTTAAACCTCGCTCTGGGCCAAATATAAGCAAAATCGGTCATCATTCCGCTTGTGGAGCAGGGTGTCATTTTTTCTGGGAACCCTAATGAATAGCTGCCAAAACTGTAAGGATTTGGATATGGATGGTAATTGTTCTTTAGTCATAGGGTAGAACCCCACAAAGTTTAAGCCAAATCAAAAAATACAAAAAATAAAAATGATCAAAATCGGCCGATTTCGTAGAAAACTGCTCAGCTACCAAATGAAGGTTCGTTAGAGCTTATTGAAAGATTGACAATCCATGCTAGAAATGGTGTTTAGCATATATTTTCACAGATTTTTCGTTTGGATGTAAACTTGTTTTTGGCAAACTCTTGTTACCCAGTGGTGTGAATATTGAATTGTTCAGAGCAAAGTTATTTTATGCAACACTTTTTCAATCAATTATCCTCACAAAACCAATTGATTTTCTCGACTGCCAAAACCTCCCCATAAATCCGAGCAGCTTTAGCTTCCAGCGTGAACCTTTGACTGGCAGTTATTGGCTGGGCAGCAATATGTTGAAAATTCGCCCAACAAATTGCAAGACACGGGGCGCTGCACACATTAAACCATTCGAGTTTGGCGCCACAAATTTGTGTACAAAAGTGATTGGGCCGCCGCCGCGGTCAGCCGGAATCGTTGGTGCATGAATCATTAGGGTGTAATATGGTTGTATGGAAAAAAATAAAGTTGTCCAAATTTAGCGAGCACAACCATTTTTCAGTTCCTTTTGGGGTCCTAAACAACTCCCCAAAGTTTGGGAACGATTGGTTTAGTCCTCACTTTGCGCAAAGCGATTCAATTTTCCATATAAATTTGTATGGGAAAACCTATTTTTTTAGATTTTGATATTTATAAAATCCACGTTTTACGCTGTAATAAAACCGGATTCATATTCGGATGCTCTGGAAGGTGCTCTACAACTTTCCCGAAGAGAGTATGGTGCTAACTTGCTCCTATAAAAAGATACAGCGTGTTCAAAACTCGTCTAAAACGTGTTTTTTGCTCGAAAATCACGTTTTAGACGAGTTTTGAGGACGCTGTATCTTCTTTCAGGGACAAGCTAGCACCATACTCTCTTCGGGAAAGTTGTAGAGCACATTCCAGAGCATCCGAATATGAATCCGGTTTTAGTACAGCGTGAAACGTGAATTTTATAAATATCAAAACTCAAAAAAATGGGTTTTCCCATACAAATTTATATGGAAAATTGAATCGCTTTGCGCAAAGTGAGGACTAAACCAATCGTTCCCAAACTTTGGGGAGTTGTTTAGGACCCCAAAAGGAACTGAAAAAATGCTGTGCTGGAAAATCGATTTTGATATTACACCCTAATGAATCATACGCCAGTTTGCACTGGACAGAAAACATTCTAGCTTACTTTACGACCACCAGTTGCATAAAAAATTTCACTCATCCGAAAGTGAGTCTGTTTCCAAACCTAAACGTTTCTTCACACGATGCGATCCATTAATCTTTTTTACGGCCCAACCCGGAGAAGTTAAAAATTTCAGCGACACTTACGCCATGATTACAGTAGTTGCACGGCGGATGAGATAAATACCGTCGTCGTCGTACTTTCGGGTAATTGCGCGCGCGCTAAGCTTCATTATGGTTAGCTGAACACACGTGACTGGTAGCGCTCGGAGCCGGATTTCGACATCATCCAAATGCCAGCTGCGCTGGGCGGTAGTCCGAAACCTTCAAATGATACTGCTCTGCTGCTAGTTTTTTTTTATTTGTTGGCATTTAAAAGTGGTACCTTGAAGAATTTACCACACGAAGAAAGCAGCACTAATTGTCACCTCGCAGCAAGAGTGACAACAACCCGAGCGATTGTCAATGTCGAATAGTATAGGGTACATTAAGTGAAATCAAATCCATTATCAGATTTGAGGTTGTAATTTGATGATATGCATATCACTCAGCTGTCAGCGCGTGGAGCGATTAAGTGACCTTGTCAATTGATATCTTTCACGTTTTGTTGATAAATTTACTCACATCGGTCACTATACTTAATAGCGAAGAAGACAATTAGCCACACTGACAAGAAAAAATGTTGACGTGACCGAGATTCGAACCGACGATATCCAGCTTAATAATTAATAACAGACGTCAAAATGAACACCACATTAAATGATATCAACGTGATCGTGCTATCTTGTCGCACGTCGCTTTTTGACGTTCCGAAAAAAACGCGTTTTAATGTTTGACCTTGAATTAACAAAAATCAGAGCACGCAATGTAAACAATAACAAACACGTTTTGATAGGCCTACAATTCTGTACATTGTCCCGAAGTCAGGTTGAATTTGGTTGCTGGAGTCCCGAGTTATAATTAAAAATATTAACAGTAGTCGGTCATGTACGTGTGTCAAATGCGTTCTGATCTGAAATCCCTTTGGTCAGTTGTTGGAATTACAGCAGTTTTCAGAATGTGTCAAGATAGCACGACAATATTTAAACTTCTGTCATATGAAGAGTGACAACAATGCACGGAGTTTTTCCGGGTTTTGTTGAATATCTCAGAATTGAAATCAAATTTTGGGAATTCGTGAAGGTCAAAAGGTGAGGCATTATAGACTGCACTAAATGGTATCCTTAACTCAATTTTAACCAACTTCGACATGCGAGAGGTTTGAATTTGTCAAACCAATACAAGTATAGTGTATTGTGTAACACAAATCCGGTTGCCAGACAATAATCAATCATGATCAACGCAAAACCAGAAGTAGTTTCTCTACAACGGTAAGCTGCTTCACCTTTTGTTCTGTTACTCAATTGACTTTTTTTTATCGGCCCAAGTAAAAGTCACATCACACTTTCCCATTGTCTTTTCACCGTCATACAGTGGATGTGTGTTTGTGCACTTTTACCGCTCAACGACGATATCGTCGACAACTACTCAATATATGAGCAAAAAAATGAATTTTAATTACACCAACGACGGCGATTGTTTCATTCTTTGCTTGTTTATTGTTTGCGACCGTCGCCGACGTCGTGTGACAGCCGTTTGTTTACTCATAAAGTGCAGACAGATGGATGTTCCTGATGGGCGGTCTTCCCCCTTCTTGCTCCGCAATCCATCATCGTTTTTATCGTCTATTTTCTAGCACTTCTTTTCACTTTTTCCGCCAGATTCTCTCTCCCCGGGTAGTTTATTGCTTTACCTAGTTTCCACGTTTTTTTGTTTTGTTTTTTTTTTGCATAATAAGTGGTGTGTCGTAGGTTGCGCAATTAACATACTTAATTAGCGACAGGTTTTTAAAAGGGTTACTGTTTGGTGATAGAGTGTCAAAATGTGAGCGAAATGCTCGCAAACTAGAGAGTTTGGAAAAAATGAGCACAAAACGAACATGTGAATTTAGCTCAGACTGTAAAGTCGTCAGCCAAAATCTGTATTATCACTGTCGCAGGTTCGAATCTCACTCGCGTGGAGTTTTTTTTTATTGTTTATTCTGTTTTTCTCTTGCAGATGAGAATCCAAATATCGATTCTTTAGTTTGCCCTCGTTTGAGTGTACAATTAATTCTCAAAAAATACCATAAATTTTAACGTCCAACTTCAATGCCGTGCTGGAAGCAGCTGCGCACTTAAAAATGTTGACCGAAATTAATGATTATTATATCATCCACCATCCGAGCGGTACAGTAGGGTGAAACCAAGTGCAAATTCCAACTCCTGCGTTCGATGATGATGATGCAGACTCAGAGTTTGTTCGTTTTTTGCTGGTTCCTTTTTGCGGACAGGTGTCGGTTTCATTTCGCCAAAGTGGACTTCACCTTAATCGAATTTAGTTTCCGCTTATTGTGAGCGCTCGGCTTAATATCAACGGTTTTCAATTCGCACCGATTTTTGTTCGCGAATTGCGATTTTTTTCGCTGATGTCGTACCTCATTAAGGCGCACACACTTTAATTGCAGTGTTGGCAATC
This sequence comes from Culex quinquefasciatus, assembly GCF_015732765.1. Lineage (NCBI taxonomy): Eukaryota > Metazoa > Arthropoda > Insecta > Diptera > Culicidae > Culex > Culex quinquefasciatus. The sequence goes on along the minus strand of NC_051862.1, from coordinate 92,686,999 downwards.
AATTGTGGCGTTTGACGATATGATCGCCGAATTAAGGTGTCCTTCGTGTGGACGCCAGCAGCGAGGTTCGCAGCTTGTGACGGATTCCGGGGTATTGTTTCGTGCGAATCGCTGGTTCGTCTCCGTTTGTTCGCACTTGGTTGACCATTTGCCACCGCAATCAACGTCGAATTAATTCCAGTGAATTGACCGCATCTTCAACCCCTTTGCCGGAAAGCTATCTTGGCGAATGTTTTGAATTTAGCTAAAAGTGTGCAACTTTGCCACACGCGATACATTTTTGTCAAGAATAGACGCAATTTTGACACACTCCATACAAATTTTCATTTCAAAACCGTTTATCAAAACAAATGAAATTTAAATGTAACAAGATAGCACAACGGTGACGAGCTGTACAAAGTGTTGAGCAAGCTTCCCTGCACCGTGCGGTACACGCGGTTCGCTTGCACCTCGGGTTTGCTTTGCGCCTGCTTTGTTCGGTTTACACCCGTACCCGACTCACACGAACCGAGGGTATTTTGGTTCATCGTACCAGCGCACCACGACACTCTCGGTTTGCCGCGTCGGTTTTGTGTCTGGCACTCACCCATGGCATGAACTCGGTATATGAGCCAAGGTGCTTCACTCGTTACGAGCCGAGGTACGTGTCGTGGTACGCGCTGGCGGTACAAAACGAGTTCAATACCACGACACGTACCACGGCACGCTGGATTCATGCCATGGGTGAGTGCCAGACACAAAACCGATGGGGCGAGCCGAGAGTGTCGTGGTGCGCTGGTACGATGTACCAAGATACCAATACATAAATGGGTTCAGGCACGTACCGAAGCTAGAAAACCAAACCCGCGGTGTGCGTTGGCACTGGCGCATGGGAAGCTTGGTGTTGAGTTTTGTTCGACCTACGATCCAAGCAATTAAGTTTTTCGCAGTTTTAATTAAATTCGCGTGCAATAACTCGTTGCTCGTTGGAACATGACAGTACGCAGTAGGATGTAACAAAAATGACTTTTTGGCGGGCATTCAGGGGTTTGTTCCGGTGGGCATACTGAGCCCAAATCCCAAATATGAGCTTGATTGGACGTAACAGGAGCTGGCGCTCCGCCCTTCAATTTTAAATGGGATTTAACCCGTAAAAAAAGATTTTTTCAAAAATGACAATTTTTGAGGCGCTTTGGCCACTGAAGCGTTTACCAAAAACATCACTGGCGTGTAGGCCAGATCCTTGCGCATCTTTTGGTATATATAACATTGAAGTTTGGAGCACCCTGGAGCTCGGTACAGACCTTCAAAGTTTGGCATTTTTTCGAAAAACCGGCCCCGGCAAAAAAGATATGCGTCGCGTCTCGCGACGCCCGAGACGCCATTTGATTTTGCTGGGACCGATTTTTCGAAAAAATGCCAAACTTTGAAGGTCTGTACCGTGCTCCAGGGTGTTTTGGGATTTGGGCTCAGTATGCCCACCGGAACAAGCCCCTGAATGCCCGCCAAAAAGTCATTTTTGTTACACTCTAGTACGCAGTTGCTACTAAACGGTCGACATTTTGTTATCGTTTTATTTCGAATTGAAGCGGAAACAGCGTGTTTTACAATGGTTTTCAAATTGAAACCGGTAATAGTTCGCACCTGTTGTTGTGGAACAGCTTGGTAGTTCTGTTATTTGATTTAAAAAAAAAACTACCGTCAATGGGATTCGAACCCTAACAGTTGTGGCTAAAGCTGACAACTTTTTTTTCTATCAAACGATAAAAAACGATATAATCCTGCTAGGAAAATGAACTTTTTTAGAAACGCCGTAGACTCATGAGTAAAAAAAAATAAAATCTGACAACCCTGCCTCAAGTTATGACCACTTAGTTGATATTTATTATCTCACATATCTTGATAAATCTATGCCCGACACTATAATCCGACCTATCGTTGAGTAGGTAATCGGAAAACCTTCCAGTCTGGCAACCCTTTCTCAAGTTATGACCACTTAAGTGGTATATTTATGTACTTTTTTAAGCCAGATCTCACTTATCTACAACTATGTCCGAATCAATCATCCGACCTATCGTTGCACAGGTAATCTAAAGATCTTCCAAACAGGTCTAATAGATTGAAGATCTGGCAACTCTTTCTCAAGTTATGGCCACATAAGAGATATTTATGTATTTTTTGAAGCGGAATTTCACTTTATTTCACTAAGTGTGGAAAAAGTTGTCTAATGAGAAACTTTACGCGTCACTTAACCTTTGTCACATTAGTTCAAGCAGCAATTCATGGCTCATTTTCCATCAACTTTCCGGCTTTGAAAACGGTTTGTTTTTTGTTCTACCTGTAACACAATGGACTCAAAGTCTGAAAGAGAAAGCCACTGCCGGTGGCCATTTGCTTCAAAATTAGTGCGCGAATAACTCAAACAAGTCGTGCGCGACATCGTGCGCATTCACTTTCTGGCTCAGAATACCGTAACCAACACCGAATCTGACAGCAGTACGAATCGGACCATTCTAGAACGGTTAATCTATGCGATGTAAAGTTTGTGTGTCGGCCTGGTCTGAATTTGGTGTGATCCATTTTTGGTCATCCTGACGTCAAATTGTGTCGCCTTTTTGGAAAGGAATTGGCAATAGTCCTCTCACGTTTGAATTTTATTTTAAAATAGGGTGATAAAACGCTGATCAAGCGTCGTAAAATTTGATTTCTCTTTCCGATAACACTTTTAAAATAACTTTTTGCAATTCCGTCGTGAAACTACTTACTTTTCCTGTCATTCTTGAACGACGAAATAGCCTACTTTTCTGTACCAAAAATAACAGAATCGAATAGCAACACTTTTCAAAATAAATGCTGAAAAGTTCTACTTTTCAGCACTGAAATGAGTGCTGAAAAGTTGAACTTTTCAGCACTTGTTTCGAAAAGTAACATTTTTCAACTTTTTTTGATTTAAACGATTTATTGACAAAGTACATGAAAATTTCACCTATAATTTCACTCAATGGGTTTTTTTGAATTGCAAAAAATGTTGTATGGAACTCGTTGCAAAACTTGATTTTTTCAGCACTCTTCGTATTTATCCAACTCGGTGAACCTCGTTGGATAAATGTCCGACTCGTGCTGAAAAAATCATCTTTTTGCAACTTGTTGCATAAACTACTATTATCGCAAATAATTAGCAGTTTGTCCCCCTTCGAAAAAAAGTCGCAACTCCCCAAGGTATCGAAAATAGCCCTCCCTTTATGACCCATAAAATAAAAATGTAGCCGGGACCTGACAGCTTTGATCTTAATCCCGTCCCGTTTGGAAATTCGCCTTAATCTGATTAAATATTAGCGGTGTTCCCCCTTCGTCGTCCCCTTTTCGGTGCGAGTTTTGCCAAAAGAGCTGTGTCCGCCTTCATCACACATGTTGAATGATGGATGCTGGATGGAGGTTGGACCCAATTTTAATTGGAATGACGAGAACCATTGTCTTGGAAACGTTCTATGATCCTCTGAGCTGCAGAGCGAACTTTCATCTCCTTCCTGGCAGTACTAGAGAAGGAAACGAGTAAAACTGGTTTTGAAACTCTCGTGTATTTCTTCAATCAAGTCAAAATCAGTTTCAGAGCGAATTATGATCTGTGGAACGGTGTGAAGATCATCATTGATATAAATTCAACAAGCAAATCTTTTTAATTTCTAACCATTTTCACTTACGCTATTAAAAAATAAGTTTTCTTCGATTTCGTTGAACAAAATTTTTCAAACGTTAGAGTACACTTTTAGCGTAAGTCCGAAAAAATTGTAAAAAAAAACCAAAAGAAGAAGAAGATAATTCATTCAACTCAGTCATCTGGCAACCTTGTCAAGATATATCCTCATTCTGGGAACACTGCCAGGAAATTTAATTATATTTTTTAAATTATAAATGGGAGTTCGGTAACAATTAACAAAACTTTTTAGTGAAAAAAATGCAATTTTTTTTGATTTTAGTAAGAAGAATCAGAGTCACGTTAACATTGACTCAATCAATTGAATGTAACTTTAATCCATCAGGAACTTCCCCCAAGTCCCCTTTCATATTGTTGCAATTTTCCAGTCCCAACTTGGCTACAAAATTATATCCGCACATGATTCGCCCAACCCCGGAGTCCGTTATTAATACCCATCAATCACGGTTGTACAAATACTCAGTCCTACAAAAGCCACCAGCAAAAGCGCCTCAAGTGTGCTCACGCAGAAACATAAGCCATAAAATTATCAACAACTGTTTACGTTTACCCAGAGCAAACAGACAGAGTCGTGATTCAGTACTGCCGTTGTTGTTGGTGCCGTTGGCGGACAGTTGGAAATTTTCAAGAGTTCTTTCTTCGGCAAGCGTGTCCATTTGCTGGTTCTTAAGCCCCCCAAGTGCAACGAAATTTCAATGTCTCGAGAGAAATGTAATGCTCTCGTAAAAATGTTTCGCTCAGAACGTTTGCACTTCATATCTTGGCGATGATTTTATCTCGGCTCATCACACTTGTGTACATTTTTTACACTTTGTTAGTTTTACGGCTGAAAATTCCTGAGTTGTTTTGAGTCGGGATCTCAACCGTCCCGCCACAGCCTAATATCGGTCGGATCTTACCTAACTGAGACACACGATCAACCAGTTCATTAAGCTTGAGAGTTGTGGAGCAGGTTCTTCGTTTAAATTTAAAAGATAACCCAACCTGAAAACACACGCACGCACAGGTTGATTCCCTGAACACACGAAACAGGGTCACCGGCGGCGGTGGCCTCAACAAGTTCCGTTGGTTAGTTCCAGTTTCTCGACTGCATATTCTATATCGATGCAACCGGATTCGACCGCACACTTTGGGTGATAAATTTCGAGCTGGATAACTGGCCAGCAGGTAGTAGGCTATGTGTGCCAACCGTACTCCCTATCAACGTGCTCCACATTCCCGGAATTCCCCCCCATGCTACATACTGTGCCGGATGGTTAAGGGAAGAATTTATGATCGTTCGATAAGGGGAGGTTTTCCAAAAAAAGAAAAGTGGCAACTCCCACCGCACAGGTCGAACCGTTTCCAGCTTTGAGGCCAAAGCTCTCAACCTGGAGAATTTGCCAAGAACTGATGAGGTTTTACGAGTGTTCCAGTGTTTTGCAGCGCGGCGCTGGATAGCGGGATGATTAATGCTGCCTAGTTTTTGTTCGATTCACGCGATTCCATCTCACGATAAAGCGAAGAGAGCGAGCCGCCGCCGCCGTGCCTGTAATCCCACTTAAACACACTCACTAAAAGTTAAACCGTTGCCAGCAAACCAGAACCAGACAGAATCTCTCTACTAAATGTTGTTCCCCCGGAGGCACCATCAGACACAACGGTAAAGCAAACCACTCCTCGGCAACCACTCGCAGGGTCTACAACGTGTGCTGCTATTTCGGAGGTGAAGCATGGTTCATTGAACTGATCCCAACGCAAACGCAAACCCCTACCCCCCAGCTTAAGAGTCTTCTCCCTCCAGTTGTCCCGTCACTCAACGAGGGTGTAGAGTTCAGCGAGATCGCCACGGCTTAAACAAAACAAGTTCTGGAGGGATATCTAATCAGCGTCACCTCCATAGAATACTGCTACACCAGGATGGTCGTAAAAGTTTGCTGATTTGATTCGACTTAGAGAACTTTACTCAAATTGGCACCTTCGGAAGCGATCTTCCGAAATCCGAGAAAAAATACATCGATTCTTTTAATTATAATCTTTCTAGGGTAGTTGGAACAACCTAGCAAAGCTTCATATCAGTTACCTGTCGGCCGGCAGCGAAATTATGAGAAAGTATATTTTGTATCAGACATGCAATATGCTGGTACATCTCTCAGGCCCGGGTATTAGGTAAATAGCCCTTGCGCAGCTTCCAATTACCCAATTTTAATTCCAAAAATCATAAATAATTTCAGTACAATTTTGTTTAAGGGGTTACATACATGTAGAAATATTCAGAATTCATATTTCCGAATATTTATTAAATCCTTTAAAAAGATGAATTCCAATCACTCCTGAAAGTTTCATGAAGATATGCCATGATTTAAGGGAGTAGAAGACGATGTAAGTTTCAAGTTCTGCCATGCGCAAAGCGAACTGTCAAACTTTGTGAGCGTTTTTCTCTGAACACCGAGTTGATTTACGGGTGCCACGATATCTCGAGATTGGATGGACCAAATTGGCTGAAATTTGGGGTGAAGACTCTCAAGACATATCCCGTGTGCATGACGAAGCCCGATTTTGAAATTTTGCTTTTTAAAAAAATACAAAGATCAAAAACGGACGAATTTTAATATGAAAAACACAAAAATATTTTTATCTTTTTTTTAAATAAACTTTTTAAAAATCGGCCTTCGTCACCGGTTTAACGAGTCTTCACAAAAATTTTGAGCCGATTTGGTCGAAGCAGTGTTGAGATATCGTGGCACCCGTTTTTTGAAACTGCTAAATTCAAATAGCTATCGGCAATATGTTCATATTAATGTCCTGAAAACAAATAAAAAAAAAGTTAGAGTGTGTGCCAATACCAACCCTTGACATTTTTGCCGATTCACATGTATGTAACCCCTTAATATAGCATACAATATATTACAACAAATTTCAAAAAAGGGGTTTTTAATTAAATAAATGCATGAGCATCGTTTCTAGCAGTTATTACATAAATAAATTTTAACATTTTGGATTTTTAGTTTTGAACTTTTGCAGAGATTTTGCAGCATCATTAAGGCTGATACGGAGATCGAAAGGAACGCAAAACTCAATAATAAAAAATCGCCCAAGAAACGGTCAAGAAAAGGGTCACTAAAAGTTTTTTCTTATGCGGTACGCAGCTGAAAAGGAACAGAAACGGAAAGTGGCGTTTGACGTTTCTTTGCGCGGTGCTTGTTCGCAATATGTTTTGATGAAGAAACAAATAATTTGGATTTGCATTATTTGAATGCAACTGAAAGTTTCAACGTATCAATAATTTTGAAAATTCTTAAACTCTTTATAATTCCGAATCTCAAAATGCAGAATCTTCATATTAAAAGGAAGGATTTGGTTTTAATTAATTAATTAAAGCCCAACAATTATCATTGAATTGTCTGGCAGAAAAATTTAAAAAAAAATCAAAAACTTTAACAACTGTAAAGAGAAATTTAGGTATTTTTCGATTTCAATTTAAAAATTTACAACAAATCTGAATTTTATGAATTTTAAAAATACAAACAAAAACATACCAAAAATAATAAAAAACCATAAAAATTCAAAAAACAAGAAAATTTTAAAAATCGAAAATTATAAATTCAAAGAATCCAAAAAAAAAAATTCAAAATATTAAAAAAAACTGAAATTTGAAAATTCAAAGACTCAAAAACAATCAAATTTTGAATTCAAAAGTTGAATTTCATAAAAAGTCAAAAATTCAAAATATGGAAGGTTAAGAACACCTCCCCCCCGCCCTCCCCCCTTCAAAGTCGATCTGAAAATATTTTTTTTAACTTCAAAATGTAATTGAAACTTAAAGGGCAATTAACTGAAATCAGGTGAAAATGCATTCCCCTTCGTTTAGCATGTTTGGATGTACTCAAAAATCTTTTTGTTTTAGTCAAATCTGACATTTTTTTGAAAACTATTGATTGCAAAACAACTGAACTACGGTAGAATGCATATTAAAACATTTTTTAAAATTCAAATGTTGAGACTCTGGCTCTTTATTTCATTTTTTTCATTTTTTGCCCCCCTCCTTGACCCCGGCCAGAGCCGAAAGATATAAACCTTGAAAAAAAAAATGCATCAGCCTGTTTTCATATAAAAAAAACAATGAATCGAAAATGTAAAAAATCGAAAATCAAGGCATTGTATGACCCTAGAACGTCTGATTTTTTGGCGACATTTCAGAATTTAACAAAAAAAAAATCAAAATTAGATAATTAAAGTACCTGAAAATTTAAGGAGTTGTAAATTTTAAAATTTAATACCAGAATTTTAAAACTTTAGAATCTTGGACTTTAAGATTTTTTAATTTTTTATTTTTTTGTAGTTTTTTTGAATTTTTAAATTTTTGGGCTCTTTTTTTGAATTCTTTAATTTTTGATTTTATTTTTTATCATTTTGATTTATATATATTTTAATCTTTTTATTTTACTCCCAAGAACCTCAAGAGCCGTTAATTCAGTTTCTTGTGTCATAACTGCTCAAATTATACTTTTATAATTTTTAAAACCTTTTTTTTCACAGTCAAAATAATAAAACTATTAAAAAAAATCAAGTTTCATTTAGTTTTCGATGAAAGGTTAAACATTTTTAGAAAACATTTTATGTTTATTTCACAAAGTGCATCTTAATAAATAAATATTATTTATACATTTTGTATGATTTTTTCTGTTTAATGAAAACTTCAATCTTTTGATAAACATTACATCTAAATATTTGATAAAAAAAATTGTTCCAAATTACGAGTGGGAGGGAATTGAAGTTTTAGAAAATTAGCCTAGAAGGGAATTAAACGAAAAGGTTAATAATTACTGTTCTAAGTTGACCGAAATATTATATACCTAATAACTTTTCGAAGTATTCTCACAGAGAGACAAATAAAATACCTTTCTTTTGAAACTATCCACCGATTACTTTCTCAATGCTGATGGCTGGAAATCCAAAGCTCGCTTGTTACAAAGTAATCATTACAGCTCGAAACCATTTCCAAAGACGAGAAGCCATGAATCATAAGTTTTGCGTGGTTCGCTTAATTAGGCCAACAAGAGTAATGAAGACTTCTCGCCAATGAACATGGGGCGAACATGGTGGTAAAAAGTCAAAGTAGTTATGTCACAGACATAACCGGAATGGCGTAGATATGTGGACATGTGGGTTTTCCATATATTAATTTGAAGAATTAGCTATATATATAATGGAAGGAACACCCATTCAAACGGCAAAGAGAGGAAAGAAAGAGACGAAGGAATTTTAGCGAGCCGAATGGGGGGAGGGGGAGAGGGGGCATAGGGGTTGGGGGCGAGAGCAGCCTCAGAAAGCTGTGCAATCCGTCGCCCCCGAAGACCAAAATTTGTTCCTGAAATTTAAATTCAAATTAGCTCGCTGCCTCGTCCCGGGTGGGACGAGGGCAACTCTTTCAACACTAGAATTTGATGAGACGTAAATCTTTCAGAAGCGCTCGCCGCGAATGCGACGAGCTAGTTGGATGTCCCGATTGTTTAACAACCAAGGCTTGACCCACGAGAGGCTTTTCGGCGGAAGGCAGCAGGCGCGCGCCTCATCTTGTTGATGCCTCGTCCCGGGTGGGACGAGGGATGGGGATTGAAGCACCTCCGAACCACAGCAACCACGAAAGATCCTAACGGTCCGGCCATCGAGAGGCAACTGGCTGACGGTGACGACGAGAAGGCGATGCGCACTTCTTTTCCAGTTCTGGTCCCTCTCTCCTGCTGCTGCTGCTCTGGTCTCTCTCCTGCTGCTCTGGGCTGAGCTTTCCTGCTGCTGCTGCTGCTGCCGGTTCGACGTATGAGACGTGAATGATGCTCACAAAACTGGCGCGCGTTCTTATATATGATTTCGGCCCGCTACTTCCCCTCCTTTTTCGCGACCGACACTCGGTCGCGTTGCTCGGATGATTTTCCCCTCAAAATAGGTACTTGACATTCCCGTCCGTGAGTGGGAAGCGCTCATTTTGCTTGCAAAATCTCTGCATTTTGAAAACATTTTAAAACATTCAATTGTTTCAATAGTTAAACTATTTTGCCAACCATGAAAGTTTTATAGCAAATTGCTGAATAATTTTCGAATCGAATGGCACATAAATCGTGTCGATTCGATTAGAGGGAAGGAAGATATAAGCGTTTGACGGATGACGCAGTAATCCAGGGCCTTCGGCCCGGGTTTTTTGGAATGACACCCCAGTACCTTCGACAAAGACGTAAGTCTACGTCAAAATAAATCTTCTTTCTCCGCAAGTACCCGGGCAGGTCATCCCACACCAAACACCTTGCGTCTCCACTCTTCATGCTCCAGCCCCATTTGCCGGGGGTGGTGTTGTTACAGTGTTGTGCTTGTGACAGACAAGCCACGTGCCCATTTCTGGAGGCGGAAAATTAATGCATCCGATGCATTACGGGACAGAGAGTTGCACTGTTACGACTCTTTTTTGAGTCATATTTTTCCCTGTGGCGGTTTCATGCCACGTAATACAACATATAAGGATGCTCTCCTCCAAGCAGTGTTCGCCTCTTTTTTTCGTGACATAAATTAACATCCTGTGGCTTTTTTTGGAGGGTTTCCATTTTCTACCGTCGGTTCGATAACCTCAATCCACATCACGTTCAATACTCTTGATTGATAGCGGTTCTCGTCTAGCCGTCCAAAAATGGCAACCCACTAATGGATCTAGAACTCCTCGTAGATTCATCCCGTCCGCCCCAAACACGGGAAGGTACACTAATTGACTAATTATTAGCAACACTTGGCCCGGCGGCGGCTGATTCTACCGACTAGTCAGATATTGCGCGTTTCTTCTGCCTTTCCACCGGATGCCGCAAAGAGCAGCACGAAGAGAGAGAGAGAGATTGTCAGAAAATGGGCTTTCGGCGTGTTGGTTGTCGCAACTTATTACACAAATTGAGCCGCGCGCGGTTCGGCCTCAAGAATAATTAGTGCCAATTAACCTACATCAGCCTCTGCTAGAAGAAGGTTCCCGGGAAGTTTGGTCGGTGCGTTGCCACGCGAAAGCCCACCGCCGGAAGAGTGTTGTTTCAGCTGGATTTATTTGAGGAGTTCCATCAAAACATGTAGGCAGGCAGCAATGAAGATGCTGCTGCTGCGGAGGTTTGATGATGATAATGACGACTTGTTGCGGTTTATTGCACGAATTAAGCACACTTTGCTGGAACTTTTTTTGCTGGGCAATTGTGACTGGGAAGTGGGAAAGGTCTGGGGTTTTACTTTCTCCGTGGTCTTTGTGCGACTGACCTATCAAGCTGCTTCAAAATCTCCAGCGTGATAGAATGCAAATTTGATCGATTGTATCGCCACGACATCAAATCCAACAACCACCGCAGCTCCAGGTCATCCGAGATAAACTCTGGAAAAGTGATGGAGGTCGTAAAATTATAACCGTTAGCTTTTCGGGCCTTCCCCACACCGGAGGTAACCGCTCGCAAAGTGGCGATCCAAAGTGATAGGCTTCAGATTATTGATTGTTTTCAAATTATCACTCTTTGGCGGGCGCACACTTGATCTCGAGGGCTTCGCTTGGACCGAAAAAGTGTGAAACGAATTCCCGCAGGAAGAGGGTGCCTCTCCTACGAAGTGGAGAGATGTTCGAAATTATAGCTTCGACGACGAAGACGACGGAGGGTATTCATTACCAAAGTAATTCGTCATTTTTGCTCTCCGCTGCTCTGGGGTGTGGGGAAAGTATAGTTCCTGCTTTGGAGTGGGTCTTCGTATTTTCTAGGTTAGAGGGGTGGCCCCGGTCAGTTAACGAGCGTGTGTTTTTTAAGGTTTGCCAAAGTTTAGGATGACCCTCGGGGGGTGACTTGGCAGGTTTTGTGGAACTTAAGAGATCCAGATTCAACCCAACATGAAATAAGAAAAAAACAATCAAATATAATGTTAACAATAAAAAAAAGAGCAATGGAAGGGATTGCAGGTATCTTGTATTGTATTGCTATCTTGCCTAGAAAAAAAACGCGTTTTAATGTTTAGCCTTGTATAAACAAAGAAAATGAGTACGCAATGTAAACAATAACAAACACGTTTTGTTTGGTTGACCATTCTTGAATTATGATTACAAATGTTTAGGTCGTCGGGCATGTACGTGTGTCAAATGCGTTCTGACCTGAAACCGCTTTGGCCAGTTGTCGCACTTACAGCAATTTTCGGAATGTGTCAAGATGGCACGACAAGATTGAAACTACTGCCATATGAAAAGTGACAACAATGCACAAAGTTTTTTTGGTTTCAGGATTGAAATTGAATTTTGGGGATCTGTGAAGATCAAAAGGTGAGGCATTGTGAGCTGCACAAAATGACGTTGCTATTAGGGGCGCCGACTAGTCCAAAATGTTGGGGGGGGCACGGTTGTTTTCCGAAATCGATAGGTAAGAGTGGCGATTAGATGTTAATGTTTCTTGTATGTCACGAATTTGAATAATTTTATTACGATTTGATGCGATTTTTTTTTATCCGGAATAATTTTTTTTAGAAAAAGATAATTTATTAAAACGTGATTGAGAATGTTAATTGGAGGGATTTTTTTATATGTTTGGAAGGCGAATTCCTTCTCATTGGCATATTCTCACTTATTTTCTAGTAGTAACAGTCAATAATAAAAATAATCAGATATTTAGAAATTCAGCAATAAAAATATTCTTACAAATACAGATTCTACAGAATTCTATCCGTGTGTATAAATAATGTTCCATTTAAGTTTTAGATGTTATATTCAATTATTTCCTTTTTTATATTTGATATAAGAATATTTTTCTTCCAAAATTTCTGGGGGGACACAATGTATGGGCTGCCCCCCCAGCCAAATTTTAGGGGGGGCAAAAAGTACCGTGCCCCCCCAGAGTCGGCGCCCCTGTAATGCTAACTAAATTTTGCCCAATATACACGTGCGACAAGATAGTACGACAACGACGATCTGACTTTAATAAATGTACCGTGAACGACTTTGACAGGTTTGATTTTTTTTCGCAATTTTATAACAAGAAATGGAGGAATTTTCATCAGTCAATAACTGGTGAAATTTACGTCAGTTTTTGTTGAATTTCACATTTTTACACACAATTTTCAACTTTCAAAATTCAACTTTTTTTTAGAAGAGGAAAGTTTACAAAGTTTTAACTCATTTGTCCGGCTATATTTCAAGAATTGTTTTCATCCTTTTTCTGTCACTTTTTCGAGTATTTAGCGCCATATTTCAAATATTTAGAGAGAACTTTAGATCTTAAATTACACAGTTCTTTAAGTTTATCTTTATCCTCTTCCTCCTGGATTTATTAAATTAGCTCGTACCACATCCGCGTCCAACTATGACCGACCCCTAGGCATAAGCAATAACTTTTTTTTATGTTTATTTCAAATTGGAAAACTTGGAAAACAGATAAAATTTGTTGTGAAATGATATGTTTAAAGTGTTTTTGAAGCAGAATTAAACAAAATTGATTCATGCTTTAAATTCAGTTCAGCAACATAAATCGATTTTTTATGAAAAAAAAACTTATCCTAAAGAATTTTAGGCAAAATTGTATCATTTCTAGATTAAATTTTCAAAACAGAGATCGAAGTAAACTGTGCTTGCGACCGGACGCGTTTTTTTTCTCTGTCATTTTTTGGTCTATAGATTTCGTTGAAAAATAGTAAAATATGTAACATTTTGGAGACTTTGCTGTCCTTTTTGGCGATGTGACTGAGGGAGCAGTGGAAATTACGAAGTGGCCATCGATGAAACGTTCCTGTGGTTCCAGCACCGTGTGCCAAAAGTGTCCTTCCTGAAACAACGTCATTCAAGTACTGCTGGATGTGTACGAGAATTTCCTTCAACATTTCCAACCGGTTCAAGCAATTGCTTCCTGATTGAGTGTGCTGAGTGATGGCCATCGTCCGGATACTTCTAAGGTCAAGCCGATCGCAGGGTTCGTGTGGTGCAAGAATTCGGCTACCTGATCGCAAGAACCATCATGTTTGAGACGGTCGCAAATGTCCTTTCCTTTCCTATTTGAATAACAACATATTCTTTCATCTACACTAACATTCAGACATTTCACTTAAGTCAACCTACGCCAACCTTATTAAATACGCGGTAGGGTGTTCCCTTGGTCGTTCGCTGTGAGTTGTGGATTGCCTGCTTCTCTAATGAAGGTTTGACTAAGGGGGCATGCTTATTAATTTCTCGTCGCTCCATACCCTCAGTGACGTGATGGGAACAAGGGCGTCTATGCAAAGTGTCCCTACACCCGCTACAAATTTCCGGTGCTTGGGGAGGGATGAGGGAAACCATTTTGTTCTATGCGCCGGTATTTGTAGCATTAAAATTCGTGCAAAAAAACTTATGCACGTGGGTGTACAGATTATGGAGTAAAAGATGATCGAATTGTTCACCTAGCGCTCACATGTGTTCCAGGACCAAGTTGCCTGCGGGTATGGGGATCATACATACATACATACATACATTTCTAGATTAAATTTTCAAAACAACCTATCCCTCATGGGTTTCCTATGCAGATAGGGCCTTTTGAAAATTTAATCGAGATTTGATCAATTCTCGATTAAATTTTTAAAAGGCCCTATCTGCATAGGAAACCCATGAGGGATAGGTTGTTTTGAAAATTTAATCTAGAATTAATTGTTACTCGTTTACAGTAGGCACTGCAACAACATGGTTCTGTGGATTGCATCAAATTTATGAAAAAAAAATCAGAAGTTTTGCGACTCTGGTCCCATCTTTTTGAGAGAAAATACATAAATAATCAATGTAAAAATTTACAATCGATTTTACAAGTTTTTGGAATGCAAATTTCACTTTTAATCAACAATTATTTTTTGCCTCCTGATTTTTAAGGAAATTTTGAAGAGAGGGGGACTTTTTGACAATTTACCTAAAATTTATATGTATTTTGTTAAATAGCTTATAATCTTAGTTAACTAAAAAAACAATGATTTTTTTCTGATGCAAAGTACCAAAACCATAACTACACAAAAAATAAAAAATAAAGTTCCAAAACATTTTTATAGATCTAAAATTAGTTGAAAATGCGGTTGTAGAGTTTTAACAACCTTTTTTTCAACATCAAACAAGTTAAATTTTAATTCAGCCAAACGATTTTGAGCCAGAAAGACAAAAGGAAATGTGCTCAAATCGATCCATGATTTGACCTTGAACACGTTTCAAAACATATATTCGGAGCCGCAATTTTCGGCAGCAAATCAAACGCGATTTAATTTAATTTAGCCGGCGCGCTAATCTAGATAATGCTTCAGGAACAACCCCAAGATGCGATCTACAAATATTAAGAGCAAGTCAGCATTTCGGCTGTACCATTATTATTATTCAATCAGAATGGTTTCCTTTCAGCAATCTGCGCCACAAAAGTGGTCAACTCAGCTCAGAATCGAACACTCATTCGAGCTCAATGCCGACCCCACGACTGCTTTGTGCGATCATTATTATTTAACAATTCCTTGCACGGAATGAACACAAATTAGTCGACTCAACTTTTTTTTTCATTGTTGAACCGTGTTTACTCCACGAAAAACTCGCCAACTCTGTATCAATCGGGCCCATTGATCGGCCCGGGAAGATGCCGGTGATGACTTGGTTAATTTCACAATACTAGCGTTTGTATAATATTTCAATTCAACCTCGCAGATCAGATCGGGTTTCGGCCGATCGAAGTCATGTGCCAGATATGTTCGGGCGCGATGCCCTGCAGACTTGTGCAATTTCGCCGGCCCAGATTAAACCAACCCAGCTATTAGTAATGGCTTTGGCGTGATGACGACCATGTTGCTAAAAAATGAAGCAAAATCCAGTGTGCCAGTTTTTCCGCGGATGGGGAAAATGATGTGAAAACGATCATCCGCAGGCAGCGCGAGGAAAATATGCATATCGCGAAAAAAGCGGCCCTCCACGTGCCGATGTTGATGCTGTGTGTCTGGTGGAGAAATTGAGATCAGTTTTAATTTTACGCCGATGCACTTTGCAAATCAAGACACAGAAAGTGTACCAGCAGTGCCAGTGAAGCGCAGCACTAAAGTGGATTAAAGATTTCAATTATGCGCGCACGCTGCTGGGGGAACGAGGAAGCTACGATGTGCACACTTTTGTACGCTCACTTGTGGAAACACTGACGTAGAATTTGAGCAATAGGGGAAGTTGTCCATTTTGTAATTTTGCTGTAGACACAAATTATTTTTTCCAAAACAAAAACACTTTTTTAAATGACAAAAGATTTTTTCGATAGAACGTTCCTTAAAAATAATGTTTATGCTATTAATTGACTACCTTCCCTTACTGAACAACAGCAGTTCACTTGCAAGCTAAACTTGAGCATCTTCTTCAGTTGCACTACAAATTGAACAAGCCTTTCTCCGTCATCATCCCCCTAACAACTTAGTCGCCGACTCGGTCTCTAGGTCGTCTTCGATACTTCCCATCATAAGCTCAGCTGTAGCATCTTCAGCTCCTAGTAGCAATCAGCCGGTGGTGCATACAAATCACCCTCGGATTATACGCTTTTATGTGCTCTTTTTCGCGCTCGGTATTGACTCGTCGTCGTGATTTTTTTATGAGTGGCTAAATGAAGCCACGATTACATCGCATCCTCTCGACGATCATATCTCCGTGAGCATCGGCCGTAATTTGGGTCTTGGTGATAAATAGTAATTACAGCGTAAAGGCTACTGTCTGATGAGTTGAGCTTCAAGGGATGTTTCAATCAGCGTAACTTTCTCAAAAAGTGTGTTTTGTAAATTTCTCCTCTGGTTGTCTCTCTCCGTTATGCTAAATAGATTTTTACGAGTTGGAAGTTTCATCTCGTTTCAATTTTCCACTCTTGTTACGAGGCTTCAGCGCAGCAAACCATTCATTCTGGCGCGATGATCGAGCATAAGTTTTCGAGATTAAAACTCTTTTGTGTACGCGTGTTGATAATGCAGAACATCCACAAACAAGCAACCATTCGGGTGGAACGAATCTGCCCCACAAAGAATAACCAAAGGTACTTGGAGGTTTAGTCCGGCCAAGGTCTTTGACCCTATGTTACTAGAATCGTTTTGTGACTCAGCGTTCGTTCATAATTCATGTTCAATACCATAACATCGCGTCCATAAACTTTCCTTGTACGATGGTCCAATCGGACACCGCGACAAAAAGGGGCTATAAAAATACAGCATAGTTTTTACACAGTTCAGCGAGCAGCACAATATAAACACATTGTGTAAAATTGGTTTCCTCTAATTACCGTACAAGCTATGTGTCTGGGATTAGCTTTTTTCGTGCATCCAAATCCGGTCCGACGCTACAATACCTCTCTAATCAAATAATTATTCAATTTGTTCCAATTTGAACTGTTACATCATGAACACCTCTCTCCTCCTCCTCCTCCCGCATCGAAGTTATCGTGTTGAGCTTTTCATCGATTCGCCAGTCTGTCTGATTTATTACCACGGCTGGTTAAGCTTCAGGTGAATTTCTGTTGCGAAAAAAAGGTACAACTAGTAATAAGTCCGCCCCCCATTCGTAACATGCGTGCAAAGTTCGCGCTTTCCTGCGTTTCAAGTTCGAGGTTTCCGAACATGTGTTCAACGCGCATGTAGTACAAGGTCACTACGAGCGTTCCACAAAACGAGGAAGGAAATCTGCTATCGGAGCATTTGTGCGTGGATTAGCATAATTGAGCCCCGACTAACGGTCCAAAGCGCGTCAAAACTATTCCGAAACCGGTTCGAGGTGTGTGCATGCTCATCGTCGACGATCCTCTTGAATGGCACTTCATCAACACCCGATGGGGTGAGTGTCATTAACATTTCCCGTTCCCTTTCTAGATCACCGCTCGGCACGACGACGACGACGACAGGTAGTAGTGGAGGCTGCAGCCAGGGGCTCGGCCACCATGACTAGGTGTGAAATTCAATACTACACGGTGTGACTGGGACGGGGTGTCAACATGAAACCGATCACGTTCGAATCGATCCGGAATCTGCTGAAAACCAAAAAGCAGAAAAAAGACAAATCCAGCATCGATCAGAGCTTCAAGCGGAGCGATTCGTTCAAGCGGATCAGCATCCGGAAGAGCTACCTCGAGCGGGGCCGGAAACGCAATGCGGCGGCAGTGCTGCGAAGTTCCACCAAGAACAACTTGGTCAACATCACCGAGTTTGAGGACCAGGCCAAGCTGGTCAAGCAGCCGGAAAAGGTAGGGAAAGCTTCAGGTAGTGGCAAAAATGAGTCCGCAAGTAGCTCGAAAGATCCCCGACCGATCCACGAGCTGTCGTTCGAGGAGAAGCTCGAGTCCAACGATGCTTCGCTGGACGAGAAGATCCGTGCACTGCAGGAGATCAACGATCGCTACATTAGCGAGAACCAAAACCTTGTCGAGCAAAGCTTCGAGTCTACCAAGCAGGTCGAGAAGATCAAGATCAAGAAACCACCGAGACCCTCGAAGCAGGGCATCAAGAAGCCACGCGAACCCGAACCCACCTCTACCGTCAATGATCTCAAATCGAAGAGCACGGAATCGCTCAACACACTTCCACCGAACGAGCCGCTCGATCCGAACAGCCGCGCCAAAAACATATCCCACGTAAACATCAACGCGGCGGACGTGATCCCCGAAGAAGACGAAAGTACCATATACTCCTACGAGCCGGAAAGCCAAACCAACACCCGCAGAACGGACGATGCCGACGACAAGTCCTTCTACAGCATCAGTACCTTCACGATCGAGAGCAACACCCTGAACAACACCAACCTCTCCTCGAAAAAGTCCTTCCGCAGCAGCTTCAGCACAGCCGCCCCCACCAAGGAACTCCCCACGCTCGTAACCATCAAAACGTACTGCGAGCCCAACTCGTCCGTACAATCCACCACGCACGTCAACGAAAAGTACCTGGAAACCAGCTTCGACAGCTACCCGGAGAACACTCTCCCGAAAGATGTCCCCAAGCTCATCGTCCCCAAATCATCCAGCCTCAGCAAATCAATCCCCAAGGCCAGTATCGAAACCAAAACCTCTTCGCTGAAGGACGTTCGGCCGAAGATCAACACGCAAACGTTCAAGATGATCCGCAGCAAGTCGCGCGAAGGGATCGTCATCCGGATCCCCGCGATCGACCCGCCCGACACGCTGGACAAGACTGAACTGGGCAAAGAAGACGGGGCGGACAATCTGAACCGTCAGCTCAGCAACGACTCGGCGCTGGATCTGATCGACGTGGACATCAAGGTGGACGAGAAGGACATGCAGTGCAGCACGGTGGAGCTGAAGAACCAAAAGAACAAGTACAAAAAGAAGGTTAAGAAGAGTGCGGGGAAGACGGCAACGTTGGATATCGAGGACTGTCGAAATCATACGTTCAAAAGCCACGAGAACTTTGAGCTGGAACGGGGGAGTTGCTCGAAGGAACGGGTCGAGCCCAAGTTTATCTTTCCGAGCAATTACTTTGAGGAGGAGAACAACATATTCTACGATCAGACGGTGTACGACGAAACGGAGTTGCCTCCGTCGCCGGAGAACAGCATTCCGTACGCGTTACGGATCAAGGAGAATCCATTCACGAAGAACAAGGAGTTTTACTCGATCAATACGGGGCGGATATGGAAGCAGCTGAATTTGGGTCAGGAAGAGGATTTGTCGATTCTTTCAGCCGCTCCGCGGCTACCCGTTCCCAAAACCAAGAACGAATCGTTCAAGTCGATGTCCTCTCGGGATTCCGGCTTCAGCTTGACGCTAACAAAGCCGAAGAATCTGTTCCGTAGGAAGTCGAAGAAAGCGACTCTGCTCCAGCGGAGGAAACCGAAGCTGGCGGTCAGCAAAGACGGCTACTTCAAGCGAGTGATGGTCGTCCAGCGGAACTCTTCCAAAAGGAAACGATCGATGCGGAAAGCGCGGATGCAAAGCAAAGACATCTTCCGCGAGCTGTACGATGAAAACTGGGTCAAACTGGGTGACGAAAGTGAGGAACCTCCGGCGCCGGATTTCGCCCGGGATTTTGAAAATTTCTGCAACAACCGGCGCTACAACCAGGAAATGCACGACCTAGAAGCGTTCTACGAGGAACATCTCAAAAGACTACGGCATTACTACATCCAGAAGAAGAAGATGAACGAGGCAGCGATCAAGGAGTTCTACCGAGATTACAACGGAGAGGAGCTCGAGGATGACAACGACTACTACGATTCCTTTATAGCAACCCGCAACGAAACGATCCGCTTCAAGAACAACATCCAGAAAAAGTACTTTCAGGAAAAGGAAGCGGAAACGTCGCTGGAGTTTATGTTTCCGCATCCGGACAAGCGGAAAGCTGCAGCTGGAGCCGGTGGCAAGCAAAAAGCAGGCAAAGCCGCCCCCAAAAAGCACCTATTCCACGAGGTTCGCCCATTCGGAAGCGCTGTGGAACCACTAAGCGGGTTGGAACTGTGCGACGATGTCTCGGAAGTGGGCCACGAGCAACTGCGCAAATTTCGACGACCTTCGGACGTAAACTTTCAACTTCTAGCATCGCCAATAGTGAAAGCAGTTGAACATCGTGCCGCGACATCAACGCTGGATGTGAGCTCGGATCAGCTGAAGAACGGCAAGAAGCAACAAGAAGGTCAAGTGCACGAGATCTCGCTGGCGAACGTGTTTCCGTCCGTGGACGGGAAACCGGCTAAATCTTCCGGCGGCGTCAACCAAGCGCAAGAAGAAGACGATGACGACGATGACGAAGAGTTCAGTGAAAATGAATTTCTAATTAATAGTATCGGGGAAAACTTGTACTGCTTGCGGTGCGACAAGGTGAACAGTGATTGCGAATGTTACGATGACACGACGGAAACGGCCAATGACAACAGCAACGGCAATGACGAAGAAGAAGAAGAAGGGGAGGACGGTCGGGGTGCGGGGACGACCGGCGAGGGGGAGGAACTAGATGACGACGATGAAAATTATTGTGATGTGTACGACGGCAACGATATCAATATTGTGCACGTGAATCATAAGAAAAAAGTGAAGAGGAAAAAATCGAAAAAGCGAGTCCGGAAAAACCATTCAACCTTGCGGCGCGGCAACTACTGGGGTAAGTTTGGATCGCGTGGATCGTGATCGACGACTTTGTGGTGTGTGCGTGTTTTTAAGGGGGTGGTCCGAGAAAAAACGGAAGTGTCGCTTTATGGTTTAATTTTGGCGCTAGCTGTGATAAGGTGTACTTTCGATTAGTCGCTTTTGGCGAATTGATTAAAGAATGAAAGTGAAATCTATTACTGCATCGAGGTGGTGAGTTCGTTTCTCTATGCCATGAATTGAGGGGAGGAAACGCCTTTACTTTTGAGCGATTGGCTTTGAGTGCATCGATATACGTTCTTTCTTTCCGGAAAATAAATCACTTAAAAACCACTTGGAATTTCTCTTAATCTTTCTTTTTTTTTGTGAATGTCTAGATTTCAAATATTGAAAAATAAACTATGTATCAGTAACTGGGCGTTGTTTAACTGGGCTGCTTTTTAACTGGGCGCTAGATAACTGGGCCGTAGCCCAGTTAAAAAGCAGACAAACGTCAAAAAACCAAAACAAATCAAAATGACCGAGGGGTTTATGGATGCAAAAATCATATTCAATAAATAAAAAAACTTTTTTCAAACTTTTGCTTAATTTCAAGTTACAATTAAAGAAATATGAAAAGTAAGCATTGTAAATAAATTTGAGTAACTTTTATTTTTATATTTCATCTGGAAAATATTATGCATCGGTGGTCCCCTCGTTATTTATTGTTCAGCCCAGTTAACGAGCAACATTCGGTGACTGGGCTACGTTCTTAGCCCAGTTACCGAACAACTACTGTATAACAAACATGCCTTTTTTATGAATGTAAAATTTTGTTTAAATAATTAGGACTCATTTTAAGGTATAACGGAAAGCCCTCTTCGACTCGAGTTTTTAGAATTACCTTTATGAAAAAATCACGTAAAAAGTTAATTATTTGTGGTGAAGATGGAAAATAGATTAAAAATCAGAAATTTGTCAATGGATTTTAGTGGACAACGATTTTGGTAACCAAAATATTCACACATAACTTTGGTATTCACGGTATTTTCCTTAATGCTGCTTCCAAAAATTCGAGTCGAGGCTCCTGCTTCCAAAAATTCGAGTCCGAGTCAAATTGAAAATGTAAGCTAATTTTGTGAAAATTGACAAACTGTTTTGTCTCTAATGTATTGTTTTAAATTCCGTACAGAATGTTCAAAAAAAAATTCATAAAAATGTCTCATATTAAAATGGCATGACGCTTTCTTCCAAGATTTTCTTAAATGTTTAAACATTTTACAGTTTTAACTTTTGCATCAAACAATGTTTTACCATATGTTTAATACTAAGAAAGAAACTTCTTGAAAAAACACTCGACTCTCTTTTTGTTAATATCGGAGGGAACCTTGAGATATATATTTTTTTTCATAATGATTATTGCACTCGATTGTAATACATATTTTGAATGTGATTTCTCGACTCATGATCAAGATTTCTTTAGAGCAAGATTTTTTTAACCTGTTGAAATTTTTGATGTTTTATCATTTTATATTTTTAAATCGTTTAATTTTTTTAGAAATAAAATTGTTTATTTTTTAAATTTCAAATCAATTTTTTGAAATAAAAATTCTCAACTTTCATATTTTTTTTTAAATTTTGTAATTTTATTTTTTTTATTTTCTACAGATTTTGAAATTTTAAAATTCTTGGAACATTAAAAATTTGTAAAATTATCAAAATCGTAAAATTTTAAATTTTTAAATTTTTAATATTTTGAAAAGTTTAAATTTAAATTTTTGGAATTTAAGAACTTTATAAAAACAAATAATATTTATAATATTTTCTAATCAAGAGTTAGATTAGAAAATATTTTTTTAGAATAAAAAAAAATGGATTTTTAAAACTTAAAAAAATTTCTAATTGTTTTATTGGAATTTTTTAAAGCTGTGATTTTTTTTAATTTTGATTGCTTCAGGATTTTTGAAATTTTTGAATTTGTTATCTCATTTTTCATTTCATTTCCAAACATTCCTACAAAGATTCTAACCGAGTTTAAAAGTAATAATATTGGAAGTGGGTTGACAAAAACTTTCAAAAATATTTGTACCAGCCTTATTGGACTTTTGAAAAATAAAATCTAGATTTTGTCTTTCAAAAAATGTCGTGCACTTCTCATAAAATTTCGAATAACATTCTAAGCTTCTAAATAATAAATTTTACGTGTTACTGAAACTCAACTCAGGAATATACAGTGAGTCAAATATTTGTCCGTACCCCCGTGCGGAAAATGTTTGTGATATAAAAGTACATAAAATGCGACTAAAATGCCATGTTTTATACATCAATCGACGCGGCAGAATGTCCTCTTTAAGACACTGTCATTGGATTTGCAAAAAACTTTTTCTTAAAAAATACAAAAATAGTTTACTGAAAAAAGTCAAAAAAAGAGGTCAAATAATTGTCCGTACCCCTAGTAAAAGTACAAAATCTGATCGATTTAAGTGAATTTATTTATGAAATGTTGTTTCTGTGTCAAATACTAGTACCTCTAGCCAGTTTGTGACTACTTTGAACTTTAGATAACTTTGTTTAGTTAGTTCATATTAAAAATTGGTTTTAAATTTAGTTTTTTTAAGTAAAACTTATCAAAATATTAGTTTATAAACAACCATTTTTATAAAATTGCTATTTTATGTTGTAAGAGTCTCTATTGAACAAGTTTCAACAAGATTTGTTCAAAATATACATTGTTTTCATCTTTTTTATTGACATTTTCGACCAAAAATACTGTTTCGGAACAATACCGTTTAACAATCCGGATTGTCCCGGAACCGGTTTAACCCCTCGGGGGGAAATTTTGTGATGGTCAGATAGAGGACGAAAAAACCCACCTCTTGCAATTTGAAGCATCCAATTTCGCCCAGTCCCTAGCCTGAAATTTGAAATTTTCAAATTCCCCAAGCAAAACATTCTGACCCAGGACGGTACAGAAATTCTCAGCACGGAGAGTGAAAATTTCAAATTTCAGACTAGGGACTCGTAATCGGGTTGTAGTGGACGAAATTGGATGCTTCAAATTGCAAGAGGTGGGTTTTTTCGTCCTCTATCTGACCACCACAAAATTTCCCCCCGAGGGGTTAAACCGGTTCCGGGACAATCCGGATTGTTAAACGGTATTGTTCCGAAACAGTATTTTTGGTCGAAAAATGTCAATAAAAAAGATGAAAACAATGTATATTTTGAACAAATCTTGTTGAAACTTGTTCAATAGAGACTCTTACAACATAAAATAGCAATTTTATAAAAATGGTTGTTTATAAACTAATGTTTTGATAAGTTTTACTTAAAAAAACTAAATTTAAAACCAATTTTTAATATAAACTAACTAAACAAAGTTATCAGAAGTTCAAAGTTGTCACAAACTGGCTAGAGGTACTAGTATTTGACACAGAAACAACATTTCATAAATAAATTCACTTAAATCGATCAGATTTTGTACTTTTACTAGGGGTACGGACAATTATTTGACCTCTTTTTATGACTTTTTTCAGTAAACTATTTTTGTATTTTTTAAGAAAAGTTTTTTGTAAATCCAATGACAGTGTCTTAAAGAGGACATTCTGCCGCGTCGATTGATATATAAAACATGGCACTTTAGTCGCATTTTATGTACTTTTATATCACAAACATTTTCCGTACGGGGGGGTACGGACAAATATTTGACTCACTGTATTCAATGGAGCATTTCCATTCGAGCAGTTTTTGCCTTGTTCTACAATGTATTTCTTATGGAGCGAACTGTCAAAAACTGCTCGACAGCGGGTGCTCCATTGAAATGAATCTAACAAGTCAAAAAATTACTCTCAAAAATATAAATTTCCTACGCATTTTCGTATTTTTTAACAATTTTAAATCAAAGACAGTAGTATTGACACTGATTTGAAAAATGTCTTCAAATTCAGAGGCGTTCTCGAATGCTCGAGAATCAGTTCATGTAGTTTAGTGTAAAGTCTGCAGTTGAATTTCATGATTTTTAATATCACGATTCGTTAGCTCATCATTGTTTGGAAAGAAAGTTCCAAAGTAACCTAATTGACCTACAATTCCCGCAAACGTCTCCGTTGTTCCAACAAGTTCTACAGCTATCCCCCGCCCTACAGAGCAACAGTTGGCTCGTTCCAGCACCGACACCAAGTCATTGTCCGTCCATACAGCGTTTATGGCTTACTTGTCATCACCCAAACCAGCCCCAAGCTTCTAATAGCTCCCAGAGGCGTTGTCGTCGTTAGCATGTTTTAATTGATTCGAGTTGAGCCCGGCGCTCGGCGAGAAAGTTAAACCGGTCATCGGCTGGGAGCGAGTAAAGTCGTCGCCTTAATTACTACAGTTATTGCCCATGCCCACCAACGAACGAAGAACGCGGCAATCATCTACTCTCTTCGACGGTCACCTCTCTTCTGGAGGTCTGTTTTGAAGAAAACGGTAAGAAGGCAAGACCTTGCCCGAGACCTTTGCACGCTAAAACAAAAGGACGGTTTGTTACAAGGTTAAGCCTAGTCGTGAGATTTTTTTGTAGGTTACCACGCGAAGAATGTACAACTGTTTTCATTTTCTCACCTCCCGGTGGAATGACGACTATGACGTCGTTGCTGGTGGTGGTAATAACCAGAAACAACACGATCATCCCATGCAACCCAGGTCGTCTGCGGCGCTTAACGGTGCAATAGTTGATTACCATTGTTTACAGAAGTGGGGGGTTCAAGACGAAGACATCATCTTATTTAGCTGTTTGGATTATTATGGTCATCGCCGACGTGCGCGGACCTTGGATATGGCTTTATTTGTTAGCTCATCGCAATTCCAATTCCAGAGCATGTCTATAATTAAATTCTTGACCGTGGTGGACCATGGCAGTAAACTAACATTGTTTGAGGTTCACGACTCGATCCCACACGGAACAGTAGCGAGGTAGCATCTCTGGAGGTTTATGGAGATGAAGCTGTGGCTTTGACATTCTCGAAAGGTCAGCGAAGGAATGACTTCAATAGACAGTATGCTTGGAACATTACTAGAAGATGGCATTAGAAATTTAATCAAGGATTAGATACTCATTCTAAGTAGTTGAACTATATGATTTTGAAGAAATAGATACAAAAAAAATAACAGTACTTTACTTTGCAAAATGTAAAAAAAAACTAATCGCATTCTGTTTTAGTCAGATTAGTTCCAAAAAATCTGCTCATCTTCCACTTCCACTGATGACTAGTTCAGCAGTGTCTTGTCTACAGGAAGCTCTCTGAACTAGATTTTCGCCCCTCTGTGCCGTTGCCAGACTGCTGTCATCGACGCCGAGGTGGAAGCATGCAGTCTGGGCCATCCACCGAAATTGGATACGTTCCAATTGGGTGGAATCTGGTCTGGCTGCAGCATCCGTTCGTTCGTTCGAAGCTGTTGAAAAATTTGCCAAATTAATCTTGTAATAATTTCCCAGCGTACCCCCCGAGAGCACACCGGCTTTGGCGTTTTAGTAAAGTTATTCGCCATCTGGCCAACGATGAGTCGTTAAGCATCATCCATTCAGCATGGCTTGAGAGCGTCATGATGAGGAAAATCAGATGTTTTGCTTGCTTGAGGAAGAGGAAAACGCAATGGTGACCGTGGAATTTAGAAATCGGCGAATAATGTTTTTCTGGACAATGATGAAGTGATTAGTTGAATGTCGACGCCAGTTTGAATGGATGAGTTTGTCATTTGCGGCCTCTCTTCAAATGTTTGCCGAAGAAAGATATTCAAACCACTTTTATTCCTATTATTTGCTACTTTTCGCAAGAAAGAGCCATCACCTGTCCAGACTCGTTTATCCGAAGCCTCGATCATCTAAAGATTTGATTATCCAAGTTCTTCCCTTTTTGAACATATTTTTTCCTTATTACAGAATAATCCAGAGGATGATTTATTTGTGTTTTCTTTTGGCGATCTTTCGTGCACGAGAGAGGAGAGCACTGATCCCTTCCGATGTTTTCTCTTGATTAGCGTCAAAAGAAAATCTTTTGATGATTATTCTTCCATCGCTGGTCTTAGGAAATGCATGGCAAAAGATTCTTCCAAATCACAAATACGAAATTAAAAATGTCAATAAACAAATTGCGATTATGTTAGTTCCAAAAAAAAGTCATTTTGCATATTTTGTTTGTTCCAAGGTTGTTATCATCGATATTATCGTCTAACGATAACGATAATGTTTATTGTTATCGTCGAAAATTTAGATAATTCTTTCGGCGATAATCTTATCGCCTATAACGGACGATAACTCGTTTTAATCTTTCTAAAATCGACCTAATTCCACCATATCATGTTATATTTTCAATGCTTTCACTAAGTATAAAAATTCTTAAAATCCAGTAAGTTTCAAAGTATAAACACTGAAAAAAAATATATTTTTTCAACAATACTCAAATTTTCAAAATTTAAACATTGATACCAAACGAAGCAAAATTGAGTTTGCTTTTTCATTTTATTAAAGTTTTTTTTAATACCCTATTTTTTCGAAAATACTCAAATTTCCAAAATTAGCAAAATTTGCAATACGGGTTTCAAACGAAGCGATTTTTTTAATGGAAGATACTTTAATTCTCACAAAATACCATTTTTTTTCGAAAGAACTCATAATTTAAAATATTGGTATCAAACGAAGCGAAATTTTGTACTTTCCCATAACATTACTACCGGTTAGCGGGTATTGGATTGGACCACACAAACACACACACACACAAACGTAGCGAAATTTTGTATGCTTTTTCACTTATTACAGTTTTTTTTTTTTTGTTAAAAACATATATTTTAACAAAATACCGTATTTTTCGAAAATACTAAAATATGTCAAAATTTGCAATATGCATATAAAACGAAACGAAATTTGGTATGCTTTTTCACCTTATTAAAGTTTTTTGGAAAATACACAAAATGTTCACAAAATACCGTATTTGATTCGAAAATACGAAACAAAAAAAAACAATACAAAGCGATATGTTGTATGCACTTTTTAAAGTTGTTTTTGTTGAAAACTACATTTTTCACAAAATTTTGAAAACTTTAGAATTTCCGAAAAATACAGTATTTTGTGATAATTTTAGTATTTTCCAAAAAAAAACTTTAAAAAAGAGAAAAAGAATACAAAGTTGCGCTTGGTTTGATACCCATATTTTGAATGATAAATATTTGAGCACTTTCGAAAAAATATAACATTTTGTGAAAATTTCAGTATTTTCCCAAAAAGGCTCCAATCATTTGAAAATACACAAAAAAATCCGTTCAGGCCTTGCAAAGAATGAAAATGACTAGGGTTTTTTTAAGTTCTACCCAACTGATCATCATTTTTCATTATTAAAAAGTGAAATTTGTGCTTTTTGAAAAAAATATTTTGAGATTTTTAAAATTATGACTTGGGCTAAATATTTTTTAAGAGTGTAACTATTTTTTTTCTGAATAGTCCTAATCATAACCTACATCTTTACCGAAGACACCAAAATCGATCAGAAAATTCAATTTTTCGAATGTTTTGAACGCACTTTTCCATGGACAGCCCTAAAATTCGTATGGAAACTTGTATGAAGAAACTAATGATGCAAAATGGCTCATTTTGATTTCTTAAAATCGATGGAAATTTTCATGCAAATCAAAAATATAAAAATTCAAATAAGTATTTTTTGGCAAACTTTAAAGAAAACTACTCAATAGTAAAACCAACAATAATTTGGTAAATTTCTTACTCAAAAGAACTTTTAAGACGAAAGAAAAGTTTCCAACATTGACCCAACACACCTCGGGCAGTTTGTCCAACGCCTAGTTACTTCAACTCGTTACAAATATTGCTCAAGCCAACGGCAATCTGCGTAAACAACTATTACCAGCACCAGGGACGTAACGTTTACCCAACATGTCCACTTTGAGATAATGAGTGACAGTCGCCGTATAGAACAGTATTATCATGTCATTAGTTTGCACTGCACCTTGAAAAAACGACAAATCAGTGACAAATTTGAACTTTTGAAGGTGAATTGACTAGAGTCGTGCATTTTATCAAACGAATATTAGTGACGAAATGGGCAGAATTTTACTGAGGAACATAAAGATAAACGTGTTGTGCTATCTTTTCACTGATAATGGGAATTGCACCCATTTGAATCACTTTGTTTGGTAAACATTTCAATGTTAACAATGAATAAATCATGGTTCTATTTGTAGTTCATTCACTTTTCGTAGTTGAATGTTCTTGAATTAAAAAAATATAGCTCTAACAATGATTCATACCTAGATCAGTTTGCCTCAAAAGTGCTCAAACAAAGTATCTGACTCGATTTTATTATGCTCTGCAAATCGCATACTAATTTTCTAACGCAAACATATTCCGCCTTCCTCGCAAATCAATCCACCTACTCGCACACAAATATTCCAATCAAATCACCACTCTCGATGCTCGTCTCGTATAATCGTCCAATAAATCCTTCCAACTGCCTGGCTGGCTGCCTGCCGGGGTCACGTGTTGAGTCACACCAGAACACACGCTAAATGAGAACGCTCCGCAAGAAATTTAAATTGGCGCGGCGCAGATTTCCGCCGATTTGAAAGTGAAATTGCATTCGCAAATCCGCCAATTTTGTGCCAAGCCCCTCTCCGATGACACATGTTGACAGCTGTGAATTGAATACGATTTTTTTTCGAAATTAGACTTTGAAATTGGAATCTGTTCCGACTCGGTTGTAACTCATATTTCGCGTTCACCCACATATTTGAGGAGTGGAGTCTTAGACAAAAGAATTTGGTTCTGTTAAGTTTGTAGCAAACTCGTCTGGATATCTCTTGTTTCACCAGATTCTTACAGCGAAGCGTTTTATTTATGCAAATCTCGTTCTAATTCAAGCCGAACCTCGTCTGGATAGCACATTTTCACACCGTTAAGAACACATTTTCATTCTGGCAATTTATAACGAATACGTTATCGTTTGTCTTGGCGGTCGTTAAATGAATCAACTTTATTGACGTAATTGGTGCCATCAAATTGGATGTCGCACAGTTTGATTTAAATCATTTGAATGACAAAACAAAACGTTGACTGAATATTAAAAATACTATAGTTGCTCATAAATCTCCCCTTCTTCTTCTAATTTCAGGCGACATCACACAGAAAGGATACGAGAAAAAGAGAACGCGACTGTTGCAGCCATATTTAGCCAAAAATGCACAACAAGGTGAGGAATGCGTGCTAAACGTAAACAAATCTTACTGTTAGTAAAAGTTACTTGATAGTTTAAAACTCCGTAACTCTTACCAGCATAATTTCAATATTGGGTCGAACAATTCTAAGAAAAAAAGTCGTTGGAGATTATTAAAGGGACGCAAGCTTCATTTCGCTGTACGGACAAGTGATGACATCATTTTATTATTTTCCATTTTTGGTTAACAGGAGTCGAAATCCTGTTTGTATGCAATAAAGAAGCTGTAGTCAGGCGACGGAGATACATGACTGAATTAAGATCAGGAGAAAGTTTCTCAATTTGCAGTTAATTTTGACTCACGTAACTTTTAGTATATTTTACAATCTTGGTTTTCTGAAACCAAACAAAAATTTCTCTGAGACATCGAACAATATTTTTTATTTCTGATTTGGCTGAAACTTAACATTTATTTTTTCTATTAACATAGAAGCCATTTTGGCAACAGTCTATATTAGGGTGGGTATGTTTTTCAAAAAGTTCTGGGATCAAGTCTTAGTATGGTTCCCCTTGTAGGGCATGCCCATAGGGACTTTCATGCCAAATATCAGCTCATTTGGTTGTAAACTGGCTGCGCGCATCAGGGTTAAAGTTTACATGGGAATTACTATG
The DNA here is from genome assembly GCF_015732765.1 of Culex quinquefasciatus. NCBI lineage: Eukaryota > Metazoa > Arthropoda > Insecta > Diptera > Culicidae > Culex > Culex quinquefasciatus. The sequence continues at coordinate 92,656,400 of NC_051862.1, read as the reverse complement.
GGAAATTTGAACTTTTTGTTCAAACGCTCCTACAGGTCTGGGAAAATCACGCGCAAACTTCTGGTATGGTCAAACCTATGGCGTCGCGGTGTTCATCAAACTTTCATAGCATGCTAAGGAAAATTTGATGCTTTTTCAGGGAAAACCGTTGATTCCGGAGACATCGGATTGTTTGCCGATGCGCCAGGTCTAGGGACAACGAATCCATATCCTCTCTTCGGGAAAAGTGTTCTCCAGACCATTCCCCTTAGGTTTGACCATACCACATGTTGGCGCGTGATTTTCCCAGACCTGTAGGAGCGTTTGAACAAAAAGTTAAAATTTCCCATAGTAATTCCCACACAGCTAAAAATGTAGTAATCCAGCTGCGTGTAAAAGACCCGGGTGTAAAATAAATATTGCATTATTGTATGCAATTTTATGTAATTTTACACCCTGAAATGTGTAGCCCATCAGTATGGGAAACCTACTTGACCGAAATGTCAAGCCTCTATATGCGTTTATCCTCACAGCTTTACATCGGTCTGATGGCCGAGTGGGCTAAGGTGCCAGGCCTTACTGATGGTGCTGGGTTTGAATCTCGTCGGTTGCAACTTTTTTTTGTGTTTGCAAAAATTGTACATGCAGTGTGTAATATTAAGTGTTTATTTTGACGAAGGTGATGTGCATGCTTTTGCATGCGATTTTACCATCGGATTTTTTGCTGTGCATGTAAACTTTAACCCTCCTGCACGCAGCCAGTTTATAACCAAATGAGATGATATTTGGCATGAAAGTCCCTATGAGCATGCCCTACAAGGGGAACCGTACTAAAACTTGATCCGAGAACTTTTTGAAAAACGTACCCACCCTAGTCTATATATAAATGCTATGACATTTGTCATTTTTTCATTTGCCATATCTTTTGCAGTGTTGAAGATATGGACTACTGATAAATAGTTAGACTCATTTTTTTATGTGTAAAAATGCCTGTAAAAATGATGGTATGGTTTTTTCGACAAAAATGCCTGTTTTAAGTTTGGCACTATCAATATTTATTGACTTTTTTTTCAAAAATAATAATTTCTGACAAGATGTTTTAAAAAGTCTTTAATTATTGATTTTCTTAGAAAGTTTATCTTTTAGTATAAGTCATGATCATGCTTGACCATGTCTGGAATTTAGAAAGATCAGAAAATTTCCTAAAATTAGCTTGAATCATCTCCATTGCAAAAACAAAGCTATGAAATTTTTAAAATCTTTTCAATAAAAAATATTTTAAATCGTTTAAGTAAGAAAAACAATTAAAATGGACAGAAGTCGCCGATTTTTTACCTTTTTCGATTGATTTATATTGTTGGTCAAAGGCAAAGTACAGTTTCTGCATACTAAAAAATTCTTTGTAGATTTGCTTTGGGGAAGCATGAATTGAGAATTTCTGTTCAAAAATATTGGCATAAATTAAATTTAAAAAATTAAAATGCTTTATTTTCACACAAAACAAATCAAGCTGCGTTTTGAAAAATATCGAATACATTGTTTTTAAATGGCTTTTTAAATGCCAGATTTGTATAGTATGTGTTGCTTTCTTTACAGAAAACTTTGTACTAAAAGCTGTATTTTTGATGTAGTGTCAATTCGGAAATTCGACAAGAGTTTGCTCGTTTCAGAAACGTGCTTGTTGTAATGTTTGTGTCATATTGGTCATGTCTGTAACATAAACCATTACACCTTTTCTCACGAATTATTGTATAGTTTTAAAATTAAATATTTGGACTCCTAATTTCATCTTTTTCAATCATTTTAAGAGTATTTTTTCAATATTTGAGAAGGGCATAACATTACTGCCTTCTTGAGTAAATTTTCTAAACTTCGCATAATGAATGCATTTCTTTGTACATTTGTATGGCGCAGAACAATTCATTTTTTTTATTTGAAATATTTTAAATTCATGAATTGTATTTGTCAAGATAGAATGTAAAACAAAAATATAAAAAATCTTTTATATTTTTTTTTTAGTTTTTCTGTTGTTTAAAAAAATTAGAACTGAGCTATAAATAACCGAAGCGTGCTAAAATTCAATTCAATTTTGACTTTGTCTGTTGCCTTTGCAATTTCTTCAGCATTTATTTGATACGATTACATTTGACACAGTTATACCATTCAACGAAACGAGATTCAACATAGCAGAGTTCGATATGAATTTTAACAAAACATCGTGAAAAATTGCCCAAAAAGTTCCCAATACTAAATAGTAGCTTATCAAATAAGTTCCACACAACATTTTTTACAATTCCGAAAAACATCCTTTGAATGGAATTTTAAGTCCAATTCACTGGTAAAATCAAAACAATACTGGAAAGTATAACTTTTCAACACAAGTGCTGAAAAGTTCACCTTTTCAGCACCCATTTCAGTGCTGAAAAGTAGATCTTTTCAACACTTTATCGAAAAGTATCACTTTTCGAAACTTTTATTTTTAGTAGAGAAAAGTTGGCCTTTTCGTCGTGCGAGAATGACAGGAAAAGTAAATAGTTTCACAACGGATTTGCAAAATAGTAGTTTATGCAACAAGTTGCAAAAAGAGGATTTTTTTCAGCACGAGTCGTACATTTATCCAACGAGGTTCACCGAGTTGGATAAATACGACGAGTGCTGAAAAAATCAAGTTTTGCAACGAGTTCCATACAACATTTTTTAAAATTCTGAAAACACCTATTGAGTGAAATTTTAAGTCAAATTTTCTTGTATTTTTTCAATAAATCGTTTAAATGAAAAAAAATTGAAAAGTGTTACTTTTCGAAACAAGTGCTGAAAAGTTCAACTTTTCAGCACCCATTTCAGTGCTGAAAAGTAGAACTTTTCAGCATTTATTTTGAAAAGTGTTGCTATTCGATTCTTTTATTTTTGGTACAGAAAAGTAGGCTATTTCGTCGTTCAAGAATGACAGAAAAAGTAAGTAGTTTCACGACGGAATTGCAAAAAGGTAATACTCTTATTCTGCCCACCATTGAAAAAACGGCTAATATCCACTTTTGGCAAAAACGAGATATTAGCACCAGGTGGTAGAGGATGTTCCAACGCATCTCCTGGAACTTGAATTTCACTAAAATAGTGTTTAGACTTGGCTGCCGATGTGAAAAACCAAACGGCTAATATGCCACTCTTATGGGAAATTGCCTTGACAGAGATTTTTTGACAAACTCTAAAACGCGTTTTTCTCGGAATACTTGATTTGGCATAATAGCCGAATTTTCAATTATGGGCAGTATTGTCGCACTACTTTTTGGAAAACAAAAATATGTTTACAAGTATAACTTTCTCTGCACGAAATCTGTGTACATAAATAGTGGTTAGTAAATAGTAAATAGTAAAAATAACACAAACATATTCGACTTTGAGAGATATTTACAAAACTTTGACATTTGCCAATGTAACATGAAAAGTTACAATATACTAAACAATTTTACGATTGATTTCACTTGTTTTCAATGTAATGTTAATACATATAATAATTTAATAATTAAAAAACTGCTTGAAAAAGTTTTTTTTTTCTATACAAAAAGTTCTTTAGATTACATCGATCAATCATCTCTCGACTAGAGAGTAAGTAATCTATAATCACAAGTATACTTCCGAGCAATTCCGTAGAAGGAAGCGCGGCAATTATCAGAAAAGTGGAAAATTGCTTCAACATTAGACGCGTGTGTGTCTGTAGCTCCGCGACCCACGTGACTTGTGTCCATATGCCACTACCCATCAATTACCCGCCGCCTCCCCTAAACTGGCGCAATAAGACCGGGAGAGGTGTTCAAAAAGAGTTCATGCTCACATGGCGATAAAAATGGCGCCGACACACCGGGCCTCTTTGGGGTGGTTGACGCACGCGGAAGAAATTCACTTTTTCCTCACCTGTGAGGATGATAATTATGATATTTGTTCGCCGGAATGAAATTGAAGCTTGCGTCCCTCGTAATCTCCTCCTGATAGTACAGAAAAAAAGCGAAGAAGCAGAAGGTTGTCGACCGACCGTTTAGGAAAATTGGCGCTCCTCGACGGCACGCGTAATGTCAGAGCATTTATCTGGATTATGGCACAGGCGACTCGGCGTCGTCGTCGTCGGAGTCGCGAAGTGCGCGCTGATTGAGTAGAAGTAGTTATCATGATTAGTTTGTAGTTTCGTCGTCGTCGTGGTGGTGGTGACTGTAGCGAATAATGTTAGCAATGTTGTAGAGTAGTAGCTCACCTCTGGATGTATCTATCTATATTGTGTAATCGCCGGTAGCAGATGAGTCGTTCTCTGGGAAATCTATAGATTTGAAACTTGGTTTTTTCCACTTTAAAACCCATTAGCATCCTGTGCAATTTTTTTTTGACAGGAATTCAATATGATCTTTTATTTACTCTCAAAATTTACCGTAACATGTAATTTATCTTATTTAACGTAATTATAGCCAATGCAATTTTTATTTTAAGTTTTCGTTACAAAATCGCTTCCATTTTTTAAATCTATTTAAAAATTTTTAATTTTCCAAAAAACTTCAAATTTTGTCAAAATTTTAAAAAAATGGGCTATTAAAAACTTTAACAAATATTAGATTTCCCAGAGAATATCCGCTCTTCTATTTCGCTTGTTGACACCGCTCTATACTAATTTGTGCCTGTCCAGGTGGTGGTGGTGGTGGTGGCAATAATCCAGGCTATGTAAATGACATCCAATCGCACCTGCACCATCCTTCGGCCCAGCAGAAGCAGAACGTCTTTGCCTCCTCCGGCAGTGGTGGCGGAGGAGGGGGCGGAGGAGGAGGAGGCGGTGGTGGTGGTGGAGGTAGTAGGGAACGCAATGACCGCTCCGGAAGTGGTCATCATCACCAGCAACAGCAACAGCATCAGCAACTTCAACAGAACCGAACCCGACGCAGCACCCAGCGAAGGGTCACTCACAATGAGAAACGATACCATTCAGGTTAGCTTTCATTGTAGAACAGAAAAAAATCCCCAACAACACTCAAAAATCAACCTCTCACAATCATCTGGACTTCATCGCGTTGCACATGCGTTCCATTTTACCGCGGCCCACACAGAAGTGGACGATCAAAAATTCAGCTCAGTTCATACATTTGTTAAAAAACGCGCGCGCACTACCTTAAACCGTTAACCTACAACCAAAAAAAAACGCTCGAAAGAAGGACCGACCGTCAATCAAAATGTCGATCATACATTTTTGTTGTTCGCCGTTTCTGTGTTTTTAAAGTTTTGCACGCAAGTCTCTTTCTTTTTTCTGTCGTTGTGTTGTTGTTGCAGCTGCTATGTCGATGTGTATCATTTCTTCGTTGTACTGTAGAGTTTTAATGTGTTTACTCGTTCGTTTTTGTATCGTAGTTTTGTCTCATTAGTATTCGTTGGCTTTTAATTGAAAGAACCGTAGTTTTATGTAGCTTTCAATAGTTGCAACCCAAAATTTAGACCAATTCTTTAAAATCTTAACAAGTTTCATTCTCAAATTGAATAACTCTTCAGATTCTTGCAGGATTGGGTCCGTAAGTTTGACAATTTTGGAATAAGAAGACAACAACTTCCTTGGTTGCTGTGCACCCTTAAAGGGAAAATTAAACTTTTGTCAGCAGTAATGACAGTCAAGGGAGTTTTCCCTTCTTCAAAAAAGGGAAAATTTAATTTTTAAGGGAAATTTCAACTTTTGTCAGTAATTATCACTAGCCAAGAGAGTTTCCCTTTCTTTTAAGAAGGGAACATTCAGCTTTTGTCAGCATTTATCTTAATAAAGGCGAATTCTTAACACTTCACATTTTAAAACTGATCACTTTTTGAAATAAATTACATTCGTAATAAAAAAAACTTTTCTGGGGAATGGGATAAAACCTGTTTAAGGCTCCGTCGGAAGGAAGAACAGCCTCATGAGGCCGAATCTAGAAACGCCGTCCGTAACAACCCTGCAATTGGGGTTAAAATTTCACCAAACTTGTGTCCATGTTGTTTCCGGATTGCCTCTTAACCCAGCTACCATTCATTACTGCGGGTTAAGTAAATATCTTACCAAAAGCTCGGAAATTCGCAAAAAAAAAATTACAGCTTCCACGCCCTTTCCAAACGATGCCCTAGAACTAACCTGGCAGTTCTTCAAAAATAGCACGCAATTATCACTACCAGAAGATCACGCAAGCACGTAGAAGCACACACACACACACACACAACCGTTTTGCACTACCGCGATGAAATTAGTTTTTTTTTAATGAGAAATTGTTAATTGCCAACAAGTTATGCAAAAAGTTACAACGCGTTAGCATAATCACGGTTCTTTTCAACTCACCTGTTAAATGTTGAAATCTTCCCACAAAAAACTTTGCCGAACAAGCTGACAGGACACTCCTCTTTGTTCGACGGTTGAAACTAAAAAGAAATGATTTGCAAAAACCCGCTGTCAAAATGAATCGCATGAACCTGGGAAGGGACAACTGGAAAGGGTTTTTCCAGGCATGAACTTTAATGACAGTGTTGCCAAAGTGGCTTGAAGGAACCAAGAAATCTGCAGAAAAAAATTATAGCTTTATTTCGCTAGTACGGTGTCATCTATAAATGACGATACAATAAATTAAAGAGGTGTGGGCTGGTAACATGGAGTGAAACTTCCGCAGCTGTCATGGAAAACTTCACAGCAGCTTGACAAAAAGTTTAACTCCATGTTGCACTTTTAATTTCTCGATAGGTTCCTGTAGTGTCGTGCTATTTGTAAACACCACTACACATACCATCTTAGTGCCAAATGTTGGATTCCGTTACCTGGGGCGAATCGGGACTACAGTCTGAATAGGGACAGCATATACTACATATGTTTTAGAACACTTAAAAGCATCAAATTTTGAATGAGTGAACACATTTTGTCGCTCTGAATCTGGTCTAACCGAAACCACTTCAAAAAAGCAAAATATTAGACTGCAACATTGCTTGAACTGCTGTCCCAATTCGCCCCAGATGACGGTACCTCTACATGGTTGCTACAGAGAAGCCGAAAAAAAAATCTGCGCCGTCCCAAAACCCAATCATGTTCAGTTGTTTAATTTGCTTATATTTTTGGCTTATAATACCAAAATTTTAGGTCTAAAGAAAAGTATGGTGACAATGACCTTAGCGGGTTGCAGACTGGAGTTCGTCATGTATATACCAAAACGGAACAACACAGTAAAAAATAATATTAAAATAACATCTTTTATGCCAGAAAAATATGTAATTTTCTATCTGAAAATTTGTAAATTTAACATTTTTCTGTTATTATGTCACATTTTCAGTGTAAATTGATTATTACTATTATTTACCTTTATTCAGAAATTCCCCACGAAAACAGCATGCAAAAAACAAATTTGCTTGGATCGGGCTCAGAATTGGACTAAGGGTAATTGAAAGACGCAACTTTTGGTACGCAAATTGGCCGTCCGCACTCGCGTGGTGCATCGGAAAATACCGTTTTTATTTTAAAAAAATCGTTTCTCTGAATTCTGTTAATGAGACTTCATTTTGTTTAGATATGTTCATAAAATTGGTCAAGAGACCAAAAATACAGCATTTTTATTTTTATACAAACATTTCAAGCAAAAGGCCAGTTTTTGAAAACTTCAAACTATTTTTCTTTAAAAGCTCAACTAATCTTCTTTTACGTCCAAGAAAGCTAAAATCGGTTGAAATGGCACAGAGCTACGTTTTTTTTTCTTTTTTTTTTTTTTTTTGAAAAATGTTGTTTTTACGAAAACCGTCGAAAATGATCATTTTTCGGACCACCCTAACACGACGTAGGTCACCCGTAATGGCAAAAAAATAAAGGAGCCAATTTTTCGAATTGTGCTGTTTTCGTGGGGAATAGCTGTTTGATTTTTTCTGCGTAAATATTTTTAGATCTCTGTCTAATGGTTTTTTGAAACTTGTTTGAAACTGTTTCAAAAAAAAACTATAGCTCTCAACTTTAAGGGGTTACATACATGTAGAAAATCTCAAAATTTCATATTACAGAAAATTTATTGAATCCACTAAAAAGATGATTTTCAATCAGTCCTGAAAGTTTCATGAAGATACTGATTTAGATTAAACTGATTTAGAGACGACTTTAAGATCAACATTTTGCCATGCGCAAAGCGAACTGTCAAACTTTGTGAGCGTTTTTCTCTAAACGCCGAGTTCATTTACGGGTGCCACGATATCTCGAGATGGGATGGACCAAATTGGCTGAAATTTGAGGTGAAGACTTGCAAGACATATTCCGTGTGAATGACGAAGCCCGATTTTGAAATTTTGCATTTTGAAAAAATACAAAAATCAAAAACTGACGATTTTTTATATGAAAAACACAGAAATATTTTTATTTATTTTTTTTCAAATATTTTTTTTGAAAATCGGGCTTCGTCATGCACACAGGACCGGTTCAATGAGGCTTCACCAAAATTTTGAGCCGATTTGGTCAAAGCAGTATTGAGATATCGTGGCACCCGTTTTTTGAAACTGCTAACTTCAAATAGCTATATCTCGGCAATTATACAACCAAATGTCTTCAAATTTATTTTGATAATAGTTGAAAATATTTATTTTAATGCCCTTAAAACAGATTTAAAAAAAGTTTAAGTGTGTGCTCATACCAACCTCTGAAATTTTTGCCGATTTACACGTATGTAACCCCTTAAGTCGGTTAATTTGTTGCTGTTCATTTCTGTGTTTGTAGTTGGTAAATTTAAAGCAGCCAAAATAAATACAAATAAAAAAAGTCTAAAAAATATGATATATCGTATTATACAAATGCATAAAAATTCAACCAAATATTTGATCCATTGAGAACATAATTTCCTGGCTTATTAATTGATTGTCTGTGAAAGCTTTCTTCCCTGCAAAAAAAAACAAATTTTCTTTCAAATATAGTTGAATAGCTTAGGGTTTTTTCTCAAAACCTAAACTTAGAAATATATACCCTCCCTGCAGATGAATTGATCTCAGTTGAAAAGTTCTCCAAATCTATGAATTGCAAATGTAACATCCTGGAGAATCCTAGAGGGTAGACTCTTGATTCTTCCAAAACACTGATTGAATTGAACTGAATTGAATTAGTTGTAAAGCAATCTTATAATTTATAACGCTTTATGGAAAAAATGAAGAAAAAATGGCTTGATGTTTGAGCTAATTAGAGTCAAAAAACATAAATTTTAAAATATTTGCAACGAAATTACTTTTTTTATCAAAATAAAATTCTGTCATCTTTTAAGTATGTTTATGTCAGTATTTAATTAGAATTTTTAATGAAAATGATTTAAAAAAAACATGCAAATATATGACTCATAAGCATCTTTAAAATTCAAGTTTGTTCCGCCAGTCAAAAACTTCCAGATCAGAGTGTAGATCAATATGAATGACAAGGAAAAATACATATTTTTGAACAACTTTGCACCTTCTACTTTAATCGATGTGGTTAAAAATTTGTCTCTGAGACTCTCATTTGATTGTGGAATTGGGTAAAGATTTGGGCCAAAATTATTTTTAAAGGTTATCGTTCAACCATGTTTTTAATCTATATTAAAAAAAATTGGCTAGTTTCGATCAAATTTACAAAATTGAGTCAACTGCTTTTAAACTATTGAATCAACTGCTATTTAATCTATTTTGATTACAATCATATTTTGCCATGTTGATGGTTATAAAAAGTTATTTTTTAATTATAAGAGCATAAATTATACTTTTTAACTACGGTCGATTGACACCATTTGAGAGGTAATTTACATTTATATCTACATGATTTAATGTTGTTTAGTAAAGTAGACTACCAACTAAATTAAATTAATATGACTTAATGATTTCCTTAGCAATTATTGGATAATTGGACTAAAATTCATTTATACGGTTCGAATCGCTTACAATCGATTTTCAAACATATTGCACGGCTCATCAAGCTTAGAGTTTATGCCCCAACTAAATAAACCAATAATAGACTGAGTAATAAACCGATCAAAAGCCTCGACCGCGGGTGGTCCCGCGCCGATCGGTCACCACTTGTCGTCTAGATCATCATTCTGTTTAAGCCCCGGTATTTGACTTGGAAGTAGTAGCAGCTGTGCAACGGGCACGATTTCCAGCCGGTATCTATAGTAGTGTAGTGGTGCTGCCGTAATTAATTCGCTCGGCGATACGGCAATTATCCGTTGTTTACGGTGATTTCAGACAGAAATTATAATATTTCTCGTGAGAACTGTCCGGATCTGACTGGCGGCTGTCTCTGGGCGGTTGGTGTTTAGTAGATGATCAGATTTTGCACTCGGGAATCATGGGAGTTACGCAAGAAGCATTTCACGCGCGTAATTAAGCGGCAATTGAAGATATAGTTAATAGTTGTATACTGCAAACAGTCGTCGTAATAACACTCAAGGTTGTGTCATTTAGTGTGTTTATAGGTAGTTTGAGGGCGGAATTCGCCGCGCTGGCACGCATTGAATTTTAATTTTCGCTAATGAAATCAGTTTACGGTGAAGGTCTCAACTCAAACTTTTGCTTCTTCATATTTTCACGCGAATTTCATTCCATGTTTTCCACACGTTTGTTCATTTTGTTTTTTTTCTTTCTCTCTTTCTTTTTTTGCATGCGCTGTGCGATTTGTTGTTGTGTTTTGTTTTCGTACACGGTTCATCACCAAACTACCCTTCTTACTGTGCACCATCACAAATTGGAAAAAAAAAACTACGCTCTCCAAAATTTACTGAACATAATTTCACGCGCAAAAATGCACACAAACACACACACCTTCGCATTTGTGCACCAAACCAAATTTCATACTGGTCGGACCACGTGCAACAGCTGCTGGACGGCCAGACGTGCATCCGGATGAGCTGCTGCTGCTCAGCAGCCGACATCACCTACTCTCGTCGACTACATCATCGGGATCGTCCTGCAGCGACCAGCAAATGCCGCCGCCGCCATTGCGAAAAGACGTGCCATCGCTATGTACCAACTTCGGTAACCTAGCCCTACACTCGCCGGCGATCGTGGCCGCCGCGGCCGCCCTAGCCAAATCCCCGTCCAAAACGACCCATATCGGGGGTCCAGCGGTGGTCGTCCATGACCCTCCCATAATCATGGAACCCGTGGTCATGCGACAAAAGACCCAAAATCCACAACAACAGCAGTATTTACGGCATCAGCCGCCGCAGGTGGTGGCCTCGGCGGCTGGCAATACGGTCCAACAGCCGCCACCACCGCTCGAAACCAATTTCGACCGAACAAGTAATGACCAAGCGCCCCCTTCCGGCGGCAACAATAGTAGAAATAATAGAAGAATCGGACGACACGAGAGTCGTTACACCAGTGGTAAAATGCAACTGTTTTTGATTTATTTTTCTGACCTTCTTTTTTTAATTCTTTTTCTGTGTTCTGTGATCTTCACCAAACAAAATTCTACTCTACCTCTGAATTGACTGACCTCGATCGCTCTCCTTCTCCTGTTCTTCTACTATGTCTCTGCTAACCTTCTAATGAAATAAGGTCTATTCCCTTACTAACAAAAGTGTCAGTTCTACACGAATCTGTGTATTCTTTTTACCTTTTATTCTTCTACAAAATCTCTCAAAATATTAAAAAATGTCTCTCAATATTTGTCAAGGCACAAATTCGAAAAGCATTTTAATAGCAAATCAGGGAAGTTTTCAGCGGAATCAACAACTAATCCGACCAACGTGAATATAAATCTTCTGATGGTTTTCCGTATTCTCAAGGGAAAGGAAAATAATCAAAATGGCGTCTAATATGGCGGATGAAATAGAACCAACAAGAAGTTATTTTATATGTTCAATAAATTGCCCAAATTAGACTAATGGCAAAACTCGAATGGTCCAGAAAGTATCAAAAATATCAGATCAATAAACTAAAAAAGTCAGACTTTTTTGCTGTATTTTTATTCAGCCGTCATTACAAATGTTGTCTCACAAATCTTATTCTTTCTGATTATTGAGCAGTTCTCATTTCACTTTAAAAGTATAAGACCATTTTTACAAACATTATGTCCTTTTTGAAGAACTTCCATTGCTTGAAAAACTAAAATTTAGCTCTTTTCAAACACACTAAAAAAGGAAGGATTGGAGTTTTAAAAAAATGTTCTATTTTTTATTTTTCAATCGGATCAATGTTTGGAAAGATTCAAAAACATTGAAGTTTAAAAATCGACTTTTCCGAAATTTTATAGAGTTACTTTGACTAACGATAAAACAAAATGGCTTTAGACATTATTCAATTTAATTCAATTCATGTTTATTTGTTGTTCTAATAAAAATACAATGTGCATGATTTATTTCAGAATGCAGAATTTGGAAATCCTTACAGCTACAAAAAATTATTCAGATACAATCATTGGATAAAATAAATTCCGTAATTTTCAGTTGATTCAGCGAGAGCAAAAAAAAACTCTTTAAAACAACTGCTATTTTTAGGCATTAGAAATTGATAAATTTTGTTAAATAAAATTAACAACACAACGAAAAATCGACTTGAGAACCGTAAAAAATAGAAAAAAATCAGATTCATTTGACTCGTCGAGTCTCGAAAAACTGAAAACTAACACGAAACACGATTTGCTTTTGAAACTTCTTTTCGATTTCGATCCTTGATTATAAGAGAGACACTATCAAATTCTCTCTCCGATAAAATTTCACTCTCAATTGTCACCACAAACTCTCTTCTTTCACTGGTGCAAAAACAAAAGAGAGAACAGGCAAAAAGTACAAATGTGACATTTTATCGGAGAGATTTTCCTAATCTTTAAGGAATTTGGTAACAACAACTGCAAATTTTCTTTTTATTAAAAAAAAAACAACTATAAACTGAAGAAATATGTTCTCCCAAATAACACAAATTACAACTACTAAGCATGGTGTTCAGCTTATTCGATGTTTTTCACACCCACAAATGTTGTGCATGTTTCACTTTGTTTTCCAATTTTGTAAATACACACACGCAAAAAAAAGACATCAAGGTAACGGTTCAAGATTTGCTGAAAATACACCGAACGTGACAGTTACACATGCATAATTTTGAATCGATAAATGTTTAATCAGAGCAGCAACGGCGTTGTTTATCACACTCATCTTCATCCATTTAGGGCCAGGGGTTCTCAATGTGTGTCTGTTTCCTTTGTACAATTTGAAAGTTCAACTTTCGAAATCAGCTAATGTTTATGTTGCTTGTACCGAGAGTTAATTGTTGATCCAATAAGACTTTGAGACTTGTAGACTTGAAGACTTGAAGACTTGAAGACTTGAAGACTTGAAGACCTGAAGACCTGAAGACTTGAAGACTTGAAGACTTGAAGACTTGAAGACTTGAAGACTTGAAGACTTGAAGACTTGAAGGCTTGATTAATTTTCTAATTTTTTGTTTGATTCGAAGATGTCAAATTGTAATAACATGGTTCAAGAAACTCTGGCTCTGCTTCACAACCTTCCTATCTTCACTCTAATAAACCAATAGATTTGCATAATTGACCATCAAGGCGTCGTCATCCAAACGATCGAGCCATTCGATCTGTCAATCTGTTCGATCGGCAGAGGCAGCACATTTTGCTTCAAACCAGCCAATCATCTCCTACGCAAACACTAACATGGCTAGACGACGCATAGAATTAGCCCTTGCTGTCGCGATCGTTCCAATCCGATCCTCGGACGGACAGGTCAAACAACATTTTTTGCTGTACCGTAAGAACACCAGCTTGTTTGCTGCGGCAGCTGGACATAGAAGGAGGGCTTAGTCAGTGCTAATGGATTTGTACGCATGCCAATAGTTTAACATGGCTCGAACATCATCAAATAAATCTTTGCGCTAAAGACAACTTCTTCTTCAAGTATTTCTAATACTTTCCAAATCTGGCGGAATCCTACACACAGAACCCCCGAAAGCTGTCCCAACTCGATGAATATGAGTGTGATCGACGAGGAATGATCTCCAAAAATAAGCTCCAGAATCGCGTTCTCGCTTAAAAAATGCAAATAATCACCATGAATCATCCATCAAAAACCACAACAGTGTCTGATTTGTTTGTTTTCTCTTCTTTTGCTTTCTCTCCCACAAAATCTCACAAACACAAAAAAACCGTACACCACCTTGCTCCATTGTGTGAATTCAATTGTGTGTGTGTGTGTCGCGCGTCACATCAATCATCGATCATGAATCATCCGTGGCACCTCAATCAATCACCAACACGCACACATCTAATCCACACCACGTGCGCGCGCGCCCGCAGAAGTGCGCCAGGAAGCTGTACAGCAAGCACTAGCTGCATTAAAAAATCGCCCCAAACCTAGCTTACCAATGCCATCCAAGCGCAGCTCCGTGCTCAATCGTAGTCCCGAGCGCGATCATGACGAATCAGGTAATTTCCTTGCGATCATCTCTCAAACTCAACAACACTCAGACTCCACTTCATGCTGCCTCGATCCCAATTCGGTCCGATCCTCCCGAAATCGAAAATGCTTGTTTGTTTTTGTGATTGTCCTTTAAGTTACTCTCTCTCTCGATGATCATGATCATGTCCTGTCCGGGTTCATCTCTTGATCGATCGTAATCGATCTCTGAACTAACCCCAATTCTTATCCGCCCCCACTAGATTCCAGCACGGAAGACGAGTCCATTCCGGAGGAGGGCATGATTGGCGGCCGGATATCGACGCCCGATCGGGACAACTACAACCTGCCCCGCGATCACATTCTGGGTCGGGAGCCGATGAAGCTGCCCTCAACCCGCGATCACCATCACTCGAGCCAGCAGAACAAGCAGCAAAGCCAACCGGCGCCGATCGAGCGACGACCTCCGCAGAGCATACCAACCCAAAATACCCAACATGCCACCCTGTCGGATACGTCGAGTGCGGGATCGCCGCCGGCCGCTCACCGGACGTACTACAACCAGAAGAACAGCTACGATATCACCGACATCTCCGAGTATCAGCAGAGGCCGTACGCCGCTCCGGATATTACCCAGTTCAGTGCCAACACGCGCCGCGGTGCCGATCGTGTCACGCGGTACGTCAATCTCGCGAATCAGGAGCCCGGAGATACCAGCACTGCCGGCCGGTGGAAGGTTTCGGCCAAGATCCAGCAGCTGCTGAACACGTTGAAGAGGCCAAAGCGGCGACCACTGCCGGAGTTCTACGAGGACAACGACATCGAGCTGGAAATCGCCGCCAACCCGAAGGATCCCAACGCGCCCAAACCCGAGGGTAGCCTCATGACCCCGGTCCAGGGTGAACAGCTGATCGTGCCCTCGGGACTGCCACGGACGCTGGAGGCGGCCCTGCAGCGGTACGGCACCAGCTCGTTCAAGGCCCCTATGGCGACGGTGCTGGACCCCAACGGGAAGATGACAACGACGCTGACCTACGGCAAGCTGTTGTCCCGAGCTCAAAAGATCGCGTACGCCCTCTCCACCAAAGTGTTCAGCAAGGGACCGGAACAGATATCGCTCAAACCGGGCGATCGCGTCGCGCTCGTCTACCCCAACAGTGACCCGCTGAGGTGAGTTCTAAATTTTTGTTCCAGCTCATTTGAGAATTTGTGGTTCTCTGGTTTTATTTTAAATATTGTTTTAGCACTTTTTAAATCATATTTTTTTAAGCATTGAAACATCTCAGCTGTTGAACTGCCCATGTTCGCATAAATGTCCCATATGCAAAAACAGCAAGCTGAGAAAAACGCATTTGAAGTTTGTCCCACACATAAGGCTACGTGTTAAGTTTTAGCGAAAAAACTGGATTTCCTCCTGATTTCTAGAACAAAGTACTGGATGTTATAGGCTCTTTTGAAAGAGCACACAATTTTGAACAAAACTGTATCAATAACTCGAAATCGATGAAAATGCATATGGGACATTTATGTGATCAGGGGCAGTGAAGGTCCTTCAAATGTTTTTTGCTAGAAGTGCCAGACTTTAAAAGATAGCTTCAGTAGAAACTCGATTATTCGAAGTCCTACACACTTAGATTTTTTTTACCAAATTCGGTAAAGTTTACCGAATTTTCAACTGCTGAACTGCCGTTCCACGCATAATTGTCCCATGTCAGTTTTGGACGATTTTGACTTTATGACATTTTTAAGTTTAGTTTGATATGTACTTTAAGAAAAACACATAAAATCTGGTACTTTGTTCGGAAACTCATTAAAAACACCAAGTCTGTTTGTCCAATCGTTAAACTTCTATACGCATAATTGTCCCGCCAAGTATTTTCTTACACGGAATCTTTAGTTTTACTAAGCATTACTTTTATGTCTTGTTTACCTGTTGTATAGCAAGAGAATCACAAATAAGGGTAATAAACT
The DNA here is from genome assembly GCF_015732765.1 of Culex quinquefasciatus. NCBI lineage: Eukaryota > Metazoa > Arthropoda > Insecta > Diptera > Culicidae > Culex > Culex quinquefasciatus. The sequence continues at coordinate 92,640,084 of NC_051862.1, read as the reverse complement.
GCTAACTGGGCGATTTAGGACACATAGGGCGCATAGGAACCCACGGGACAATTATGCGTAGAAACACAGAAATCGGACGAAAAATTTCAATCGCGTTTTTCTCAGTTGCACTTTTTTGAACATGGGACAATTATGCGTAGAACGGCAGTGAATTCGGTTAAAAATATAAGTGTGTAAAAAAACCACTTGGATAATCGAATCATCAGATAATCAAATCAGATTTTGTGATTTGCCTTATTTTGCATCATTAAGCTTAAATATGAACCCAAAAAAGCTCTAAAGTGATTTTTGAATATGGTATCCAATATGGTGACCAATATGGCGGTGTTGGAATATTGAAAATATTCATTTGATAGAGTATCTGACCCGAATTTGTATGGAGACCCTACGAATAATTGAAGCTTCAGATATTCGAGTCTGTTTAGTAAAGTACAATGGTTCAATGTTATACTAATGACCTAAATCATCCAAGGACCCCCTGAATTTTGTCTTAAGGAGGTAATAAAGTATGACATACAAACTCGTTCTTTTTTGTCTGATAGTTTTCCAAACTCGCAAACAAAGCAAAGGTATGCAGGCCGACGTTTCTGCAAAAAAAAAAAAAAAAAAAAAAAAAAAAAAAAAAAAAAAAAAAACAGGCAAATTGTCAAAAAGTGCGAGTTTGTTTGTTTGTTTGTCAAAGTCTTATACCTCCTTCAGAGGCCACTAGCATAGCTTCAGCAAGTACAGTAATTGTTCGGTAACTGGACTGAGAACGTATCCCAGTTACCGAATGCTGCTTGCTAACTGGGCTGAACGAAAAATGCCGAGGGGACTATCAATGCATTATGTTTTTTATTTTAAAAAATATCAATAAAAGTTAGTTTAATTTATGTTCTGAGCCAATTTTTCAAGTTTCCTCAAATTGTGTCTTGAAATTTTACAAAAACTAGAAAAAAAAAGTTTTATTTATTACACTTGATTGTTGTATCCATTGACCCCTCGGTCATTTTGGTTTGTTTGGTTTTTTGACGTCTGTCTGCTTTTAAAGTGGGCTACAGCCCAGTTATCGAGCGCCCAGTTAAACAACGCCCAGTTACCGAACAAATACTGTATAATACTATTTCGTTGATTTGTTGGAAAGTTACAGGTCATTCAATGACCCGTGGACCTAAGATCTGATTGTCTACCATGGTAGTAGCCTAGAGGACCACACGCATAGCGTCAGCGAGGTTCTACGTGATCCGAAAATATCCCGACATTACGATCTTTGCGTCTACCACTGTATCAAGCAAGAGGTCAGCACAGATCGGGTGTTTGCTGCAGGAGTTCGAAGTACTTTGAGGCAGGAAAATGTTAACAGCCTCAGCAAATATAGTAAATTACTGATATATTGGGATGTCCTAGGTCATTCAAGGACTCCCCTCTATATAACTTTTATGTTATGTTTGGATGTTATGTACAAACTTCCTAATGTTATGTTCTGTATAGCATACTCTTATTATATGGCGAGTATCATAGAAATTATATCCTATGTGTTAATCTCCGTTAATATGTCGTCCTGGAATGACCTAAGATTTCTCATATTAGGTCATTCAAGGACGTCTTGAAGTTTAAACTAAGATAAATGAGTGCCATAAGCAAGATCGGTAGATTTTGACTCAACTACATACTCTCAAGGATTCTGCGAACTTGACAAATTGCTTTGTTCATAAGTTAGGTCCTAGGTCATTCAAGGGCTCCCTAGATTTGAGATATTTGTGTCCAATGCCGAAAAAATGAGGTGGTTTTCGACTTAGAGCAAATTGGTACAGCCTCAGAGATTATCGGGAGCGCAGAAACTTCTCTGATCGCTGTCTTGTTAATGCGGCAGGCTCAAAAAACGTAACTTCAGGGGGTCTTTGAATGACCTTAGTCCTAGGACATTCCAACGTGTAAATATTAGGTTGTTGTTGTTACTTTGGTAAGCCTTATTTTGCAAATCCCAGGTGTTTTAAAAACAAATCATTCTTGTTTTAGACAGTATTGGTTACACAGTTCACAGACAATTTTATGTAATAATTGATAATTCGTACAAAGACTAACCACCCCGTTACTCCTTCCAGTTTCCTGACCGCGTGGTACGGTTGCATGTTCCGCGGTCTGGTCCCGCTGCCGATCGAGCTACCTCTGTCCAGTTCGGACTCGCCGCCCCAGCAGGTGGGCTTCCTGCTAAGTTCCTGCGGCGTGCAGGTCGCGCTCACCTCCGAGGCGTGCCTCAAGGGTCTGCCCAAATCGTCCACCGGTGAGGTGGCCAAGCTCAAGGGGTGGCCCCGGTTGCACTGGTTCGTGACCGAGCACCTGCCCAAGGTCCCGAAGGACTTCAACACGAACAATAACCGCATCAGCGACGACTCGACCGCCTACATCGAGTACACCACGGACAAGGAGGGCAGCGTGATGGGCGTCACGGTGACCCGCCAGTCGATGATCAACCACTGCCGGGCGCTAACCATGGCCTGTCACTACACTGAGGGGGAGACGATCGTGTGCGTGCTGGACTTTAAGCGGGAAGTTGGCCTGTGGCACAGCATCCTGACGTCGGTGCTGAACGGGATGCACGTGCTGTTCATTCCGTACGCATTGATGAAGCTCAAACCTTCCTCGTGGATGCAGCTGATCACCAAGTACCGCGCCTCGTGCTGTCTGGTCAAGAGCCGCGATCTGCACTGGGGCCTGCTGGCGACCAAAGATCACAAGGAAATCTCGCTGGCGTCCCTGCGGATGCTGCTCGTGGCGGACGGTGCCAACCCGTGGTCGCTGTCCAGCTGTGACCAGTTCCTGAGCGTGTTCCAGTCGAAGGGTCTGCGGGCGGACGCGATCTGTCCGTGTGCGAGCAGCTCGGAGGTGTTTACGGTGTCGCTGCGACGACCGGGACGTTCTGCCGGAGGGTACAACCAGTCGGCCACGGGTCGCGGGGTGCTTTCGATGGCGGCTCTTTCGCATGGAGTCGTGCGGGTTGACAGTGAGGATTCGCTAACGTCGCTAACGCTGCAGGACTGCGGCCAGGTTATGCCGAGTGGTGAGTTGAGTGGTTTGGGAAGTCTTGTAGAACTGTTCTAATAATCCATTTTGATGCTTTTGCAGCTACAATGGTTGTGGTGAACGCTGAAGGTCCTCCGGTGCTATGCAAGACCGATCAGGTTGGTGAAATCTGCGTCACGTCCGGATCTACCGGGACAACCTACTACGGCTTGGACGGTATGACGAACTCTACGTTCAAGGTTTGTATTGATTCGATCGTCACTGGGGTCAGAGTCTAATTGTCCTTAATTCTACCGTAGGTCCTAGCGCTCAACGAGGCCCCACCGGCCAAGGAGGGTGAGGTGCAAACCCTTGGCAAGCCAATCAGCGAAGAGATGTACGTGCGCAGTGGACTGCTTGGCTTCCTGGGTCCGGGAGGTCTGGTGTTTGTGTGCGGATCCCGCGATGGCCTGATGACCGTTACGGGTCGCAAGCATAACGCCGACGACATCATCGCTACGGTGCTCGCGGTCGAACCGATGCGCTTCATCTACCGTGGCCGCATCGCCGTGTTTAGCATCAAGGTGCTCCGAGACGAGCGGGTCTGCGTGATCGCCGAACAGCGACCGGACTGCTCCGAGGAGGAGTCCTTCCAGTGGATGTCCCGGGTGCTGCAGGCGGTAGACTCGATCCACCAGGTCGGCATCTACTGTCTGGCGCTAGTTCCTCCGAACCATCTTCCGAAAACACCCCTCGGAGGAATCCACCTGACAGAGGCACGGCGGCGGTTCCTCGAAGGATCGCTCCATCCGGCGAACGTGCTCATGTGTCCGCATACGTGCGTCACGAACCTGCCCAAGCCGAGGGAACTTCACCACGGTATGTAGAGCTCCAGCGTGGCGTGTGAATGCTACCCATAAACTGCACCCCCGATATTATGTGTTTCCATTTCGTTTTGTGTTTTCTTGGTTTGGCTTCGTTCGCGAGAACGACTGTAACCGCTTGCTTCCGTTTGTAGAGTAGAGCACATGTGGATTTTCGTTGTTTTCACCGCAAAAACTAACACCGGTGCCGGGGGATTCCTTTCAAGGGTGTGTGTTTTCTTATTTTTTCAGTGTGACCCAAAAAATTCATAGAAAATGTTTACCATTTACAAAATTGCATTTTTTTCATTTTCCTCTTTGGCTCTTTCCGGGTGGCAAAAAATCCTATCAAATATCTACATTTTTTATGCAAAAAAAAACAATGTGTAAACAAGAGAATGCGAAAGAGAAGAAAAAAAATGCAATTTTGCAGGATTCGAGAAATCGAGAGAGTAACTCTCTTGCTCACTGTCTTATCAAGTGGTACAAGACTCTCTCTCTCTCTCCCTCTCTTTCTAAAAGAATGATGATTTCTGTTCCAAGGTCATTTGTTTTGGTCAGGACCTGTTTCAAAGCCAATATTCATAAAGAATTGCTTTTAAACAATCCCCAAAATTTGTGTAAACTTCTATTTTTATGTTTTTCTGCACCTGTTGAAACGAATCTCGTTGTGCCCAAGCAAAATCTAATGCAACGTTTGGCTTTAGTTTGTTCTCGGAATCGCACCTTTTTACTAACTGTATTTGTCTTACCCGAATCGGCTGTACTAATTGACATATTATTCGTTTCCATTAATTTCGTAATCTTTCATTTCCTCAAAATTAATATCATTGTTTTTCTCTCTTAATTTTCTTTTTAAATGCTGCTCTGCTCCTCACAAATACTAAAAAAAATCAAAATCTGCAAAACCGACACGTGTGTTTTGACGCAAATAACGTAAAATAATTTTCGAAACAAAAAAAAATCAAAAATGGTTCCACATCTCATCGTCACGACCACGACCCGCGTCGTCACCATTACCATCACCGATTGGCCGATTAACACCCTCATCAACATCCCCAAACCACCGTCATCATCGCCTAAAACTGTTTGGTTCTGGTATCCTTGCAAACTGTGAATAATAACCCTCAAAATGATAACAATTTTCACCCTCATCGTTATAATTTTAAATCCACTTCAAATTTTAAAACTATCACCAATTATTTAAACCAACAACACTGCCAAAAACACTAAATTTCTTAACACTCACAATCACCCACACAAAAAAAAAACACTTCACGCCACCTTCTTCACACACGCTCTCACACACATTTCACCCGCCAAAAAAAAATCACATTTCAAACTAAAAAAAAAATAACCACCCGTCTAACACCTCACCTCACCAACCCAACGTCGCAAAAACCCGCCAAATCCCGAACCGAACCAAACTAAATTCAGGTTCTATCCAACAACTTCAAATTTCCGGCACCACCCCGTCGTCGTCGACGTCGATCAATACGGCCGGCACTGGCACTGGTGGTCCGGGTCCTGCAGATGCGTCCGTCGGGCCGGCGTCGGTGATGGTCGGCAATCTGGTGCAGGGCAACCGGCTCGCTTCGGCCCAGGGCCGGGACATCGGACTGGCGGACGACAACGAGCGGAAGGTAAGTGTTAGGCGTTCAATTGGGAGAATTTATTATGCCTCAAATACGGACTTCAGCGTTAATTTAGGATATTATTTTGGAAAACTTATGTTTCCTCAAACAAATATTACCAGTAACTTTGTACTGAAACGTTTCGGTTTTGGTAGGAAGAGATTCGGATTTATGAAGAATTGTTGTTTAATCGTTGAAGTGCGTTGAGTAGTCTTCGCCGCTGATAAATGTCCGGCAAATCCGCTGCTGCGTCGCGTTTTCGTCTTCTGAACTTCATAGGAGAAGGTTCGGAGAATCCCCGTCGCCGTCGGATTTATGAAGAATTTATGTTGAATCGTTGAAGTGCGTTGAGACCGCGCCAGCAGGTCGCAGTTGTTTTTACTCTTGCTTTCTGAATTCACTACTCACTCGCTGCTTTGTCAGCTCGACAACTTACTTGTTCAAGGATAAAAACAAACTTCCCGTTCATAAATCTTTTTATATTACCAACTGCCTTTTTCACTGAATTAAGAAAACAAGTGAAGAAAACGTGCAAAATTATCGTTGACAGAACGAGCCCATTGGGTTTGCTGCTTTCTCTTTGATGACAGGGCTACTGCGATGAACGCCTCTCTGAGAATTTTCAATGACAGATGGTGTACACTCAAAATTTGTTTTACCTAAATTCGCGTTGCGTTTTAGTTTAAAATGATTAACTTTAAACCGTAATCAAAATTACGGCTGAGTTGCTGAACTTAATAACCCCAATTCCCGCAGCACCAACTCATAACGGGCGTGCTCCGATGGCGGGCCAACTCCTCGCCCGACCACGTGCTCTACACGCTGCTCAACTCGAAGGGTGCGGTCGCCAAGACGCTGACCTGCTCGGAGCTGCACAAGCGCGCCGAAAAGATCGCCGCCCTGCTGCAGGAGCGCGGCAAGGTGAACCCGGGCGACCACGTGGCGCTCATCTTCCCGCCCGGGCTGGACCTGATCTGCGCCTTCTACGGGTGTCTGTACCTGGGCGCGATCCCGGTCACGATACGGCCGCCCCACCCGCAGAACCTCATCACCACCCTGCCCACCGTGCGGATGATCGTGGACGTGAGCAAGAGCAACATCGTCCTCTCGATCCAGAGCATCATCAAGCTGCTCAAGTCGCGCGAGGCGGCCACCTCGATCGACCCCAAGAGCTGGCCCCTCATCCTGGACATCGAGGACAACCCGAAGCGGAAGCTAGCTGGTAAGGAAGCTTAGTTTTTTGGGTGAAGATCGCGCAAGATCTGATCAACGCTCTTCTCGTTACAGCCATTGCCAACAGTACCCTGGATTCGACCGCCTATTTGGACTTTAGTGTCTCGACCTGTGGACGGTTGAGCGGAGTCATCATTACACATCGGTTAGTTGATCGCGCTCTGGTTTAGCTTTTAGGTTATTTCTTAACAATCATTCTTCAACAGATCTCTGTCGAGCTTGTGTGCCAGCTTGAAACTAGCCTGTGAATTGTACCCTAGTCGCCACGTCGCCCTCTGTCTGGACCCGTACTGCGGGCTGGGCTTCTCGATGTGGACACTGATCAGCGTGTACAGCGGCCATCACTCGATCCTGATAGCACCGTACGAGGTAGGTTGACTGATCTGAGGATCTTGATCGAGGAGGTACTAAAAAAAGATCTCCGCTTGCAGGTCGAAGCCAACCCGAGCTTGTGGCTGAGTACGCTATCGCAGTACCGCGTGCGGGACACGTTCTGCTCGTACGGAGTGATCGAGCTGTGCACGAAGGCGCTGAGCAATTCGATCCAGATGCTCAAGCAGCGCAACGTCAACCTGGGTTGTGTGCGGACGTGCGTCGTGGTCGCCGAGGAGCGACCCCGCGTCCAGCTTACACAGCAGTTCTGCAAGCTGTTCCAGGCGTTGGGACTGAACACGCGATGCGTGTCCACCTCGTTCGGATGTCGCGTCAACCCGGCGATCTGCGTGCAAGGTGCTAGCTCGGCCGAGAGCGCTCAGGTTTACGTGGATCTGCGAGCACTGCGCAACAACCGGGTCGCACTGGTTGAGCGAGGTGCTCCGAACTCGCTGTGCTTGGTCGAGTCCGGCAAGCTGCTGCCGGGCGTGAAGGTGATCATCGCCAATCCGGACTCCAAGGGTCAGTGCGGCGATTCCCATTTGGGAGAGATTTGGGTAAGTTTCAAGTCTGACTTCTTCCGATCAGTTCAACCAACAACTCCCCCTCTTCCACCAGGTCCAATCGCCCCACAACTCAAACGGCTACTTCACGATCTACGGCGACGAGACGGACTACAACGACCACTTCACGGCCAAGCTCGTCACCGGGTGCAGCATCAGCGAGTCGTGGGCCCGCACCGGCTATCTGGGCTTCCTGCGGCGCACCGAATGCTCCCAGGCCGGCTCGATACTGGACGAGACGACGCCGAGCATCGCGAGCCGCGACTCGGACACCGAGTCGATCCACTCTCAGGTAATTGGCTCGAGACTTCCGACACGATCAAGTTTATTCAACCCACCCCACTTTCTTCACAGGGTCACAACACGCTCAACTCCACGACGAGCTCGAACGCGGCCAACACCACAATTGCTGCCGGCGTCAGCGGAAACGACCAGGAGTTGCACGACGCGGTCTACATTGTGGGCGCTTTGGATGAGGTACTACCAAGAAGATCTTCAACCCAACCCTTTTTCCTAACCCCACACCCCCCCTTTCTCTTTCCCTAGGTCATCACCCTGCGGGGCATGTACTACCATCCGATCGACATCGAGAACTCGGTGCTGCGGTGCCACAAGAAGATCGCCGAGTGTGCGGTGTTTACGTGGACGAACCTGCTCGTGGTGGTGGTCGAGCTGGACGGGAACGAGTCGGAGGCGCTCGATCTGGTGCCGCTGGTGACGAACACGGTGCTCGAGGAGCACCAGCTCATCGTCGGGGTGGTCGTGGTGGTGGATCCGGGTAAGTTAATCGTCGGGTCGAGTGATTTGAAGTTTGTCAGGGTTAAATTTTACCATCAGCATTAGCATAATGAGAGCATAAAAGTCCTTATAATAAATGTTCGAAAAACTTCAAAATTGTCTATACCAGTTTCTACATACTAGAATACCAATCTTTTGAAAAAAATCCGAGTTGCATCTTTCTGTATTCTTTTTTTATTTGGTATATTTAGACTACAATTCAATATTTTGCATATTAGGCCATTGCAAATATTTTTCAAAGTTTATTTCACCTCCGGAGTCAATATGGCGGACTTTCCCGTATCCCCTTAAAGTCGTTAAATTATTTTAAAACTATTTTCCTTGAAGTTTCGAAACCTTCCTTCAATTTTTCTATGTTTTTATATTCAACTTTTAGTTTCCTTTAAAAAAAACTTTTGCTCGATTTTTTTTATTTATTTGTTTATTTTTAAAGTCAAAATGAGGGAGCAATAAAACCTCAATATAAAACTCGTATTGGCTAAAATTCTCATGATCTGGGTGCTGAAAAGACAGCATGCGTAACGTGATTTTCGAATGCTCCCTACTGCTCCTCACTACTACAACTGCACCACAGCTGTAAACATAAAAAAAGTAGAAGGCTATGTTCAAGCTCAAGCGTGACATATTTTTTGCTGCTGAAGTGACTTGTTTTGAAACATTTTGGATCTGTTGAGTTTTTGCCGAAAATTTAAGTGCTTCACGCTTTTTTTTGTTCGTAGACTAAACGATGGGCGGCTAAAAGAGTTCTTTTTTGTTTTCCACGTGACGAGAAATTGCGTCAGAAGTGGGTGAAATTTTGTGAATCAGAAGAGGAATCGAATGAAAGTTCCGAGATTATGTATCTTTGATGCGCAGCGATAATATCGGAGTAAGATTATTCAATATTATTTGGCGGGTGCCATTCAAAATTAAATATTAGCGATTGCCAATCTTGATTTCAACCCCCTTCTTAAGATTTGTTGACTAAGAATATCTCAAATATAAATTAATTATAAAATCAAAATAAATTACCTATAGATCGATTACAATACTTCCCACTTCATGGTACCATTTTGCGAACAGTAAATTGGTTCCGCTTTGACAGTTCTAAATTGAGGCCGCTTTGCGAACTATCGAGGTTTTTAAGCGAAGATGGCGTTCGAATGGTGAACGCCCGAAATGTCAAAATCACGCAGTGGTACCAACATTACGGAACAAGTGTGCCATGGCATGACAGTCATATGTTTTTCTAATGTTGGTGCTACTGCGCGATTTTGACATTTCGGGCGTTCACCATTCGAACGCCATCTTTGCTTAAAAACCTGGATTCTGCACCCAGCTCATGATCACTTAAATAACTGTGAGCTGAGAAAAATGCAAGAAAAATCACCTAAAATGTGATGAATAATGCATAGTCATTCCGTACACAAAAAAGTGTGTTTTTGTGATCAAGCGCAAATTCAGAACAACAATAAAAACAAGCGGGAATCACGATTTTTATCCAAATCGTACCATCCACAAATTGTAGATGGTTGATCCAGTTCTCCTCTGAAGAAAATTGGACGTAAAAGCGAATCAAGGAGGTATTAGACAAACTGTTGTTGTTGTTGTTTGTTTGTTTGTCATAGTCTAATACCTCCTTTATATGGCACATTTTTAGATTGAAAATTGTTTTCAGTGTAACGTCGAATTCCCGGACGCTTCGAAATCCGGACACCTCATCTTGTTCTGTCAATTGGGTCCTAAATTTATGCTTAAATTTATGATATTATTGTTCACAACGATAAAGATAATTTTTTCTGAGTACAATGACCCTTTGTTCGACCGCACAGCATTTAAAATAAATCAATTAAAATAATAACTTCATGGCTTCTTGACAGCAAAGGTCTTACTTGACAGCTCGTTCCAAGGGGACTAAATTAGTTTGAACGCTGTGGTCAATGCCAAAACAATTAAATAAAATAAAAATAGATTACTTTCTCAAAACAACCAATGCGCCATGGGTTTTCTATGTACATAGGACCTTTTGAAAAAGGTAAGCGAGAGTTTACCAAAAATGTGAAACATTTCTCTGAATTATTCCATAGCAGTCCGAAGCATCTGGGAGGCCAAGCAAAAATTGTTGGTTTTGATTAAATTCTACCATTTTTTTGTACAAAATATCGATTGTTTTAATGTTAGCAGCTTATTTGAGACCTTTAGGAATGCCATTCACAACAATTTCAGTCCATATATGTGAGATTCATATGCAAAAACAAGTTTCGAAGCACAACAAGTTATTTAATTTAAAAATTCTGATGAAAATTGGTTAGAAAAGACATATTGTTCATAAAATTGACTGTTTATACTACATCATAATGATATTTCTACATTTCCAACTTATTACATGATTTTTTACAAGCTGCAACAAAAATTATATACTACTAAGTGTCCGGATTTCGAATCATGACGTTATGACGCGCAAACAAAATCTTATTGCCCAATTTTAACCTTTCGTGTAAGACGTTATTCAACGTCGAAAGTAATCAAGAAATTAAAGCAAGACAACATTCCATATACGAATGCAAAGGCAGAAGAAAACAATAACAGCACGAACCCCGCGTTTGATGCGCACATTGCAGTACAAACCAAACAGCGAACTTTCGAAGCTGTGCCGTGCCGAGCGCGCTCCTCACATCACATCATTCGCTCACGTTTCACCACTCTCTTCAACTTCCAGGTGTGGTCCCCATCAACAGCCGGGGCGAAAAGCAGCGGATGCACCTCCGGGATGGCTTCCTCGCGGACCAGCTGGACCCGATCTACGTTGCGTACAACATGTAAACTGGCCGCTAAAGCTGAAGCGTGTGATCCGTGCCTCCTTACTTGTTAGCCTTTTTAGGGTGATGCTGTCTTTTGAGGCAGCGTGTGATATAAACAAAAAGAGAGCGAGAGAGAGCGAGAGGAAACATCAACGCACATCACGAAACAAACAAACAAAAAACTAAAAAAACACACTCAAATGAATAAGCGAACAAACAAACAAAACAAACGTTGTTAATAAATGGTCGAGGAACGTACGTGGCAGGAGGAAAAGCATTGCTCAGAAGCTGCAGAATTGGATTTTGAAACGCGCCAGGTTTTCGTTTCTCACAGTGAGAATCGGTTTTACTTGAATACTACTGTACATATTTTGTATATCGTTTGGACAAATAAATATATATATTTTCACTTGCAGTAACGAATAATTGGAATTAAATTCGGTAGTGATTTTGTGTACTCTCGTTGATTGAACCGCAATTTATGAGCTTACTTCTTCTCCAGGAGAGAGCTGATTCAAAGAAACATTGCAATCCACTGACTGTGTAAAGCTGAATGTAGAAATTTGTAGATTTATCTCTTTTGCACAAACGTTTTAATCGGTTCAGAATGACGATAAATTTCAGTATTTGTTTTTTATTGCTTATATTTTGTGTAAAATTCGTTTTCGGTTTGCTCGTAAGAAAAAAATCGATAGAATAGTAAGTAATCGATAAATTGTTGATTTTACTTTCATAATCTAGTCTCTTTTGATTTGTTTTTGTATATTATTATCGCGAGCGCCGTCAAATCGGCCGGCTCGCTTGAAATAAGTTTAAAACTATGTAATTCGAGTTTTAGTTGTGATTATTATCTTAATTTGTAAAGTATACTTTTTAACCTACTGTAACCTATCGGATCTCTGTTCCTTAAGAGCGATTCTAAAAAGCAAAAAAAAAACGCGCGAATAATTCATCGTCATTCCTTCCAAAACAGTCGTAGACAAAGCCCAACCCATTCTCCTCCCCTTTTAAGCAGCACTCTCCAGAAAAACAACTTCCAGTGAACACAACGCGAAAAACAAGCTAACAACTAGTTTCCGGACGTAATTTAATCTGCATTAGCAATTTACTACTGAACATAATAATCGTATTCATTACACGCAACACATACAAACTCTTTCTTCTTCTGATTAGAGGAATTCATAAGTAAAAAAAAACAGACAAACAGTGGAGGTCAAATACTTTTTTGTATATTTAACTAAATAAAAGGTAAAATCAGTGAAACTTGAATGCTAATTTTAAGATTGAGGATTAGTCTAAGCTTCGAACTGCTCTGTTATCGGAGAACGTGAACCGTAATAAAAAATAAATGATGAAAAATCCAGCAAGTCACAACACACACATGGAAAGGAATTAGACAATTAGTTGATTACAACCTTGATAATGTTTCGCGTTTTTCTCTCTAATCTATACAAATAAATATACAAAAAAAGCAACACATGTAAGCAAACAAAACAATTACGTATACACAAATACACAACAACACAAACACACTTACTACTTACAATTACAAATTATGAAAAAAGCAAAGGCCAACGAATCGTAAAGTTTGTTAGAGTGAGCGAGAGTGAACAACCCCGACAACACAATTGTAGAGAACGCAAGCAAATAAAAGTGTATGAACATATAAGAAATAAAAAAAATCATGTTTACAATCTATTTTTTCCTCAAAATTGGCAACTAAATCAACTAAAAAAAAATTACCTTAAAAATTAGAAACAACCGAACGATTTAAATGCAAACACACACTTAATGACCCTGTCCGAATTTTACAAAGAAGAAAAGTCGCACTGTTTAGTGGAACAGTGCGCACTTTGCAAACGTTTAGTAGATATTACGATAACAACAGACCTACACACACACGGTGACAATGCTAACTGAACACAGAAAGCCCCCCCTCCCCTCCTACATTTGTAATTCTCTTAGTGAAGAAAACGAAACAGCAGAACAAGTTTGAAGTAAATATTTAATTTAGGAAATAAATGTATTTAGAAAAAAGAATGGTGCGTTCTGGGAATTGATCGATCCGAAAAAGTCCATTGGTTGAAATACATTTCTGCAAACAAATAAGTTTTGTTGGTTTCCTTACAGGTGCTTCTAAAAACTCGAGTCGAGGTCGTTTCACCTCGACCTTGGAGACGGTGAATTTTATTATCTCCACACCATCTCCTCCGCACACGTGGGGACAAGGAGATTTGATGATGCTCCACTTTTAAAGGGGACAAGGAAAATTCTCCACGAAATCCCCAAGTGGAGTTGGAGATCCATGTGTAAATTGTGAATTGCTATGAAATGACGAAATTAAATATTTTTTCTATCAACCATAAGATTTACTATCTATTTCTAGCAGAAGTTTTTTTTTTTTTTTTTTGTAATGCGACTTCTAGCTGGTTATTTGACTGACCGCCCGCAATTTCAGCCAACATATTCAGCAGGGACTCTGACAGCTCCACTGAAAGAAAGACACATAGCAATATCACATGTTTTACACGTGATTCTGCCCCATACGACTTTACATGGGAATGTCATGTGCAAATCACTTGAACAAAATTCATCGCGCGACGTGGTAGATTCAAAGCCAAATCACGTTAACCTCACGTGTCATTGCTCATGATTATTACATGAAATGTTTATGAGAATGAAATGGATTGCACATTAATATCAAATGATTTTCTGTTCAGCTTCAAGTGAAAATTTTATGTAGCATATTATTAAAATACGTTTCAAATGTTTTTGATTTTTGCCTTTTATTTTTATAATATAAATAACACTTAACAAACTTCTAAACGTATACACAAACTTAACTTTTTCGAGAAATTTAACTTTCACAATTGTTTTACAATTCACACTAAAAAATAAGATGCACGCACATTCTGGACGATCAGCGATCCGTGACTCCTTGGCCACACACCGAATCTCTCACCTCACAGAGGTCCTGGAAAAGTCTCTTCCATGGAAATCCCTAAGTTTCGCTGGACTAATGCCTATCCGTGATTTCCTGGAAAAATGGTATAAAATTGTCTGCTTAGTATTCAATTTTGCTAAGAATTAATAAGAAAATACTTACCACATAATCCTGAAATACTTAAAATATTAAAACCACTTTTTTCGAGAGCAAATTAAAATTAAAAGTGCGAGCTCAAACTCGTACCCATTGAAAATTGCCATCTTGCTTTAGGATTAATTTTCATCATCGATAGCATTTGAAACTAACGCGAATTTCACTTGGAAATCAACGGACAAGTCGATTAGGTCAAATCAGAATAAAATTCGTTTGAATCTCACGTGACTTCCACTTCAAAACCAAAGGACAAGCCGATTGGGGCAAATCAAAGTGAAATTCATTTGAATCCCGCGTGAACACCATGCGAAAGATGAGTGAATGTTTTTTTTCCTAATGATCAGCTGGAGCTGAATGATTTTCACATTCATTTGAAATGAAAAGCATGTGAGAGTCAAAGGAAAATCACGTGAAGTTATCGTGTTGGTTTTTGGAGTAGCTCACGTGAAAAAACATTTGATTTTGCTATGTTGGGTTTTTTCAGTGTCGAGCTCGAGACGTCGCCGCAAACGGTTGTTTACACGCACGTTTCAAATCACCCAGTTTTCGTCAAACCGAACCGAGTAAAGGGGGCATCTGCCAAATTTGAGTGAATTTCACTCAGATCTGGGTGAATATCACTCAGTTTCCATGGAATTCTGAGTGAAATTCATTCAAATCTGACAGATGCCCCATTTACTCATTTTTGAGTAGGGTCGGTTTTAACAAAAACTGAGTGATTTTGAACGTGCGTGTAGGTTGTTTAGCGCGCTTCGGTCGCTGTCAGTTTTGCGTGTTTCTGAAAACGTTTGAAAGTGCTTTACGGATGTAGGTTGAAGAATGATCCGATGGGGACGAGTTTCGTTCCTTAAACGTAACGCGAAAGCGGAAGAAGACCAGCGACGGAACCGTTGTCGGAAATGGCCAAGAGGAGAATCTTCTCAGCAACAACAAGTTCAGCCCGCTGGTGGAGAACAACAACAACAATGGTAACCCAGCCGGGAAAGGAGGCATCCCATCGGTTCCAGTGGTCAAGAATCCATCACCTCTGTTGGTGAAGAATACGAGCTACGCCAAGCTAAAAAGTGTAATGTCGTCGTGCACAACCATACCAAGTTACAAGCTGACTCCGTTTGGGATCAAAATGCTGTGTATCTCAGAAGACCGTTTCGAAACTGCGCGGGCCCACTTGATTGCGAACAAAGTGAAGTTCTATACCCACGAGAAACGAAGCGAGCGACAACTCCGCGTCGTTGACAGAGGGCTTCACCTGAATACGTCAAAAAGAACCTCAAGGAATCGCACTACCGTGAAATCAAGCGCTTGAAAGCATTTCACAGCCGGTGGGAGGCCTATCGGAACAAGCGGCCGAACGTGACCCAGTGCAGGAACTGCTTGCTCCTATGCCATGGAACCAGGAACTGTCAGCTCAAAGCCAAAGTGTAAAACTTATCGGCGACCAGAGGAAAGCAGAAGTCGGAAGTGAGAATGAAAACGCGAGAATGTACAGTTAAGACTAACTAACATTTATTGCTCGTAAAAACGCGTCTGATCGTGGTGATCGCTAAACTGGTTCTGAGGACGATCGACGAGTCGTCAAAGAAGGAGAGCTCGTCGTCGTCATCTTCGTGGTTGCCAGAAGGGCCTAGGATGTGCGCAGACTTGATGTGGACAGCGCAGATTTCCACACTCCTCCTCGATGGACAGCAGCAACGCCTACGCCAGCAGCCCGAGCGTTCCGCAGAACTGCCCAAGCTTCAACGGTCCCAGGGGCTTGGTGAAGAGATCGGCTACCATCCGGTCCGTCGGACAGTACTCCAACGCAATCTGCTTCGTGACGCACAGTTTCAGAAGGCTTGCCCACAAGATTACTCCTCCTCCAAAGGTGAAAACAAAGCCGGACGTTGAGCGTATGTTTCCTGGGTCGCCGGCCCAGTCTGCATCCGAGTGCCCAACTAGTGCTTCCCCAGGCTCGCCGCCCAGTCGAAGATAGTACTCCCTCGTCGCTTTTAGATACCGGAGCACACGTTTTGCCGCAGTCCAGTCGGCTTCATTGGGCGCGCTGAACTTGCGCCCAAGAATTGCCGCAACGACCGCAATGTCCGGTCTAGCAGTACAGGCGATGTACATCAGTCCACCTACCAAGCTCCGGTACTTCGTCTGGTCTCCAAAGGGCGTACTCGGTTCTTCGGCTTTGAGGTACCCGGGGTCCATGGGTGACTTCATGGTTTTCGCTTGCTCCATCCCAAACTTCGTGAGCAATTTGTCAATGTGGTTCTTCACCCGCACCTTGTAGCACCCGTCGTCGCGTTTCACCTCCATGCCCAGGAAGTGCTTGGCACTCCCCAAGTTGGTCAGCTCGAACTCTCTCTGTAGGCACCGGAAGATCCGGTCGATGTCAGCCTCCCGCGTCGAGCCAACGAGCAAGTCGTCGACGTAAACAAGCAGCAACACAGTTGTTCCGCCTTGCTGCATCCGGTACAGACATGGATCTGCGTCCGCGGCCTTGAACCCCAGCTTCGTCAGCACTTCGTTGAGTTTCCGGTTCCAGCACCAAGCGGATTGGCGCAAACCGTAAATGCTGCGCCGAAGTCTGCACACGAGCTCCTCCTTTCCCAGCGCTGTACGGCCGGGCAGTGCTGCCAACTCCTGCATCGCCTTCCGCCACTCGGGTTTCTTCATGGCTTCCTTGTAGTTCTTCGGATCTTCGAACGCACACGATGCCACGCCGACCTCGTACTCGTCCAGATGTTTCGGCAGCTGGATGTACCGCTTCGGTCGACCGCCGCCGGCGCCGTCCGCGCCACCGGTTGGTGCCGGATAATCCTCGAGATCTTCTTCAGGAACTGTGTCTTGAAGATCACTCACTGTTTCGTCCCCTTCATTTTCTTCTTCAGGCACTTCTTCCAGCTTTTCCCCACACGGCAGCAGCTCGATCTCCTCCTCAGCAGCGTGCGTTTTCGCGGCAGGTCGTTCCGCGGCAGGCGGTCCCGTCACTGTTTCTCGGACGGCGGGCGGCCCCACGGTTGGTTCTTCCTCTGCAGGTGGCACCGCGGCTGTTTCCCCCACGGCAGGCGGCCCCGCGGCTGGCAACTCCACTTGAGAACTCCTGTTGCTCAATTCGATGAACTTGGCGTCGCACTTTCTCAATTCTTTGCTGTCGAATCCGTTACCTCCGTCCAAACGGTTGATCTGCATCTTCCGGCAGGTCCGGTTCTCCGTCCACCGCACCTTGATCCTGTCCACGGCCTCGAATGTGCATCGACTGACGTCGTCGATCAGGTGCATGACGTAACGCTTGACAGTTTGTGTTGACATTTGTATCGGGCCGCACAAGTCTGTACGCACGATGTCCAAAATCTGCGTCGAATTTCTTTCGGTCACTGGCGAGAAGGGGGCTTTGGCAGATTTCCCCTCCAGACAACACTCGCAAACGGACCGATTGCCACAGTCACGCACTTTCATCCCGGTGGCCAGCTGTTCATTGTTGATACGTTCGGCAGCTGCCAAGTCACGGTGGCCCAGCCGCCGGTGCCATAGGTGTTGGCAACTCTCCGTGTGCTGCCCTGCGGATGCTTCTGCCAGGCACAGGAAGTACATCCCGCCACGACGATCTCCGGTTGCCTCCACACGCCCGCTGGGGTCCGAAATCTGGCAGCCAACGTCGTCGAAGAACACTTTGAGGCCGTTGTGCGCCAGCTTGGACACGGATATCAAGTTCGTTGACAAGCCGGGCACAAACTTAACCTCTTTCACCTCTATTTT
Source organism: Culex quinquefasciatus (assembly GCF_015732765.1). Classification (NCBI taxonomy): domain Eukaryota; kingdom Metazoa; phylum Arthropoda; class Insecta; order Diptera; family Culicidae; genus Culex; species Culex quinquefasciatus. Next base: position 92,622,015 of record NC_051862.1, on the reverse strand, counting down.
CACCACATCTTCTTCGCCGTCTAGGCCAAACAACACAACACTGCCTTCACCTAGAATTTGCGTCTTCTTCCCGTCGGCGAGCGTGATCCAGCCGCCGGCAAACTCTCGGAGCGAGGTGAAAATCGACCGATCGCTCGTCATGTGTGCACTCGCGCCGCTATCGATCACCCAGCCAGCCCTTTCGTCACCGGGGTCACCGGCCGTAAACGCGACCGCTTTTGCGTCGCTGTGAGCCGCCTTGGCTCTACCGTTTTCTTCTTTGTTCGCTGGCGTGTCACTCTTCCTTCTGCCCAATCGACAATTGCGCATCAAATGTCCGGGCTTTTTGCACTGGTAGCACACTTTTTCACACTGCTCGGCCGACCGCATGGCCTTTTCCACTTTCAGCTCACCGCCGCCATCGCGCTCCTGCCGACGATGGTACTCGTCCGACAGCTTGGACTTGACCGTGTCGAGCGTCAGGTCCTTGTCCGACTGCAGGTCCAGCGCCGCTACCAGGTGGTCAAACGATGACGGCAGACTGCGGAGCAGCATGCACACCCGGACATCGCTGGCCAGGTCCATGCCGGCCTCTTGCAAACGATCGAACAAATCGTCCAACTCCAACACGTGCTGTTCGAGGTCACCGCGTTCGGTGAGGTTCGTCGAACATAACCTCTTCAAAAGGCTTACTCGAAACGACCGAGTCGTTTTCAGGTGGTACGCTTTCAGCTTGTCGTACACTTCCTTCGCGTGGGTGCTGCCCTTCACGATCGGGAACTGGTTGTCCTCAATTAACAGCAGGATCGTTGACCGCGCCTTCCGGTCCTGTGCGACCCACTCCGGCTTCCGGGCGTCCCCGACCGGGATGGCGTCCGTCACGACGGACCACATGTCTTCGCGGGAAAGCAGCGCTTCGATCCGGATGTTCCAGGTTTGCCAGTTCCGGCCATTCAGCTTCTGGATGGCGAACTTTTCCGCCATTTTGTTCACTTCCGGTACGGAACACAAAGGCACAGACAAACAATAGTCTCTAAAAAAACTTCTTCCACTGCGGGAACAAAGAAAACCACGCGGTTTTTCTTTTTAACAACCGAACCTTCTATTCCGACTCTGCTGGGCCCATAACCTATCGGCGACCAGAGGAAAGCAGAAGTCGGAAGTGAGAATGAAAACGCGAGAATGTACAGTTAAGACTAACTAACATTTATTGCTCGTAAAAACGCGTCTGATCGTGGTGATCGCTAAACTGGTTCTGAGGACGATCGACGAGTCGTCAAAGAAGGAGAGCTCGTCGTCGTCATCTTCGTGGTTGCCAGAAGGGCCTAGGATGTGCGCAGACTTGATGTGGACAGCGCAGATTTCCACAAAACTCGCACAGACCAAGTCTAGAGTAAATAGTCAAAACAACTTATGAGTCATGGGTTTCCTATGCAGATAGGACCTTTTGAAAATTTAATCGAGAAGTAAATGTTCTTGGCTACTTGGCATATCGAGCACTGGCACTCTTAAATCGGTTCGACACAATCGAATTTGAATTTGATTTGAACCAAAAACAAAACATGAACCAACCTAAAATGCCGCTGCCTTCACTAATACAAATACGGATAGAAACACGCTAACCTGCCCGTAATCATGCTGGCACTCAGTTTGTTTTGTTCGAAAATGTTTGTTTACGTTTTGCCAGCATCAATCAGCAGTTCTTTGTGTAATAGAATCTCATAAAATTAAACACTATTTTTAAACGCAGCTTGAGATGTAAACTAGGATGTAAGTCATGCGACAGTTCTATTTTTGATTCACCCCCTCCTGTTAATTATAAGATTAATTGGAGCTTCACATTTCAATGAGTAATTTGAAGCCAACATGGAACTGCTCATTCATTAATCAAAATATAATTAGCATAAATAGTTGATGCGACTCATTTCCATCGTAAATGGCCGGTCACGTGCCCTCCCTCACGCGAAAGTGAAAGTCTTTCCCTGTACGCTAGACAGGATCGACCCACACAAAACACACCGAATGTTTATTTTTGGTTCTAATTTTAACCGCCCCGCCAGCCAAAATTTCGTCTGCTGCGGATTGATCGTAGTTTAATAGATGGCAGCGCGGCGCTACGATGGCGATAGTTTGCGCGTCGGATCGTGCGGAAATTCTTTCACGGTTAGTCTACGCCCAACGACGCCGATAATAGTGGGAGCACCACCTGCTACTTGTTGCGACGATCGTTGAACTTGAACTTTTGGTGTTAAATTCTTCGGGTGTCATGCATGTCACCGCCAACATGTGTTTACGAATTTGAAAACAGTGTCGTTGTTAGCAAAATTGAAGCAGTTGGTAGCGTTTCGGAACCATGGGGTTTCGAAAACGTTGTTTGCATTTTTGTCAAGGAATTTGGTGAAAGTACAGCTTAGATTTTCTGCACGTTAAATATCTTCATAATTAAATCAAATGTAAGCCTTTTGATAATGAACTAAGAAACTTAATGATCAAGTAGATTTCATTTAAAACGGAGTCCAAAAGCTGAAAGTTGTTTATTCTCAGGGATGGAAACTTATTTTTAGAGTTTCTAGCAAATGGGGGACAAAACTCTGAAAATAAATGTCTTATGTTCGCAAAATTTTCACCTCACCAGCATCATTCGTCACAGCTGTCCGTTTTCTTTGTGTGAAAAAACAGGATTATTTTTAACAACAGCTGTTTAAAAACATTTAGCACAGCAGTGCAGCATGATTGTGCACCTTGACCAGACGCAACATATTTTGAATGAGCGTGAGTGCATCGCACACGGTCGTGAATGTTTACTCACGAGTGAAAAAGCGTGCTTGGTCGCGTGGATCACAAGCTGCGACAAATAAAACTAGCTTATTTATATAAAAACAACACATCGCTCTCTTTTGTTGTACCCATGTACGAACTCTCGGACGCGTGATCCATCTTACAGATTTTTTTAATCACAGATAAACAGACGATTCTCCTCATTAGATATGTTTAAGTTATTATACTAGCGCAATCTAGTGAGTGTTTGCCGAAACAAATTTAAACCGTCTTGATGCGCTGTCTTGGCTTATGATGTCGAATCAGCGCCATCACTTTTAGATGTGAGTTTTAGCTAAACTATAATTTAAATTCAACCTGACCGTTTTGCTGACCAACGTGTTGAAGCTAAAGTGTTTCGTCTACTTTCCTGTGGCTTATGTGGTGAAGATGATACCAAACCGAATGCAAGAAAAAAGAAACGCCGCTTCTCTGGTTGCCAAATTTCTACGAGAACTTTTTTTCCGGTTACAGACCAGACTGATGAGTGGTGCCGAACGGTCGTGATACGATAGCGCGCTGATTCGCGACTCGATTGAGTAGAAAATTTTGTTCGATATTGGATCGTTCCATCCCATCGTCGAAGGAAAATGTCTACCTTTGAGGTACAGTCGGAGCTGTACGAAGAAACGGATTTTGCCACCGAGGACGCAGCAAACGGAAGTGAGTGCTATTTTCGGATTGACTTTTTTGCTTTGAACTCCTCAAACCATAACTTGCCATTTTTCTCTCCTTGTAGACAGCATATCTAAATTTACATTCGTCTATCCGAAGCGGTTAGAGGATAGGCGTAACAATTCAAACCAGTGGGAGAATGGCAAAAGCAATGATTCTGATTCGGATTGCGCTGAAAAGTATGCAAATGGTGGAAAATGTCTCAACGGTTCAACTAACTCAATCAACAAGGATCAGGATGAGTCGGAAAGTGTTACGGAAAACGGTGTGAGTCTCGACAAAGATGGTGATTTGATACTGGAGCGAAAAACGAAAGGCGTTATTGAAATAGGTAACACGTGTAGTAGCATTCTAAAAGTTCTTCATCAATATTTCATGCATGCCCAATATCCGTTCCAGAGCACTCGAAATCGACGAAACTTGATCTGGTTGGTTTGCAAATTTGGCGCGGTGCACTGCTGCTGGCTGATTATATTCTGCATTACGAGAAGCGGTTTAAAAATAGAAAAATACTAGAGCTGGGATCCGGCGTTGGCTTAACCAGCATCGTGTCTAGTTTTTGCGCGCGCGAAGTTATCTGCACAGGTGAGCTGATTACGTGGTGATTTCAAAATTGACAGCTGTTAATTCAAACTTTAGCGCTTTACCTCAATGTTGAATGGCTTTGAACTTCCTCTCATGGTCATGGTCAATCAACTGTCAGGTATAGAGTTATCTACGTGCGCGAACACGAAGGGTTTTTAGGTTAAAATTTGTACCCGCCAGCAAAAACAAATGGTAAGCTAGTGTGCGTGAGTTCGGGCTTAGATAACTCTATTGCGTGTACGTACACGAAAAAGATTGAGGTTAAATTTTGTACCCGCCAGCAAAACAAATGGTGTGCTAGTGAGCGTAAGAGCAGGCTTAGATAGCTCTATTGTAAGGCTAGTACGCTGATCGGAAGGAAAGGGGTCAAGAAACAGCTTTAGGAGCGATTTCTTGGGGCTTTTCTTCACCCTCTCTGACTTGCTTGCGCTGCCGCTGCTGCTCATTTGATTTTTTTTTCTTGACCGGTTCCTTCCGAAGTGCGTTTACCGCTGTAGCGTTGACAGTGTTTAATTTTGGCACGTTAATTCAAACCTGATCATTTCGATACATACTGAATCCCCTTTTTCGCAGACATCAACATCGGCGGACTGTTGAAGCTGATTCAGGCCAACATCGATCGCAATGCACACCTGAAGGATCCAGACTGCAACGTGGTCGTGACGGAGCTCGACTTCAAAGTCAAGTATGAAGATTATTCCGAGTATCTTAAAACTCAACTGCAAGACGTTGAATATGTGATATGTGCTGATGGTGAGAAAAGTCGAAACCGAAAATTTCTCTACACAACAATAACTACCTTAAACATTTCTTCCAGTGATTTACGACGACGAGATTACAAACGCATTCGTGCTCGCCCTCGAGGGATTGCTGCTTGAGCTGCCCAAGCTAAAGGCGGTCTACATTGCGCTGGAGAAGCGATACGTATTTACCGTGGAGGACATGGATTCGGTGGCGCCAAGCTACGAGCACTTTTTGCGCGTGTTTTACCGACGAAACAATCGCTTTGGCATCGCGCGCTGGAAGTTGAAGCAGGTGTCGACGAACTTTCCGCGCTACTTTGAGTACGAGAAGGTCAAGGATCTGGTGCTGTTGAAGATCTCGAATTGAGAATTGGGAGGGTGAAATAAATGTTGTCCAAAACTTATAAGATACGCTTTGATTTAAGATATTATTAAATAATCAAAAGCACTCAACGATCAATCCAGTTGTCAAACTGATGTTTACGTTTCAACACCATTGTTCGACACTTTCCGAACACGTGGTTTCAAGCTTTTGAAAGCTGTCAGTCGTTTCAATTAGCGAATTTGGATTCGTTTTGTATTTCCTAATTAATAAAATTTGACAGTTCACAATATTACGTTTACTTACAGATTTGGTGACTTTACGCAGCTGACTTGTCCAGCTGTCCCGGTGCTACCCCTTGCTCAGATTGTTTTCAACTTCTGATTAATTGCCAAGTGACATCACGGACACCAGTCAAAACAAAAACAAACGCTAACACTGACGCAGAACAAGCGGCTGCTTCGTCGTCGTACGAGAGATGCGCTCCGTCGCAACACTTTACTTCTCAAAACTTCGCAAAAAATGCTAGACTATTTACAAACTCGCGACGTGTCTCGTTCACGTCTCAAAATGGAGTGTAAATTTTCCACTCTTTCTCTCTCGACTCTGCCGTTTCCGCTCAATGCGTCATATCGCGCTGTCACGTTGGCAACGCCGTCGCTGACAGCAACGCAGGGCTGGACTCGTCGCGCACACTGGGTAGCAGTTGTGCTTATCTGGGCAAACATTCGGCGTTATGCTGATGAGCTGAACAAATATTTTTCAAAAAGCTCCTTGGCTATATCAATGACACCGGTTGATGCGTTTTAACGGAATTCGTTTCCGATTCGAATCAAATTCGTTTTAAGGATTTGAAAAAGTGGGGTGAGTTTTCAAAAAGCCGTAAGAGCCACCGTGATCTCCGACACTAATATTATTTTTTCTCCAAATTGTAACAATATTTCATTTCTTTTCAAAAATTAGTTTGGGGCTCGGGTTGGCACATGAAAGACGTGTAGATGAACAATCTTAAGCATTTTTGAAATTGGTTTTTAGTATAAGTACACAGAAAAAAATATGTAAATTTACACAGCACGTAATTACTGTTTCTTAGGTAAACTCACTCAATGTAATGTTGAGATATGATGTAAAGAGTAAAAAGTCATGGAAATTACTCCAATGTAAATCTATATCTAATGTAAATCATGAATCTAATGGAAACGTTGAGCATGGAAACTCAAATCTGATGAATTTCTACCCGTGTTCGGCTTCCTGTAAATTCCTATTTAATGTAAATCATATATCCAATGTATTTCTGCCAAACGTTGACTTCAAAACTACCCGAACTAAAAATAGTTATATTTGGTTCTCTTTCTATCGCTCTCATACTTCGCTGGTCCACTGCCTGAGCCTCGACCTGAACAAGAAGATGCTTTAGCCGAACATCCTACCCGTCGTCCGTTCGATTCCAGTCCAGCGTTATTCTACTTGGCCGTCGACGAGAAAGCGCCCCTGTGAAACAACTTTTAAAAATCCGAATTTCGTTTTGCTGCCCGCTTCAATAATTTTAAAATAGAATATAGGCCACACCCTTTTCCTACTGCAATCCAAGTCGAGCTTCTCATTCCCATTGGCCAATCAGAATTAGTTGATTTGAACTAATGTAAATTCCAAAAGTAATGCAAATTCCAAAACTAATGTAAATTTTCAAAACTAATGTAAATTTCCAATGAATCTAATGTAAATTTCCAATGAACCTAATGTAAATATACATCATTTATAATGATACCTTTTGGTACATGATAAATAATGTAAATTTACAGGAATATTTTTTTCTGTGTACCTAGGCATAAAAGGCTTTTGAAAACTGATAATTATTATCCGCGCACCACCAAACCGAAGTGCGCAACACTTCTGTTGCGCAAAAAAAATCTGTTGCGCCGAACAAAAATGTAGTGGTTTGTCGTTAGCGTGTACATCAGCCTGTGGCGCAACAGCTTTGACAGGTTGCGTTCGTATTTTGATTTTTGTCTGCTTTCACAATATTGAACTGAGGGGGAGAAAGCCTTTTTATGTCCTATCTACAATCACTTTATACTCAAACCCCGATGGTTTGACACCAACTGTTGTCAAACGAACGGGGTCACTTTTTAGTTTGACACCCCTTTTACACGGAGTTCACACACACTACCAAACGTTTGTTTTGATAATGTGTGTGAGCGCCGTGTATAAAGTGACAGTTCGTCACTTTTTAGTTTGACTTTGACCAACCAACGGGGTACAAACTTAAAAAGTGTCAAACGAAAAAGTGACCAACCACTGGGGGTTGAGTGTAGAAGAATTCTAGCAGAGTTCTCACAGAGCTGGATATTTTTACAGCATTCTAGCAGAAATGTTACACCGTTCTAGCAGGGTTCTGGCAGAACCAGCTCTGCTAGAATATTTCGTGACTGGGTTGTTTTGCTTGATTAGAACACTAAAAGATTGAAACGATCTTTATTTCAATCAACTCCGATTTTTCGTACATGCAGAACTGAAATTTTGTGAGTTCAACTTACACCACCGACACCGACGTAACACTCAAGTAAAAAAGATGACCCTTCTTTGCATCACCCCTCCGGTAAGTCCGGTGAGCTGTCAAACGGTTTTTCGAAAAATGTATCAGCAAGGCAACACTGATTCTATTTTGTTTGTAAACACAAATCAGCTGATTCATTCATAAACTACGATTTGTTTGCAAACAATGGGTCGAGCAGTGTTGCGAAATATATTTTTATCGGCAAGGGGTGATTCCAAGGAAGTAATTGGAGTGACCCAGACACGAGATTTTCTTACAGAATTGGTTCTGTAAGAATCCTGCTAGAATGATTCTAGCAGCACTGTTAGAATTCTGTAAGAATTTTGCAAGAATTTTCTAATAGAAAAATACTGCTCACTGATTGGTTGGAGTTAACCGGTTCAAATCATGTTTGAACAAGATTAATTTTCACTGGTTTTTTTTTAATTTCGACCACGTTTTTTCGCGAGAAAAAACCTCCCCGCTACAAATTTCCAGGCCGTTGGAAAGTGAAAATCAAACTTTTATTATGCTGCTTTAGAAGTGGCAACACCGGATGTCCACCCCGGAAGTTCGATCTCATCGGAGTAGCTGAAACTTCCATAGAGCTGGCGGACATTTTGGTAATCCGAGCTAGGAGGACAATCTGGAGATCCCGTCGGAAATCGAACTTAGCTGGGAAATTAAAATACTACGGTTAGGTAATCCATCACTCCCACTATTCCGGCAAAAGTTGCGAATAGATTTTTTAGGCATAATGAAACTCAACCTATTTTTCCGCTCTTTACAGGCATGGCTCTGCAGTTATGGCGACATCCAGACCTCGGATCTGGAGTCCGGATTATCTCTTCGGCATCTTGGCCGCGACATCGTCTTCAAATAATCCCAACCCGGGTTACTTGGAAATATTGGTAATGAAAAACCGAGAGTGTTGCCGAAGAATCAACAGCCGCCTCCTACACCAAAAGTGATGTGACTAATCAGACCAGAAAACGAGTTGTAATCTAGGTTGTAATGAACATAAAAATAAATTTTGTTCGAAATTAAATTTTATTTTGTTTAAATTTATCCAACAATAAAATTCCGACAAAATTCTAGCAGGATTCTAGCAGAAAATTTTGCCGTCTCATTCTAACAAAATTCTTACAGAATTCTAGCAGGATGGCCTGTCAGAATAGTTCTAGCAGCATTCTAGCAGGGTTCTAACAAAACCGGTTGCTTTCACCGGATTCTGCTAGAACCGGTTATTGCATTTGAGCTAGAATTCTCTGAGAATTCTTGCAAAGATCTGGCAAAATGATGGCTGCGTTCTAGTAAGAATAATTTTGATCTGCTAGAATTCTGTAAGAATCCTGCGAGAACGCCGTGACTGGGGAGTCGTGCTGGGACACATTTCAGCAGATTTTTTACATGGAGTGTTACACGCTTACTGGGGGAACTCAATTTTTAAGTTCGTTCAAGCAAAATGAAGTTCGCTTCAGCGATATCAAATTTGAGATGGGTTTGTTTTGATTTTCAATCGCAAATTTGAGATCACTGAACTGAACTTGATTTTGCTGAGGTACTTATTATTTTGTTTTCTTTTGAATGTGACACTTTAGGGACTTAGACACGCACGGAGTTCCGGATTGTGCAGGTTGGTACTTTTTCAGGAGGAACTGTTCCACCGGTGGACGGAATCCTTTGCAGTTTGTGCAGGAGGAATCGGTCCACCAGTGGACTGAATCCTTTGCAGTTTGTGCAGAAGGAATCGGTCCACCGGTGGACAGATTCCTCAGGAAAGTTTCGCAGGAGGAACTGGTCCACCGGTGGACGGAATCCTTTGCAGTTTGTGCAGGAGGAATCGGTCCACCGGTGGACAGTTTCCTCAGGAATGTTTCGCAGGAGGAATCGGTCCAGCGGTGGACAGTTTCCTCAGGAAAGTTTCGCAGGAGGAACTGGTCCACCGGTGGACTGAATCCTTTGCAGTTTGTGCAGGAGGAATCGGTCCACCGGTGGACGGAATCCTTTGCAGTTTGTGCAGAAGGAATCGGTCTACCGGTGGACAGTTTCCTCAGAAAAGTTTCGCAGGAGGAACTGGTCCACCGGTGGACTGAATCCTTTGCAGTTTGTGCAGGAGGAATCGGTCTACCGGTGGACGGAATCCTTTGCAGTTTGTGCAGGAGGATGATAAGTTGGCAACCACCGCACTCTGTTCGCCCCTACGACGCTCAAGCCCACTGGGCACACGCGGGCTGCTGCTGTTTGACAGCTGCACTTCCGCTACCAGTCTGTAACCAAACAACAAAGAGATTACACGCTATTTTTCTATCCGCTAAGTAAACCGCGTGTTTTATTCCGGCCTCCCCGAAACCTCTTTAGGTTGTGGGCCCAAGTCGCGTTTCGGTCAAACGGAAAAGTGCGCGGAATCGTCGGGCGTCATGACGGACGCAAAACCCGCTCCGGTGCAGGTGCCGATGTTGGATGAGTCCAACTTCAACCCGTGGCGGCTCCGCATGCTAGCATTCCTGGAGGAGCACGAGCTCTTGGAGTGTGTGCGGACGAGTGTGGGTGACGTGGCGGAACTGAAGGAGAAAGCGGGAGAAAAGCCGGAGGAAAAGACGGCCCGGATGAAGCTGCTGGAAAAGCGCATCAGGAAGGACCGTCACTGCCGTTCGCAGTTGATGGCGCGGATTAGCGATGCGCAAATGGACCACCTGGAGGAGGACATGTCCCCGAAGGACATCTGGGACAAGCTGCACAACATCCACGCGCGGAAGAGCGTCGCGAGCCGGATGCGGATCCAGCGGCAGATCGTGACGATGCGCTACGATGGGGGAAAGCTGCAGCAACACTTCTTGCAGTTCGAGAAGTTGATCCGGGAGTACCGGTCCGCCGGCGCGAAGCTGGAGGAGATCGACGTGATTTGCCACCTGTTCATCTCGTTGGGATCGGCGTTCTCCGGTGCTGTGACGGCGCTGGAAACCATGTCGCAGGAGGACCTCAAGCTCGATTTCGTCAAGAACCGGCTCTTGGACGAAGAGACGAAGAAGGGCATCGAATCGCCCACCCCGTCCCAGAGCGATGCTGCGTTTCACGGGGCGAAGCCGCAGAAGAAGCAAAAGTGTTTCGGCTGCAACAAGGAGGGCCACCGGGTGGCCGACTGTCCCGAGAAGAAGAAGCCGCAGCAGAGCAAGAGGAAGCAGAAGTCGAAGGCGAACGTGGCGGATTCCGGCAGCAACCGGAAAGAAGTTAGCTTCGTGAGCGAGGCGAACCCCCAGCAGGCGCGGACGCGCTGGTTCATCGATTCCGGTGCGACGGACCATCTAGTGCGGGACAAGGAACTGTTCTGTGAGCTGCATCGTCTGAAGAAGCCCATCGAGATCGCGGTGGCCAAGGACGGTGAAACAATCCAGGCGGAGCACTCCGGCACGGTAAAGGTGGTTGCGGTCGTGGACGGTAAGAGAGTGAACTGCACGATTCAAGACGCGTTGTACGTACCGAAGTTGCGCTGCAATTTGTTTTCGGTGCTGCGCGTTGAACAAGCCGGGATGCGCGTCGTGTTCGAAGACGGGAAAGCGACAGTGTACAGTGGTTCCGAAATCGTCGCGTGTGCTACTGTGCAGAACAAGCTGTACGAAATGAACTTTCTGGCTCGGCACGGTACGGACGATTCTTCGCTGTTGACGTGCGGTCGCGTGCGGAAAGGGTTCGTTCTCTGGCACCGTCGTTTTGGACATTTGAACGAGCAAAGCCTCAAGTGTCTGGTGCAGAAGGAGATGGTATCCGGACTCGACCTCAGTACCGCCGGGACTGACGATACCGTCGTGTGTGAATCGTGCGTTGTCGGCAAGCAAACGCGGAAGCCTCATCCACCGCGTGAAGGTCGTCGATCGTCGCGAGTGCTCGAATTGGTACACACCGACGTGTGTGGTCCCTTATCGCCGGAGGGACTCGACGGGATGAAATATTTTGTGACGTTCATCGACGACTGGACCCATTTCGTGATGGTGTACCTGATTCGCTCGAAGGACGAGGTCATGGAGTGTTTCGAGGAGTACGAGGCCTTGGTGACGGCGAAGTTCGAGCGGCCGATCTCTCGGCTGAAGTGCGACAACGGCGGCGAGTACCGGAACAAGCGCTTCGAGGGGTTCTGCAAGAAAAAAGGGGATCCGGATGGAGCCTACTGTCCCCTACACGCCGGAGATGAACCCGTTGAGCGAGCGCATGAACCGGACGCTAGTCGAGAAGGCGCGGGCGATGCTTGCTGATGCTGGCGTCGACAAGAAGTTCTGGGGGGAAGCCATGCTGACGGCGGCCTACCTGACGAACCGAAGCACGACCGCTGCTCTCGAGATGAAGAAAACGCCGTACGAGTTGTGGGAGTCCAAGAAGCCGGACGTATCGAACATTCGTGTTTTTGGCAGCGATGTATTCGTCCACGTCCCGAAGGAGTTGCGCCGAAAGCTGGACGACAAGGCGTGGAAAGGAACGCTCGTCGGGTACTCACACAACGGGTATCGAGTCTGGGACCCCAAGAAACGGACGGTCGTCACGGCGCGCGACGTGGACTTCGTGGAGTCTGTCGCGGAGCAGCAGCAGGTCGCGCTACCCGACTCGCAGTTTGTGCCACTTGAATCCGATGAAGAGAGCTGCATCGATGACGCGAGCTGTGCCGACGATGGAGACGAGACTTCGGAAGACGAGTTCAGCAGTGCTGCCGATGAACCCGAAGCTGAGGAAGCTGATGGCAGCGGCCGACCTCAAAGACCGAAGAACCCTCCCGCTTGGCACAAGGATTTCGAGGTTGAGTACGCCAGTTTTGCACTCAACGCGATGAACTTCATCGAGGACATCCCGAGTTCGGTCCCTGAGCTGAAAAAGCGGGACGATTGGCACGAGTGGAGAGCTGCGATGCAAGACGAGATGAACTCCATGAAGCGCAACAACGCCTGGACGCTGGTGAAGTTGCCTGCAGGACGCAAAGCCGTTACCTGCAAGTGGGTGTTCAAGGTGAAGCGGGGCGACGCTGAGAAACCGGACCGGTTCAAGGCGAGACTGGTCGCCAGAGGCTTCACGCAGAAGCCCGGGTTCGACTACACCGAGACCTACTCTCCGGTGGCGAAGTTGGACACGCTGCGGGCGGTGTTGGCGCTGGCCAACGAGAATCGGATGTTCGTGCACCAGATGGACGTGAAGACCGCGTTCCTGAACGGTGAGTTAGCTGAAGAGATCTACATGACCCAGCCGGAAGAGTTTCAGCAGGGGAATGGTCTGGTCTGCAAGCTGAACCGTTCCATCTACGGGTTGAAGCAAGCGTCCCGGGCGTGGAACGACCGATTCCATGGCGTCATCAGCAAACTCGGATTCGTCCGGAGCGCCAACGACATGTGTCTCTACACCCGAGGAGCTGGAGACAAGAAGCTGATCCTGGTACTGTACGTCGACGACATCCTCCTGGCCGGAACGTCGTTGAAAGTGCTGGAGGCGGTCAAGCAGAAGCTAACCGAGAAGTTCGAGATGACGGACGAAGGTGAGATCAAGCAGTTCCTAGGAATGCGCTTTGAACGTGACAAGCTGAAAGGAGTTCTTAAGATCAGTCAGCGCGACTACTTCGATGGCCTCCTGAAGCGTTTCCGGATGGACGACTGCAAGCCTATCTCGACACCGATGGAGCACCGGCTGAGGCTGGTGAAAGGAGAGGAGAAGCTGAGAACGTCGAAGCCCTACCGTGAGCGAGGATTCCCGAGACTGCAAGCGCCTGAAGCACGTGGACACCAAGTTCCACTTCCTGCGGGAGCTGGTGCAGCAGAGGACGATCGAGATCGAGTTCGTGCGCTCTGCGGAGCAACAAGCGGACATCATGACCAAGGGTCTACCGGCAGCTGTCTTCAAGGATCTTCGCGCCAAGCTGGGATTGGAGGAGACGTGCTGTGATTGAGCAGGGGTGATAAGTTGGCAACCACCGCACTCTGTTCGCCCCTACGACGCTCAAGCCCACTGGGCACACGCGGGCTGCTGCTGTTTGACAGCTGCACTTCCGCTACCAGTCTGTAACCAAACAACAAAGAGATTACACGCTATTTTTCTATCCGCTAAGTAAACCGCGTGTTTTATTCCGGCCTCCCCGAAACCTCTTTAGAGGAATCGGTCCACCGGTGGACAGTTTCCTCAGGAAAGTTTCGCAGAAGGAATCGGTCTACCGGTGGACGGAATCCTTCGTAGTTTGTGCAGGAGGAATCGGTTCAACGGTGGACAGATTTCTTAGTAATGTTTTGCAGGAGGAACTTATCCAACGGTGGCAGAATCCTTTGCCGGTTGACCAACAGGAATCGATCCACCGGTGGACCGATTTCTTCTTGCGCTGTCTCATGCAAAGTTAATGTACAAGGCGCTATTTGTAATGTTAGTGGTTCATTATTTGAGAAGGATTTGGTCCACCGGTTGACGGATTGTCTGCCAAAGTTGGCAGACAGAATCTGCCGGTGATGGAAGAGTTTACTAACAATAAATTTGGTCTAATTGTTTTCATGGTTCCATTTCAGTATAATCCGTCGAACTGCGCGCATGACATCAACCTGTACCAAAATGCCGACTTCGAGGACAACAACACGGGTCCGAACTTCCTGCAGGAGCTGAAGATAACGTCAACCTCCAGATGTACACACTTCCGGAAGAATTCCTAGGTGCCACCCGGCTGAGCCAGCAACTTTCCATCATCACTAGTTTTCTGATCATGTTCCGCTATCTGTACACGGACGCTCTTAAACCGCAAAGCATACTTGGACAGGCCATCTTCGGAACCGTCATCGGATATCTCATCTATACCGGCGAAGCCTCCGACTTGACACCGTCATGGAGGACTTTAAAACAGCCGCAGCCGTGCTAGTATTTGTCTACATTTTCTCTCCGCTGCTGCGCAACCTCACGGACAGTGTCAGCACGGACACGATTACCTTCCTTGTGCTGATGCTCCACCTGATATTCTACGATCACTGCGTTCCGGCGGCAATCGTCTCCAAGGGTATTACCCTCAACGCAGCCATCTTCGGGGCGATCTGCCTAACCGCGAGGGCTATCCTTGCCGTTTCACGCTTTTGTTCTGTTGGAAGTGGCCGCCGTTAATTTTGCTCTGGGCCGATCCTGTTGGTGAAGTTTCGTAGCGTTTCCATGCAGGTGACCTTCGTGGACTGTTTGATGCGTCAGAGCCGCTGTACAAGCTGTTGGCGCCGGTCGTCGGGGATGTGGACACGACGTTGGCCGAGCTGAACATTCGGGTGACGAAGGAGGAAGAGTCGCTGTTGAGGTTAATTGGGAATCTGTTTATTGGGGATTTTTGTGAGTTTCTGAACATGTGCGTGTAGAACTTTCAATCACTAGAGCTAGATTGACCACATTTACACGGGGGTGAAGTAAAGTGGAAACTACCAGGACATGCTGAACTGTGACCAGACCGCTCAGTTGATGATGCACAGCTCCGCCCATGGCCGGCGTCGTGGCCACGTCACCCGGGACGCGTCTCCGGTTCCCCGCCATCGATTCGTTCGGCTTGAAAACGACCTGCGAACCGCTCGACAAGAGCATCGTCATCAACCCACTGGATAATCTTCCGAACCGACAGCACGCGCAACCTCGTCGACGAACTCTTCAACGATATTGGCAAGTCCAGCTCGTCCACCCGTAGTCAATTCCGTCGAATTCCGCCAAACAAGATCCTCGGCTGAAATGCTGAAAATGATAATGTTAATGATAAAATTATAATTCAACACAATTTAAATTCAAATAAAATCGACAAAATAACTAGCCCAAAACGACAATTTCCTTTTCACTGTCATTCCGAACCGATATCCGTCCCCCGGAACCATTTTTCTGCTTTCCTGGAGGATTTTTCCGGTACCCAAAGCATGTCAAATTTGACATCGGCTTCACCATGTTAAAATTAAGTTCGGGTACTCGATGTCAAATTTGTATGACTACGGTTTGCGCCGTTTTGCTTGGATCCACTCAAATTTGAGTTCCCCTGGTAAGCGTGTACGTCGGTGTCGGTGCTTACACCTCGATGAACGTGTAACACAAATCGTTTTTACTGATTTTGCTAGTCGCCGCTACACGGTCAGCTGGATGTACTCAAAATCAAGTTCGATTCACTCATTTTGGACCATGCGTGGAGGAATTCATTTATGAGTTAAATGCTGAAACTCATTAATGAGTTTAGCGCTCGAACTGCCGAATGAGTAGTTTGAGGGAACCGGGGATTTTTTAGTTTTTTTTTAAATGTAATGCCTAAACCAAGCCTGTTCATGTCAAATACCACAATTTAAAGCTTTTTCGACGTCTTTCAACATATTCAGGGTTTAAATTCGGTAATAAAGTTGAAGGAAACTATTATTTTGCTTTTTTAATTTAATTCACAGACGCATTTAACACTAAATTACTACATTGCTGGGTCGTTGAGTTTGACCGTTTAATCTGGCCTTCCCGTCGTACTCCTTTCCGGGCGATTGGATGTGGGCCAGGCTTGGGACCAGGTCGGTTGCTGCCACTTCCTCCGCCACGATTGCAAGCGACTGCTGGTTGCTTCTCCGGCAGGCCGGTAGGGTGGCATCTGGTATATTCAGATCGGTCCGGGAACATGTACCGAACTGGTTCGACGAGGACAGTTTGCTTCCCGGCGCTGCCGTTTGATGGTTTCTCGAAGATAGAATCGCCGAAAAGGCCGACGCAACCGGAGCGTCCTCGGAATATGCTGCGGCCTCATCGTCGCCGTTTCTTGGTCGCATCGACGGTTGCTTGGACATGGAGAACGCACCCGGGCCCATGCGTTCGTCGGTTAATTGTTTGGCGAAAGTTTCTGCAATGCGCTGGACCTGCTGGGGGACGGTCACGTTCGGCGCGAGTGGGACGTACCATGTGGTGAAGGCGGAGTTGGACAGGTTGTGGAGCACAAGCTGCGTCACAACTTCGAGCTTTTGTTGATGGTTGATGAGTTGTTCGTTGAGTCGGTTTGAGCGCACTTTCTGATCGTTCAACTCATCGTAGTCGATTTCAGCAGCTGATCGTTTCTTGCCTTCCGCATGAGCTCGCTTAATTTAGCCTTTTTGGCCGCCAGCTGGGAAGACATGGAATTCTTGAGGGCGCGCTTGGCCTGCCGTTGTTGTTAGCGCTTCTCCAACAGGCCGCGTATTTGATCAGACTTGGAAATTGCACTTTTCCTCACCGAACTGACCTGCGAATTGGTCGGCGTTAGAATTAGGTTCGAGTGTAGGTTTTTCAACGCTTCTACGACATCTGAAACGGTCATAAAACTGGTCAACATTTAGAACCTTGCCCGTTTGGCCATCACTTAGTGTTACCTTGTTCTTATGCTGCGGCCTCATCGCAATCGTTGGAATGGCTCAAAGACAGTCATATCGCCAGTTCCTGCTTTGGGTCCGGAATCAGCGAGTTGTACGACGGCTTCTGCTTCCGGGGCTTATCGCCGAGTTTGTCTTGGCGGGGGATTTCCTGGAATATAAATAGGAAGAAGTTAGTGATTCCGGATGATTGGCTGCTTTCCGGAACTACGGCGATCGTGACGGTGTCGAGAACTTTAGGATGAGCTTGACGGCGTCGTTTAAGGTCTGCCGGTTGCTGCTTGGTGACTTCTTGCAGACGATGCTCTTTGACGCGCTGTTTCATCTTGGCTCGCCGATGGCACCCTTAGCTCGTTCTAGCGTTTCTCGCAATTGCAGTGTCGTTTCCAGCTTGCGTCGATCTTTGTCTGCATGCACTTAGTCCTCGTTCAACTCTTCAACGGCTTCCGCGTCCGATTCGTGACCGGCGCGTCCTCGGATTATGCTGCGCTTCTCACCGTCGCTGATCATTTGCCGCATCGGTGGTTGCTTGGTCATAGAGTACGCGTCCGAGTCCACGCGTACGAAGTCGGCGATGCGCTGGATCTGCTGGGGGACAATTACGTTCGGCGCGAGTGAAACGTACCCGGTGGTGAAGGCGTACTTGGATTCCGCGGAGAATTTGGACAGTGGTGTGTAGTTCCGACGGCCGCCGTCGCAGTTTACCGTTCCTTCTCCCACCGCATGTGCTCGCTTAATTTGTCCTTTTTGGCCGCCAGCTGGGAGGAGTGACATGGAGTTCTCGAGGGCGCGCTTTCCCGCGTTTGCTGTTCGCGCTTGTCCAACTTCCGGATGGCGCGGCCAATTTCTCTGTTTGATGCACCGAGGTGTTGCAGAAATTGCGCAATCGCCGTATGGTGCTCGTAACAGGCCGGGTAATTGATTAGACTCAGGAATTGCATTTTTCTTCGACGAACTACCTGCCGATTGGTTGGCGTTGGAGGCAAGTTCAAGTGAAGGTTCTTGAACACATCTACGACTTCGATGCCATCTGAAACGGTCATAAGAGTGGTCAACCTTCGCCCGTTTGGCCGTCACTTAGTGTTACCTTGTTCTTTAGTTAGCAATCGTTGGAATGGCACAGAGACAGGCTTTCCGCCTGAAATTTGCACTAAATGCCAAAACCACCCTAAGTCGGCTGTGGGAACGTTGCCGCTGCTGACGGTGGAGCTCGATTTGCAGAAGCTGGTAGCGGCGCCCATGTCGATCTACTTGGTTCGGTGGTCGTCTGAGCTTGAGCCTGAGCGTTGAGGCTGAGTCGGAATCGTTCAAATGGGCCGAAACAGTAGATGATTGTCGCGTATCTGGAGGAATGGAAGGAAATGATAGTACCAGTATTTTTTTGTCAACTTACCGGTTGGCTTATGACTCAGTTACTTCCGTATACAGAACAGAGCATGCGGAAGCTGATGAGAACTAATAAACTGATGCGGTCATCAATACCACAAGTAGTCGCAATTGCAACATCAGCCGGGCCAACGTTTAGACACCGTCCAGTGGGGGTTAGAACTTCTCCGGGTTTCATCATAGTGGCGGCAACAGCAGCCTCGCTGCAAGGTCGGGGAAAATTTACATAAGAATCGACATCGTGATGAACTATAGAAAAAGCTTAGAATTACAAAACTCATCAGTACTGAACACGATTATCACTTCTTCTTCCGCAAAAGTAGACAATCGAATTTTCCGGAAAGTTCCGCCAGGTAAAAAACAAGATTGCCACTTCCTCATACCGGAGAAAAAATGTCAATTGAAACCCTGAATCATTCTGGCGGGTACAAAACAAGATTGCCCAGCCGAAAAAAAAGGTGATAATATTGTTTCACATCCACCGGAACTGTCCGGGAGATTCGATTGTTTACATTTCTTCCTCGAAAAAAAGCAATCTTGTTCTCGATCAGCTGAAACGGTCCGGATATTTAGGTTGTCCAATTTACCAGCTGGCGGAAGCGGCAAGCTTGTTTACAAATTGACGGAACAACCCGTTGCTTTTCAGGCTTGAAATAATGGCAATTTAAACATCCGAACCGATCCAGCTGGTTCAGAAAAATGTTGCCTTTTTCACATAACAAACGTAAACAATCAAACCTCCCGGATAGTTCCGGCCGTTCCGGCAAATATGAAACAAGATTTCCACTTCCATCAATGGAGCATTTCCATTCGAGCAGTTTTTGCTTTTTTCTACAATGTATTTCTTATGGAGCGAACTGTCAAAAACTGCTCGACTGCGGGTGCTCCATTGGACAATCTTGTTTGGCACCTGTCAAAATAGTTCGGGAGTTTTGATTGTCCACTTCCAGTTGGGGCAAAATGTGTTGTTTTTCTCGTACCGGAGGTTCGATTGTCCACTTTTTCCACTGGCCTTCATACTTTGCTTTTGCCGGAAGATTCAATCACTTTTTCAGTCGTGGATTATAGCTGGAAACTGAAATCCAACTTACCTTGACAAAGGGGAAAAGGTGACTGAACAGCGAGCAACCGAATTTTTTTCACCAAGTTCAAACTACTCAAACGCCAGTTCAGCTTTTGAACTGTCGTTTGAGTAAAAAATCCACTCATAATCAAGTTCAGAAAACCACTCATTTTCAGTTCGAGATCCGAACTTGATTATGAGTGGATTTGAACTTGATTTTGAGTACATCCAGCTGACCGTGTAGTTGGCGTTCAAGTCTTCCTCTAAATTTAAAGTTTGCTTGAACCCCGTTAAACGTGTACTCGTCAACAAAGTTTGACAGGTTTAAAAGTTTGTTTGCTGTTTGTTGATGTCAGCAGCCCAAACTAACAAAATTTCAATCATTTCTGTTAAAAGTTTTTAAAAGTTTAACAAGTTCACAGTTTCCCGCCACGATGGACGAAGCCGGCCCTCGTCCTCCGCAAACCGCGGCCTCCCTTACCGCCAAACTTCCAGCCGTTTGCCGCACCTGTCTGGCGGCGTCGTCGGACGAGCCCGATCCGGAGTTTGAGCTGTACCAGATCGACGAAATCTTTCTCGAAGAGGACGAACTGAACACCCAGCAGGTGCACTCGTTCGTTGAGGTGCTGAGTTTGTTCGTGAACGATGGGGTAGGTTTTGCTTTCTTTATTTCTGTGGGTTGAGGTTTGGTTTTTTGATGAAGGGTTGATTACTTTCAGATTGGTAAAAAGGACGAGCGACTTCCGACGACAATCTGTTTGGCCTGCGTGGAGAAGGCGAGGGCAGCGTTTCAGTTTATCGAGATGTGTCGCGTGAGCGATTCCTTGCTGGATGAGTGTTTGTCCAAGTTGGTGGTGGAGACGAAACCCGTCGTGAAGGTTGATCCTCGTGAGGAGGAAGCAGTCACTTTTACGGAGATTGTTGGCGGGGACGAGCAAATGGTTGAAGAGTATGAGGAAGAGGAGCCTTCGGAATCTGTAGGGGAGTACACGGATCAGACTACGAAGGAGAAGTTTACATTGATGTATGTTGAAGATAAACCGGTGGAGAGTAGCGGTCCGTCGAAGAGGGATTCGGTAAAGAGGCATGAGTGCGATATTTGTCACAAGACGTTCACGCAGCCTCAGACGCTGACGCGGCACAAAAAGATCCACTCGAGGGACAGTGATCCGGGCAAGCCATGCGAGTACTGCAGTCGAACGTTCCTACGCTCCGATGACCTCCGGCGTCACATTCGCACCCACACGAACGAGCGTCCCTACGCGTGTGACCAATGTCCGAGGGCGTATAAGCAGTCCTTTGAGCTTAAGGAGCACCGGGACGCGTGCCATTCCGAGGAGGGAACCCGGAAGATGCTGGATTGTAACGTTTGTGGGAAGCAGCTGAGCACCCGGAACGGGTTGTACGTCCACATGAAGGCCCACAAGGGCGAGAAGAATCACGGTTGCTTGTACTGCGGAAAGCGCTTCGTGACTTCCGGCGAGCTGACGTCCCACTTGAGACACATTCATCCGAAGGAAGTTAACGTGAAGTTGCTCGGGTGCGGCGTGGGAGATTGCACCAGGAAATTTGTGACAAAGGCCGCGCTACGAACACATCACTTGAAGAAACATGCCGCGGAGATGTCGAGGGTTGAGTCTGGTAGCGAGTAAGTTTTAGATATTTATTTAGAATTAGGTTTAATTGGCATAATAAAACTATCAAGCTTAAAAAAGATTTTTGTTTAATCAGAGTATTAAATATGAACAATCATGCACACAACACACTTTCAAAGAACAATCACACTCGAAACAACGCAAATTACGAACCACAATTCCAAATCAGTTTTCCCTTCACTTCCGCATCCTTGTACCCTTTCAACCCCTCTCCAATCTGATACCAAGCAAGTGCCAACTCTTCCGTTTCTTCCTCGCCGTCCTCTTCAACCTCCATCGCTTCCTGCCCAATTTCCACGTCCCCTGCCTCTTCGTAAATGGGCATTTCCTTGCAGCACGTCAGCCGTCGCACGTCCCTGCTATTCTGGAGCAAATTAATAACGTGCCGGCGGCAGCTCGCCGGCAGTCGGAACTCTTCCATCCGCTGCCAGCTGGGGCACGGCACATCCGACTCCGTCTCGACACGGTTCACCAGCAGAAACATCCGCGTCGGTCCGGTTATCCGCTCGCTGCCCGTCTGCAGATCTTCCGAAAGGGTCAACGCCATGACCAGTTGTTTCAGGGCCGTTTCCAGCGTGGGTCGGTGCAGGTCGGCGTGGTGGTCTGGATTGACCGGCGGCAGATTGACCAGGAAGGCTTCCTTGGCGGTGTACACGGTGGAACCGAACAGCAGCAGCACGGACGATCCTTGCGAGGTCACCGAGGGAAGTTCCTGTAAAAACCGGAAAATGTTTCAAAAATAATCTAAACTCGACAAACCAAAATCGTACCTTAAACAACTGCCGTATCCTGTCCAAGGTGTCCACGGCGGCATCCCGCTGCTTCACCAGCCGGTAATCCTTCCACTCCGGGTCCTCCTCCTCCTCCTGTGACGCTTCCTTGACGAATTTGGCCACGATCGTGCGGAACGTGTCGTAGCAAAACGGAATCTGGTTGCGCTGGTAGAGCAGCACCTCGATCACCTTCTGGACCGCCCGGGAGCACGTCTCACCGGTGACCACGTCCACGGACAGCGGAACGTCCATCGTGAGCGCGGTTTTGTGCTTCATTTTCGGCACCAGAAGTTGGGTTTTTTTAACGGATGATTTGTTTATGAAATGGGGAAAATCGAGCAGATTTTTGTTTGTTGGGAAACTGTCAAAAACTGCTCGATTCGAGCAGATTTGTGCTAACAAGAGCGCCTCCTGCGGTGAGTAGCGAAAGCAAGTAGCAGGTTAAATTTTGGGTAAACTTAGCATTTCATCATAAACGTGTATGTTTTGTTTACATTTTTGCTGTTCGTTTTTTAAATTTCAAAACAGGATTTCTAAAAATTTAAAAAAAAGTTGTTCCAGGATGCAGCTAGAATACGACAGCAAGCAAATTATGAACAATTTCCCCTCAACTTGTCGGTTCTGTCTGTCGCGGGAGGATTGCGTCCCCATCCTGAACGACGGAGGAGAGATCGCCGATCATTTGCTGCTGGCAACGGACTTTATTCTTTCAAAGGTAAGCAGAGCCAAAATCCTTCCGAAATCAAACTAAACATCCGGACCGGTTCCAGGTGGACGAGGGCGATGGCCTTCCGAACAGCATCTGCCAACGGTGCCTCAAGTGTGTGATCGAATTTGCCGCGCTGGAAGCGCGCTGTCAGCAAACCTACGAAATCCTGCAGCAGATTCTGGAGGAACAAGCCACCACACACGACGAAGTGCCTTTCGAAGCGAAGGTTGAAGAGTTTGACGTCGAGGAAGAATGCGCTGTAGTTTACCTCGAGGACGATTCTTCGGAGCAGGAACTGCACAAAGCTCCGGTCGTCAAAGCGAAACCCCCCACCGCTAAAAAGGGCAAGCAATGTCCCATCTGCGGCAAGTTCGTGTCCCAGCTGAGCAAACACATGCCCGTCCACTCGGACCTGAAGCGCCACTCGTGTCCGCACTGTGAGAAACGGTTCGCGCACGACACCACGCTTCGGAAGCACATCAACTCGGTCCACCTGCGGCTCAAGAAGTACCACTGCGAGCGGGAGGGTTGCTCCGAGGCGTTTACGGACCGGAGCTCGCTGCGGTACCACGACACGGTCAAGCACCGGAACGCGCGCGACTTTGTGTGTGCCGAGTGTGGCAAGTCGTACCACACCTCGACAGGGTTAAGTCAGCACACGAGTTTGAGCCACGATCAGCGGCGGTTCCGGTGTGAGGAGTGCGGGAAGATGTTTGCCATGAAGTAAGTTGGAAGAATTCAGTTTGTCGTGGTGATTATTGCATTCGATCGTAATATTACGAGCGTTATTTCTCGATAGTAAGATTATGATTATGATTTACCATCGAGAAATAACGATCGTTGTTGGGGCCAAATTCCCCAACTGGATTCTGCGGGTGGACTGTATTTCGGTTCTGGAGTGATAAAAACACTGGGGCTTGCTTTTACACCTTTTACTTCACAAAACTTTCAAATTTCTGATTCTTATTTACACTTCCGCGACGTGTCTCGTTCGCGTCCCGAAACGAAGTGAAAACTCTGTCTCTCTCTCTCTCCGCTTGTTCGTTTGCGCGCGCTAGTGTTCGCGCCGTTTTCGCTCGTTTCGTTGTTTCACGCTGTCACGTTGACAGCGACGCAGGTCTGGACTCGCGCACACTGGGTGATAGTTGCGCAAATCCGGGCAAAACATTCGGCGTCGTGCCGAACAATCGTAATTTGTAATCCCATTTTTTGAATATATTTTTTATTTGAACGGAATATTTAAACAAAACTAAAATTAGAAGATTAAAAAAAATCAGATTCCAAAATTTAAAAATTTCATATTTTGAAGAATTCAAAAATTAAAAACATCAAAATTGTTACTCAAAAAAATAAATGATTCAAACATTTATTAATTCTAAAATACAATAATATAAAAAAAATTAGTGAAGGCTAAAAATTCACATAAAATCAAGCATTTAAAAATTTTAAAATTTAAAATTCAAGATATTTTTTTTATCTCAGAAATTAAGAATTTCAGAAATACAAAATCAAAAATAAATTCTAAAATTCGAAAAAAATGATCTCTGAAAATTTTAAAAGTCCCATTTTTAGTTGGAGGGGCGACATAAACTTTAAAAAATGTCTGGAGCAACACGGGAAAAAGGCGAATAAGCATTTTGGCAGCTGGAACTATTTTGCAACAACTGAGACAATGGGTGGCTTTTTCACAAAACTCGAAATGTAAAACAATAGCTGGCATTCACAGCTGAGCTCTCAGATTTCGATAATTCGATTTTTTGTTGTATTTTTTAATCCGGCTAAAACTTTTTTTTGCCTTTGGTATGCTCAAAGAAGCCATTTTGCATCATTAGTTTGTCCATATAATTTTCCATACAAATTTGGCAGCTGTCCATACAAAAATGATGTATGAAAATTCAAAAATCTGTTTCTTTTGAAGAATTTTCTTGATCAATTTGGTGTCTTCGGCAAAGTTTTAGGTATGGATAAGGACTACACTGAAAAAAATTGATACCCGGTGAAAAAAATTTGGTGATTTTTTATTTCACTTTTTGTCACTAAAACTTGATTTGCAAAAAAAAACACTATTTTTTATAATTTGATATGTTTTAGGGGACAGCAGAAACAAACTTTTCAGAAATTTTTAGAATGGGCAAAACATCTTTGACCGAGTTATAAATTTTTGAATCAATACTGATTTAAAAAAAAATCGTAATATTGGTCGCAAAAAGTTTTCAACTTAATTTTTCGATGTACTATCAAATTTGAAATAAAAAAAGGTGCAGGTGGTTATGCTCTACATGACCAATATGACAAAGAACTTTGTATAAAACTCCTAAAAAATAATCTATTTTATTTTATATTTTTGAAACATTGCCTATGTATTTAATCCTAAATAATTTATTCCTATTAAATGTTTTCAATCTTTGGCACCTCTGTGGAAATAAATTGCCAAAACACGAAAATATTGCCAAAACAAGTATGGTTCGGAAAATGTCCCCCCGGAAGAACCTCCCAGAAGGAACCGGCCACTCTAGGTTATGACCACCACAATCAAAATGGTAATTTTCATGTCCAGTATCAAAAAGCATGAATTTTGATACCCATATTGCCCAAAGTCGAATAGTTCGATTAATGTCCCCCCGGGAAGACCTTTCTCCAAGGGAATGGCTACTCCGGGTGTGGCCAATCCGGTCAAAATGGCCATTTTCATTACCACTTTCAAAAACCATGAATTTTGATACCCATATTGCCCCAAGTCGTATGGTTCGATTAATGTCCCCCCGGTAGAACCTTCCCCAGGGCACTGGCCACTCCGGGTGTGGCTAATATCCTATAAATGTGGCCCCAACCCAATTGCCCCAAATCATTCTGGTTTTCCGGTGACCGTCCTTACAATCTTCATAAGGACAAAATTCCTCCCAATTTAGTGCACAAACTGTGTCTTTCAATGTGTGCGTGTGTGTGTGTGAGCAATAAAATTACCACCGTGGATCCGTCTTTGTCGAAACCAAGTTAGGCACTGAAATTTTCTGAGGCTAAGTGCTAGCTTAAATAGTTCGCATGAAATGTGGCAACAGTGGTGCAACATTTTCGCGTGACAGTTCACGAAAACAGGAGAGGAGGCAAAATTTGCTAAGTGCTCTCAGCCAATCAGCAGCCGGGATTTTTCCTGCATTCATTTTATATTTTCATCTTAACTTTTGAATACTTTAACAAAGTTTTATCAACTTTGTGAGGTAGTCTACTTGCAATTTAAGACTTCCCCTTTCGTTCGGTGGATAAAGCATGCAGATTGCTTGAATTGGGTGGAAGATATAAGCGTTTAAACAATTACACAAATCGTTACACTTTCGCTTCGCGAAATTTTGGATTGACACCCGTAGACAGTGCCCTTATAGGACAAAGTTCTTTGTCAAAAAAAAATTGTGAAATTTTAATAAATTGCACCGTTTTCAAGTAAAAGCCATTTTAAGGCAAGTTTTTTGAAAATAGTCGCAGTTTTTTTATTTTTTTAGATTAACAACTCTTGAAAAAAAGAATTTTGAAAAGCTGAGAAAATTCTCTATATTTTGCTTTTTTGAACTTTGTCGATACAACCCTTTTAGTTGCTGTGATATTGCCATGCAAAGGTTTAAAAACAGGAAAATTGATGTTTTCTAAGTCTCACCCAAAAAGCCCACCATTTTTCAATGTCGATATCTCAGCAACTAATGGTCCGATTCAGGCATGCCAGATTTTGAAGATTTTCGAGCACATCACAAAAACGCAAATGAGTTTAACTTGATGGCAAAATGATATTTTACAAATCTGTTTTTGGCAAAAGAAGCAAAACATTGTTATCTTTTTCGTGGGTAATTCATTTAATTAAAAATCATCGAATAACATGGCAAAACAATACGTTTGAGCATTGAGCCTGTGCTCGAAAATCTTCAAATGTGGCATCCCTGGTCCGATTTTCAATGTTAAAATATGAAACGATCGTGAAATTTTCCGATCGAAAAAAATATTTTCAAAATTTTTTAAATCAAGACTAACATTTCAAAAGGCCGTAATATTGGATGTTTGGCCCTTTTGAAATGTTAGTCTTGATTTAAATTTTTTGAAAATATTGTTTTTGAAAAGGTCGGAAAATTTGAATGTTTTTTTTCATCTTTCCAGATACCACCTGAAGACCCACATGCTGACCCACACCGAGGCGCGCCCATTTTCGTGTGAACTTTGCGATCGAACGTTCAAGCAGATGAAAAACCTAAACGAACATCTTGTCGTAATGCACGCCAAACCGCGAATACGAAAACAATAAAATGATTTTATTGACTAATTTTTTTTTTTTTTTTTTTTTTTTTTTTTGGGAGGGTGGTCCAGCCGCACATCGTTGATGTTGAAACCTCTAAACTGGGCCCTCGTCCTGTCACGTCCGTCAGTAGTCTTGTCGTACATTACAACTAGAATCAGATCTGCCAATGAATTAGTACACTTCGACCAAATAAACACTGACGCTGTATGGATCTGACTCTAGAATAAATGCACAGTTGTGTGTTATTCATAAGTCCAACTTATTCAATTATTCATTTAAGTCCAAATATTCATTTGCTAACTACTTTGGATTGAAAATCTAAATTTTAATCTAAAATCCTCTAAACCTAATGTTCAAAACTAAACGTTCCTTTAACTGTTGCAGTACTACTTCTATCAAAAAACAATAAAAATTTGTGAACTAATATACAAATAGGATAGAAATTGCGATTTTAAAAAGAAATGACCATTTACGTCAAAAGATCCATAGTTCCTCGATTCGCAACAATGGTCAATACAACCATAATCCGAAAACCGTTAGTTCAACAGATCAACGAATTTTGTCCGATATCATTACATTATTGATTGATCGAGACTCTATGGACAATTTGACATAAAAGAATGCCATAAAAGAATGTCTACATCAATCAAAGTTTATTGACAGCATTACTCTAACTTAACAATTGCAGCTAACTTTAACATCAAATAGATTTGGAAAGGATATAGATTTATTTTAAATGCTAATGCTAAGCAACAAATCAATTGTACTATCCTAAAGTCCCACCTAAATCCCACATTGTGATAGTGAAAAAGTCACAGAAGCAGCGGTGTCTTGTGCAATTGTGATATTTTCACTATCGGAGAACTACCTAGTTCACGAAGACAGCTTAACGGTCAACGCTTAAGCCCTGGGGCTGCGGCAAAGCGAGTTCTCGTAGCATGAAGTGGTGTCCATAGTGCTTATAAAAAAGAATGTATACCCAAATTTTAACTAATGCACTAGGATCAAATCATGCCCCTTGACTTTACAAGGCCCAGGGAATAAAATGATTTTATTGACTAATTAACGACTTTTGCTACGTTTTGAACTGTTTATTGAACGGAATGAACCTCGCTTTGGTGCAAGTCGAAGAGAGCCTTTTTGCCAAACAGTATCCGACAGCTTCCCTGGTCGCAAAGGTAGTGCGAATCTCCGTCGTGCTCTTTCGTATGTTCCAGCGCTTGTTTTCTGCAAAGAAAAGTTTAAATTTGAGTTATTTTATTTAAATCTCTAAGGTTATCGCAACGAACCTCGTTTTGAACTTTTTCAAACACTCGCCACAGTGGTAATCCCGTTTGTTAACCTTTCCCGCTGGTTTTTCGTCGCTCTTTGTCCGTTCCGGCTGCTGTTTCCGGTGCAACAGCTGATGCCTCACCAGATTGCGGTTCCGCTTGAAGCCCATGCCGCACTCGGGACAGACAAACGGACGCTCGTCAAGGTGCACCCGCTGGTGGTCATTTAGAATGGTTTTCGAGGGAAACTTCTGATTGCACGTTTCGCACTCAAACTTCCGCTCCAGGTGCTGCATCGTCTGGTGCTGGCGCAGCTCGTTCTGGCTGAAGTAAGCCTTCCCACAGTGGGAACACTTGAACGATTTGCCCTTATGACGACCCTCGTGTATCCGGAACGAGCTGCGATCGGTGAAGGTGCGCGGACAGTGCGCACAGCGGTAGTCTTTGATGTTGAGGTGGATTTTGAGATGCTTCTTGAGCGTGTTCCGGCCGCGATAGACGTTTTTGCAGTAGATGCACTCAACTAGGGGAATCTTCCTGCTTGACCGTTCGACAAACCCGCAAGGTTTCGCTCCCATGGCCAAATCCAGCATCTTCTGCTGCTCCTCGTTGAGATTGTAGGAAGTGCTTTCGCTCGGTTCTTCCAAATCATCCTCGTCCATCATTTCAACGGTTTGCTGTTCTGCAACATAAGGTTGGTCTACCTGCTGCTCAATAACTTCCTCCTCGTCTTCTTCTTCCAGGATTTCATTTTCTTCCGGTTCAACCGTCTCTTCAGCGAGAAACTCCTCTTCATGTTCCAGCTCATCGTCTCGTTCCTGGCTCAAGATCTCTCGTTTGATCTGCCCGTCTACCTCCTCACCCTGGTCCGTCTCCCCTAGCGCCCGTTCCAGCAGCTCGTAGGACCGCACACAGCGAGCCTCAAAGTCCACGTACCGCTCGATCGTGGCCACACATTCCAGGCAGACGTTATTCGGGAATCCGTCGTCGGCGTCAATTTTGGTAAGCAGCACGTCCAGAACCTTGGCGAGTTGTTCGTTGAGCTCGTACTCGCCAGTGAATATCGGAATGCACTGAACGGTGGTAGCTGAGTCCGACAGGCAGAACCGGCACAGCTGGTGGAAGTTGGCGCGGATGAACCGCGGGTCCGTATTCATGGCCGGAAGTTGAGTTTGAATTTTGAAGGAAATTTAAAAAAACTGTCCGTGCCAACTTTGAATGTAAACAACAACTATGTACGGTAAAATGAGAAAAGGAAACAAGTGTCAAGCATTTTAGCCACTTTAGCCCTCTGGTGGTGACTAGATACGGAACGCCAGTACCCCAAACCCAAAATTAAGTAGATTTACCTACATTTAAACGTGTTATTACCAAAATTTCTCAAACGTGCACCCTTTTGTTTCGCATTCCTTCAGAACAAGTCAAACTCTGCTTCGGGAAGGACGCGTTTCGACTTGCAAAGCAACCGGTCGACACTTGAGTCGCGAAAACCTCGTGCAAGTGTTTTTCTTTTCGTTCGCGTTTTTCCGATCAAATTTTAATCGGTGCTGTTAGTAATTTTTAACGGGTAATAATTCTCGTGACGAAAATCTTGTTTGAATTGTGAAATTTTCACGAAATTGCGTCTTTTTTTTCTCGCTTCAGCCCAAACATGGAGGACGACGCCATCCGGATCACGCACTACATCAACCCGCACATGTTCTGGTACAAGCCGGAATCGGCGTACGTGCACAACCTGGACGAGAAGCGGTTCCAGCTGAAGATTGACGAGTACTGCGAGCAGCACTTCCGGCGGGCCTCGTCGGACAGCTACTACGATGGGTTTCCGGGCGAGGTGGGTTTGACGCTTGTTTGAGCTGATTGTGCAAAATCAAAGCAAGCGGGGTGTCCTGTTTCAGCGAGAGTCCATCTTGGCTTCCGAGAGAGAGAAATTGCAAGGCTTGCTTTGATTAACTCTTCCGTTGTTTCAGGTCGTGGCCGTGCTGGACTTTGACCGCAACAAGTGGTGCCGGTGCGTCGTGGACGAAATCATCGAGGACGGGAACCGCGAGAAGCGTTACATTTTGTGGGCCATCGACGACGGAGCGCCGATTCAGTCGTCTTCGCGGTACATCAACCCGTTGCCGAACCATCTCACGTCGGAAGCAACGACCAAGGTGAAGCGGGGATCGATCAAGAACGTTTTGCCGTCGGAGTGCGTTTACGACCCCGCGGAGGACAAAGTGGTCGCGAAGGTCACCAACCGGTGGGACCCGAACGCCGTAACGATGCTGCAGTCGATCATTCAAAACGGAAGCGAAATCCACTTCCGGAACGTGACCCGGCACAAGGTGTGCAATGTGTTGACCCACTTTGGTGACCTGGAGATTGTGACCCGGGGAAGTCACCGGTTTGATGCGACCCGGGTCTTGACGGAGGCACGACGAGCGTACGCGGTCGAGCCCAGAGATTTCATTACTAGTAAGTTAACGATACTTAATTCGTCATGTTATGTTCTAATTTGTTGACATTCTCTTGCAGAACTATCGGAAATTCAGACCATGAGCGAGAATCGCTACAGATTGCCACAGGCGCAGGAAAATGGCAAAAACGGACAAATCAAACAAACCACGCCGGGACGACCGTATCGACAGGAGCGTCCCGAAACGAACAGAATCCGTAACGACCCGCCTTCAAATTTTGAGCTAAACGGCGTGAATGAAGAAGACTTTGACGAGAGTGCCAGTATGATTCGGCCCAACACTACCGGCCGTCCCCGACTGCCACAGCAGCAATCGTACGGGGAAGCAATCCCCGAGAACTCAAACTCCGAAGAAGATTTGTACCCGGTGGCACCGGAACGTACCAACGCAGTCGCTCGGGGCAACGAACGGGCGATCTTTGAGCAAAAGACCCGTCCACCAAACCCGCAATCACTCGGAGATCCTCGCATCAGCAAGTCGCCCACAGAACCACCGAAAAGCAACGGATTCGAACCCTCCAATCGCTCAAACGTAAACTCAATCCTCAACGGCTCTCCCGATCAACAGCCACCCAAATCTACGGTCTCGTTCGCCAGCAAGCTCGAGCTGCGCAAGAAGCTCCGCGCCGCCTCAAAGGTCACGCCCCCGCCCGCCGTTCCGGAAGCGCCGCCCAAGTCCAAGTACGACACCCCGCTCAACCTGATCCCGGCCGGCTTCAACATGGGCAACATTACGTTCGAGAACGGGCGCGCCATGGCCGGCGGAGGCTCGTCCGATTCGTCGGAGCGCAAAGCGAAGCAACCGTCGCCGGGCTTCAAGTTGCGCCAACAGGCGGCCAATTCAAAACCGCAACAGCAGCAGCAACGACAACAACAACAACCGTCGTACGAGAAGCACAACGGAAATGCTGCGGCGGCGGTCCAGCAAGCAAACGGCCGTGACGATGGTTCCAGTGACTACAGTCCAGTCTACATGACCAAGAACACGAGCCGCTTCGATCACTACGTTGAGGAAGAAGCATGGTAAGCACCTTTTGGGAGGCAGGTGGCGGCTGTGCTTCGTTTTTAGTTGAACGCCTTTCTTTTTAACAAGTTTATTTTAACGGTAGCAAACAAGGTTTGCCAATTTAGCAGCGATTCCACGACATTTTTAAAATGCGGTTCCTTAAACACCTTGAAAGGCAAGGTTTCGATTTCACTTGCCTATTCTTCCTTTATCTCGTGTTAGTTTGCAATAGGTCCTAAGCACCAGTTGTAACCAAAGTAGTTTTTCGATTGGTTCTCGTTCAATTTACGAATGATCAACTACAAAAATGCTTTGAATTGTTCATCTACACGTCCTTCAAATCAAGAGTTTTTTTTTGAAAAGGTCCTATAAGCTATTGTCTTTCATATGTTTATAGGACCTTATCAAAAAAATGTCGAGATATGCTCTTTACTGAAAAGCAATAAAAATTCAAGTTGTTTCAGAGATAAAATCAAATTAGTGTTAGTGGTCGTGAAGGCTGTTATGACTGACTAATTATCCCAGATGTAAACAAATTATCACTCACTAAGAGAAGAAAATGATATTTTGAAACAATTCCACTACTCACTTCAATGTAGTACTTTCTTCCTTGGTCACCGTCGCAAACTCCTTGTAAGCTAAAATCCATCGTCGGAGGGACTGTTGAGTCAACATTAGATGCCCGATATAAATACAATATATTTGCGCCTACTAAGTATTATAATTTGCTGGACCTGAAGCAGCATTCAATTACTAATTACTAATATTAAGAGCAGAAACATTAGTTAGAATGGAATTGAACAGGACCATTTAGAATCTTTGTCTCGTGATTTCCAGCAAGGGCATTCTTTTTCTATCACTTCTCGTTTCCCCGATCACGCGCTCTCATCGTTGAGTATTTCGTTCTCTCAGGAAACCGTTATGAATGAGTGCGAGAGGGCGATTTTCAACCGACCAGTTTCGTCTCGGTCAAACACAGTAAAAAGGGGGAATGTTTGTAAAATTGGGAATGAGAGAAAAAAGAAAACCGGGAACCGTAGTGTAGGGGTAAGCGTGATTGCCTCTCACCCAGTCGGCCTGGGTTCGATCCCAGACGGTCCCGGTGGCATTTTTCGAGACGAGATTTGTCTGATCACGCCTTCCGTCGGACAGGGAAGTAAATGTTGGCTCCGGTCTAACCTAGAGGTTAGGTCGTTAGCTCAGTCCAGGTGTAGGAGTCGTCTCTTTGGGTCCTGCCTCGGTGGAGTCGCTGGTAGGCAGTTGGACTCACAATCCAAAGGTCGTCAGTTCGAATCCCGGGGTGGATGGAAGCTTAGGTGTAAAAAGAGGTTTGCAATTGCCTCAACAATCAAGCCTTCGAACACCTAGTTTCGATTAGGAATCTCGCAATCGAGAACGCCAAGGCAATGCTGTAGAGCGAATAATTTGATTTGATTTTTGAGAGAAAAGAAAAATGTCAAACGTCAGGGTGCACTTCTCCGAAGAATGAGCAAATTTATTTGAAATTTAATTTTGTATCTTATATTTGGGTGAAACTTTAGTGTGTTTTATTTGCCTTCCTCACCTCAATAAGGAAAGGCTATGAAATCACTCGAAAATTGAACTTTGTAACTTGACCTCGTAGACCCACCTTCACGTATACATATCGACTCAGATTCAAATTCTGAGCAAATGTCGGTTTGTGTGGTGGGATGTTGATCAACAAATTGTCAAAAAATGATTATCTCAGTACTGGCTGCACCGATTTTGTCCGTTTTGAACTCATTCGATCTGTCTTGAGGTCCCATAAGTCGCTATTGAAAATTATAAAGTTTAGTTAAGTACTTCAAAAGTTATGCTTTAAAAACGATTTCGATTAAAATCCAAAAAAATCTAAAAAGCGGGTTTTGTCGGAAAACCTGTCATGTTCTTAATTTTTGAAAAAGTATTTAAAAAAGCTTTCTAACGAGCCCAAAATATTGAAGATATGACAAAGCTGTTACAAGAAATTAGTAATGAAGCCTAATTTTTTAAACATGGTAAGAGGGAATGATGCTAATTTGAATTTGTTTTATATGAATGTCAGGAAGGCACCAAGGCGTCATCCACAAAGTACGTCACGCTATAGGGGGGGGGAGGGGGGGTTGTCACAAGCGTGACAAAGTGTGACAAGGGGGGGAGCGGGGGTCTGTGAGACTGTGACGTCACGCTAGACTATTTTTTGAATACTGGAAATTCAGTCTTAAAATATATATAAAAAAATTTTAATGATTGATAAACTTTACCGTCATCTGGGGCGAATTCGGACAACAGTCTAAATAGGGACAGCAGGTTTCAGAGCAAGTAAAAAAATCAAATTTGGAAATGGATGTACACATTCCGTTGCTCTGAATCTGGTCTATCATAAACCACTCAAAAATATCAAAATATTGGGCCGCAACATTGCTAAAACAGCTGTCCCAATTCACCCCAGATGACGGTACTCATAAATAAAACACGGTACAAGGCTTTGAGAAACACAGTTTTTAATAATAATTAAATCATCATATTTAAAAAAAATCCAAACACAACCTTTAAAAATAAAATAACTTCCTCGATTGAACACCGAATTAAAAAAATAACCCTACTTTTATAAATCATGCAACAATTGCTTAAGTAAATTTTCAAAACAACCTATGAGTCATGGGTTTCCTAATCAGATAGGACCTTTTGAAAATTTAATCTAGATTGTACAAAAAATCTAGATTGGGAAGGGGGGGGGGTCCGACACAGCGTGACGTACTTTTCGAGGGGGGGTCGGAGCCAGCGTGACAAAGTGTGACATAGGGGGGAGGGGGGGTTAATTTTGGTCGATTTTAGCGTGACATACTTTATGGATGACGCCCAACCACCTAAAGGTATTTAAGTAACGTTTTTAAGATTGACAAAAAGGCTGCTTAAATATTCTACGGAACTGATTTTTTTTTGCCGATTTATTGGTGTCTGAAAAACTCAAAAATAAATAGTTAACCTAAAAAATACTACTTTTTTAATTCACACAAAAACTAAATTTCGTAAAATAACCATTATTGAAAATTACAGAAATAAGTATGCATTAAAATTTAAATTTTTAAAAATATTAAAACTTAAATTTAATGACAAAATACCATCTTTTTAGCTGTTGTACAATTTGGTCAAAATTCACTTGGCAGTATCGCCAATTTTTCTAATAAATCATGTTTATATTTTTCAAGTTTTCGGAAAAACATTTTTGTTTGTAACTTACTCGCATCACTGAGGCTATTAAAGCACCAAATTTCAATATTTTTTTCAATTTTCCAATGTAGAAGGTAAAATTTCTATTAAGAGAGCGATAATTGCAATATTGAATGCGATCTCTTATTTTTATCACCAAACATACTGACCAAGTAAGGCCTGCAAACCATCCTTTTGTTGTCCTGTCACGCAATGGCAGGCAAAAACTCAAATTTCAACCAATTCGTTCAATTCAAGGATCATGTTGTTTTTTTTTCAAATTGTGAAGGACCTATTAGACTATGGCAAACAAACAAAAAAACTTTTTGGCAGTTTGAATGTTTTGTTTGGCAAACTGTCAAACAGTTTGAGTTTGTTTGTTCGCCATAGTCTAATAGCTCCTTGACAATTTGTAGACTAGCATTAGTTCGAAAAAATCAGAATTAGATTCTGAGTCGATGTATACAAGTGAAGGTGGGTCTAGGAGGTCAAGTTTAGAAGTTCGTTTTTCGATTGATTTTATATGTATCCAGATTTTTAAGCGAAGATGGCGTTACGAATGGTGCACGCTCGAAATGTCAAAATTACGCAGTGCTACCAACATTACTAAAAAAGTGTACCATGTATCATGACATCTTTTTTTTCTAATGTTGGTACCACTGCGCGATTAGACATATCGGGCGTGCACATTCGTAACGCCATCTTCGCTTAAAAATCTTTATAGGGACCATCCATAAACCCCGTGGACACTTTTTTGGGAATCTCGAACCCCCCCCCCCCTTCGTGGACAATTGTCCATACAAAAAAAATATTTTTTTGTATGGAGCGTGGACAATCGCACAACCCCCCTCCCCCCTAAAGTGTCCACGTGGTTTATGGATGGTCCCATAGGTGAGGAAGGCAAAAACTTTGGGTGACAAATATCCTCAAAAGTGTTTCGAATATGTGGGATAACTGTATCTCTGCAAATATATTGTTTTTTCATAAATATCAGATAATTTGGTTGCTGAGATACAACCTCTGAAAGAAAAGCAAACATGAAAAATGAATTGCAGATATTTACGTCCATTCAATGAAATACTGGATACTGTTCATTTTTATAAATCTTGTCCTGCAATTGCCAGAATTTTTGAGCTGAAGAAATGTATAGATAGCAGAGCATAGTGTTTTTAAAGAGCAGAAAATGCCCGAAAATCTTTATTCTTTTTATTTGTATTGTTACTTTTTTTATTGCTAAAAGGTCATTTAGGAAACCACTAATTGTGGCAGATGCAGCATCTCTGTTGTAAACTATGAACTTAAAGAAACCATATAATAAACTACTGAAAAAAAAAGCCTTTAGATGTAGCCCTACGTACTGAGTCTGAGTTATATAAAATAAACAAAATTTATTAGCAATCAAATCTGCGTTCAAGTTTTTACTCTATGCCGAAACCTTGAAACAAAAAATAAAATAAAAGAAAAGCAGGGACCCACCACTCCACCCTCCAGGATCCGATAGGACTCGTAGAACCCGGCCACAACCCAAAAACTCAAGTTAGTTCCCATACGTCAGATCCCCACTGCAACCAATGCTTTATCTGTTCTTTTCATCCCCCGCAGCATCCGGTCCAAGCTGACCCACCAGCGACTGCTCGTGCACGGCAAGCGTCCCGTCAGACCCGTCGACTCGCTCGAAAGCGTCAACTTTTGCGCCGACGTGCACCGGGAGCTGGAGGCGATGCGCTTCCGGTCGATCCAGCGCATCCAAACGTACGGCTGGCCCCACATCCTCCGGGGGAACTCGTTCTTTTGCGTGAACGCGGCCGAGACGGGCAAGACGTTCACGTACCTGCCGGCGATCTGCTCGTCCGTGGTGGTGAGTTGGTGTTACGGGTTTTTGCTTGGTGCAATTTGTTGTAACGGTTGTATTTCTTATTGACAGCGCCTGCATGACGAAGATCTTGCCCCGAAGGGAGCTGGCCCGTTGGTGATCATCATGTGCCGGTCGTCCCGCGAGGTTCAGCGAGTGGCCAGCTACTGCAAGCGGATCTTGAACACGTCCATCAGTAAATCTCTGTCGGTGCTGGAGGCGTACGGCGCACGGGACATTCCAAAAGTTTGCGTAAGTTTACTACTAATAGGAGATCAGCAAAACATTTTAACACTATTTCAAATCGTAGAATCTGCTGCTGAACAGCTGTGCAATCCTGGTCTCAACGGCGCCGGCGTACCGTCGCCTCTACGAAAACATGCCCAACGCGTTCGTCCGGGACCGCATTCAGGCGGTCGTTATCGACGACATTGACGTGATCGTGGAGCGATTCGCTCCGGAGCTGCAACTATTGTGCAAAAACTGTGACAAGCCCGAGCTCCAGATGATCGTTACGGCGACCTACTGGAACCCGATGTTTGGCGGCTTTCTGCGCAGGTACAAAAACATGATCATCTGCATCGGGGCGTACCTGGAGGCGGCCATCTACGGCAGGTCGAACCTGATGCTGAAGGTGCTACGGACACATAACGACGCGGACGAGAATCGACAGTGGGACGCGAAGCTGAACGAGGTCGTTAACTTTGTCAAGGAGCACAACTACCAGAACGAGCGTACGCTGGTGTGCTGCAGTGAGCCGTCGGAAGTTTGTGAGATCGTCGAGCGGTTGAAGTCGCAGTCGATTACGCACATGTTCTGCAACGATGCCACGATGTTGACGAAAATGGGTAAGTGTCTAAATGATTAATCTCTTTCTCAAGTTTTAGGAAGCAGACCTTCTACCTGGTGATGATCGTAGAGGAGTCCAACGCCAGCCAACGACAGAATGTAGATTCTTCAATCTGAGCATCATCAACGTGCATAGGGGAAGCGAAGCCGATGATAATGGCGCTTTCTAAGAACATCATGATCGCGAGTACAGGAAGTGTCCAAAACACGATGTCAAGATTGTCATCGGTGACTTAAACGCTCAAATCGCCCAAAAAGAGGAGTTTAGACCGGTTATTGGGAGGTTCAGCGCCCACCAGCAGACGAACGAGAACAGCCTATGACTCATCGATTTCGCTACCTCCCGAAACATGACCATGCGTAGTACTTTGTTCCAGCACAGCCTCCTATACAAGTACACTTGAAGATCACCAAACGACACTTAGACGCAAATCGACCATGTTCTCATCGCTGGTCGGCACTTCTTGAACATAATCGACGTCAGAGCCTATCGTGGTGTTGGTAACAAAGCTGCGCCAACGCCTGTTTGAGGTCAACAAGATCCGGTACCGTCGCCCGCAGCGGTATAATCTGGAGCGACTCAAGGACCCTGAGGTCGCTACCCGGTACGCGCGGGAACTCGAAGCTGCGTTGCCTGACGAGGGTGAGCTTGTCGAAGCCCCTCTGGAGGCCTGCTGGTGCCTTATGGAAGCAGCCATCAACGCAGCAGCATCGAGCGTCATCGGGTTCGACGGAACGGCTGGTTCGGCAAGGAATGTCAGGCGATTTGGGACGAGAAGACAGCAGCGCAGGAAAAGTGTCTGCAGCACAACAACCGTGGGAACATGGAGCCGTACAAACAGTTGCAAAGACAGCAAACCAATCTCTTCCGGGACAAGAGGCGCCGCTTGGAAGACTTGGAGTGCCAGGGAACACCTGGACCAGCTTCATGCCGCGGGCCGAAATGTGCCAAGATAAGGAAGGTGGAATCTTGACGGACGAGCCTGAGGTGATCGAAAGGTGCAAGCAGTACTTCGACGAGCACCTGAACGGCCCAGAGGCAGAGTACCAGGGCGACGGGGAAAACGACGTCAGCGATATGGTGGACGGCGAGGACGAGCCAGCACCCACGATGAGGGAAGTTAAGGATGCCATCAAGGAGCTGAAGAACAACAAAGCATCGGGTAAGGATGGTATCGGTGCTGAACTCATCAAGATGGGCACGGAAATGCTGGCGGCCTGTCTACACCGGCTGATAGTCAAGGTCTGGGACACAGAAGAGCTACCGGAGGAGTGGAGTTATGAGCCCGATCTACAAGAAGGGGGACAAGTTGGAATGTGAGAACTATCAAGCTATCACTATTCTCAACGCGGCCTACAAAGTGCAGTTCCAGATCATCTTCTGCCGTCTGTCGGAGCGAGCAAAGGATTTCGTTGGGACGTACCAAGCCGGTTTTGAGAAGGGGAAATCGACGACGGACCAAATCTTTTTGCTACGCCAAATCCTCCAAAAATGTCGCGAGTACCAGATCCCGACGCACCACCTATTCATCGATTTCAAAGCCGCGTACGACTCGGTCGACCGCGAAGAGCTATGGGAGATCATGTACGAGAACGGCCTGGCCGACTTGAGCGACTGACAGACTCGACTGTAACAGTGCAGCCATAATCTTAACTTTATACAAATACTTTCCCGAAAAAATAGCTATCAATTGACCGCTGGTTCGCTCTTTTCAGACGGTTTCCGCAACTGGGACAAGCAATCGGCCGGCGAAATGCTCGTGATGGTTTGCTACGACGCGATCCTGCCGGATCTGGAGATCTGTATGGCCCAGCACATTATTCACTTTTCGTTGGCTAAATCGTGGACGTCGTTCACGCGTCGGTTTGCGTGCGCGTTTGGCTACTACGGCAACCCTTTCGTTGAGGTCGCGCCAGCTCCCGCTACCCAGCAGAAGAAGAGCAGCGCGTCCTCGCTGATCATGCTGGACGAGAACAACAACGAGCAGCTCCCCACGCTGGTCAAGTTCCTGCAGATTCACAACCACGTGGTGCCGGAGTCGGTGCTGAAGCTGGCCAATGTGAGGATTTGGAGCTTCTTGTTTGAAGGCGAACTAATGGTTTGTTTTGTTGCAGAACATTAGGATTCAGCAAGAAGAGCAGAAGATGGCCGTCGGCAATCCGGTGGATTTCTGTTCCCAGCTGCTCGACTTTGGCAAGTGTCGTAGCAACGGGTGCCGGAAGCGGCACGTGTTCACCACCAGTGATCTTTCGGTCGGAGCGGTTCCCACGACGGGCTTAATCAAGATGAAGATCTACAACATCTTTTCGCCGACGCACTACGCCGTGCGGGTTTTGGAACAGCGGGATTATGGAGCACGCGGGTGGACCAAGGTGAACGACTCGAAGCAGTTCTTCGCGCTGGACCTGTCAATGCAGCAGCACTTTTCGAACGAGGAACGGCACTGTAACCATGGTAATGTGCATTACAACGACTGGTGCGTGATCTTTGACGAGTACAGATACTGGCGGTGCCGCATCATGAGCATGGAACCGAAGAAGTAAGTAATCAAGTTGGTGGGTTGGGATTGAGGACATGTCTAATGCATTCTATCCCACTTTTCAGAGAAAACAGTTCCAGCCGGAGGGTGAAGGTCAAGCTGCTGGACGTTGGTCGTACGCTGGACTGTGTGTCAACGGAACTGCTGCACTTGCCGGACGAGTTCCGTCGGCTGCCAGCGCAGGCCACGGACGTGCGCATCGTGGGCGTCGTTCCGCACGACTTTGAAACCGAGTGGGACAAGCGGGTAACGGCCACGATCCGGGCCTGGATCGAGCGTTACACCGCCAAGGACGAGTTCCACGTCGAGGGCACGGTCCTACTAGCAGTAAAGGACACCGTCTGGGTAGACACGATCCGGCTGGTGGAGCACCTGTCCCAGGTCAACACGGATATCCACGAGATCAACGTAAAGACGGAGATTGTGGGCAACAAGAACTTTGGCGTGACGGACAAGGAACCGCTGGAACTGCTCACGCAGATGGTCGCGGATTGCGAGGCGTTCCGGAAGCGAGCCCGCGATGGTATCTCGTCCGTGTCGGAGGACGAAGGGGACAACCTGAGTGAAAACGCGCCGTCACCGCGGTGCGAATCGGACGTGTTTTTTCGCGGCGACAAGAAAGTGATGGAGATTGACAAACCGGAGGTGATACCGCGGGAACTCCCGAAGGGGCTGCTGCGACCGATGGAGTTTAGCGAAACTGATTCGGACGATTGCGTTTCCGAGGTGGCGGAGAAGGTTGCCGATGAAAACGAGGAGAAGCTTCCGGTTGTTAAGGTCGAAGAGAAGAGTTTGGCGCCCGAGCGGAAGTTCAACGAAGTCTACGACGAGCTGCATAAGGACGAACCCAGCGAAGTGTTTATCTCGTACTATTACGGACCGGACAATTTTTATGTTTGTCGTGTATCACAGTAAGTCAAAAACAACAAGAACGTTCCAAAATGTCGTAACCTTCCATATTCTTACAGATTCAGCCACATTTCGACGATGATCGGTAACTTTACCAAGGAGGAAACCAACTTGGTGCCGCTGGAACAGCCCCAGCTTGGAGCGTACTGCCTCGTGCTGTACGACAACGGGTATCAGCGTGCCAAGATTACCCAAGTTGAGTCGCGTGACATTAGGGTGTTCTTCCTGGATCTTGGCGGCTTCGAGACGTACCTGTCGGTGGACCTGTTCCAGCTGCCGGACGATCTGCTGAAAGCGACGTCGTTTTGTGTAAGTATTTTTGTTTTTACTTTTCAGTTTGGAGCTTGGACTCGGTAACCAAAAGCTGCCGCAAGCTGAAATAACAAATCAACGCTCAAGTTGACCAGGAGGAGGAATTCAGACCGATGATAGGAAAGTTGCGCTCACAAATACACGAATGAAAACGGCCTGCGAATGATCGATTCCGCCACCTGACAAAACATGACCGTACAAAGTACCTGCTTCCAGCATAAACTTCAAAACAAGTACACCTGGAGATCACCAATGACCAAATGCCGAATCCTTTGTCGGCGAATACTAACTATCTCCGTCGGGGTACGAGATCTGATCGATAATACAGCTTGCAGGATTTTGGAAGTGGATCACGTTAAGCAAGAGCTGGAGATCGTAACAGACACGACCCTGCGCCCGGTTATTTGCATTACAACCACGATCAAAATCGGCAGAAGGACGACTCACTGCTGTCTGAAAGTTTTCTACCGCTTTCAGTAGTAACGAGCTCGGGGAGAATCGGACCTGTTTTGCAGAGCAATATCATTGCAGTGGGCGAAGGAAGAGGGAGATTTGTCGAGAAAGATCTTCAATGATTTCTACGGAGCGTTGGACAGCATTCAGTGTGATCCAATCATCGTGCAAGTGGGAAACGTTCGAATTTCTCTAACGGTCCAGGCAAAGTCGACGAAAAAGTGACGACTCAGAGGCGTGGATCCAGCTTCAGGGTGACCATCCAAAAGCAAATAAGAAGAATAAATTAAAGCCCAAGATCCCTGCACAGTCGCATCTTCTGGTCACAGCAGAACTAAGGCGAATGAGGTATGGAATCGTGCGTGAGTTCGAGCTGAACATAAACCGGGCGAAAGTAGGAGGATCCGGCTAAGCCGCCCGAAGAAATTTGCCGAAATCCTGAAGAGCAAATTATATGAAAAAAATGGACTTGATTTTTACTCGTTCTTTTCCCCATTTTTAGGCCATCAAAGCCGAAGTGGCGTGCTTGCTGCCCCGCGAGGAAGGCGAACCGGCAGTGTGGAGTGCCGAGGTCAGCGATCGTATCTACGACGAAGTGTTGGCCAACTACGAGCGGTTCAACGCGGAGGTTATCGAGCGAACGAGCCGACCCCCGGTCGATGCGCTGGTCCATTGTCACACCTATCGGCTGTTGTTGTCCGGGCCGGAACCGGAACCGGTGTCGTGGCTGTTTGACGATGTCGTGGAGCGAGGGCTGGCTCGGTACATCGAGGAGGAGCGACCGAATGCGATCGACTTTAACTTCGACGATGATGAGTTGAAGGAGCTGTTTGCGCCGAATGGTGCGAACACGCAGCAGCCCCAGCTGCGGCCGGCGGAGGAAACGGATGATTCTGGGACGAGGATTGAGGAGGTGGTGGAAACGAAGGCGGCGGAGCAACCTCAACCGAAAATGTCTTCCAAGTTGGCGCTGCTGAAGCAGCGACGACTGCGAAAGAAGAAGTCCTCCTTGAACCCGTTGAACTACCCCCGGTTAAAGTGTGAGTTCCGCAGTCCGAAGACGATGTGGCGCCAGGATGCAGCGTTGGTGGTGATTCGGGTGTCCGCGCCGGAGTACGTCAAGTACGACCTGACGATCGACGCCGACTCGGTGAAGCTGTGCTACGTGCACGAAGGCGAGAAGTATCTGTTGTCGGTGGTGCTGTTTGCCGCGATCCGGCCGGAACACGCGATCCACGAGGTGCGCGGACTGTCGATCATGATTCGGTTGGTGAAGCTGGTGCAAACGCTGCAGTGGCCCTCGCTGATGCGGCAAGGTGACAAGGTACCATGGCTGCAGCAGAGTTTGGAGGTCCCGAATTCGGACGAGACCGATTGTACGGAAGGGTTCGATCGGGCCCAGCCGACCGTGCCCAATCTGGACATGTCCGACGACAGCTTGAGTGATGAGCCGGACTTTAGCGACCAGTACGATCCGTTTGACCCTATTGTAGATGAGTATTTCCGACGGGATGACTAGAAATTCCAAAAGGCCATTTTTTTGCTGGTTAAAGCTATTTTTAAAGACGGATAAGGAAAGGTTTCTAAAACCTGACGATCGTTGAAACAACGTTGGTACAATACAAAGCAAGTGATCTTACAGGTTGGACTTGTCATCTAGAAGAAAGAAATCCCAACTCAATTCCAAATCTTTATAAAACTGTAAAAAAAGTAAAAAACACAATAGTTATTCATCTTCTAAGTGCTAGTAAAATATTCAACTCTCTATTTCATGTTCAACAACTTTTTGTACTGCTCCAGAATGGTCGCTTCCTCGACCAGCGGCAAGTCCAGATACGC
Source organism: Culex quinquefasciatus (assembly GCF_015732765.1). Classification (NCBI taxonomy): domain Eukaryota; kingdom Metazoa; phylum Arthropoda; class Insecta; order Diptera; family Culicidae; genus Culex; species Culex quinquefasciatus. The sequence continues at coordinate 92,578,456 of NC_051862.1, read as the reverse complement.
CTCGCTGTTGCTGTCGATGTCCTTGGAGAAGCTCTTGTACAGAATGTCCATCATTTCCTTTTTGGCAGCATCGGCGTCGGATTTGGCCTCATTTTTAACTTTCTTCCGTGACGGACCAGCCGGGCAACCGTCTTCCGTCGTTGCCAAAGTCGGTTCCGCCGAAGAGGATGAGGAGGTTGAAGAGGAAGCCCTGGACGATTCCATGCTGACTGTAGCGAGCAGCGAGTCGTACTCGTTGTTCTCGCGAGCGGTGACCAAAATCTCAACCGCTTCGTCAAAATTGTTGAGCGTTTGTTTCAGGACCGCTTTTGCTACTTCTTCGTGGAAGCCCAGATCGACCAGCTTGGCGGTAAGCTTCAGACATGGTTCGATTGCAGCGGCCAGTTCCGTCTTGAGCGAGTCTGGCTTCGACTGCAGATCGTTTAGTGCTTCCACCAGGTCATTGTCGTTTTTGCGCAGTGCAACTGCGGCCAACGACTCGGAAAAGCCCATCTCGACGAGCCGGTCAACGAGCTCGATGTTGATGCGGTTCTCATCGGTGTGGCCGATCCGTTTGTAGATGTCCCGTTCGCGTTTGGACTTTTTCTCGTTGGCCGTAACGGTCTCCCGACGGCTGTTGATGAACTCGATCGCGCTCTCCAGGTTGTTGGAGCAGGCCCGCAGTGCGATGCGCGATTCGGTGAGCTCGAAGCCACAGTCCAGCAGGGTCGAGAGAGCGCCGTCGTCAACGCGCAGTGACTGCAGCTCGGTTTCGACCACCTGGAACATGATCTCCGCTTCTTCGCGCTTATTCTGGTGGAAGAACAGGACGGCTTTGAGGAGGTGAAGACGCAACAGCAGAGCCTTCTCGCTGCACTGCTGCGTTCCCTTGATGGCAGTGACACGGCGCATGTTGTCGCCATAGCTTTGGCGGAACTTGTCCTCACACAGTCGCAGTCGTTGCTCGGCGTCTGGCAGTTGGTTGATGTTCTTAAGACACAGATAGGTCCAGGCAATGTCCAGGTTTAGCAAGGCATAGTTGTCCACGACATTCAACAACTGCGAATTGCACAACCGGAAGTCGCTGTCGGCTTCCAGGAAAAGAAGAAGGGCTTCTTCGAAGTTTTCCTTTCGGAGAGCGGCCTTTCCCTTCTCGTACAGGGTCAGAGCCATCAACAGGGCTTTCTTCTCGGCCTTGGGCAAATGCAGCGCGTTGCCATCTTGGTCTTCAAGCTGGAAAAAAAGTTTGTTCTGTAGTCTGACCTTAATTTATAGTCAAATTTTCGAACTACATAGTAAACTAGACTGTGGAGTCGGAGTTGACAAATCTTGAGAAGCCGAAGTAGGGGAAATCTACCCATTTTAATCCTAATAAGCGGTCGTGTTTGAATGATGCTGGATAATCTAGAGTCTCCCTTGAATTTTACTAAAACCAAGTACACCAACGAGTAGAGCAAGTTTTTGTGAACATTTCTGTTTATTTTCACTTTCACTAAAAGTTATTCTATTTCTTTACCAAGCATTTAACAAAAAAATCCCAAGGGTATTCTAATCGAGGCGAATGCATTGGGCCACGCCCATTTTTCTAATATCGGCTTAGTTCTTTTTCTTCCAACACTCTGTCGAGTGTTGCCATTTGCGCTGACAGTTCAAACGAACACTCACGAAAAGTGGCATTTATAGGAAAGTTTCCTGGCATCGCTGGCTGTGCTGCTGGTGGTGTTGACGGCCAGCCTTTGTTCTTTTTTGCCTTCGTCTCTCGCTCGGTTTTCTTCAGCCTTCGTTTGGAATGCAAAGTGAAAATTGAAACGTCAAACGACTTGGCGCGTTTGTTTTTTTTATGGCGCTTGCTAATTTATTACATTTTTCGGGATTATTCTTCAAGTGAGTGCCTTACTAATGATCAAAAGAACATGTTGCCGGTAGTTGGAAGCAATTTCATATCTTAAGCGCCGTGAAAAAGTAAGCGAAAGAGAAAAGTTAATTTTGGCGATATTCATTAAGCGTTTGAGGGATTCTCGTGTGTGTCACTGTGTGTGCCAACAAAATGATGAGAAGTGGTCTCGCAAAATACAAATTATGATCAAAAGTGCATTAAATGTGATCTTTTTGGCCAGTAAGTGGCATACATTTGAGTGCTTACTCGAGGCGGTGCTGTTGCTGGTAAGTTTATAGCCCAAATAGTATTTTTGGAGCTTTAATCGAACATCAAACTCTCCATATGACGAAGATAGGTGTTTGATTGGAAAGGGTAGATTTCCCCTAGTTTTAGAAAAGTTACCCGACTCAACAGCCCTCTTCCAAGTACCGAATTTCCAATCGTTTTCCTTTGAACATCGCCCTTCACCGACTTACGCTCAGAAAATCCGACCGATCGTTCGCATCGATGATCTTCTCGGCATCCGATCGGATCTTGTGGACCCGGTCAAAGGTGGTGCTCTCCTGTTGGGCCGCCTCCGCGCTTTGCATCAGCACCAGTGCCATCACCGTTGCCCCGTTGCGGACGTTCTGCTCAGCCAGGGTTCGATCCAGTTGAAGCACCTTCCCGGCGGAAACCAGCTTAATCCTACAAAAACAATTCAGTAAAAAGTGTGACCCACATCGACATTTCACCCTGCTCACCTCCCAACATCCACCTGAACCTGTGCGGCCACCAGCGTGGCCAGTTCCCGCGCCGGATCGGCCGTTTTGCATTTCACGTCAAAGTGACGATTGGCCGCACCCTGGGTGGGGGCCCTGACCCTCAACGTCGCGACGCCGGTCCGCGTAAACTCGTCCTTGCTCTTCAACCTGTCCAGAGCATTCTGCTGCAGCTTCCGGAGCGCGTGAAGGCAATCTGCGGTGGCGACGTGGCTCAATTCCTCGTGGAATGACTTGGCCAGTTTCTGTGACAAAGGGGAAAATCCCCAGAAAGGGGCAACCATTTGCATTATTCGCACTAAACTGCTCATATTAATCCAATAAAATAGAAGTAAATGGGATGACTCACCTCCAGCTCCGGCTCGACCGGTCCCAGGGTGGACGGATTGTAGAATGGAAGCTCCCAAAGTTTTACATTTTTCTCGTTCAGTTTGGCACGGATTTGGATCACGTAATTCTCGTCCTCCAACTCGGTGGTGGTCATGGTCACTGGCGAAAAATACTTTTTTTTTACTGCTGCTCGTAGATTCCGGGATTCGGACGGGAGGATTTCACAACGAAAACTAAAAACAGCGACGTAGATTTTTGCGAAACGACGAACGTCCGCCGTGTTTCCTGTTCTTTCCTGGAAAACAGATCAAAACAAACTGAGCAGAGCAAAACACACAAAGGAGAAAAATGGCTTGAGTAACTTTTGGAAATGGCTAAAAAACGAATATTAATTCATCACGGATTTAATAAAAAAAATTGTTAATATTGTACTGATAATTTATCAAATAATTTTTAAAGATAAGATTCTAAAAAAATTTAAGTATAGTTTACACTCTTTTAAAATATTCTACTAAAAATAAAAGAAAATGCAGAGAAATTATTGCAGTTTTGGTCGAGGGGTGATGTAAAAAAAAGAGCGACTGCAAACTGCAATAATCTGAAGTCGCGCGCGTGCGTTTATGCACGATTACGGAAATCTGCTCAGATTGGGAGCACCACGTGGTCGGACGCGTGTGGAAGCTTATTGCGCGTATTGCCCAAAAAGACACGCGGCATATATTGCACTAAAAGTGCAGAAAATCGATATGTTAATCTTTCGGGTATAATTAATTCAATAATTCAAAAGTGAATAAAATGCATTTTATTTATCTTGATATGTAAATCTTTCGTGTGTGTGTGTGTGTGTGGTCCAATCCAATACCCGCTAACCGGTAGCGAAATTATGGGAAAGTATAGTTTGTATCAGACTTTGTATATGCCGAATGCTGATACAACTTATCTCAGTCCCGGGTATTAGGTGGTGATAGCCCTCGCGCTGCTTCCAACGACCCGTTTCAGAATGACAGAGCTCCTTGCGGTCCAATTCCGAGGTCGCTGGGCATTGTTCGGCCCCGCCTAAACATAGAAGCAAGCATCTGAAGGAAACTCGATCTATATTTAGACTTCCAATCCCCTCAGGCAAATCAGGGATCAGCGCGTATTTAATATGAGAAGATAACATGTTTCAACACTACGGATCAATTCACTGCCAGAGTGTAAACCTTCTGATGGCCGACTGCTTAGCGTCCCAGACCACCAATCCAGAGGTGTGAGTTCGAATCCCACCTGATTCAATTTCGTTTTTGTTCATATTCAAAGTTCAAATTCCTGATTCCAAATTTCAAAGGTACCGACCGAGATTTGATCCCTGAACCTTCTGCTTGTGAGGCAGAAGCCGTAACCATTAAGCCACGGAGCCGGTTTTATCTTGATATGTAAATCTTTCGGGCCCAATAACTTTCCAACTCTTACCCATTCTTGGAACTAAGTTCTTCATTAAATTTGAAAAAAAAAGAACTTTTCCCGAAGACACCCGTGGTGATTATTGCATTCGATCGTAATTTCTCGACTCACGATCGAGATTTCTCGATAGTAAGATTACGACTTACCATCGACAAATCTCGATCTACCATCCACAAATTACGAAAATCACAATTAATTTCTATTCAATTTCAAACAATTTAAAATACTTAAAAAAAACTAAAAAAGAATCAAAAATTTCAAAAAATTCAAATCTGAAATTTTTGAAATTTATGAAAATCAAACGAGCTTAAAAGATTAAAATATTCAGAAAATCAGAAATGTTCAAGTAAAAACAAACTGAAATTGAATTGTAAAATTAAATTGGACTCTTTAATAAAAAATAAAATAAAATTTGAAAAACATAAAATATGACATTTAAAAAAAAATAAAACTGTACCATTCTTAGGATTTGTCAATATTATTATATCGAATACAAGATTATTGATACGTCTGTAATTTTCAAAAAAAATATCTAATTATTCGCTCTACAGAATTGCCTTGGCGTTCTCGATTGTGAGATTCCTACTCGAAACTAAGGGTCCGAAGGCTTGATTATTGAGGCAATTGAGGTTTTGCAGCGCGACTGCGTTTCAAATGTAGGTGGCGCCAAAATGAGGTTACTTGCCTAAAGTCGTATGCCTTTCTGTCGATTAAAGAACAAAATCGCTTATTTCTCATGATTCCCTGCATCAATCTTCATGAAACTGGTTGCAAAAGACGAGAAAAATTTTTTGCTTTAAAATAATGAACATCAACTTTTGGGCGCGCAAAAATTTGTGATCTTTTTCTTTAAAAAACATGTTTTGGAACACGAAAAAATGAGTTTCCCCGTATATATCAATGAAATAAACAGTTATATAGTTGATAACAGATGTGTTAACGTATATTCAACAATTTGTATTGATTTTTGACAGACTTTCTTGCCAAATAGTCCAAATTACTATCTTTTTCTAAATCTACAGTTTTCTCATAGAAAAATCAAACAAATATTGGAAAGTTATACACCAAATTGTTGGAAATAATTTTTCTCATCCGAATCCGGCATAAGTTTTATAAAAATGTTGATTAGGAAGGAAAAAACACATTTTTTCTAAAAATCATAGGTTTACGCTATTTGTTCATAGGTGGCGACACGCGTCTTTTAGCTTTGCTGCAAATTCTCTATTGCAAACCTCTTTTTACACCTAAGCTTCCATCCACCCCGGGATTCGAACTGACGACCTTTGGATTGTGAGTCCAACTGCCTACCAGCGACTCCACCGAGACAGGACCCAGGGAGACGACTCCTACACCTGGACTGAGCTAACGACCTAACCATTTTTAGGTTAGTCCGGGGCCAACATTTACTTCCCTGTCCGACGGAAGGCGTGATCAGACAAATATGGTCTCGAAAAAATGCCACCAGGACCGTCTGGGATCGAACCCAGGCCGACTGGTGAGAGGCAACCACGCTTACCCCTACACCACGGACCCGGCTTGTAATTTTCAGTCGCATTCAAATAAGCAAATTTAAATATTTGATTTTTTCATCAAAACATTGCAAAAAGCACCGCGCGAAGAAATGTCAAACGCCACTTTTCGTTTCTGTTACTTTTCAGCTGCGTACCGCTTAAGAGACCACCGGAGCGGGGAACTTGATGATTTTCACTTTTTTGGGAACCACTGCTAGGGAGCGGAAATTCCATTGCTACTCTGATGACTTTGAAAATATTCCAGTACGCAACAGCAGGACGCTCATTTAGCAAGACGCACTTTTTCCTAAATCATAGCCTACCTGAAAACAACTTGCGCGCACATGGCACATCACACGTGGTGATTACAGATTGTCAAGGGAAACAGTTTGGCTAATGTTTGACGGATCCAAATGCGCTTGACACCAACCACCCTTTGCGCCCAGCAGAACTGGCAGTATTGCAAGCGCAAAACATACGTTGTCAGTACCGATTTATTATGCATCGACCATTCTGTTTCCTTTGACAATCTGTTGTTGTGATGGTTTGAGTGAAGGCTATATTTGTATTTCCAAATGATTTCTTTTTTGAACCTACAGAAATGGTAAATGGTAAAACCAAAAGTATATTTTCCATGTAAATTTGCTGGTACATAGTTTTTTTTCTGACGAATTATAGGTGTTCTGAATTGAAGGCATTCGTAAACGTAAACGTACGTAAACGTAATTGACTACTCATCTACTCCGACTCCGAATGCACAGAAAAAAAAGTTGAATTTTGGAATGTTGAAAATTTGGTAGGTTGAATATTACCTCTTTATTTGTGTAATATTACATAAAAAATGTGTAAAAATGTGAACCTGATGAATATTCATCAAAAACTGATGAAAATTCATCATTTTCTGGGGTAAAATTTATCATTTATTTTGCCACAAAATCTGTCACCATTTCCTGATGAATATTACCATCATTTTTTTTTCTGTGTGTGGTATCCAAAATTCCGTGTGTTAGAGGCCGTAATGCTTTTCCAACGTGCATAAAAGAAATGAGAGGAACCATGCGACGGTAGTATTTACATTGCTTTTCTGAGAGACCAATAATTTCAAATATTATTTCAAACAACATGAAATTTTTATAATACGCTTTGAAATTCAGAATACTTTCAAAAATCTTTGATCAATATTTTTGAAGCTTATTTTGCAAAAAAAAAAGGTGGAACTCGATGCAGCTGAAACGTGAAAAAAACACTCAGACCTCCCTTTTTTAATAAAAACACGGTTATAGTATCCTGCACACTCGTTATTTTACCGTTCCTTGGTGTGAGCAGGATTCTATGATTGTTTACTGTCTTTATGTAATATCCAAAATTATTTTTCTTTTGAAAACTAATTGAGCGATGTTGGAAGTGGGTCCATGTTTGAAACCCAGATATGAAAAAGCAAAAAGTATTCTTCAACGATGCTTCACCCGCAGTAAGTCAGCGTCATCCGAGAGAATAAAGAACACGAGGTAATGTGTACGGATACAGAGGATAAACCCAGAGATTTCCGAGAACGTAATTCTCGAAAAAAGTTCACCTACACTCACAGGAAAAAAATGTATCAAAATCTGTCAAAGTGGATTTGCTACAAAAAAATGTTATTTTTTATAACAGATTTTGCATCAAGCTCGTATACCCAAACGGCGGTCGCATGATTGTGATGCATGGCTGCATAAAAGTATATCAGAATCTGCATTTTTGCCCGTTACCGACAATTATCGACATTATCGACTGCTGTTTGCTGGTTTGAGAAAAAAATCCTTTACAAAACGAGTATTGAACCATCAAATTCTTGCTTGTTAATCTGACACGCTACCACCGCGTCATGGACGCTTGATGAATTTCGAGAGACAGAGCACCAAAATGTTCTCCTCTCTGAAGTGTTGCTCGGGGACGCGCCAGCATTATATGTGTTGGTGAGAACTGCAGATCGACATGTTTACACACGGGCAAAATTGATATATGGGCTTGCTGCAGAAACTGTTATAAAATGTATCATTTTCTGCAGCAAATCCACTGTTCATAGAGAAGAATATATTTGTGATCAGTCCATTTCATTTTATCAAACGTTTCATGGTTCGGCAGTAACGTGTTGTATTACCAATCAAGAAATTGTTGGTTCGATCCCTCATTTCATGATATTTTTTGTTCAATACAATCGGTAGGATCGATAATTTTCGGTAACAGACAAAATTGGGATACCCCTATATCGCAAACGATGCATGAGGACAGATTTCAAACAAATTCTCTTTTCCCTTCTTGCATATTTGCCGCCTATTGCTGCGACCACCGTTTCGGTGTATAAAAAAATATGTCGATTTCGAGAATCAAACCCAAGACTTTTGACACATCGAACAGCGCCTTTGCCGTATCGTCCACTTCGGTTTGATTAGTATGAAATGGTCATTAGATATAAGCCGCTCAATGGAATAAACTGTTCCATTGTACAAATAAACTCAACTTTTTTCACAATTATTATAGAACTAGTTTTCTCGAATATAAATACTAGAGTGTAACAAAAATGACTTTTTGGCGGGCATTCAGGGGTTTGTTCTGGTGGGCATACTGAGCCTAAATCCCAAATATGAGCTTGATTGGACGTAACAGGAGCTGGCGCTCCGCCCTTCAATTTTAAATGGGATTTAACCCGTAAAAAATGATTTTTTCAAAAATGTCACTTTTTCAGGCATTTTGGCCACCAATGCATTTACCAAAAACATCACTGGCGTGTAGGCCAGATCCTTGCGCATCTTTTGGTATATATAACATTGAAGTTTGGAGCATCCTGGAGCTCGGTACAGACCTTCAAAGTTTGGCATTTTTTCGAAAAATCGGTCCCAGCAAAATCAAATGGCGTCTCGGGCGTCGCGAGGTGCGACGCATATCTTTTT